>NC_091092.1:24967016-25592016 GCF_032405125.1 Capricornis sumatraensis
AAACAGTGGCTGACTTTATTTTCTTGGGCTCCAAAATCACTGCAGATGGTGACTGCAGCCATGAAATTAAAAGACACTTACTCCTTGGAAGAAAAGTTATGACCAACCTAGACAGCATATTCAAAAGCAGAGACATTACTTTGCCAACAAAGGTCCGTCTAGGCAAGGCTATGGATTTTCCAGTAGTCATGTATGGATGTGAGAGTTGGACTGTGAAGAAAGCTGAGCGCTGAAGAATTGATGCTTTTGAACTGTGGTGTTAGAGAAGACTCTTGAGAGTCCCTTGGACTGCAAGGAGATCCAACCAGTCCATTCTAAAGGAGCTCAGTCCTGGGTGTTCTTTGCATGCAATGATGCTAAAGCTGAAACTCCAGTACTTTGGCCACCTCATGCGAAGAGTTGACTCATTGGAAAAAACCCTGATGCTGGGAGGGATTAGGGGCAGGAGGAGAAGAGGACGACAGAGGATGAGATGGCTGGATGGCATCACTGACTTGATGGACGTGAGTTTGAGTGAACTCCGGGAGTTGGTGATGGACAGGGAGTCCTGGCGTGCTGCAATTCATGGGGTCACAAAGAGTCAGACACGACTGAGCGACTGAACTGAACTGAAGTATTTCATTAAGTTAGCCCACTGGAAAACAGCACAAGTTAATTTAAGTTCTTTAGAAAACCCATTTCTTCAGCATTTTATTACATAGATAATAACTTGAGATGATACAATCAAATCTTTCAGTGACTTTGCAACTAAAGCTGGATGAGAAAATAAATAGATAAAATGGAGGAGAGCAATCTGATAGGCACCAATCTTATTATGAATAAATATTAATTAGCAGCCTAGACATCTGGAGGACAGAGGCATTTTCAAGCTTGATAGGCTTGAGTAAGCATAGTCAACAATCAAGAAATGATTTGTTTCCACCTAGATAACTATTCTACAATTACTATACACTGCCACTCCACTAGCTGAAACATGGTACTTTAGTCATGGCCTCCTTGTCCTAACAGGGGTATTTCCAAAATGATACTGACTTTTTCTCTCTGGTCGTACCCCCAATCCCTAGTTTGACAGAGAGGAAGAAGGGCAGGCAGGCATGAAGATACTCTGTGTAATTCTGTGATTTCTACTAAGAGCAAAATCTTTACAGTATCATTCATGCCAAATTATCTTTTAACCTTTAATACATGCTTTATACTTATATTGCATGAAAATAATATTTAAAGACATTATATTTAAAAACAGAACAGAGCTTAGAGTAAGATTAGAAAAAAATACAAGTTTACATTTAGAAAGCTGGTGTTCAAGTCCTAGTTTTTGTCTCTTAGTGGGTAAGTGAATTTGGGCAAGCTTTCTAACCTCCCTGAGCTTCAGTTTCCCAATCTATAAAATAGGGATAATAATTCTTGCCTTTTCTACCTGACAAAATTGCTTCAAGTATTAATGAGGCAAGTATATATGAAAGTGATTTATAAGTGTTATCCAAATTCATTTATTCCATAGCAATATCAATAAGAGCAATAAAAACATTGAGTACTTCCTCTGTGTCAGGTACTGGGCTAGGGGCTTTATATGTATTCTCTTCCAATGATGATAATAATATTAATAATAAATAACAATACTTATAATTTGTTGACATTTATTAAGCATTTACCCTGTGCCCTGTACTAGATCATAGGCAGACAGAAAAAACAAACTAGATTCTAGATCTTGCAGATCTCACTGGTAGGTGATACTGATGGGGTAAAAGGGTAAAAGAAGGAGCTACTAACTCTGCCTAGGTTACACAAATTCCAGCTTTAAATGGCATTGAAATTAGCCATCAAAAGAACAGATCAAAAAAAAAAGAAAAAAGAAAAAGAACAGATCCATGGGGAGAAACTGTTTTCAGATGGTTCACTCTGCAGGATTACCCACTATATAACTGTAGTGGGCATAATGTGAGTTCAGCCCAAAACTGGCATTCCAGTTTTACAATTAACCATTTAAGGTGGATTATTATGAATAAATAAGGGTTTACCAGACCAAAAAATGTTAAGTACTTAAGGTATTCCAGGGAGAAGGGATGAGTGCAAAGATACTTAAGTGTGAAAGAATAACGTATGTTTAGAGAATAATGAAAAATCAGAAGTCTTCCAGAAATTTGCCTTGTCTATCTGTCCCATTAACTCTACTAAGGTAAAGCAGTAGCAAAGATTACATAGTCGAATGGATAAAGAACTGAAGATTGGCAGAGTAGTTATGGAAGACCAACAAGGAACCACAAAACTGAAGGTGCTAGGAGAAAAGATTTGCAAATCATATATCTGCTAGGAGATTTGTATCTAGGATATATAAAGAACTCCTACCACTGAATAATAAAAAGATAAATAACTCAACTAACAAATGGAGAATTGACCTGAAGAGACAGTTCTCCATAGGTGATATACAAATGGCCAGTACAAAAGTGAAAAGATGCTCAATATCATTAGCACTCGGGAAAACGCAAATCAAAATCATAAGATATCACTTCACACCTTCTAGTATGGCTATAATAAAAAAAGACAGCTAACACATGTTGGCAAAAACATGAGAAAATTGGGATCCTTATACTATGCCAAAAGGAATTTAAAACACAGCCACTTGAGAAAACACTCTGGCAGTTGTTCAAAAGATTAATCATAGAATGATATATCACCCAGCAATTCCACTCTTAGGTATATACAAAAGATAAATGAAAACATGTTCATGCAGACACTCATACATGAATGTTCATAGCATAATTATTCACAATAGCCCCAAAGTGGAAACAACCCAAATGTCCATAAATGGATGAGTGAATTTTTATAAAAGTGGTATATTCATGGAATGGAATATTATTTAGTTGTAAAAAGGAAAGAAGCACTGATGCATGCTACAGTGTGGAGGAACCTTGAAAACACCATGCTAAGTAAAAGAAACCAGTCACAAAAGACTACATAGTATATAATTCTATTTACGTGAAATATTCTGAATAGGCAAAACTATAGAGATATACAGTAGACTAATGATTGTCACAGGTTAAAAAAGAGATTATGAGTAGATGGGGAATGACAGCTAATGGATACAAGGTGATAATACAGATAATAATGTTCTACAATGGACTGTGGTGATATTTGCCAAACCTTGCGAATACGCTAAAACCCAATTGAATCGTACACTTGAAAGGGATGAATTTTATGATAGGTGAATGATATCTCCATAAAGCTGTTATTTTTAAAAGTGAAGGTGTTAGGAAGGGTATGATTTGATGAATCACCATAGGATGGGGTTTAAAAGATGTTAACAACCTGAGATAATAGCATGAAGCCAAAGGATGCAAATTTTCCATGAGAAAGTACCACAGTTGTAGCAGTAGTAAAGGAGTGAGGGAAGTGAAATAATCCTTGATTTCATCAATTACTACTGAAGCAAACCCTGGTTCTTACTTGAGTACAAGTATTTTGCATTGCTAACACAAATGAGAATCATGAATTCTCCTTGGATTTATTCAAGATTCCAGGAATCCAAGTGTATTATGTATCAAAATTTTTTCCAGGCACTTTTCTTCAACAGCCTTGTTTCACGGAGCCTATTTACTGGAGACAAATAATCTGCTAGAGCAGATCAAGCCAACCAGATGGGCACCTTATTTGGCACACCCATTACTTCTAATCAATGACATTTCCTCTGACACCTTCTCTGTTTGGTTCAAATGGAAGGGAAATAAATGGATATTTATTATGCACCTTACTGTTCCATAAATTGTTGCATTTAATCTTCACATCTACTACCTACATTACAGATAAGGAAACTGGCCCAGAGAGGACAAAGACTTTCCCAAAGTCACATAACTAGCTGTAAGTGGTAAAACTCAGATTCTACTTTTAGCCTAAACTCATGTCCTTGCCACTATAGTTGTGCACTGGGGTATCCTTCAGAGTGAGACTTCTTTAAATAGTTTCTCCCCACAGATCTATTCCCCTGACAGCTACTTTCAATGCCTTTTGAAGCTGGAGCTTGTGTGATTACTAATTTTAAAACAATGATAACATTTACCCATTAAACACTTCTCTAGCTTGTTCCCTTGACAACCACACACCTAAGATTAGATACAAAAAAAAAAAAAAAAAACCACAAGCCAGTCCCTGCTAGTACTTGGACTTAAAAATCTCAGTGAGAACACAATTTTTAATAGACTTTTAAGGACAGTGTACAATGTTTTTCAATAGCAATATGGAATAGTACCATTACACTACCACAAAAAACATAACATGGAAAAATCAGTTGAAGAAAGAAAAAACTCTCGGGTTACTCTCACATTTCCATTCCCACCACCAGCCTAGACCAACAAAGGCCGAACTAAAACCTGACACAGCCAAGTGTAAGCATTCTTATGATTCTAATATTTCAGCATTCTCTTCTTTCAGCATACTTAAAACATCACATAGGAACTTGTTAGAAATGCACATTGCTGGGTCCCACCTCGAGAGTTTTTGATTCAAAAACTCTGGGGTGGGGCACAATACTCAGTTTAACAAGCCCTCCTCCTTGTAATTCTGATATGGAATAAGATCTGAGGACTACTGTTCTAAATCTTTTTGACTATACTAGAGTGGCTTTCATTATTTGATATAAAGTAAATTTTTAAAATTAGCAGGACCACAAAAATGGGCTTTAATCCATGACTGTGGTCATGGATAGGGCAGAAGTATAGTGGAGGGGGTGAGTCTCTCTTTCTTTAGAGAAAGTACTTTAATGTAACAAAAACCCTCTTCCATTCATGTTTTTCCTGTTTGACTCCTCATTCTCCTCCCGCATACTCTTGTAAAACCAACAGTTAAACCATTTATGGAGAACCTAAGATTCCTGGAGATGGGAAGCTTTTTTCCTTCCTGGCCCTCTCATTTCTGTTGATGAATGAGGAACCATAAAATCCAGCTCCCACTAGAAACTGAAACACGGGGAAAATGAGATTTCAATGAATCACAGATGGGAACTTGAAGAAAATTTAGAAATCTGCTTCCCAAGAGTCATATTTTCGAGATAAGAAAAATGAATCCCAGAGATATTAACTGGCCACATAGCAAGTACAAGCCTCTTTCTCTCATTAATCTATATACTATACTATATACTGCTTGACCATAACGGTTCTTGACCAATGATATGCATGAAATTCATCTGGGGAGATTTCTTTTACAAGTATATTTAGAAGAATTTATTTTCCTTACCTTAGTAAGCTGAGAAGATTGATATAATTTAACTATATCTAAAAGAAATTTATGGACATCGAGCATTATACTATATTCTCTAAGTCAGCAACACCCACAGAGGTCAGGGAGTGTCCACAGTACTCAGAAGTACTTGGACTGCTTATCCCTATGTTAAACAGCTCCATATCACACTTTTTGGTGTTCTTTTGGCTTTCTATTGTTTTTCTGTTCTTTCCTTTGATGTTAGTTATTACTTCTTGCATGTATCAGTGTGTTTGCCTCCAGAAGCCCTCAACCCTTCTCCTATATCCACAATTGTTAATGTGAGCTGAGACACCAAATAAATACAATCTCGAGAACTATGATAAAGGTGATGGGAAAATAGGTTGTGAGTGAGGAACTAGAAAATTTAATGTGGGGGCTTTGTGATATTTACCCTTCCTAAGACAAAATTAAAAGCCAATGTTGTCAGATACAACATTCTGTAAGAAAGTAGCATGAGAGCAAAATCTCTCTTACACAAACGAAATAAACAATGGAGTCAGAATATCTTTTAACATCAGGAAGGCATGTAATTTCCCCCCTCAAGGTTTCTCCTCTGTTTGTTTACTTTTTTTGTTAATTAGTAAACTTTATTTTTTAAGAGCAGTTTTAGACTTCCCTGGGGGTCTAGCAGTCAAAATTCCACGCTTCCAATGTGAGAGTGGTGTGGGTTTGATCCCTGGTCAGGGAACTAAGATCCCACATGCCATATCCCAGGACAGCCAATAAATAAAATAAGATAACTTTTACAAATTAAAAAATATAAGAGCAGTTTTAAGATCACAGCAAAAGTATACAGGGTTCCCATAAACCCCTTGTCCACACACAGGCACAACGTCTCCCACTAGTGACATCCCACACCAAAAAAACCCTGGATGGTTTCTGAAGCTATGTAAATAATGTAAAAGGGACAGTGAACTTACCTGTAACACCACAGAACTGTGGGTATTGCTGGTAAAGATGCGTGTGGTTCCAGCCTTGGAAGACTGCAAATGGGAAGAGAGGCCCATTTCGCTGCTTCCAAGGGACAATTTCATGTGCTGGTCTTCCTCTTCCACTAGAGATCTGAAAGGTTTTTAAATCAGAAGGAAAACCAAATGAAAACATGTCATATAATTCACAATAATGAGATGATTTAAAGAAACACTCACTCATCTGATTATGTGCCAATCATCTGACTATGGAAGACACATGAATGCTGTTGCATTGTATTTGAGGCTCATATCATTCTATATCACAAAAGAAATAGATATATATTTGTAAAAAGCCTTCTGAGATCAGAAGAGATAAATGAGAACTGAGAAATCAACCCAACAGCTGACTCAAAACTATAATTACAAAGGGTTTGTTTTTTCAGTGCCAGAGTAATTGCTCTGGGATTGTTTTGTTTAGGTAGCAATACCATCAAATTGTATTATTTGCAATTAAAATTAATTTGGAATATCTACTTTTAGAAATAAAAATAATATCTGTCATTTATTGAACAATCACTGTATATCAGATACTTGTCAAGAAATTTACACACATGATCTCATATAATCCTCAAAGCAATCCACTGCAATAATATTACTATCATCTCCTTTTTCTTAAGGGGAGGGAAAATGAGCCACAGAAGGGTTAAAAATTACTTACCTAAGGTCACAAAATTAGTAAAGTGACTGGGCCAGGATCTGAATCTAAATATAGTCTGTTTCCAAATTTCAAAGATCCCATAAATAAAAAACAAAGATTAACTGTGATATACTATACATTATTTCCTTTCGTGTTACTGTAGTTCTAATCAACTCCAACTGAACAAACAGTTTTACACATGAGGGAATTCCCTGGTGGCCCAGTGGTTAAGACTCTGTGTTTTCACTGCTGAGAGCCCAGGTTCAATCCCTGATTAGGAACTAAGATCCCACAAGCTGCAGAGCACAGCCGAATTTTTACACATGAAATAATTTCTTTTTCTTGGGAGTATCTCTCACCAAATAATCCCTTGGGATTATTTAGCTAACTACCTTCAGCATGGGCTTCCCTGATAGCTCAATTGGTAAAGAATGCACCTGCAACGCAGGAGACCTGAGTTTGATCCCTGGGTTTGGAAGATTCCCCTGGAGAAGGGAAAGGCTACCTGCTCCAATATTCTGGCCTGGAGAATTCCATGGACTCTATAGTCCATGGGGTTGCAAAGAGTCAGACCTGACTGAGCAACCTTCACTTTCACTTTCCTTCAGCTTTGT
Organism: Capricornis sumatraensis; assembly: GCF_032405125.1. Classification (NCBI taxonomy): domain Eukaryota; kingdom Metazoa; phylum Chordata; class Mammalia; order Artiodactyla; family Bovidae; genus Capricornis; species Capricornis sumatraensis. The sequence continues at coordinate 24,974,492 of NC_091092.1, forward strand.
GGTTTTCCATCTTTCCGAACAAACAAATAATAAAAATAATAAGTGTATACATCACATTGGCAATTTTTCAGGGGCCATAAAAAGCATTAGAGAACCTGTAGTCAACAGGTCAGTTAGTTTCACAGAGAAAACGGCAAAACAATAGTTATAAGGCTTCAGGTTACACTAAAAATTGACCATCATGTACAACCTTTCATTATTCCTCAGACTCGGCAACTTCTGTTTCCTTAGGTATGTATTGCTTTAATTGTTTCTGAATCACCTGCCTAAGAATGGGGAGCCTGTGGCTCTGAACGGGTTTGTGCATTCATGATACAGACTGCTAAAATGGACATTAGGAAGGGAAGAAGGAAGAATGGATTTTCAAGTGCCAGAACTCTGTCTTTTTCCTATTTCTTTCTAACCTTCTGAAGGCTGAAGTATTGGTTTCTCTAACTCAGGTCTATCCAATTCCATAAAGATTTCACCTTTCCCCCTACCATACCTATAGCCTACATTGATCAGTTTTAACAGCAAAAAAAGTTTTAAGACTATACTTTTAATAAAGTTTGTGCTTTCTGAATTCCAACACCAACTAAATGGCTTTAAATCCTGTAATAATTAGCAAAAATCTTGGCCTTCAGGGTGATGTCATTTCTTCTGAACAATATTAGAGCCATCAGTTCAGTTCAGTTCAGTCGATCAGTTGTGTCCAACTCTTCGCGACCCCATGAATCGCAGCATGCCAGGCCTCCCTGTCCATCACCATCTCCGGGAGTTGACTCAGACTCACGTCCATCGAGTCCGTGATGTCATCCAGCCATCTCATCCTGGGTCGTCCCCTTCTCCTCCTGCCCCCAATCTCTCCCAGCATCAGAGTCTTTTCCAATGAGTCAACTCTTCGCATGAGGTGGCCAAAGTACTGGAGTTTCAGCTTTAGCATCATTCCTTCCAAAGAAATCCCAGGGTTGATCTCCTTCAGAATGGACTGGTTGGATCTCCTTGCAGTCCAAGGGACCCTCAAGAGTCTTCTCCAACACCACAGTTCAAACGCATCAATTCTTCGGTGCTCAGCCTTCTTCATAGTCCAACTCTCACATCCATACATGACCACAGGAAAAACCGTAGCCTTGACTAGACGAACCTTAGTTGGCAAAGTAAAGTCTCTGCTTTTGAGTATAGTATAACCAAAAATGAATTAATAATATATAACCATGTTTTATTCAACTCTCATGGATATTTAATAAAGAGGAAAATCTGAACAATATTTTAATAAGCATAAAAAATGAATATAGCTTTCCACTAGTTTTGGAAATAGCTTTTAAAAAAGAATTAAATTATATACATGATATATAGCCTACACATACTCACAGATACTTTTAACCAGCTTCTGCAGACAGACATTTATAATTACAGAATCAAATGGAAAAGTGGCAAATAGAATGACGGTAACTGATATCCCTAACCAGAAAAATTCCACTCATCCAGGATTATTTTAATGGGACATTCAAGCAGAATGTTTCATTAGTTTCTGTATTCCTGACATAGAACCTGGCACATGAGAGATTTAATTTATCATCATTTCTGTGGGTCAGTCCAGAGACACTTATTTATCATGCAATGCTTTAAAGGACCATCAATTATCATTTTATAGAACCACAGACGTAAACAGGACAGGAGTAAAGCTGAAACCGCACTGCCCCTGTGACATATCCTGGAAACTGTTTTTTTGAATAAACTGCAGACAACCACTTGCTTCATGTCAGTGGTCTCTTGCTCCTAAAATTGAAAGGTGGAATATGAAAATACAGCCCTTTCTTGGCAAGATAATACGTCTGGCTTTCTAACTAATTACTTCAAATGCTAAAGAAGGCTTTACTAAAATCATCTTCTTCATGATTTTTTATCAACATCTTTTGACTTTTTAACATTCACAACGCTCCCTATTATTTCTGCATCAGTAACACCACATGTCATGTCAACCTCAGCAGATTCAATACTCTCTTCTATCTCCTTTTCATTAAGTTTATTGACTGGCCGTGAAGCACATTGTTCTTCAACATTGCAAGGAGGTGAAACCTCTCTGCAAACCCCAAGCCACAATTACATCAAACTATCCTTAAAGGAATGATTATCTGAGTAATTCCAAGAACAAATAACATTTTTTAATCTTATTTTTTTCAAGTTATATTGGTTAGAAGCGATACAGGGACTAGTGGCCCTCAGTGGAGGGAGGGGAATCAAGGGGATTTTTGCCTCCCATCACCCCACACCCATGCTTGGCCTTGTCTGGGCACATTTTACATGGTCGCTAGGTGGAGGTGGGGGTTGCTCCTCTCATCTAGGGGGACACTATGAAACATCCTACATCACACAAGAAAGGTCTCCACATCAAAATTGTACTCAGGCAAAAATTTCAAGAATGCCAAGGTTGAGAAACCCTGATGGAGAGACATAACCTCCTCAGGACAATTTTTCTAAAGAAATTTCATGTTCTAAATAACTTCTCAGTCTGAGAGTTAACTCCATGAGGTAATGCTAGCAGTCAGAAACACAGTAGAATTATTAATTACCACTATCTCTTCTAAGACTATCTAATAATAGAATATCTCTGCTCTCCTCCAGTCTATCAATCTGAAAAATCAACTGTTTATGGGAGATAAGTAGATAACAGCTTTGAAGTTAATAAGACAGTTATGCTTCCTAGGTAGCGCTAGTGGTAAAGAACCTTCCTGCCAATGCAGGAGACATAAGAGACACTGGTTTGATCCCTGGGTCCAGAAGATCCCCTGGAGGAGGGTGTAGCAACCCATTGCAGTATTCTTGCCTCTTCCCATGGATAGAGGAGCCTAGAGGGCCATAGTCCATAGGGTTGCAATGAGTCGGACACAACTGAAGTGACTTAGCATGCACACAGGCTTTTGTTCTTTGCAAACTCATGTAAGAATCATTCCTAACTCTGCTTAAAACAACTGTTATCTGGGGAGAAAGAAAACAATTGGTATTTGAATTCACTTTTACATGGCAATTTAGAATTAAGCTAACTCAGTCCAAATAGTCCCACTTCATCAAAACTGTTCAATTATTCATGGGTAAGATTGTGTTCATCAATTTTCTTTTGAAAAATTCAATCTTTTTCTTATAATGTCTATACATTACTACCACACCTTTCCCATCCACCCCACCACCACTGGACACATCTTATTTCCTAAACAATGACCAACCACAGAGCGCAAAAGCAATCTTCCACAAAGTGTGCTTGAATCAGTCAACTGTACTTGCTCAAAGGGAACAATTACTTTTTTGAAGAGCATTAGGTAGAGAAAGAAGCACTGTTTGATCATCTTATTAAAAGCATTACAAAGGTGGTCAAACCAAACATACACAGACTATGGCATTTTTTGCACTCTTATTTGAAGACAAAGGAAATAGACAATCTAAGCAATTGCCACACGTTGGCAGGGTGACACTAACATTGTAATGCTGTCTCAAAGCCGTCTATATTTTAAAAAATTACCCCAAGGGAAACAGGTGTAAATGATATAAGGACACAATTCATAAATATATAAATACAAATAATTAACAGAAAATGCTCAACTTCAACCTCATTAGTATTCCAGAATATGCAAATTAAAGCAAACCTGTACACTTAAAGAGTAGAGAAGATATATTCTCAAAATTGCTAGTGCAAACACGTATTAAGCCCTTGCCATCTGTATGGCACTGTTTATTCAATGGATTTTTTAATGAAAATTTAAAACTCATCAAATGTACAAATTCTTTTTTTTTTTACACTGAACACCATGTCAATGAAGGACTGTTTATTACTAGTAGGTGGGCTAGAGCAACAGTGGTCTGTCAATCTGGTTCAAATATGTTTTCAACAATGAATAGCTCTGTAGAACTAATAGTCTGGTAGATGTTCTGTGAAGAACCATGTACTTAGAATTCACAATAGCAGTCAGGTTTGTTGGTATGTCATATGGGGATGGGAAGGGTATCTCATAATTGCATCATTTGGCTCCAAAGCCTCAAATAGTCTTAGAACACTCATCAATTTCAATAAAACATGCTGATAGGATATATGTAAGACCATCAGAACAGGTGTCAAGTTGTTCCTTTACTTGTTTTTTATTTCTGAGGGAAAAAAATAAGTGAATCACAGAAAAACTAGAAAGGTAGAAGTATATCAATGCTTTTTCTCTCTTTAGTTCCAAATCAGTTTCACAGCACTTCTTATTGCTTGTGACTATTACATTATAAAGCAATTAAGCCTAACAATGTATGTAATTCTAATAATGTAATAGCACTATAACAAAAGAACAGGGGTTTCTGAGTTGGTGTCAAAAGTATTATTCAAATACTGCAATTTCCCAGAGTAATAATATCATTATAATTGAAAGTCATGCCATTGGGTTGGTGTGCAAGTATAGCAACAATAACAAAACAAAAATAAAAGTCATGAATGGTATAACAACACAAGTCATGTTGGTTAATCAAGGCACTGACTCATGCTTTCCACCACCCGTCCCCCAGAAAAATAAAACAGATATTTCTCACACTCACAATTTAAAAAGAAAATCAAGAAAAAGGCTTTCTTCAAAGAAGAACTCCCCCGCCATTTGTTTTTCTGCTCTGAAACAGAGAAGTGTCTGCTAGCAGCAGCATTTGCTAAATGAAACATTTCTTGTGATAAAGTTGCATTGGCAGGTGGGGGAAAAATTCAGCCACCTGTTCTCACACTCATTTGAATTTGAGTGCTAAATCCGTCAAGGTATTTCCTTCCCCCATGAGAAATAAATTAAAAACTTAAGATGGTATTAGTCATTTCCCATTGATTTTTCTATAGATTCAAAATTTGCATTCTGCAGTGAATTCTAAAGATATTAATAAGCTTCCTACCTCAAAAATTTAGAACTCTCCTTCACCACCCCATCAAAACCTGAATCATATGCATGCACACACACACTCAATGACATTAAGAAAAAAAAGAAAGTATTTTTAAAAATCAGAAATTTTCCAATTCATGAAGTTAATGTACATATAATAAACCTGGTATTTTCTGTAAAAGAAAAACCTTTAAAACCTAAAATATTTAAAGATATAGCCCAACTAAAATTATCATTTATGGTACTACTGCACAAGGAATTTATCAACATCATAGCAATTCCTCTTAAGAAAGTGTAAATTAATCACTATTTCAGAAACTATGGAGAATGTATCTTAAGAAGATGCCTGCCTCAAAGAAGCCAAGAAAGATAAAGCTTTCATTATCTGTATTTTTTAATGACATAAGTACATTATTGTCAGCTTGCAATAAATCTGCTAATGGAAATCTTTAGCATAGATGATATAAAATAGCTGCTAAACTTTCCAAGGCTTTCTTTTCTGCTGTAGCAATACCAGAGCCCACAAAAGAGGAGAAAAAGTTCAAGGTGATAGCGTCAGACTTTAAAGTGATTTCCCAAAGTAAAGAAGTTTCTTTATATGCAAATGTATGTCACATTTAAAATAAAATCACATTAATAAATAACTGATGTCAGTTTTAACACAGGAATAAGATCATCTACCCAGCACCTGCTGTGTACTAGGCAGTGTGCCAGACATGTTCTCTGTGCTGCTTAATCCTCGTAACAATCCCATTTTAAAGACAGGAAACTGAAGCTCAGTGAGTTTAAGGCCTTGAGATGAATCTGGTAACTGATTTGAACTTGAATCTGATTCCACAGCCCACATTGTTCCCACCACACCAAGCCTAAAAAACAAAGAGCAGAGAATATAGGCCATGAAGCCTCAAGATGGACATTCCAATGTTTAATTTATAGACACGAGGATCGTCCTGTTACAGGGAACCAATTTGTTGGCTGAATTAGTTCAGGCTAAAATTACCCACTTTTACCACTACCTCCATAACAACCATACCAATGTTAAAAACCTCTCCATGCCCATCTGGGGTTGGGAGGGAGCACATCCTAAGATATAACTCAGATCAAATTTAGGGAGAACTCAACATTACTGATACGAACATCTAAAAGAACAGATTCTGAATTCCAAAGCCATCCAATAGCCATCACAGAAATAGCACTGTGACACAGATGAGGGAATTGGGCTAAACAAATGGGACGACAAATGATATTCTACTTTAACTTGATGAAAGTTAATTATCCAAACCATAAAGCATTTGCATTGAATATCTCAGTCCTGTCCTTGAAGTGAAGTGAAGTGAAGTCGCACAGTAGTGTCTGACTCTTTGAGACCCCATGGGCTGTAGCCCACCAGGCTCCTCAGTCCATGGGATTTTCCAGGCATGAATACTGGAGTGGGTTGCCATTTCCTTCTCCAGGGGATCTTCCCGACCCAGGGATCGAACCTGGGTCTCCCACATTGTAGGCAGATGCTTTACTGTCTGAGCTACCAGGGCACTGTCAATTTAATGTTTGCTCCCTCTATCTATATTTCAAAACTTTAGTCTTCCTTCATCTTTTAAAATCCATATATCAATTAAACTACATCAAGTCTCATGCACCTAGACTAGAAAATTCTACTGTTTGGAAGCTTGGTTTATATAAATTTCTCATCATATTTGGATGAAAGATATAGATAGAAAGTGAAAGTCACTAAGTCGTGTCCGACTCTTTGCAACCCCATGGACTATACAATCCATGGAACTCTCCAGGCCAGAATACTGGAGTAAGTAGCCGTTCCCTCCTCCAGGGGGTCTTCTCAACCCAGGGATCGAACCCAGGTCTCCCACATTGCAGGTGGATTCTTTACCAGTTGAGCCATCAGGGAAGCCCCAGTGGGTAGTTAAATAGATAGATGGTACATAGATAGATAGACAGAAGTAGAAACAAAAAGAATAAGCAAAAGAATGAGTTCTACTTGAAACTAATATAACATTGTAAATCAACCACACTACTTTTTAATAAATGAATTCTAAATGCCGATTCTGTATCTACTACCTAAAAAGTTAAGTCTCAGTCAAAACTCCCCTGCCTTAAGAAGCCATATAAGGTGAGAGAGTACCCAAGTGGTACTGGTGGGAGGCAGACAGCAACATGGACATATAGTTTGGGTGAATAGCATAGACTCCCATCACAGTCAATCATTTCCTTCCCAGGACCCAGAAGAAAGAGTTATAACCCTCTAAAAGGATGCTCCCTACCCCACTATAGCCAGCACCAGCCCAGCTATGAAGAAGTTGAGCCAAACCTGAGGCCAGGAGCATGCCTTCTCCTTCTTCAATCCCCAAATGAGGAAACTGGAATGGGAACTCTGACACCCCGGCCACCTTTCTATAAAGGAGCTTTTTGCTCCCAGAGGATTTATTAACCAAGGCGTCATTTTACTCCTATTATCTGTAACTCACTAACTTTGAAATTTGACTATGGTGCTATGGTGCGTTTCAAGGGAAAACTGTATTATTAAAGACTTGGGCTTTTACCTGCCTAAAATTTCAGTTTATGAAATATTCAAACATCCAAGTTATCCAATTTTAGAGTTTATTATAAAGGCAGATTCCACAAGCTCAAAACCAATTAGAAATCACTGAGACAAATCTCTCTGGGAACAGGAGGAATCATTAATCAAGTGGTAAAAATCTAATCCATTTCTGTCTTTTCTGAATTTCCTAGTTATATTCAACTTCATGAAGTCAATAATTCATGACCATGTCTTAAGCGAATGTTTATTTCTCTTTTAAAAGGAAACATGATAATAATAACAAGGAGTAAACTTTCCAACTTAAAAGTAATAGCCAATTGCACTCCATGTTTTAAGAATTACAATTGGCAGCTCTATGAGTCCCACTGATTCTATCTTCAAAGACTATAATAAACGTAACAAATCTCATTCTTGATTTTGCAATGACCTAGAGGCAACCATAATTATTTCAATGAATATATCAAATCAATCATTTAAATGTTTAATATGATTTCATCAAATTGATGTTTTATTATGATAGCCAGTATTTTTAAGAGAAAAGAAGGCAATACAAACAGAGAAATCAGAAGATAAAGTCTTAACCCCAAGAGTCTGGGAATCACACTAAGGATAGTTCTCCCAAGCCTGTCTCAGATATGAAGCTTGGAGAAGCAAAAAGTCTCATTTTAGTACAATTTTTCATAATGGAATTATTTTCCATTTTGTACATATTTGCCTCACCATTTAAGTTTTTCTTTTGTTTTGTTCTTGTTTCTTTTTAGAATATTTATTTGGCTGCCCTAGGTCTTAATTGTGGCATGTGGGAGGGACCTAGTTCCCTGACCAGGTATTGGACCCAGGTCCTCTTCATTGGGAGTGCAGTCCTAGCCACTGGACCACCAGGGGAGTCCCCGCTTTTGTTTGTTTCTTTTTTGGTTGAGCCCTGTAGCATGTGGAATCATAGTTCCTCAAACAGGGATGGAATACATCCCCTTTGTATTGGAAGCAAAGTCTTAACTAGTGGACTACCAGGGAAGTCTCATCATTAAGGCTTTTTAAATGAAACTTTGCTATAAGACTTTGTTATCCACCTTGTACAATGCTTACCGTAAAGAAACATAACCGGTTATTCCTGACCTTAAGTTCTTAGGTTGTTAGAAGATGAAAGAAACCTTACTGTCACAGCCCACTCACCTATCTATACATTCAAGCATATTCTAAGAGAAGAAATGCAGAAATGGCTTCTGATTTTTCTCCTGAAATGCCATCCAGAACCTCCACTTGACTACAGTCCTAGAAAACTATTTTAACTAAGATCACTGTATTGGTCAGTTGCATTCAACATCACAATGCAATTTCATGATCTAACTACAGATAACTCTATTAATGTGAGTAACAAAAACTGCTCTATAAAAATACTTTCATAAGATTTTGTCCACTGTGCAGGAAGGAGTCTTTTGAATAAAATATTTATGTACCATGACTATATTTTTTTACCCCAAATATTAAGTATTCTTGATAAAATTGGTAATGACTTCCTGGAAGGCAGACTGGTTATTTTTTTTAAGAGAGTAGATGCAAATTATGATTCATTGAGGAGTTTGCCACTTTGGGGGTAAGGTGTTTCTTTTTAGGAACATAATGGTCTTTGGCTTAAAGAGTTTGTGTTCTTGGTTGGAACTCAAAAAGGGTCAAGGCAGACCATATCATATAAACAGTATGACCATAGGCATCCAACACTCACATTTCCCAGTCAACTAAGTGGGAATTCTGAAATAGAATCTAACTGGAGCATTTTCAGACTGTGCATGTGTCTTGCTGAAGCAATCTATGAATTGTGAAGCTGTAATGAAGTACTGCCTCAAACTGTTTGTGACATATATAACTGAAGGATATTAAGCAAGAGAGAAGCATTCCCTTCCTTTCCTTCCTTCCATACTGTCCTTTAAACTAATTTTCAACCCCAATTTATAATTTCTGACTCTCAAATTGCAGGTGAGAAGGAGATGAAGAAGAGTCACCAAGTAGATGAAGAGAACAGGGTCAAGGTGTCAAGTTTGCTCAGCTAGTTGGAAAATGCTGGCCTAAATGCTATTCCCCCTCAAATCACCCCATTTACAACAAGCTATTTCTTGAAGCAATGTCATTTTTAAATGTTCAAAATCCAGTATTTTTATAGATCATGCTTTAAGGAGAAAATTGGCTTTTTTATTTTTTATTATTATTTTATTTTATTTTTGTACTTTACAATACTGTATTGGTTTTGCCATACATCAACATGAATCCACCACGGGTGTACATAAGTTCCATACTCGCAATGGAAAAATTTGACTACATAGTTCTTGATCATTCCTGGAAGCTTAGTCAGTCAGAAGAAAGTTTAGGAATCTCAAATGTATCTAGATGTCATGCATTCAAGAGAGACATAGATAGGATATTCTGGATTCTAAAAGAGAAGTGTTATCATCAAAATATTTCAGTCATCTTTGACTCCTGGTTCTCTCCCATCTCCTATGTCCAGGCAACTAACAAAGTACTACTAAGTGTCTCTCTAGTACGCATCTATCTTTCACCACCTCTCCACCCTCACTGTCCCTGCCACACTTTGGGTATCTATTACTTCTTCCTTGGATTTGGTTATTAACATATTTGTTACAGTACAGCTTCTTCACATACTGCTGCTGTATTTATAGCTCTGAAAGTCACTTCCTTGCTCAAAAGTATTCAATGACTCCTCTCTGCTTGCTGAACGAAAGTCAAATCTTACACTCTTGGACTCCAGGCTTTTTGGACTAGCCCTCTTTAACTAGTTGTACATTCTGGCAAATAACTCAAAGCAAATATATATTTAATGATTGAGAATAAAAATCTAAATTTATTCACAAACTATCATTTATTTTGCTTTAGAATATGTTGTTTTCATACGTTAATAACTGCTATGCTGGTTTTTTTTCTATTGTTAACCAAGTAATGTATTTAATACATTTATTTAAAATATTTCTGATAGAAGGGAAAGTTAGTTAATTTAAATTTAATATCTGCTGGGAGTTCCCAGATTGCCCAGTGGTTAGGACTCAGTGCCATGGCCCCAGGTTGAATCTCCAGCAGAGGAACTAAGACCCTACAAGCCGTGGAACACAGCCAAAAAAAAAAAATTATCATCTGTTAAACCTTTACATTTGGTCTAGCCTCTTTAAGTATAAAATAATTCAAAACATAAGTAAATGTGCATGATTTTTTGAGTATTGATCTTAAATTTATTTCTCCTAAAACCTAGTCAGATTTCTTTTTATCTTAGTAAGCCCTTTCTGTTTTCAAACTATACACAGAAAACACATTATCATTTAGGTGCAACCATACTAGTTTTAAAACATAAATTTGTCTAAAATACTTTTCCCCATCATGGTAAAGGACGTGTGAAAATAAGCCAAATAAATCTTAACCTTGCTGCCTTGGAAGAGATCATAATCTTACTTTCTTTATCAGATTACAATTTGATGAACCATGACTAAAATATTCTGGTCACTGGTAAATTGCTTCTGCTAAAATTACTTTCAGTCTGTGCCAGCATCATGGTATTCGTCAGTAAGCAAGGAGCAGAATCAGGATTTTGGATTAGCTCTTTTCATAGGAAAGATAGCTGTAACTTATCTAATAAGACTGAAATATACTAGATTCCTCTATATATGAAATGAAGATATGCAACACACTTTTAAGTGAAATAATTTGCACAAGGCTACAGACCTAAAAATTACTCGCTCTAAATCCGTTCACTAACTCAACATTTGAACACCTGCTATGTGCCAGGCCCTGCATTAGGAGATAGGTATAAAAGGGATACTTGCTTGCAAAGAGATTACAGTAAAAGAGATAATTACTTTGCAAAGGACTAAATGTTATAAAAATAATAATAAATTATCAACATTATCTACTAACAAATTCCAGATTTCGTAATTTATATAAGCTACAGTAACAAAACTAATTACATACTTGCTCCCTGGTACAGAAGCGTATCAGTTCATATTTAGCATATAAACACCAAATTAAAAAAAAGTAAATAACATCGAATTTCCTTACTGTTATTTTATTTGAAAGGATTATCCATCCCAGATCAGGCTGTCTGCAAGGCTGGATCAGCAATCAAATAATATCCACTATGCAAAAATATAATCTGTAATTATAATTACAAGAAAGAAGGCCAAACGTATGATGATTGATGGTAGATCACATCATTTGAAAAAAAGTCTCTAATTATATCTATATACTTCAGCAATATGCCTACGAAAGATATGCTAATGAGCCAGGTCACTGGTCTACTTAAGATGAAAATTTTGGTTCCAGTTCCATGAACCTTTGTTTAGCTGTGAATCATTCAGAAATGACTGCACACACACATCCTTTGAGGGAAAATACTCATAATGAATAAAATGACTTCAATTTGGTGATGCTAAGGAATTGTCTACTGGATAATCTACTTAAACCAAGAATATCCATATACTCTTCAAAACTGTATTTCAAACTTTTTAAAGAATGTTATTATTTTTTAAATATTTATTTACATGCCTATGTGAGGACATAGTTGCAGCATGCAGGATCTTTGATCTTTGTTGGGATCTCTGATCTTTGTTGCAGCATGCGGGATCTTCAATTGCAGCATGTGGGATCTAGTTTCCTGAACAGGGATCAAACCTGGCCCCCCTGCACTGGGAGCATTGAGTTCTAGCCACTGGACCACTAGGGGAGTCCCTCAAATATTCTGTTCAGTTCAGTCGCTCAGTCGTGTCCGACTCTTTGCAACCCCATGAATCGCAGCACGCCAGGCCTCCCTGTCCATCACCATCTCCCGGAGTTCACGTCCATCCAGTCAGTGATGCCATCTAGCCATCTCATCCTCTGTCATCCCCTTTTCCTCTTGCCCCCAATCCCTCCCAGCATCAGAGTCTTTCCCAATGAGTCAACTCTTCGCATGAGGTGGCCAAAGTACTGGAGTTTAGGTCCACTCAAATTAAAGCTAGGTCAAACTGTGTGTTAATTAGGAAAACGGTTCAATGTAATACAAGAGAAAAATCTCTAGTATAATCACATCTATAAAGAGAAATCTAGTTGAGGTTTTTGTAGTAAACTGCTTTTTAACATTAATTTGTAATACAATTAATGAAACAGGATGAAGTAATAAAAAGGAAATATAAACTAAGACTGGGTTAAATCATCAAATACAAATGTACACAGATGGCAGAAAACTGACTAGACTTAAACATCACATTCTCTTTCTAGGTACAATGGTATGACAAAGAATGATTTCTAAGGTTCCTCCCAGCTTTTGGATTCAAAGAATCCTGAATAAGATACTTAGGCTCTTTTTAAGATGCCATGTTCTGGTCTCATGGGTCAGTGAAAAGCACTATATTTTTAAAACCAAGCAAACAAACAAAACCAAAGAGTGAAAATAGAAGATGTTACAGGGCAAGTTGTAAATGAGCAAAGGTCATTTAGAATTTGTAGAAATACCCTTAGTGAGAGACTTTCAAGTGGGGAAGAAGGAGGGGGAGGGGGAAAGGAAGGACACAGTGATGGCCAAGGCACTAGTTTAGCCCAGTTGCCACCAACAGATGAGCTCGCCACTCTAATACATCATTCTTGTAATGTTTCATTTTCAAAATTTTATTGTTCTAAAATATCATATTCATGGGACTTGGTAGTCTGGTGGTTAAGACTCCATTCTTCTAGGGCAGGGGAGCATGGGTTTGATTCCCTGGTTGGGGAACTAAGAGCTTACATACCGAGCGAGCTGCCTGGCCAAAACAAACAAACAAATCCCCTGCAGTATTTAAAGCTTTTAAACCAAAATCTCAATCAAGTCCCTGAATCTTCCAATCTAATCACATGTGTCCTTAAAAGTGGAAGAGAAAGGCAGAAGAGTGGGGGTCAGAGAGAGATAGATGTGAAAAAGACTTGCCATTGCTGGCAGTGAAGATAGAGGAAGGGAGCCAGAAGCCAAGGAATGCTGGTGGCCCCTAGAAGCTGAGATCAACTATTGGATTACAGCCAGCAAAAAAGATGGGGACCTTGGTGGTCCTACAGCTGCAAAGAACTGAATTCTGTCAGTGATCCAAATGAGCAGGAAATGCATGCTCCCCTAGAGAATCAGAAGCAAACACAGCGCTGCCATCACCTTGATTTTAGCCCAGTGTGCAACAGCTACAGTGCTGTCAATGGAAATAAGAGGTTAATTCCAGTATCATATCAGTTAAGTAAAGATTATTGCCCCAGTATTTTCCTGTAATTTCACCGCTTGACTGTACCACAAAGTAGAGCTATCTTTTTCCTATACCACCATCCAATTCAAAAGTTTATCTCATCTGTCATACTTCTTTGTTCTTCGAATCCTAGTGAGATATTTCCTAATTAGGAGATGGCATTAAAGTAGCAAAACTCTATGAAAACAAAAAGGCATTAGAGAAGCCAAGATCATTGAAATGAAGACCTGTATTTGAATTCTCACTTCACCTCTTACTTGAAGTGGGACATTGAGCAAGTTAATTAACTTCTTGGAACCACTGTGCCCGTAGTGTAAAACAGGGAGAAGACTTACCTTTCTGGAGTGTTTGGGAGACAGCTGACAAAGTGCTTGGCTTTTTTTGTTGTTGTTGTTGTTGTTTTTTTTCTGGAAAAGGAACGACTTACTACTTGCAACAAGTAAGAAGAACACCTGGAACCTTTCCCAAAGGAGTGTCTTCCCCGACAGCAAACTTTGGGAAGTTTTAACAAAATGCTTGTACTCTAATATTGGAACTCAATAAATTGTATTACACTTAACTATGTTAAACCAGCACATTTTAAATACTGGAAATAAATACATTTCATATGAAATTTATAACAACTGTTATATAGGTAGATCAAGAGTTCTGAAAGTTGTTTTTATTTACATTGTTCTTATGGAAAGATATTTCATTTATCCACTGAACCATATAAAAAGTATTATACAACAAGCTGGCCATCTCCTGTCTTACCACACCGTAAATGTGATAAAATTGGGTAAAAACAACATATACCCTAATCATAGTAAGTCATGCCAGTGAAAATATTTTACTATAGTAGGAAACATAATATAATTTTATTTTTCAGTAAGATTACATCACATAGTCTTGGATCAAATTGCTGATGCTTTGTAAAGGTAAAAATAGATACACTTGTATGCTATAAAGCACCTAAGCCCTGTCCAACTTAAAGGATGGCACTTCGTTCTTCTTCTTTAAAAAGGTGACTCCCAAGTTTAAACATAAATTACATCATTTTCCACCTTATGGAATATGCATTTCCTTTTTTGTTTACAAATTGGGGTATAACTGACATACATTATATTAGTTCCAGGTATACCACATAATGATTCAATATTTGTATATATTGTGAAATGATCACAATAGGAATATGCACTTTAAAATGTTATCTATATCCAATTCATATCTCCTCTGTTAGCCCAGACACATTTCTCCTCTGTAGTATTTTTACCATCATTAAATTATTATCATTACTGAAAGTATAGTAAACAAAAACGTTATTTAAACTTGTTTTGGTTTAGAATTTTCACAGCAGTAAAATAAATTAAGCAACTTAACTGTTTATACATATAGGATGTAAGATAAAGAACAGTCATTTTGAATAACTGCAAGGACTATATCCATAATACCCAGCAGAGTTATGCCTGACACATATCAGGCAGTGAATAACTTCTGAATATCATAAACTCAATATACAGGTGATTGAAAAAGAACTGAGCTCTTTCAAAAGTAGATTGCTCAGTAACTTCTTTATGTACTGATTGCCCAAGAATCTCACATTTATACCACCTCATTCTCAGCCTTGAGGAAATAAAAGCAAAACACTGTGGTTGCTATTTCAATTTAAAATATCAGCATGTACAGTGGTTATAATTCTTGACTTTTCACCAGAAGTAATAAAGCCATTAATACAAACAAAATACTTGCCTACCTCTTAGTTTTTTTTTTTCTTCCCCCTAACTTGGCCCTATTTAGGTCTCATCTAAATATTCTAAATTTCAAGCAGAATGTCTAGAATTCTTATCAACTTCAGACTTCCCATGATGATAAAAGATCTGCATTTCCACCTCTCTTCCCTCTGGGGAAATGTTTTGAGCAGTACTTGGAAGTAACGCTCATTTATTTAGACATAAAATACAAGGAATCTAGATAAATTATTGACAACATTCTTGGAAATTTCTGAAAGCATCAGAAATACTAGCTTTCTGTCTTGCAAATTTCTTGTGTCTAATAATCTTCAGTTACATCAAATAATTTTTAAGAGATCTTTTTAAAGACACATACATGCTCAGTGCTCAGTCATGTCAGACTCTTTAGGATCCCATGGAGTGTAGCCCACTAGGCTCTTCTGTCCATGGGAGTTTACAGGCAAGATTATTGGAGTGGGCTGCCATTCTCTCCTCCAAGGGATCTTCCCAACCCAAGGATCAAACCTGAGTCTCTCACATTTCCTGCATTTGAGGAAGATTTTTTACCACTGAGCAATTGGGGAAGCCCCCAAAAGACACATACAATGGGCTTAAAAACAAAATTAAAAAAAAATGTTTAAAGATACAAACAGTGGGCTTTAAAACTAAATTTTAATTTCATTTGCGCATGCCAGACTTTCTTGAAGTAGCCAAGAGAATAATTGCGGACCCACTGTAAACTCTGAAAAGAAGTTTGCAAATTCTGATTAACTATGGTTCAGGGTGAATGCTATGATTAAAAAAATAATATAATCCCAGGCTCTTTCAGATAAGCATCATGTCTGTATGAAAGGAGAGAGGTGTCTTCCTTTAGTCAGACCACATGGGGAGCATCTCATTCAGATGACGTAATCAATATCTTGTATAAAGACTAACATAAGAAACTGTTGGGTGGGGGACAACCAGCAGAGCGAAGAGTCTGGAAAATCTGTCACATGAGTAATGGTTAAAGAAAGAACATTTCCAGGCTTATATGTTATGGAAAAAAATAATATTTTTCTCCATAGCTCTAGAAGGCCACACTAGGAAGAGGAGATAAAAGATAGGAGGAATTGATTTTGCTCAATACAAGGAAGAGCTGTTGATGAATGAAAGGTGCTACCTTGGTGAGGTAGTGGGCTCTCTGTCACTGACAGCAATCAAGAAGAATATGTATCAGCATCTTTCAGAGGTGTCACAGGAAGGATTCTTGCTTTAAAGGGGGTTTAGATTCTCTAAATGACATCTGAGGTCACTTTTATCTCAATGATTTGCCATTAGTAAGTGTTAAGCTAATCCTCCTGCAAGTTCAGACAATGGAAATTCTCAAGAAACATGCTACTAATACAAAAGTTACACATGAACATTACATTGCTCTGAGGTGTTGTTATTTCTCCACATAATTTTATTAGATGGAACATATGCAGTAAAAAACAAACTAAGGAGACACAAACAAAAGTTTCTGTATATGGTAATTGCAAAAATACTTAATTATTTTCTAATTTGAGAATATCAATTTGGGAACTATGTGGCTAGATAAAAAAGATTTCTATGGTTGTTTTATTTTATTTTTGAGGTTGTATTTTATTCACTAAAATGGAAAAAAAGACAATCTTTGGGGATAGAAAACATGTCAAATTTAGAAAATGAATATTTAAATTTTCTCTGTCCTGTGAGTTATCCACAAAGAATATTTATATAGTATGAAAGAATCTAGAAAAATTATTGTCAAGTAAAGTACCATCTTTTCTAGGGAAAGCTGGATACTGAATTTTAATGATAAAATGATAGAAAATGATTGTTATGGAAGTCAGTGTTCCTGGTATTTTACTCTAAAATATATTTTATATAGTAAACAAAATAATTGTAAACAAGACACTAACTGAATACAAGTGCACTGGCTAAGAGGAAAAGTCTCATTCACTAACACTCATTCTACACCCATTGTTGGCTTGCTAGGATTCACTGTTACATTGTGCTGGTTAATTCTTACCCATTGTCTTCCTCCTGACTGCCACACCATTATTAACAAGACTTAGTGCTTCTAAAGAAAAGATAAAAAGATTGCTAATGCTAATTCTGTTCTATTTCCGTGTGTCCTTGGAATCTAATAATACATTAACCCTATAACATCAGCCCGAAGGAACCATTTGCTGTTTGAAAACAATGAATACCAAATACCAGAAAACCACTTAGAAGTGACTGCCCTTTCAGCTTTATTAATTTAGGCAAAATGACAGGTTAATTTATATGGTTCACACCTGTCAGGAGCAGAGTCTTTACTAATTCAGTTTACACTGACCAGAAGATCCTCCTTCAGGCTAAGGTTGAGCTTCAACCTTCTGTTGAACAGAGTGGAACACAACACATCACTCAGATTTTGAGCAAGACAGTCCCTTCAGAATTCCACCTGAATGGCACACCACCCTTGCAAGCGTTCCAAACTGAAGCTGAAAGAAGAATATCTATCCAATAAGTAATATTTGGAAATCAAGCTATCTGGAAGCCAAAAGATTATTTTCCAGATAATTTCCCCAAATCTTTCATCTTTAAGGTACTCCACTTTACTGGAGTCATACTGTAACACAATTTTAATACTATATAAAAAACTATATAAAAAACTATTTCCTTCATATTATCATAAACATTGTCTTTATCGTCAATAAGTCTTGAAAATAACGGTTTTAATTCTCATTCAGGTTCTAAACAAGCAGAAAGCAAGCCAGCTTGGACTTTAAATCCACAAGGGGAAGAAGGGAGCTTTTCTGTTCAACGTTTGCAGTAAGTAAAACATTCTCTATGGTAGCTTTTACTAATGGCTAACAGCATTGGCCTATCAATAATGCCAATACAAGAGTTCAAGTCAGCAGCACCTATGCTGAGTTGAGAAAGAGACCATGAGGAGCCTTTATATTTTCTCCATATTTGCTCCATTACTGCAACACACTTTTACTACAAGCAAAAATATTTTATATTGAAATTTCAGTCTTTGAAAAAGTACCCAAGTCATCAACGAAAATCATGTAATATGTATCTGACGAATCACAGTAAATAATGATAAAGGTTTAAAAACCAATACTGATGCTACACAAGCAAATAAACCAAAAGATGCTTATACTAACTGTGAAGAAGTCTATATTCAAGACAGTAGTTTTAATGTTTATACATAATTTTACAGGTAAATTCTAAACATCAGAGTCTATTAAAGAGTCAGAATTTAGCTACTTCAAATCAATGCAAAGACTTTAGACCTTAAAGACACAACTAACCATCTAATCTATAATCTGTGTTTGCCAGCCCAACCAATTCTGGAAGCAAACACAATGTTACTTGACCTAGTATTCTAAATTAGTCTTTATAATTTCTGAGTGAAAACTATGTGCAATTTAAATATCATTTATGTGTAGAAGTGTTATGGAATATAAGGAAACCCTGATGAGAACAACATGTTAAATAAACATGGTATCTTTATTTCTGGTCCAGCAAGGAAATGAACAATTTATTTAAAACACTGATTTAAACTCCCCAAGCTAGTCTTCTTTTCCTATATTTAATGTATTTTCTCTGTGTATATTTATATAATATTGTAACCTATTAATTTACTTATAAAAATAAGTTAAGGCCAATTTAATAATACAGACTGTCACAATACCAAACACAGTCCAGGCTAGCACTAGCTCCTCAAATACACTTTTCCATTCTACATATGTGTACTATCAATAATCAGAGCCAACATGCAAGATCTATATTTTTCTGGCTTCTATCATCTAAATCAACTCACTCATATCATCAGGTTAAAGAGGTGAGGACTTAAAAGAAAGAAAGTGATTCATTAAAGATGCTGTATTAAGCTATATCTGAGCTTGTGGCTAGTATGGATTGAGAAAATATAAGTATATTTTAACCATCTCTAAAAACTCACAAGTCAGCTGCAATAGGGGCTGCATATTGGATCTTTCGGACAGTAAAATGCAGTAAGAATACTAGAATCATTAGTAACCATTATTAATTATAACCTACTGACTTTACTTTCCTCAAGTGCGTATGTTTTGTTGTGTTTTATTTTGATGATAAAGTTGCTTTTGGTAAATCTTTGGTCATTTTCTCACCAGTTAAGATACATAAAGTCAATAGGCACATCTCATTCTCTCAAATTATTTGAAGGAGCACCATTAACCTGTCACCTTCGTTAATTTGCACTTTTAACAAATACAGCTTTACAGAGACAAATAGAGCTGATTTTTTCCTTTTTTCTTTTAGAAACATAACTTAAATTTTAAACTTTATAGGAAACAGAATTTAACACCCAGATAGAATAACCTGGAGCATCTCTAAGAAGGAATATACAAAATAATCTGAAAATGAAATGAGAATGGGATTTAACTGAAATGTCATTTTCCCTCGCGTTCCTGGGAATTGCTTCTTTTGGACTGAGAGCACAAGCACACCTCTTCAGCAGTTGAAAGCCTTTCAAAGAACCAGATAGATACCCCTGTGCATCCGCTCCTCATATAAAGCAAAAACTAAGTAATAAAATGGCAACTCACCAGATTTCTAAACACACAATTAACCTAAAAGCAGGAAGAATTTTCCACATCTGTCCTACTGAAAAATATTTTAAAGGGAACACTTACAGTTAAGACAGACTTTCATTCGAAAGCTTTTCTCACACAATTAATTTTTTTTAAAAAGTCCAGCTTTCCCTCACTCCTTCTCTATAAAAAAAAGATCACAGGCAATATTTTAATTTATTATATCTCCTAGATTTTGTTTTTAAAGCAACCCTGTGTGAATTTAGAAAGATTTTCAAAAATTCTAGAAAGATTTCCCCCAAATATTTCAGTATATATTTACTTAAATTTCTAAAATAGACATTTGTATACTTTTAACTCCATGTATATAAATAGCTACTCACAGAACTATAAATTTGCACAAATTCAAAACCTATACTTCAGAACTCAAATTATAAAACTGAGAAAGATAAAATATCAAACTTATTAATATTCATACACAACTCAAATATAAAAGTCCTGATTAAAAGTCTCATTTTTCTGATCAATGTGTTAATTCTGAAAGTTTCAAATTCATCAAAAAATTATAGAAAGCATGTCCATATTTAATACAACACCATCAATCATCAGCAGTTTTTGTGCCATTACACAAAAGAAGTCATCTTAAGTATTACAGATAAACCAAAATTCAAAAAATCCAACCAATGTGAAAGTTTATCCTTATGCATTTTCTTAGCTGTATCTTTAGACTCTCATCTTAGTAATTACATTACCATGAAGCACTTTAAATGAAAATAAACATAAACTCCCAGAAAAACAAAACAATGGTAAAATGTGGACATGCCAATATAGTTAAATGTCAGCAAGGTCGAGACTTTTCATCTTGTGGGGTTTTGGATGTTGCTGTTTGGGATGTTTAGCCCCTTTTGCCACAAGGTTGATTCATGAATGAAATCCCGCTTTAATATCCTATTTTCTCTCACTTACATGTATGCTGGAGAAAGTGGAGTTGACCTGGATGTTTTAAGCACAGGAACTGGGAATTTCCAGATAGCAGGAGAGCTCGTTTTCCATTTCAATGGCATGTTGTCACCACGGTACTACAATAACAGTAAACAGCGTTTCCATAACAGACTACCAACTAGGACTTCCATTCCACACTGTACTGACACAGCAGTGGCTGCCGCGGAGAACAAGCCAAGGATCCTGCCAGTGCCCTGAAACCGATGCTTCCAATCTGCAAAATAGGGCTGCAAGGCACCTCCTTTAAATCCTCCTGTCCCCTAAAGCCATATGATGATTCTACCATTCAAACTCCACAATAGTGCCACCTCGTTAGGAAAGCGTTGACTGCAGTATGTGTGTATATATATATATATATTTTTTTTTTTTTAAAGACTGCACTGTGCATACCACACAATGCAGCTTTATTTAATAAAAGCAGCTAGGGTTTGGCTTTTTTTTTTTTTTGGTATTATTTTCAGCTTGCATGACCATTGTTCCACCTTAACAGGGATACTGCAGCACGGCACTATATTCTGCACCTATTAACCTGATTTCTGACCAATAGTAGCAGGAAAAAGAAAATAGACGGGTTTCATACGAAAATGAAACAACATACCTACTCAGAATACACTTGTCATCCTCTGAACATTCTTCTTTTGAGCTGCAACAATACAAATGGGATATAAACCTCAGCATAGCCTTAGGCCACAGCTAACAGAGATCAGTGACTAAATTCGGCAGCCTGCTTTCCTCCTCTGCAAGCTCTGGCCACACAATACAAGAATGCCATTATGGGAAGAGCTCGTTTAAAAAATGCCAGTCTCTCAGTTTTCCAGTTTGAAGAAGGAAAAAAATGTAAGAACAAATATCAACTGCTGCAAAACTCTGCACGCTCTTCCAGTAGCTTCTCATGCAAGTTGCTCTCTTTTCCCTATTCTGAATTCCAAGCCGGGATGAGCAAAAATCTCATACATTACAACATGCTGTGTGCTAACACGAATACCACTCTGTCTTCTGCAGCAGAGAAGTACAGAATAGCATGCTCTTAATAGCAGCCCTCGGAGGGACGCTATCAACAATCTAATTCAGTGCTGCCCTCCCCTTCTTTTCTCCCCCTTTCCCTCCCCTTCACCCCCCTTCACGACTCCCCCGCCCCCAAACAGCTCACAAATTGCCTAGAGGAGAGACACCAAGCAGGTGTCCAGCAGGGACTATTCCAAAGC
The DNA here is from genome assembly GCF_032405125.1 of Capricornis sumatraensis. Classification (NCBI taxonomy): domain Eukaryota; kingdom Metazoa; phylum Chordata; class Mammalia; order Artiodactyla; family Bovidae; genus Capricornis; species Capricornis sumatraensis. The sequence continues at coordinate 24,996,637 of NC_091092.1, forward strand.
TCAGTGGCGGGGTCCGGTAACCTCGAGGGGTTAGTGATTGACAAGGAGGTTAAAAAATTAAAGCTGCTGTCAAAGGCAGCTTGACGTATTTCAGGAAAGTAACAGCAGAGGCTTCATCTATATTGTTTTAAAATACTGCCAGAAAATAGCATTCTAAATGCCCAAAGAGCGACTGGGTATTTCAAGTTTCTGTTTAAAGCGCCAAACTCACACATTCTCTACAGAGTTCAAAGAAGTGAAAATAGGATAAAGAGGTATTATGCTGAACTCTTTATTTTCAGGATGAAGATTTTTACTTCTGATGTAGGCAAGTTGCCATCACTAAATATCTACCCTCAGAGCACCCTCCCATTTCTACCTAAAAACCAAATTATCCATCTTCATCAATGCAACCTTAATAAAGGCAGACTGCCATTGACATGAAAGCCACTACCTTTTTAAAAAACTCACTGCAGTGACAAAAAGCTCATATTTACTTTCAAGTTAACATTCAAACAATAAGCTTACACTTCCAATTTAAGTAGCTGGCTTTTATACGGTCTTTCCAAATTATTCCTAGTTTTGGAAAGATTGAGATTCAGTCCCCTAAGAATCTTTCTCATTTGTATTCAAAAAGCACAGATTTATACAAGAAAGACACTACTTTCAAAAATTTCAAAATATGTAATTTAATATACCAGAAATAGAGCATGAAATCACCTAAGGTAATCACAAGCACCTTTAAGATACACATTAATATTCAAAAGTATATTTTCCGATGAAATCCAACATATATGTATATGCAGTATATACATTCACAGATATACAGCTATGGCGAGAAAGCTTATTTTGAAAAATTGACCAGTACTGCATACACTTTATTAAATACTAAATAGGTTTCAGCTATCACTAGCTCACAAATAATTTTTATTCAATCTACCAAACACAAACATTGAGCAAAAACTCAGTTAAGCAACTTAAAGGGTTAAATGATATTTCCAGTTCTTTAGTACCCCCACACAAAACTGTCTCACAGAAATCTTCAAAAAAATCAGAGAAAGGAGTATTTATCAATATCTTAGTGACCAAAATATATTTTAAAAGTGCCACTACTACTAAAAACTATAGTCAATATATTATATTAGGATTTGTGTAATAGTTCTTAACAGTTAAGAAGCAAAAAGGTTCCAGGTAAAACTGGCAGTGGTAATTTGTTGGAAACACCCAGAAGAAAATCACATAACACATGTGCACGCACGCGCATGCACACACACACACACATGTACTCATCAAGCAAGTTTGAAATGTCTCATTCCAAAATCCTGGAGCACTTTCAAACATTAAAAAATATAAAACATAAAACAATTACAAATTAGCTCTATGGAGGCGATTTAGATTTTAGAGAGGAAATGCAATCACTTTCCAGCTTATGAAAATATTACAAAGTTGTAATTGCAAATATAACTTCTCCTTCTGAGAACAAAGACCCCCAAATGTCTGTAAAACCAAGATAGGTTTTGAGTCTTTATCTCTAAAGACTACTTAAATATTTCTAAGGGGAAAATAGGGTGAATATAGAGCTTCCCAAATTTCCAAGAGGGTAACCTCCCCACACAGGTGAAGATCACTTTATTGCAAAGGTTCTGAAAGGTACTATGCAAAGGTACTATGAACAATCAGCTGATTCAAAAACCAACATATTGGTCTAATCTCATTCAGCTCCAAAGAAATCAACCAATACCACCAAATCACCTATGTCAATTTTCAGTCTAGATTTCTCTTATATTTAATGTTTAAAACCTGTTTTTATAGCATTCCAACACTTGTAATATTTGTTCAAAGTGAAAAAAAAGTAAGACTGCTTTCCTCCACCTACCCTCAGCATTCTTAAAGATCCCAAACCCTAAAAGCATTGTATTTGATGATGAGAATTTATTTATACTCAGTTTTTTTTTTGCTTTAATAAATTGCTGGAAGTCATTTATAATTATCTCTCATGAACAAACAACTAATATGCCAAAGGCTTAAAAATATTCCTTTAAGTAGAAATATAGTCCCTGAAATATACTCTACCCTATTAAAATGCTTAACAACACCATTTCTCATACGTCATTTAGAAATAAACTTCAGCCAGGTAAAATCACCTCAATTAGCAGAGTCCAAATTAATCAGATTTTACTACCCTGACAATGAGTCTAGTAGCAGCTATAGAGTGTAATTATCATTACATTCCGGAACTAAAAATGTTTTCGCCTACAGAATAAAAGAAAGAAAATGATTAAACATATATTTTAAATATAATTTTATGCAGTAGTGGTACCACTACTTTAATATTTAGACTGGGAAATGTCAAAGCCCTCGTTCACATCACAGGAAACACTGCTTTCATTTATAGAACACTTGGTTTCTATTATGGACAACTGCATAAACGGAATAGAAAGACAGCATGCACAAAGGCTCTTCAAAGCATTGTATGAACATTAATCATTTAAAAATACCTGTGAAATGCATATTTCAGAGATGTAATAAACAAAGGACAATGCTGGGACTTGGCCAAGGCCACAAAACGAGTCATTCTTGGCCAGATCTCCCAACATGGAATTCCCTGGTTCCCAAAGTAGAAAGAGATTTGTAGAACTTTTACAAATCATCTTGCTCAGGACACTCATTGTATAGATGAAAAAACTGAAACTCACAGAAGTTAACTTGTCACACTATTGGCTAATAGCAGAACTGGAACCAGAAACCAAATCACAACTCCTAGTCTAGGACTCCTGCTCTAGAAACCCTACTGTCTTTCCTTGTCAATGAGACTGTTCCAGAAGATGTTTGCTTCCATATGAAGTGAATCACATTCTACAAATGTCTCAATGTATTCAAAAGAAATAAGAACTACAAAATAATCATTCATTCCTCCAATTACATGTATACTCAAAAGACAGACATGGGAAAGAAACACCAAAAATACAAAATTGTGCAGAAAGACCACTTCCAAAATCTTAATTCCAGATCATTTAAGAATGATGAGAGAGGCATTTCCCTGGTGGTCCAGTGGTTAAGACTCCGCACTTTCAAAGCAGGGGGATGCAGGTTTGATTTCTGGTCAGGGAACTAAGATCCCACATGCCATGTGGTCAAAAAAAAATAAAGAATGATCAGGGAGAAAAAGGTAAGTAAAAATTAAGCCAGTCATAGTGTGAGAGAAAAGTGAAATATACAGCCAAGAGTCTAATTTTTTCTCACTGTAAATGTTTCTAAACAACTTTATATGAAAGTTTAATTTGCTTATTGACTGCAACAGTTTGTCTCCAGTACCACCACTTTGCGAAATGAATTGACTAATATGTCATGTATCTGACCTCTTTCTCCATATTCTCCCAATATTCCCTAAGAATTAACCTACCTTTTTCTTGCAAGTTTTGGTTAATCCTGTGGTAGTTACAACTAAAGAATAATAGCACTAACCATAGTTTGTGTGAGCAGGCACTGTGTAAACTTGACAATGTCCCTTCAGACTAACCTGGGAGATCCATGTTACCCCTGTTGCACAGACAAGACTGTAGAAAATGCCCAATTGTGTGTTCTGCTTATGTTCTACCAATCAGTAAAGGTACTTAGATGGCAACCAAGTAGGATTGTTAAACCCTTTAAATACACAAGAAGTTTTGTATTGTTCTAGACAACAGAACAAAATTCTTGATACATTCAGGGCTACTCATTACAGGAAATAGAGCTGTTCACATGAATGGCTATACATACTTATGCGTATATTTCCTCTTTATTTATTTCAGGAAATTGAATATCAAATATGTTAAACATTTCTTATGAGATACTCACATATGTAACCTTGCTGAGATCCAAATGGAAAATCCCAGACGTTTCTCAAAGATAGTTACTTTTGAAAGTCATTGTTTGATCTTTTATAAGCACCTTCTCACAAATCAATTTCCTTAATAGAACTTTGTGGACCTTAATTCCCACAAAGAATTTACATGGATTTTTGTAACTATGACTATGCCTTGGATTACTATAATACCTATCTCCTTCACAATATGAACAAGTAGAAAAACACACTTGGTGTGCAGGCACACTCACACACAGGTGTGTATATATGCACAGAGAATTCCTCAGGCCATGATGGCATAAATAATGTGAAGGGAAGTACTCTTACAATCTTGAACATTTTCAAAGCAAAACAGGGGTACTAAATGCTTGTTTGTTCCTTTGTTTGTTTTGGGTGAGTCAGCAATAAGAGGATATGGTAAGCTGATAAGACAGGAAACAATAGGTAAGGAAACAAAGGAGAAAAGAGCAAGGAAGGTAGTAGACTGGCTGGAAGGAGAATAGAAAGCCAGAATGGTAGTGGTTCCTCATGGTTATGTTGCACCTTTTATAAACGGGGAGTCAGATGAAAGGGGTTATGAGGCTAAGATGGGAGCTGGAGTAGAAGGGACTGAGCAGGTAACAAGAAAGATCCAGTTGTTGGGGACCCATTAACCCACAGATTCTGACTACCCTTATCTCGCTATAGCTGAGAAAAGGATTAACACTGAAAGGGAAATTCATAAGTTCTTGCCCTTCTTTTTTCCTTTTGTTTTCTGCAGTATCTCTATTTTTATGGCTTTTTTGGGGGGCTACCCCTGAATTCTTCATTCATGATTCCCAAATCCATATGCTTAAGTAAGTCTTTATCTATCTTTGACATGCATGTGTGTGTTTTAGTCACTCTGTCGGGTCTGACTCTTTAAGACCCCACGGACTGTAGCCAGCCAGGTTTCTCTGTCCATGGAATTCTCCAGGCAAGAATACTGGAGTGGGTTGACATGCATACACCAAAGTAATTCTTACGTATTCCCACCTATTTAAAAAATGCCTTAAAACCCAAAGTGTTTGGAGGTATTATGAGGGATAATGGTGGAAATCAACAATTTTTACATACTATTTATATACCTGATTTTGCATTACCATTTTTAAATTGTTTGAAAAATGTCATTTAGAAAGATGGTTTATAATCATCAAATAGGGATAATCTATCCAGTGCTCCAATAAGAGGCCACGCTGTTACCATACCCTGTACTCCAGCTTTGCCACTTTGCCTGCCTGAGATGCCCTCCCCAAATTCCTGCTCCTCCTTCAAAGAAGGAATCCCAATTGATCACTATTCCTGGCACGTGGGAAAGCACTCAATAAGTATTTGTTGACTAAATTGAAAGAGCAGTTTTCATAAGCAGATGAGTGATTAAATAAGAATTGTGTACCAAAGCCAGGATATATCCTGAAAGGTTTTTTAAATGGTGTTATTGATTCTACTACTAAAAGCAGAGTTCAAGTAACAGGAATATTCATCTGTTAATTTGATAATTTTAAGCTATAAAGTCCTTAAAATGAAAAAAATTAAATATACACATTAACTTGTTTAAAATAAGCATACATTGAAGGAAATCACCCAGAACACATACTTTCTTAAATAAAATAAAGGTGTCACTTATAGTGATGATAGACTGCTCCAAGGAAAAATCTCTGCTCCCACCTCAAGTAATAATTAAGTGTTTAGTTGTCTCTTAACAACTTCCTAAGTATCTACTTAAATTACATTTGTAAATAAAATAGCCAAACTATTGTTAGAATTTCTGATGTGCTTGTACATTAAGTGTACAAACTTATCAAAATAAAAAGGCATTTAAAATGTAGTGTTACTGAAAGAAAAGTTAAGAATATGGCTTTACTGACTGAAAATTCTATGCACAGAAAGCTTTTCAAATAGTTTCACTGCTTGTGATATCAACGATAGAAGCAAAACTACAAGGTTTCCATGAAAACAATATAATAAACAATATTAAAATCTTAATGTTTATAAATCCTGAACTATGTTGATAAGAATAAATAATTTCTAATAATGTTTATTTACAATGGTTGAAAAACTTTTTAAAATAAGCACATCACATACCCAGTCTCAAAAGGCATGCCAGTTAAAGAAAGTCAATATTTGCTATGTTATGCATGCTTTCAGTAAAACCTAATTTTTACAAAAATCTAAGTTGCTGAAAGACCATTAGAATAAAACAATAAAAGACTTTCTTCAATATCCCAATTAGAATTAATGAAATAACATTTTTATCTTGAAAAAATTATATTTCTATATTTTTATCCAAAAAGTTATAATATTCACATGTGCAGAGATCTAGATGATTACTTACTTGTTCCACCTCTCCTTCTGAGTATTTGTAAATCTTGGTTACAAATACTTGAGTAATCACAATAATATTTTGCTAGCCAGAAGCAAACATTTTCATGAAAAGCTAATCCTAATGACTCATTAAGATTATACAACACTACTTAAATTTTATAAAAGGCCCTTTAAATGCAAATGACTTAATTTTGTTTTTACCTCTTCCCAGGCCTAATCATTAAAACTTTAAATTTCCTATACATATATCTATATAAACTATTATTATTTAAAAATAAAAGGTATTAGCTATATAATGAGTGAGAATATCTTAAACTCCAAAAAAGGCTCAACTTTCAACTTGAACCTTGTGACCCAACAGTTTTCTTAAAGGTATAATGTAGAGTTATGGCATCTGCCTACTATGGTGGTATCAAAGAGACTTAACAACCAGTTCAATACCTCTATTTTCATGACAAGTTTGAGATCCTTCTCATTTTCTAACTTAGAATTCCTCTCATAGATAATCTTGAATTCTAAAGATATTTTGGCCATGTCACGTGGCGTGTGGGATCTCAGTTTCCTGTTCAGGGATTGAATCGGGGCCCAGCAGTGAAAGCACACTGTTCAGGGATTGAATCGGGGCCCAGCAGTGAAAGCACAGAGTCCTAACCACTAGTCATCAGGAAACTCCCTAAAGATATTTTCCTTAAAAAAAAAAAAAAAAAAGGAAGGGAGGGGAGGCATAGAAACATTTATACTGCAAGATTTCAAATACATGGTAGTAAGTCTAAATTACAGAAGCTAGTCTGCAACTAAAATCTGCTATGCCTCAAAAACATATTTAGCAATTCAATGAAAATCCTATGATGGAATACATCATTAACTCATGTTATATAAAGTGTTCATGTGTTACGAACTAATGACAGCATTATTTTAGAATTATGTCTAGCTTCATTACTTGGATACAATGGTTGTTCACTGGGGGAAAATCTTTTCTTTTATCTCACATTCTATGACTAACTAAAGTAAATGCAATTCTGATATGAGGAAATGAAAAACAGAATTCCTCTTCTAGGCTGACCCTACGTTTTGACTAGAGGCAATTTAAATTGGGGGTTCATGACTGCCTTTCTAAGTCTGTCTACTTCATCTAGTAGTTGAGAACAATTTCACGTCTTCAAAATCAAATATATGTTTTAAATAATCAGTTACTTTTCATGGAATTCTGAAGCTACATAACACCTGAATAAAATACATCTTCCCTTTAGCTAGCATATATTTATTCATTCCTTCCTTATTCAGCTTGATCTAAGTCAGAGACACTGTGGAGCATTTTTATGAATCTTTCACTACAGGATCTGGTCATTTTGTTTAAATTCGTTTACTGTCTAGCCAGTAAACAAAAATATTTATGTTTAGAGATTTCCAGAATTGCCAGTTTTTTGAGATTCAAACTTTTAAAGCATAGAACATAACTGTATTCCAAAAAGAGTGAAGAGGCAGTAAGATCGGGCTTAAACTGATCCTCTAAACAGGGAATAAGAATTAAACCAATCGATTAATTAGGATCAGGTTTTTGCATTTGTCAACTAAAATGCATTTGTTTGGACGGAGGCCCCTATAGTATTAGCCATTCTTGCCAGTGTCAGATAGACCCTTTGAACTTCACAAACATGAAAATCAATCAACTTACTATGCCAAGCCCAAAATCTGCACAGAAGAGGTACACGCTGAATTCACTCAATCATCAGTGAGTACTGAGAAGTTATGACTTTGCTAGGTGTTACAAGTATGCATAAGAACACATGTTCCCCAGCCACAAACCCCACAAAATCTAATCGGACTGACTACATATTCACATATGAAACGTGAGTTAGCATAAATATATTGCATCCATTAAGCCTTAACTATCCAGAATCCTAGACAGCCTAGTGTTCTAGCCAGTTTTAAAAAATTAACTTTACAACAACTGGGATAGGTTAACTCTTAAAAATATCAAAAGTCACTAATTTTTCACCTTTTGAGGGCAATGTTTCTGCCTTACCTTCTTTTTTTCTGCTTTACCTTCTTTGAGTCTCAAATGAACACAAGCCTATTTAAAATGCCTCAGTCAACATGATGCTCAATAGCTATTGTTATATGCTTCTAATAATGATACAGCAAGGTGTGCAAGCAACCGCTGTCATTCTTCACCCCTGCCTGACTCCCACCTCCATAGGCCTTGACACTGAATTTGAATGCTTCCAAGAAAAAGGGGGCTCTTTTCTTTACCTTCCAATACACATACCAAGAGAAAAGCCCTATACCTTAGCAGGCTGAATATTGAAAATGTACAAGTCTAGGGACTTTCCTGGTGGTCCAGTGGTTAAGACTTCACCTCCCAATGCAAGGTGTGCAGGTTCGATCCCTGGTTGGGAAACTAAGATCCCACATGCCTTATGGCCAAAAAAATCAAGACATAGAAGCAATATTGTAACAAATTCAATAAAGACTTAAAAAAAAAAGAAAATGTACAAGTCTATAAGTGAGAAGCAGTATTCTTGCATTATAAACAAGTACTCTAGCTGATCTTCAGAGTCTAGAGGGCTAACCATTACACCACAGAACCCCACTCCAGCTGATTTTCAGGCCTCGTCTATTAAACTTGGAAAAATCCTGCTTTTAAGGTCAAGGTAGCCTACCCCCAGGCAAGATGATCCCAGAATGGGATTCTCTTTTTTGCCTCAGTGCCAGGCCATCCTCAGCATATCAGCCTTGGTTGCTCACAACTAGTTGTCCATCCCTACTGTCCATGGCCATTATCTTGCCCTCCCACACTCCAAATACTTCCAGGTCTGGGAGAGTCTGAAAAGCAAGGTCTCCAGCTGGCTGACAGATATGGAGGCCAACAAATAGACACATGCAAAGTGGGAAATGTACAGCAATTAGGAAACAGGGGTGGTACAATTGATACTGATTGTGCAATACAGAGTAGGAGTTAAGAACTTGTGTTAAACTTTTTCGATGAGGAAGGGTGCAAAAGAGGACAGAGCTGGGCATCTGTGATCTGGTTGTTGCCACAAACTTGGAACCTCTCGTGTTATCTTCCTCATCTGTAAAACAGGATGTCAACTTTCCTTGCCAGACTCACAGAAATAGTAAAACCAACTGTACTTGTGTTTATGAAAGCACACTGGACAATATAAAGCACAATACAATGATGCGTGGTATTTCTTTAACAAAATAATTTATTGTTTGTCTTAATAAACACAGTACCCTAGATGTTACTGAAAGTTTCCTGGATGACTGAATGGCTTCTAGTACCTCAGGGTCTTTTTTATGAAGATAAATTCTCATCAACAAAAAACATAGAAGAAAATGCAGACCCTTACACGTACCCTGAAGTTGACTTTTTGAATATATCCTTGAAATCGGCTTGTTTTAAACATAATTGCCTCCGTCTCCTAAAAGTGGAGTGCAAAAAAAAAATTTGGTTAATTGTGGCTTTACTGCATGTATTTTAAATTTTTCAAAGCATACTCTGCAAATATTTTAGCTGTAAATTAATAAATCATATATAAATTCTGAACAGTTAAGACCACACAGAGCAATTTTTAAATATGTAAATTATCTTAAAAAAAAAACTTTAACTAGGAAACCATAGGATTCTATTTGTTTTTAGAAGCTCTCTTAATGTTTCAGAAAGTCTGGAATAGAGACTGACATTAAATACAACATTTATTGGCAGCTGATCTAAAAGACTAAACTAGACAAATTTGGACACAAGGAAACACTTTTCCAGTAAATATATACTCAGCCTTGGAATGCTTTGTCATTTTCTAGCTTTTTAAGCCTAAAGTTCAATTCTTTGCTGATATACTGTTTTGCCATTAAAACCCAAAAGCAAATGACAAACATTACAAGCTTTCAGAGAACAGACGGCTAATGTTCTTCTAGGTTCATTTACTACATTTTTTTATTTTCATACTGCTTGTAATTAATAAAATCATATAAATAGATGTATTGCCTCCTAACCGGGTGATTCTGTTTTGTGAAGTTCTGTCTTATACCTAACTCCTTTGGGTTAATACAAAGGCAACGATGAACAGACATACTTCTGGTACTGCCTCAGGAATGCAGTTTTAAAAATAGAGACTACTACAGAAGCACTGCAGTATATGCTGTCAACAGTCAATTCGCTTAAAAAATTAAAGTATGCTGGCAGGTGTTTAAGGAGCTCTAACACAAAATTCAGCTTATTTACCTTTATCTCATTTATATTGCTATCACCTCATAGAAAGTAAACATACTAAGCACCATCTTTGTTTTAACTTTTTATTCAAAATGAACAGATTTGGCATTTTTCTGGGTCATCTCACAAGCACTATTACATTATTAAAGTCACAACTAAATCAAAGTCATAGTCTCATAGTATCTTTAAAAAGAACTTGGCATAAATCTTATCCAGAATGTTATTCTACATCTAATCACTTGTTATGCAAAAGGTAGGTAGCAAGTATTTTATTTTTTTAAATGATAAATTCAAAACAGTATTTCCTTATGGCAATACTATTTCAAAGTCTACTTTTACTATACACATAAAAATTATTTTGGATCATAAAAAGCTACAATGGGATAAATTCATATTTGTCATATTTCAGCAATAAACCTCACTAAGCAAATAACAATTATATAATTTTTTGCTTAAAAAATATATTAAAGGCTCTTTAAATACAGCTTATTTTATATTCCTATTAATATTATTCCTTTCCTTTGTGTATTTAAGAAGAATCTGGTGTGCCACCTTCTGGTAACTGAGTGAAATTATGTATCTTCACACAAGTCACTATTCTTTATTTTAACTTTTAAAAAATATAGATATTTCTTAACCTGTATTACATTTAAGCTATACAAATAAATCTATACCACAGTCTGCAATAAAGTAAAATTTCCCTAGTGATTTTTTTCCCCAAATCAAGGTTTATACATGCTTCCTATGATTTTTCCATGGTTACCAATATGTCTCCTGAATTCTACAATACATATAAAATTGATTTCTGTACACCGTTTCCCAGCCACATATGAAAAAAACAGGCTTGTTATTTTAATGAATAAGGAACGGCAGTAAATAAAGAAAAAGAAGATCTCTTACCAATAAGCCCATTTTTCTCTTAAGGTTTGAACTCTCATCATTTGTCATGTTCTTGTGGATCCCTCTCTCATCAAATTCTCTGGAGTTTTAAAGTTGAGAGCTGTGATGCACAGCTAGGCTCGGCTACATCGTAGCGCACCCCAGTGCATCTGCCTGGTATAACACTGCACAGCTGTAGCTCCCAAAAGCAGAAACAAGCTTTCTATATTCAAAACCTATGCACCACACACCTTCCCTTGATAGGAAACTGTAGTCAGGGTGGTTGAACTGTTTCTATTTCTTATCTTAACTCCTGATCAGATATGAAGATCAGAGCCACATGAATCTCGAGCTTAGTTATAGTAAACTGAACAGGAACAGTGTGGTCTTCTTCAGAGCAGAGGTGGGCTGAGGCAAATACTAACACCAGGAGATCTGACTGAGGGAAAAAAAAATGTTTGTCTTATTTTTCCAAGGGTCACTGTCCTGATATTTGCTGTATTACCTCAAATATTTATTATCTTTAACTCTTCCCTCTCCCAGTCCCTAGTAGTCACTCATTAACTCCTATCCTTTATTTTTTATAAATTTTCTAGGAATCTACCCCCCACTGTTTTTTTTAACAAATGAGCTATTTCAAAAAATGCATATAACTGGTTTCTCTGCATTTCCCATATTTAATCTAGCAATCACACTGCTTCTAGATGATTCTCTTAAAAAACAACTGCATATGGTGTAAATTAAATGTTCAATAAATATTTTATTCAACAAATGTTTGTCAAGGACTTGCTGCATGTTAAGTAGGTACTCAGATAGGTGATATGGGTGATATGGTGAGTAAGACACAAATCCATGCTTTCAGGAAGCTTCTAGTTGAGTGAAGAAAGCAAACATGTACTCTGATAGCATAAAATACGGTGTTTCTATACCTGCTTTAGCAGGATTCGCCCAGGATTCTATAGCAGCAGAGGAACCATGAAATTAATGCTGCAAATGAGGCTGAAGAATGAGGCATTCACCAGGTGGACTCTAGAAGAAATAGCCTCTGCAGACAAACAAAGGTCTGAGGATTACAACATTCTGGGAGAATCAGGAAAGTCTTCAGTACAAATGGAAGGAGCTTCAGGTACATGGTGTTGAGGGAGTGGATTTTAAGATATACACAACCACATCACAGAAGACCTTATATGCCAGCAAATAAGTCTGGATTTTATCCCATGAGCTATGACAAGCCATTTCTTGAATGAATGGATCACTCAAGGAATTAATGAAACCACTATGCCCAGCACACAGAACTCAAGCTGGTCACTCTACTCTTCCAGTTCATTGTCTGATATCTCCTGAAACCAACTTCTCATTCTGTACCTCACAAGCTTGCTTTGTTCTTTCTCTCCTTTACTCCAGAGGTCCTCCTGCAAGAAATCCTTTCTCCACTCTGCTTTTCTAAACTCAATTCATCCTTCTAGACTGAACTCAAACTGCATTATTTTCTGTGATGCTTTCCATGGTAATCTGTGTCTACAGTTTATAAATGTTCCTCTATCACATGGACCATGCCATGCATTCTTCCTAAGGCACACAATGCATACAACGTTCAAGAAATGTTTTTGACCCTTTACCTCTAAAGTGAAGCAAGATGGCAAGGAGATGACAGTAAGGCAAAAGTCAAAGCATGAGGCTAAGTGGCCTAAGAAAGTAAACCTCCTCAGACTTCATAGTACACACTAATCTCAGTAACTTTCTTCTCCACTCTCAAGCCTAAAAGAAAAGAACATGGATTTAAGAGCGCTAGATCTGGATTGGGCAACAACTCTGCAGTATTGTGCAACATTTTTGGCTGTATGCATCATAGCTCTGGTTCAAAACATCCAGAGACTTAATAAGAAATAGATACCAACAGAAGCGCTGAATGATGGATCTGTGATCTTTGGAAAAAAGAATGGGGGGGGGGTGGGGCACTGTGACTGTGTTTTACTATTGATACTTGCAGTAAAAAAAGAAAATTCACCTGAGGGTCCATACCATAAACAAAAAGAATTCATGACGACCACAGAAATAGATGGGAGAGTGAGGACAAGGGAACTGGATCCAGAAGATTTAGAATCTCATGAAGTATTGAGGGAGAAAATCCAAGTATAAGAAGGGAGGGTGTTAAAAAAAGGGCTTTTGGTGTGTAGCTGGGAGAGTCATCTAGGACAAGAAGCTTCACCAGAGAAACATGTCCTGGGGTGTAAATATTTAGTGTTTTCTCCATGTGGAGCCAAACCCCATTATGCTCAGTGTCAAATACACAACCTCTCATTGAAGCTGTCATTTAGCATTCAGCTTTGTCTTGTCCTTTTTACATATGCATAATCTCTTAGATTTATGCAATAATGCAAAAACCATGGTGCTTTCTTTTATGTAGCCAATAAAAAATCTTTTCATCTTCAACCACTTCATGTTAAAGTGGGTTAAGAGAATTCTGCCAATAATTTCAAAAAGCAGCTAATACTTGAAAATATTCTCCCAATGACTTAAAAATGCCCTAGATAAAAGCTGTCTACACTTTCTTTCTTATTTATTGAGTGTGAAAATGGACCACTTTTCCTTTCCACTAACTTGTAAGGAAAAAATTTAAATACGGGAAAAAAGAATGTGATTTTGGATATATGCCACACTTTTCTCAAGAAATCTTCAAAAAAGGACAGTATTTAGGGGATATAAAAATGATTTAATCTACTGGGTCTTTGGAAGAATGTTTTAAAACCATGTATCAATGGTACCATGGATATTAAAACAGAGAGAAAATAAGCCAGACAATTTAGTCATTTAATTTTGTGGAAAACAATATGGCTAAACTATTTTCCTCAGGCCTGGCAGAAAAAAGCAATAATCATTTTAAAAGCAATAATCATGCTTTGAACTAGAATAGGTGTTTTATCCAAATTCACATGAACTATTTCATCTAGAAGTTGTAAAGGAAAAAAAGAGGGTAATAACTACCTTCTGGTAGTCTACAGTAGGTCTCATATTATTTTTGATGATAGAGTCTACATTAATCAAATATAAATAATTCACTAAACTTTCCAGTTAAAATAGCATCATCGTGTCATCTCTTGCATTAGCAGTATTCTTCTCCTTTCTTCTGGCTTATGGAAAGTGGCTCAGAGCAGGATGAGTTGGGTGGTTTATAAAGTTTTCTGTCATGTGGACATATTCTTAGATGCTATGTTTTGAGAAACACTGAAGGGATGGTCAGGGATATTTATTGGGTAGGCCAAAAAGTTCGTCTGGGTTTTTGATACAGTGGTACATTAAACCCAAATGAACTTTTTGGCCAACCCAATGTATTGAGTGCAATTGCTTGTATTTGTAGAGCCCAGAAGTGCTTATTTCAGGTGAATGATCAGATTCCAGTAGTATCACCACTCAATCTAATGGGAAAGGCAGAGTCTCAAAAGGAAAAAAATGAATGGAAGTGTCTTTTCCTGTTACTAATAACTCTGCCTGTACTGTCACTGGCTTAGGAAAAATAGCAAAGGAAGTAGAAGGTCACAGTTTAATAACCTCCCATTCCTAGCTGAATGAGTCATAACCCTCTTACCTATCCCTAAAATGTAACAAAACTCAGGTCATACCACTATACAGTAGCATGAATGATTGAGGCTAAGTCATGAGTAATTCAAACTACCTAAGAGATGTCAGTTATTCAAGGCTAACTATTAAATAGAACAAATCATATCTCACCAACCTAAGTCTTAAATCCATTACCATGTAATAACTATAGTGAAAACTGTCACGAAGCTAAGTTACATATGATAGACCATTGAGAAGAAAGACCATGTTAAGTTCAGAAACATAGACATAAGGTAAATGACATTCCACAGTCAGAAGGGCAGACATATGGAGTTAATAAGGAAGAAAGAATATTTCTACCTGTCAATTACTTTTCAAGCTAACTTTCCCATCTAGATACCCCACAAAGTATTTTACTTGTTTTAAATTAAAAAGCAGAGATATTACTTTGCCAACAAAAGTCCGTCTAGTCAAGGCCATGGTTTTTTCAGTGGTCATGTATGCATGTGAGAGTTGGACTGTGAAGAAAGCTGAGCACTGAAGAATTGATGCTTTTGAACTGTGGTGTTGGAGAAGAATCTTGAGAGTCCCTTGGACTGCAAGGAGATCCAACCAGTCCATCCTAAAGGAGATCAGTCCTGGGATTTCTTTGGAAGGAATGAGGCTGAAGCTGAAACTCCAATACTCATGAGAAGAGTTGACTCATTAGAAAAGACCCTGATGCTGGGAGGGACTGGGGGCAGGAGGGGAAGGGGACGGCAGAAGATGAGATGGTTGGATGGCATCACCAACTCAATGGATGTGAGTTTGAGTGAACTCCGGGAGTTGGTGATAGACAGGGAGGCCTGGCGTGCTGCAATTCATGGGGTCACAAAGAGTCGGACATGACTGAGCGATTGAACTGAACTGAACTGAACTAAACATTAAGTTATAGCTTCATCCAACAGCATTCCAAGTAAAAAAGTTTATTATATCTCTTAAATTTAAGCTTCATATTTATTTTTATTTTTTGGAGATGCTGCACAGCATGTAGGAATCCATTTCATCTGGTGTGAGAGTCCTAACCACTGTACCATCAGAGAATTCCCAATACCTCTTAATTTTTAAGAGTCTCATTTTTATTTTCACCCCGACCTTGAAGTAGGCAATGGAAACATTAACATCTCCATTTTGCTAGTGAGAGGCAGTTATTAAATGACTTGGCTCAAGTCACATAGCTGCTGAGAGAACTGGAAAACACGAATTGAGGTCCCCTGGCATCTAATTCAGGGTTCATTAGTCACCTCTGTATGGTATTAATACTTATTGTCGAGGAAAATGAGACAAACATGACTCCTAAACACCACCAAAAAGGGGAGAGAGCAGTCTTTTCACCCTGATCATGGGGAAATGAATGGCTAGAAGACAGAATATGTCATGAAGATAGAGGATGCTATAATGATTAAGTTGGCAGAATGGTCCACGTACACCTGTGCCAGAAATCCCTTCCCAAGGCTAATTTGCAGAGCACCCTTATATACCTCAATTAGCCGTTTCTCGGCACAGACCTCAAGCGTGTCACAGTCTCTCATGCTCCAGTGGTCTTGTGTATGATATTCTCTTCACTTGGAATTCCCTGCCCTCCTCGTCTACCAAAGCCAATCTCTATTCATACTTAAGTGTCCAAGCAGACCTCTTTCCATGAAACCTTCCCTCACATCCCTTAGCAGACTTTGATGTTAGGTTTTCTAAACTCCCATGGCACTTTGAATATGATAGCTCCTTGTCACCTTGGATTATAACTTTCTACTAACTATGCACTAGACTACAAACCCCTGACAGTGGTGGTTGGGTCTCTCTTATGTTTTTACTACACCTAACTCAATGCCTGTCACATAGTAACCCAATTAGAGGAGGCAATTTTAATGAAATCAAGTCAGCAGAGATAAGTTCTTCTCTCCTCTAAAACTATGCATTATTTTCAGATGATTAAGCAAGACATTATGAAAGAGGCTTTATCCTTCTAAAGGGGTTCAGAACAAGCCTCCCCAAAATGTACCACTTTTGTATAAGGATTATTTTGAGCAAAAGGCAATCAAGATTCTGCAGGCTTCAAAAGTTTCAAAAGAAACTTCTACTACTCCCTTATGTATCTAGAGGAATTAAAATTGGGGGTCTTTTCCAGAATAAGTGATTACCAGAGATAAATGTTATCTGAGTGGCCCATTGTATATCAGAGTAAACACCTAATTACTCAAAATCTGGACTTCCCATGTGGTGTTAGTAGGAAACAACCCACCTGCCAATGCAGGAGACATTAAGAGATGCAGGTTCGATCCCTGGGTTGGAAAGATCCTTGGAGGAGGGCATGGCAACCCATTCCAGTATTCTTGCCTGGAGAATCCCATGGACAGAGGAGCCTGGTGGACTATAGATCGCACACATACCTAAATGAGGCCTTTTGGTATCTGTGTGACAGACATTGTATGTGCCTACGAGGGTGCCTAGAATGGTAAGTACTCTCTGTGATGGAAGTCAGGACAAAAAATGTTGCTTGCCATTTCAGTAAGCACAGAATGCTGCCCTCCATCAAGCCATCAGCTGCTGCACTGCCCTGACAGTACACCCTGAGGGGAATTCAGGATGGAGAAAAACAGGATATTTATCTAAGGAATAAGTCAATGAGCCCAGACTCCTACATCTTCTTTTGCACAGAAAAGCACTAAAATAATTAACTTGAGATGTCTGGGGGTTTTTTAGTAGTAGTAATCTTTTGACCTTCGGTTACAAGTTCATTTTTTTTCAGTAAAAATTCCTATACATCTTGACTCCTCCCTTACCTCAATGGAACAGTTCCTCAGAGCTCTCTGAGAGGCTATCCCCTGGGCTACAGTCCTCAGTAAGGTCCCCCAATAAAACATAAATCACAATTTTTAGGTTGTGATTTCTTCAGTCAACAGATGCTTGGAGGAGTGACTGAATAACTGAGCAAAGGAAATAGCTACTACAAGGAAGGGAAACACCAATTATCATCTGTCTAAGTCAGGATAGTATGGGTAAAGCTAGAAACTGAGGAAATGCATTTCACTGGTTAATCACCAGTGAACACTGGTGACAGTTTAGACCAGTGAACACTGAAAAATGAGAGTGTCTCCTAGAACCAGTCATTTCTACAGACTGCTAACTGAAAAGGATAAAAGTACAGCCTTTGGATACTTACATCCTATTAAATTATTGTAACCAGTGATGATGAAATAGCAAATCACAAAATCCAATGTTGACAATAACTGCTCCACTAGATCGAACAACAATAAAAAATAAAACAGTGTATTCAACCAAGCAAGCCATGGCACATCACCAATACCTAGTAACTCAAAAGTTATGCTGAGAAGTCATGAGTAAAATACACAAGTGAAGCACAAGAGGGCCTAACGCTAACAAGCCCCTCCAACTTTAGAAATAGAGAAAAATATACATATTTGATTAAAGACCTATGAAGCTTCTGTTTCAATATGAAAATGATCATTTTGGCTTAAGAAAATGTCTCAAATCCCTCTCTCATCCCATTGCCTGGCCTTCCCCCTTATGCAATGGGCAGGGTAGAAATGGCAAAGATATTAACATAATGAACAACATAAAGAATAAAAGACAAAGCAGTTCCCCATAGGAAAGAGCTGATTCACAATAGTTTAGCACGTTCATAGGGTTAGGGAGAAGGGGTGATGGCTTCTGCAGCTGTGAGGGCTCACTGACAGAGGATCATTAACCACTATCTTCCATGTGTTCTGGGCCATTGTTACAAAGGCTGGATGTTTCTTTTTAAACAACAGTAATGTGGTCTTAAAAAAGGGAGTTAGTGTTTTGCTAACACTGGAGTTGAATTTTGCCACTGGGACATAAAAATACAATGTATAACTCCCTATGGACTAGTTGGAAATACAAGAGTCATAAAAGCTTCTAGGATCCTGAGTCTAAAGGAAAGACTGGCTCAGAAGCCATAGAGAACAGTCAGCAGCCAGGGAAACAGACAATAACAATTAAACAAATAAGTCCCACAACAATGAAAAATTGGTAGCAAAAAACAGAACTGTGTATTAACTAATCACACAATATCCAAGAGTAAATCTGACCTGCCATCTTTTCTAATCTGAAATTTATACTTAATTATGCCTTCTCTATTGCTTTCATCATCTCAACCTTCCATGACTCTGGACTGCAAGGAGATCCAACCAGTCCATTCTGAAAGAGATCAACCCTGGGATTTCTTTGGAAGGAAGGATGCTAAAGCTGAAACTCCAGTACTTTGGCCACCTCATGCGAAGAGTTGACTCATTGGAAAAGACTCTGATGCTGGGAGGGATTGGGGGCAGGAGGAGAAGGGGACGACCGAGGATGAGATGGCTGGATGGCATCACGGACTCGATGGATGTGAGTCTGAGTGAACTCCGGGAGATGGTGACAGACAGGGAAGCCTGGCGTGCTGTGATTCATGGGGTCGCAAAGAGTTGGACACGACTGAGCGACTGAACTGAACAGAACTGTGTCGATATAGACTCCACTTTCAAGGTCTCTTCAACCCCCCTTTCATCAGTAAATTGAAGGTTCTTGCTTTGTTGCAAAAGAATTTGGAGATGAAGTGATAGGTAAGAACTGGATTTATTCAGAGAGAAACACACTCCACAGGCAGAGTGTAGGCCATCTCAGAAGGTGAGAGAGAGCCTCAAAATATGGCATGGCTAGTTTTTATGGGCTGGCTAATTTCACAGGTTAATGAGTGGGAGGAGTATTTCAATTATTTGGGGGAAAGGGCAGGGATTTCCAGGAATTGGGCCATGACCCACTTTTTGACCTTTTATGGTTGGCCTCAGAAGTGTCATGGCACTGGTGGGCGTATCATTTAGCATGCTGATATATTACAATGAGCACATAATGAGGCTCAAGGTCTACTGGAAATTGAATCTTCCACCATCTTGGACCCAGCTGGTTCTATCCAGTCTCTGTCATGTCCTATGGCCATATCATTCTTTTAAATGCTGTGCCCTGCTCCCTTCCCTCCTGTTTCAGCCCTACCTTATTTATTCAACCCTATTTCCCATTATAAGCCATCCCAGCGTTTCACACAACTGGGAAACACAGAACTCTTTACCCAGAACTTCCATGGGAGTTATAATTTTTTTTTTTAAGTTACAACTTATAATTTCTGTGTATTCAAGAGAAGTCACACAGACATGTTACACAGAAACAGTTTATGGAATGGAGCTCCAGGGCAAAGGGAAATTAGCAGAGGTTTTCCTTGTCCCCAGATATCTTCTCCTACAGGGCCAACTCTCCCTTCAATAAACTTTCTTCCAACTCTTCTGCCTACCTCACCTCTCCTCATTGTTTGCTCTGTACCACTGCCAGAAATTCCAGCAATTACAGGTTCATTTTAGCTAAACAGAAGTTTGTTGAAATTGTACCAAGTACAACTGCTGGGATGAGGTAGCTATCAGTTTTTCACACCTTGGTGTGAATGCGTTCAGTCAAATGTTATCAAATAGCATAGAGCTGATGACCTCAGGGAATGGGGAAGGCTGGTAGTGAGAGGGAGCCTTCTGGAATCATGGCAACCTCGGGCAGGGTGCTATTTGAGGGAAGTTGGCAAGAGGCCTTGCTGGATAGAGAAACTTGCCTAGAGATAGAGAAAGAGAAACTGAGATAGAGAAAGCTGCAAAAAGGGTCACAGGAGAACAACACAGCTCAACTTCCAGCACCAGCACTTGTGTCTTCAAGTCCAGAATCTACCATGCCTTTCCAGACCCCCTGCTGCCAGACCCTGGAGCCCGAACTGGTACTGCCCATGGACTCAAGCAGGCTAAATACAGTGTCTGCGGCAGGGCCAGAAACCTCACCATCATGTATATGATGTATCCTGTCCAGACAAATGATCTGTAAATAAACCTTTAGAATTCATGTCATTGATAGGTTGGGAAATACATGTACTTTTTTTTTTGGCTGCACTGCAAGCATGTGGGACCTAAGTTCCCTGGCCAGGGATTAAACCCGCGGCCCCTGCAGTGGAAGTCCAGTCTTAACTATTGAACTACCAGGGAAGTACCCATACTGTTCAACATATATCTCCTCTCCTCCAATACACACACTCTTGGCAGGTGGTCGCTTCTATTTTAGAGATGCTGTTTTTTCCTGTTGCCATCCATTCAAGAAACTTGACTGAACTCAAGTGAACACTGCCCTTGCCTGGACTGTGGCTGTTCCTCTGCTCTTAAGTTCCAAATCAAACTCTACCTAATTTTGATTCTCCAACACTCACCAAATGCCCTCTTTTTAAAACTCTTGCAGCATTCACCTCAGCCTCTGAAATAAAGACTGAAAGCTAACTTTCTACAGGCAGAGGCCATTCATTCACCCTCCCAAACAATTAATAAGCATCTACTTCTGTCGTGTTTAGGCTGGAAGTTCAAACCAGAGTAAGTCCAGGTTCCTACAACCCTAAAGGTGGCCAGAGCGCAGGGAATATCAAGTACAGTCACAATACAACATGAGATACACTACAGTGGAGGTGACATGAACACACATGGAGAGCCCTAACTGAGCAGGGAATCAGGCAAGTTTCATGGAGGTGACACCTGAGCTGAGTTTTTAAGAATAAGCAGGGATAGGTCAGGCAGTCAAGAGACACAGAGGGACTGGTGAGGAGAGAGGCAAATTCGTTAAGACTCAACTGCAATTATGACAGCATAAAGTCTTAAACTAAACTAGCAGTGGGGGACATTCAAAAAAATGTTAGGAGATAAATAGACAGGACTTACTGATTGGAGATGATGATAGTGGCTAACGTGTGGATCAATTACCATGTACTAAAACAGTGTCATAAATGCCTTACTCACTAAACAATTTAACTTATCTTTAGTATGATCTTATAATGTAGGTACTGTTAATATCCCCATTTTACAGAAAAGTAAGGAATAGGAAAATCAAGTGACATGAGCTAGACAATGAGTAAACTCTTGAACTGAAATTTGACTTCAAGCAGGATAGCTCCAAAGACCACCACTTAAACCATACACTATCTTTGAATGTGAGGTTGTGAAGGAGAGGGGAGCCCAGGACAGAGAGAGAGAATGGTCAAGTCAGAAAGGGCCACAATCTATGGAACTTGAATATATTATCTGTTGTATTTATTATTTCTGCTCCTTGTTCCTAATGTCAAAAGCAAATTTCTCTGTTCATTTTCTTTCTATATGTTCTAGTATTTTCTTAGATAGACTGGTAATCCAAAGGTACCTAGTCTTGACCTCTGCCTGTTCTCATTTTTTTTTTTTTTTGCACTTGGCATATTCAGCCTCTTCCTAAAATGATTTACCTTTCTGGCATATCTCCCTTTTTAGGCTGACAGTATCCAAAAACACATCTTACTCATCTTTGATGAACAGCATCAAGCACCTAACATGTATTCAGTAAATATTAATTGGCTTGAATATAGAATAGCAATGATTCTTGAAGTTCCCTATTCCTCAGTCATCTGTATGGACTTTGTCATCTCAGTCCTACCTTTATTAGTTTTTTCTTCTTTAAATCAACTCTTGAAAAATTTACGTTTATCTTAAAGGGAAAATGCTATACTTATTACTGCAAATGGAAAACTGCTATAATGTACCATAATGAAAAGGCAACTGTAAAAACGGACACAACTCCTAAAACAAGAAATGCTTGCTTGTACACAAATCAACACCATCCTATTCCCCACGTAGTGCCTCACACATGCTATGGAGTAGAGTGAGGTTTTTTCCTATTGAAGTGAAATTTACATACCATAATTAACAATTTTATATTGAACAACTTAATGGCAACTAGCACATTCTGAATGGGGGGCAACTATGACTTCTATCTTGTCCTCAAATATTTTCATCACCCCCAAATAAAAACCCATATCCATTAAGCAGCTGCTCCTTATCCTCCCATGCCTGCAGCCACTGGCAACTACCAATATACATTCTGTCTCAATGGATTTATCTATTTTGATATTTCATATAAATGGAGTCATAAATTATGTGATCCTTTGTGCCAAGCTTCTTTCACTGAGCACAACGTTTTGGAGGTTCATCCACAATGTACAGAGTATCAGTACTTCATTTCTGTTTATGGTGAAATATTACATTGTACATATAAACCACAATTCATTTAGCCATTCATCCATCAATGGACATTTGAGCTGCTTCCCTCTTTGGCTCTTGTGACTAGCTGTGAACATGCATGTACATGCATTTGTTTGCCTACCTGTTTTCCTTTCTCCTGGGTATATACCTAGGAGTGGAATTTCTGGGTCATATGTTTAATGTTTTGAGGAAACTTTAGGGTAGATTTTATATAGCATACTCTTTTTGTGTTTCAAAATAACACATGGAATTAGAAGATTTCACACAAGGATGTGTGTGTCCAAACAAATGACATGTAAGGAAAGAGGCACATTCTTATCAGGCTTATGAAAACACAAATTTTAGATACTTTTCATCATATTTCTACACTAGTTGTTTTCTTGGCAGTTAGTCCCTTTTCATCAGTAGCAGATGGTTCAGGCAATTACTAAATTAGGTCTTCATATCTGAAAATACATGACTGATTTCATCAAAATCATGAGCATTTCCTTCACAGTCTAGCACCTTTACATTTTAGAAATTCCATTTTATCCCCTGATCAGTGCTAGTTCAACAACAAAATAGCGGGGAGGGAAAAAGCAACCAACTCTAGAGCACAGGCTTAATTCCAATTCACAATTACATTTCTGACAAATACTCTAGATTTAAAAGTCACCATTTCCTGGATATAAAGTTTTGCTCTCTCCTTGAAGTAACTGCAGCCACACATTGTCAGGCATGCCTGAGCACAGCACTAGTGATGCAGGTGGTGTGGAAGAGATGTTGTTGCTTGCTCTGATCTTGACTTCAGCAATAATATCCATGAAATCACAAGTGTAATACACCAGGCTTTTTTACCTAATAAACATTAAAATGAACAACACAGCTATTGAAATTGAAAGTGTAAGCCTATGTACTGCCTCAAGTCTTTATACTGCCAGTAGCACACACACCATACTTCAGAAAACACTGCTCTGACAGGAGCTATTGTTTAAAACTGCATATGCTATACTCACATATTTTGTTTGCCAAGCAAACAGGAAGTTACTCTCTTGTCTGCAAACTGACCAAGAACACACACTGTCCAACTCAACACAAAGAGTTCTCAATAAGCACAACTCAACAAAGGAGTTCTTAAGAAATCTGAAGACTTAGCCCTCTTGAGTTCCTAAGAGAAAGGTGAAGGATGTTAGGCGAGCATCTCCTAGAATCCAAACTATGAGGACACATGCTTCCAGGACTCACAGTCACTTGCACTTTGCAACATCTTCCACTAAGAGATGCACTCATCCTGTGATTTGAAAGAATCCTTTGTATTCAAAGAGCACCCACCTCTCATTTAAATAGCATGCTACCTTGCTTCCTGTGGTCAACTGCGTCACCCAAGTCCCACAGTGCTCAGTCATGTCCTACTCTTTGTGACTTTATGGACTGTCGTCCTCTGTCCATGGGATTCCTCAGGCAAGAGTACTGGAGTGGGTTGCCACGCCCTCCTTGGGGGATCTTCCTGACCCAGGGATCGAACCCACATTTCCTGCATCTTCTGCATTGCAGATAGATTCTTTACCACAGAGCCACTGTGGAAGCCCCACTGACACACTATCTACTGTCCAAAAACAGAGAAGAATTTTTAAACAAATCATTTCCTTTTTTTAATATAAAGATTATCATAGAGAGTCTTTATTCTTATTCTAAAGTGAAAGCATTTAACCAATTTTACAAAAGGAGGTATCCATGGCTATACACAAAAACAGAATATACCTTAAAAGCTGCATAAAAAGTAGAATTTTCCAGTTTGAAGACTTTCACTGCTGAAAGTCTACTCACATATAACTGTGGGTGGAGGGTTGATGAAAACCAAATCCAACAAACAAAAATCTATCTTTAGGTCAAATATTTTGAAAATTGGTCTAAGACATAATAAAATAACCTAAGAATATAAGAATAAATATAAAGATTAAATAGCATAATATATGTAAAGTGCCTGGTACATGGCTCCTTTGTGTCACAGCAATTTAACAATTGGCAGCTTAGATCATCCAAGATCAGGTGGCTCTCCCTGCTCCTTGGAACTAAACCACAAATCCTCTGGCCACAATTAAATTACAGCTGTCAGGGCTCCCATAATTCTATTTGTTCCCCTATTTTAGCACCCACCATATTCTACCTCATCTAATAATTATCTGTATTTGTATATCTATTTTATTAGGTTGCAAGCACCTCTGAAGGCTCCTTAAATCTTAAAAGAAAATGCAACTAAAACCACTTAATAAATGTGAATAATACTACCTTATTTTTGTATGATACCCTACTAATTACTGGAGAAGGCAATGGCACCCCACTCCAGTACTCTTGCCTGGAAAATCCCATGGAGCCTGGTGGGCTGCAGTCCATGGGGTCGCTAAGAGTCAGACACGACTGAGTGACTTCACTTTCACTTTTTACTTTTATGCATTGGAGAAGGAAATGGCAGCCACACTCCGGTGTTCTTGCCTGGAGAATCCCAGGGACGGGGGAGCCTGGTGGGCTGCCGTCTATGGGGTTGTGCAGAGTCTGACATGACTGAATAACTTAGCAGCTACTAATTACAAAGCACTTTCATGTCCTTGATTTCATTAATTAATCATCTTTCATTATCTTTGCCTCACCAAGAAGGAAACTGAAACCTAGGGAGGTCCAGTGATAGCTTATTAAAAGCAAAGCTCGGCTTAGAAATAAGAGTTTACAAAAGCAAATAGGGAGAGAAAGGGAGAAGAGTGACTAAGATATTTCCCAAAAGGATATGTGGAATGTGTGGTCTTGGTTTTTTCAACTACAGACACAATAGATCATCTCTTAAGAATCACCTTGCAATTGATACATGGTGGTTCAGAGGGACCTTAAACTGGTTGCATCTGCCTAGGCCTAATCAGGAGAGAAACCAAACAATAATTTGAACTGAGAGTTTCACAAAAAGAATTATTAGCTGTGAGAGGGGATTTGCATAACAGGGAACTGGAGTGATGAGCAATTGACTAGTGCTAAGTAAAGCCAATTCTAAAAAATACAGGAATGTCATATGTCAGGAACAACTATTATCCCTAAGGCTGAGATAAAACATGCAAGTAAGAGATCTCTCCCTCAAGGCTAAGTGTCCAAGGAAGTACCCAACCCAGGGCCAAGATCCAGACCTTATGTGGAGAGGACACAGCTCGCGGAAGGGCAGAGAAGTTGCTATGGTGCTCATCTTTGGAATTTCTGGAAAAATGTGACAGCTTTGGACATTTTCAGAAATTTCAAAGATGGGCCTATTATTTGGGACATACCCAAGATGCACCCTCTAGAAAGTGTCTGACCAGAAGCACTCTGACACAACACTGTCTAAGGGAACACTGGCAAAAAGTACTGCCAACTGAGGGAAGAAATTGAGCACTAGAGAAGATACCCAATTTGCCTGAACAGTACTGAGCAAGCCCACAGGAACCAGGAAGCAAAACCCTCTCCTCCTGCTATGTCTTTCCAGAACCCTATACTAACAAAACTTCAGTGTCAAGTGGTAAAGAAAGCAAACAGTTAAAAGCCTCAGATCTATGTCCACAGAGCAGGCAAAAAGAGTGAATTTGAACCTGAGGGTCAATTAATCAATAACTAGCACGCTGGTTAACTGAGAAATACTGTTTGTAAGTAATTAAGAGTCAAATTACAGCACAGCTAGCTACAATAATTGCTTTACAAAGTCTGCATTCTGAACAGATTTGCTAGAATGAGAATTATGTAGCTGTGTTGTTTTGATTCTATTACTTCATGCTATATAAAAGACAAGCTGATGTATACCAACTCATATCCACTTATGAGGTTATAATTAGGTAAAAACACCTTCATAAAATTTTGAAGGCAGAGTATTAGAGTTTTACCTATGCAATCTAACTGGCCAGGATGCTGAAGAAGAGAACCTTAAAAGACTATGTAGAATAAAAAGGTAAAATCACCTCTCCATCCAGAAACCAGAATGGATAATGATACACAATGAATGTGTAGTATGAGAGAGAATATACTGTAACTATGGAATTGTTCCTAAAATAATGGTTTTACCTGTTTAGAGTGGTCTTTACTGTCAAAGTGCTTTCATAGCTGCTAACTCATTTTAAACTTGTAAGACGGAAAACTGTGAGCACATTTGGTGGACAGGAACATAAACCACAAATACTAAAAATTAATCAGTTAACCTAAGCTCACATAGTAATTTGTCATTGCCCTTCCTCAAGAGATCTCCTTACAGAGTCTAAAGTCCACTTAGCTTTTTGACCAAACAAATGCATCCAAGAGGTTCTTTAAGGCTAAAACCAATCCCTATCAGAGAATCTCAACCTATCACTGGTTATTACAGGGTGTTTTCTACTGCAACTTTCTCTCTTCTTCTAATCTCCTAAAAATGCTATAGAATAAACTTAATTTCAATTTACTTTGATCAAATGTATATTTGAGGGGGACTTCCCTGGTAGTCCAGTAGTTAAGACTTTACCTTACAATGCAGGGGGTGCAGGTTTGAGCCCTGGTCAGAGAACTAAGATCCCACATGCCTTATGGCCGGCCAAAAGACCAAATCATAAAACAGAAGCAATACTGTAACAAAGTCGATAGACTTTATTAAAAAAAAAAAGTATATTTGAGGAATCTTACAACCTGCAGAAATTACATTATCAATGACTAGCTGCTAAGTCACTTCAGTCGTGTCCAACTCTGTGCGACCCCATAGACAGCAGCCTACCAGGCTGCCCCATCCCTGGGTTTTCCAGGCAAGAACACTGGAGTGGGTTGCCATTTCCTTCTCCAATGCATGAAAGTGAAAAGTGAAAGTGAAGTCGCTCAGTCGTGTCCGACTCTTTGCGACCCCATGGACTGCAGCCTACCAGGCTCCTCTGCCCATGGGATTTTCCAGGCAAGAGTACTGGAGTGGGGTGCCATCATTGACTAGACATGAGCATAAAAGTAAAGCTATGTTCACTTCAATGGTGTTCAGGGGAGTGTTTTCCCATGCTTTTTGAGTTTTGTGGACCAGCGAAATGTCAAAAATATCTTGGGGTCCTACAAAGGGTAGCCAACTTTATTTTGCAAAGCAGGAATACTTTCAAAGGCAACTATTAATCCATGACCATTTATCCAGTTTCAAAATTCAAACAATTGGAAATCAAATGGTTCTTTTTTTGTTCTTGCCTTTGACTCAACTCATTTGGCAGCAAAATCTGAACTGACCCGAACTCATCTGGCAGTAAAACCTGACATGAACAAACCGGAGGCTATCCACAGGTTTTTCTATCTCAGTATAAATATTCTTGCATTTCACTGCAGAAATATTACTCTGATTATGAGTGTCAACTCAGCTCCTACCAGGGCTGTTATGTAATATAGGAGACATGTACTCTATTACCTGTCTGAAAAAAGAACCTAAATTCTGAAACACACCTTGCCTTAAGGTTTTCAGATAATAAGGGTACACAAACTCTCATCACCATCATTTCATTAAAGAAAACGCAAACAGATATTTTAACAACTCAAAAGAAAAAAAGATAATCTCAGAATAAAGGATGGTTCTTTACAAACAATAAATTCAGCTTTCTGGGAGAAAAAAAAAACATGAAATGGCTGTCTTTTTATTTCACTTCAGACCTGTGACAATACCCATAACAAAGCAGCTTTCATGTGCTAACAAGCATCTGGGACCTACTACCAGTGAAGACTCTGCTCAGGTGTCTCCATGCTCACTGCAAGTAGAGAAAAAAGCCCGCATAGCTGTGAAGACCCAGCACCACCAAAAATAAACAAAATTATTAAAGAGATGGTCTTTGGAATCTTTTTGTAGTCTGGGATAGGACAGTCATTCCAGGATGGGACCACGCTAAGCCATTCTATGATAACTGTTGGCCACAGCAAAAGAACCAGTGGTCATGTGGAATTTTAAATATTTATAAAATTTAAATTTAATGGAATTTTAAAATGTTTTTCCCCCTTAAACTGCCTTTAGGGAACAGATTAGAACGTTCTGGCATCTTTGGACCAAATCGAACTGAAAAGGTTCTTTGATTTTTAAAGAATTAATGTAACTGAATGAACATGTATATACAAAAATAAATCTAAAAACATCTAAACATACATCCTGATTGTGAGAACACTGCACAAGCTGGGAGGAAAACCCACTAGTAAATCATCTTGTTGCTTAAGACTCTTACAGCTTTTGTAGATTGCTTCTTTCTGAGTACCACCTCTTCCTGGAACAGTTTGACGTATTTAAAAAAAAAAAAAACTAGAGTACTCAGACATGTCAAAT
Source organism: Capricornis sumatraensis (assembly GCF_032405125.1). Taxonomy (NCBI): domain Eukaryota; kingdom Metazoa; phylum Chordata; class Mammalia; order Artiodactyla; family Bovidae; genus Capricornis; species Capricornis sumatraensis. Next base: position 25,025,871 of record NC_091092.1, read on the forward strand.
TCAATCCCTGTAGATGCTACTGAATCAAGTGTCCTACAGTTTAAGAGAGATCATTTACTCTCTCCTACAAGGGCCACCATCTGCATCTATAAACAAGGCAATAAATTATTCAGTTCAACAACATTTAATGCTCCTCTACTTTGCATAAGTCACTGGTTTAGATGCAGGCAATGGAAGGCTAGAAAGGAGCATGTCATTTTCATCATGGACTCCACAGTCTAGTCCAGAGAGACTATTAAGAAAGTAATTATTATGCCACATGCTAAGTGATCTGATTGATGAGCAATCAAACACAGTGTGATCGAATATCATGTAGTTCAGCTGGAGGCAGGGAGTAGAGTTCACAGATCCAGCAAAAACAAAGGCACAGAGGGTCTGAATAAAAGGAGGGAGGCCTTAATCACAAAAGACTATGGCCTTTCCTCTTGTGTACCATATTGCCTCTTTACATTCATCCTTATATGTATTTCAAAATATAAATAACTCCATACTGTAAATCAGAGGAAAGGAAATCAAAGATAAGAAGAGAATAAATTCTTGATGAGAATAAATCTGATGCTCATGAAATATCAGATACTCTTTTTGCCCCCCATCATTTGGTACCTGTGCCTACCTGGTGCTCTGAGCACATGTTTTATTACCTATTAGGTAATCAACATCATTACAGCAATATGAAAGAATGTGGCACGTTTGGCAAAGGAAAAGTAGACGGTACAGCAATAGCATAGGTTATAAGAATGAGAAGTGGCAGAAAACAGGGCTAGAAAGACAGCTTGGGAGCCCAATATGAAGGGCTTTCTATGCCATGCTAAGGAAATTTGAATTTTTGAACTCATGTCTTTAACCTTCAATAACCAGGAAGAGGTTACTATGTAATGTTTTTTAAAATTACCCCCATTCAAAAATGGTTATTATGATGAAGAAGTCATGATTCTATGTTATCTGAAAAATCATCTTATTTCCAACTGCGTCATTTTCTGACATTGTATTTCTACAGTATTGTCAATTAATAATCCAATCAGAAATAATCACTAACTAGTAAGCTAATGAATATTAATCTGAAAAAACTCAAGTTGACAAGCAAAAATACCGTAAAATATAATGAAGAAAATGTGGATGTTGATTGCATAAAAACTCTTTATAATAAAAACAACAGGGGCTTCCCTGGCAGCTCAGTGGTAAAGAATCCACCTGCCCATTGCAGAAGACATGGGTTTGATCCCCAATCCAGGAAGATCCCACATGCTGTGGAGCAACTAAACCCGTGTGCCACAACTACTGAAGCCCAAGTGCCCTAGAGCCCGTTCTCCGCAAACAGAGAAGCCACTACAATGAGAAGCCCACACACTGCAACTAGAGGGTAGCCCCTACTCACCACAACTAGAGAACAGCCCATGCAGCAACGAAGACTCAACACAACCAAAACTAAATAATTTTTAAAAAGCATTTAAAATTTGTGCAAAACAACAACAACAACAACAAAAGGTGTGTGAGATAACTAAACATCCAATAGAAAGGGAGTAATAATTAACAATTTAGTTTGTGAGGAAAAAAAATAAAGTGACAACTGAACAGTCAAAATAAAGTTCACGTCCTTCCACCTCCTGAACAGTCTGGTCAGAAAGCTCTAAGTAGGGCCAAGCAAAGTAGGTGTCCTCTGGTGAGGGCAGGGGGGCAGGGTATGAAGAAGGCCCTTTATGGGGCTTCAGAGGATAAAGAAGGTGTTACTGCAGGGAAGCAATATCAAAGGGTGGCCTGACATGGCAAGTTGAATTCCAAACAAAATGAGGACAGTATACATGCAGGGAAAGAGAGGCCACAGTCAGACCGTATAGCTGGAGGCCAACTTCCGGGGAGGGAGAGGGCAGGGTGCATCAATAGGACACGGGCTGCATATGGCACTGGCCAAGTAACAGAAGGCACATTTCTTTTTGGCCTTGCCACACAGCTTGTGGGATCTCAGTTCCCCAACAAAGGACCAAACTGAGGTCCTCAGCAGTGAAAGCACCAAGTCTTAACAGCTGGACTGAATTCCCCAAGGAGACACATTTCCTACTATTAGAAATTCAGGGGTGAAAACATGGAAAGGCAGGAAGCCAGAATGAACTATGGTGTTGTATCAGAATTTGAGGTATTAAAAGGAACTCATGGTTTTCAACATAACAAAATAAAGATGTAAAGTTTTACATGTGTGTTATACACACACACACACATATGTTTTCTAGCTCTGCTCACTGACAGGGCCCAGGAACAGCAATACTCTGATAGCAGTGAACAAACACAGCACACAAATTTTGCTTCTAGAAACAATTCGCCACTAAAAGGAACCAGGATGACTGGCAGAGAAAGTATAATATTTTGGTTCTAGAAATAATTCTAGATGAACACTTAGAAACCAACATGGATGGGCTCCTACTGACCAAATCTGGGAACATTTGGCATCAAAATATACAACCTATTATAACTCTTTGGACAACACTGGAACCTATGACTCCATACCAACACAAATAAATAAATTATTATAAAACGTGATGAGTTCTAATTATAAGAAATGAAAATGAAAATCACAAAAAGGCATCATTTCACACTGGTCAGAATGACTAGCCTAAAAAAAAAAATCTACAAATAATAAATGCTGGAGAGGGTGTGGAGAGAAGGGAACACTCCTACACTGTTGGTGGGAATGTAAATTGGTACAGTGACTTTGGAGAACAATATGGAGGTTCCTTAAAAAACTAAAAATATAGCAACAATATGAATTTTCACTGGAAGGACTGATGCTGAAGCTGAAGCTCCAATACTTAAACCACCTGATGCAAAGAGCCAACTCATTAGAAAAGACCCTGATGCTTGGAAAGATTGAATGCAGGAGAAGGGGATGACAGAGGATGAGATGGTTGGATGGCATCACTGACTCGATGGGCATGAGTTCGACCAAACTCTGGGAGACAGTGAAGGACAGGGAAGCCTGGCATGCTGTAGTCCACAAGGCTGCAAAGAGTCAGACATGACTTAGTGACTGAACAAAAATGATCCAGCAATCCCACTCCAGGGCATATAACCAGAAAAGATGAAAACTGTAATTTGAAAAGATACACGCAACCCACGGTCCATAGCAGCACTATCTACAATAGCCAAGACATGGGAACCATCCAAATGCCCATTGACAGACAACTGGCTTAAAGAAGATATGGCATATATATATACTGGAATTTTACTTTGCCATAAAAAAGAATACAATATTGACATTTTCAGCAACATGGATGGACCTAGAGATGATCACACTAAGCGAAGGGAGTCAAACAGAGAAAGACATATTATATCACTTATACGTGGAATTTAAAAATAACACAGAATTAGACTAACAGACACAAAAAGGAAACTTGTGATTACCAAAGAGGAAATAAAAGGGAGGAGGGATAAATTAGGAATATGGGCTTAACAGATACAAACCACATATGATAGATAAGCAACAAGGATTTACTTCACAGTACAGGAAACTACCTTCAATATCTTAAAATAACCTATAATGGAAAATAATTTGAAAAAATATATTTCTAACTGAATCACTTTACTGCACACCTGAAACTAACACAATACTGCAAATCAAAATTTTACTATACTTCAAGTTGGGGAAAAAAACGGTTGATGAGGAACAAGATATTTTTAGAGCCTTTAAGTATTTTAGAGCCCAGAAATACTATTAATTAGAAAGGAGAGAAAAAGCAATTTTACCAGACAGCAGCTTAATCAAGTTAACATCACCAATACGGGACAAATTAAAATCATGTTTTACCTAACAGGATACAATGAGAATACAGTATCATTTCTGTGCAATTCCTGCTGATGAAGGAAGATCTGAATCTAATCATGACAAACCATTAGGACTAACTCAACCTGAAGGACATTCTACAAAATAATTGGTCTTCACTCTTCAAAAGGGCCAACGCCATGAAAGTCAAGGAAAGACTGAGGAAGTGTTACAAATGAAGAAAACTGATGGACTGCGCAGAAGCACGCTGGCTGCAACAGACGGTGCAGAAGCGTGGCCGAGAGGAGCTCCCCCTTGCACAAGCTCAGGGGCGGTGACTGACAGTGCCAGGCTGCATCGGCACAGCAGTGGCCGAGACGAGCTACCTCATGTCCGAGGTCAGGGGTGGCGGATGAGACAAGCTACCCCACATCCAAGGTCAGGGAGGCTGCCAAGATGAGCTAACCCAAGTCCAAGGTCAGGGGCGGCAGCGGAGACAAGCTACTGCACGCCTGAGGTCAGGGGTGGTGGCCAAGAGGAGCTACATGCAAGATCAGAAGGAGCGGCTGCGAGGAGACACCGCTCGTCCAAGGTAAGGAGCAGCGGCTGTGCTTTTCTGGAGCAGCCGTGAGGAGATATGTCCAAGGTAAGAGAAACCCAAGTAAGACGGTAAGTGTTGCGAGAGGGCATCAGAGGGCAGACACAGTGAATCCATAATCACAGAAAACTAGCCAATCTGATCACACAGACCACAGCCTGTCTAACTCAGTGAAACTAAGCCATGCCGTGTGGGGCCACCCAAGATGGACAGGTCATTGTGGAGAGGTCTGACAGAATGTGGTCCACTAGAGACGGGAATGGCAAACCACTTCAGTATTCTTGCCTTGAGAACCCCATGAACAGTACAAAAAGGCAAAATGATAAGATACTGAAATGGGAACTCCCTGAGTTGGTAGGTGCCCAAGATGCTACTGGAGATCAGTGGAGAAATAACTCCAGAAAGAATGAAGGGATGGAGCCAAAGCAAAAACAATACCCAGTTGTGAATGTGACTGGTGATAGAAGCAAGGTCTGATGCTATAAAAGCAATGTTGCATAGGAACCTGGAATGTCAGGTCCATGAATCAAGGCAAATTGGAAGTGGTCAAACAGGAGATGGCAAGAGTGAACGTCAACATTCTAGGAATCAGCGAACTAAAACGGACTGGAATGGGTGAATTTAACTCAGATGACCATTATATATACTACTGTGGGCAGGAATCCCTTGGAAGAAATGGAGTAGCCGTCATGGTCGACCAAAGAGTCTGAAATGTAGTACTTGGATGCAATCTCAAAAATGACAGAATGATCTCTGTTGTTTCCAAGGCAAACCATTCAAAATCACGGTAATCCAAGCCTATGCCCCAACCAGTAATGCTGAAGAAGCTGAAGTTGAAGAGTTCTATGAAGACTTACAAGACCTTTTAGAACTAACACCCCAAAAAGATGTCCTTTTCATTATATGGGACTGGAATGCAAAAGTAGGAAGTCAAGAAACACCTGGAGTAAAAGGCAAATTTGGCCTTGTAGTATGGAATGAAGCAGGGCAAAGGCTAATAATTGAGTTTTGCAAGAGAATGCACTGGTCATAACAAACTCTCTCTTCCAACAACACAAGAGAAGACACCACACATGGACATCACCAGATGGTCAACACCGAAATCAGATTGATTATATTCTTTGCAGCCAAAGATGGAGAAGCTCTATACAGTCAACAAAAACAAGACCAGGAGCTGACTGTGGCTCAGATCATGAACTCCTTATTGACAAATTCAGACTGAAATTGAAGAAAGTAGGGAAAACCACTAGACCATTCAGGTATGACCTAAATCAAATCCCTTATGATTATACAGTGGAAGTGAGAAATAGATTTAAGGGACTAGATCTGATAGATAGAGTGCCTGGTGAACAACGGACGGAGGTTTGTGACATTGTACAGGAGACAGGGATCAAGACCATCCCCATGGAAAAGAAATGCAAAAAAGGAAAATGGCTGTCTGGGGAGGCCTTACAAATAGCTGTGAAAAGAAGAGAAGCAAAAAGCAAAGGAGAAAAGGAAAGATATAAGCATCTAAATGCAGACTTCCAAAGAATAGCAAGGAGAGATAAGAAAGCCTTCCTCAGTGATCAATGCAAAGAAATAGATGAAAACAACACAATGGGAAAGACTAGAGATCTCTTCAAGAAAATTAGAGATACCAAGGGAACATTTCATGCAAAGATGGGCTCGATAAAGGACAGAAATAGTATGGACCTAACAGAAGCAGAAGATATTAAGAAGAGGTGGCAAGAATACACAGAAGAATGGTACAAAAAAGAGCTTCACAACCCAGATAATCACGATGGTGTGATCACTCACCTAGAGCCAGACATCCTGGAATGTCAAGTCAAGTGGGCCTCAGAAAGCATCTCTATGAACAAAGCTAGTGGAGGTAATGGAATTCCAGTGGAGCTATTTCAAATCCTGAAAGATGATGGTGTGAAAGTGCTGCACTCAATATGACAGCAAATTTGGAAAACTCAGCAGTGGCCACAGGACTGAAAAAAGTCAGTTTCCATTCCAATCCCAAAGAAAGGCAATGCCAAGGAATGCTCAACCAACTGCACAATTGTAGTCATCTCACATGCTAGTAAAGTAATGCTCAAAATTCTCCAAGCCAGGCTTCAGCAATACGTGAACCGTGAACTTCCAGATGTTCAAGCTGGTTTTAGAGAAGGCAGACAAACCAGAGATCAAATTGCCAACATCCACTGGATCATGAAAAGAGCAAGAGAGTTCCAGAAAAACATCTATCTCTGCTTTATTGACTATGCCAAAGCCTTTGACTATGTGGATCACAATAAACTGTGGATAATTCTGAAAGAGATGGGAATACCAGACCACCTGACCTGCCTCTTGAGAAACCTATATGCAGGTTAGGAAGCAACAGTTAGAACTAGACATGGGAGACGCCATTATCCTCTGTTTCTCTGCTGCACCGACCTCGACGTCTTGCCTACTTCCCACTTATTTGCAGCCTATAGATTGGTGTGTCCCTTGAATACAAGAAAATGGAAACTGAACAGCCAGAGGAAACCTTTCCCAACACCAAAACCAATGGCGAATTTGGTAAACGCCCTGCTGAAGATATGGAAGAGGAACAAGCTTTTAAAAGATCTAGAAACACTGATGAGATGGTTGAATTACGCATTCTGCTTCAGAGCAAGAATGCTAGGGCAGTGATTGGAAAAGGAGGCAAGAATATTAAGGCTCTCCATACAGACTACAATGCCAGTGTTTCAGTCCAGACAGCAGTGGCCCCGAGCGCATATTGAGTATCAGTGCTGATATTGAAACGATTGGAGAAATTCTTAAGAAAATCATCCCTACCTTGGAAGAGGGCCTGCAGTTGCCATCACCCACTGCAATCTGATGCTGTAGAATGCTTAACTTACCAACACTATAAAGGAAGCGACTTTGACTGCGAGTTGAGACTGTTGATTCATCAGAGTCTGGCAGGAGGAATTATTGGAGTCAAAGGTGCTAAAATCAAAGAACTTCGAGAGAACACTCAGATAACAATCAAGCTTTTCCAGGAATGTTGTCCTCAATCTACTGACAGAGTCGTTCTTATCGGAGGAAAACCTGATAGGGTTGTAGAGTGCATAAAGATCATCCTTGATCTTATATCAGAGTCTCCCATCAAAGGACGTGCTCAGCCTTATGACCCCAATTTTTATGATGAAACCTATGATTATGGTGGTTTTACAATGATGTTTGATGACCACCGTGGATGTCCTGTGGGATTTCCCATGCGGGGAAGAGGTGGTTTTGACAGAATGCCGCCTGGTCGGGGTGGGCGTCCCATGCCTCCCTCCAGAAGAGATTATGATGATATGAGCCCTCGTCGAGGACCTCCTCCACCCCCTCCCGGACAAGGTGGCCGGGGAGGTAGTAGAGCTCGGAATCTTCCTCTTCCACCACCACCACCACCTAGAGGAGGAGACCTAATGGCCTATGACAGAAGAGGAAGACCTGGAGACCATTATGATGGCATGGTTGGTTTCAGTGCTGATGAAACCTGGGATTCTGAAATAGATACATGGAGCCCATCAGAGTGGCAGATGGCTTATGAACCACAGGGTGGCTCTGGATATGATTATTCCTATGCAGGGGGTCGTGGCTCATATGGTGATCTTGGTGGACCTATTATTACTACACAAGTAACTATTCCCAAAGATTTGGCTGGATCTATTATTGGCAAAGGTGGTCAGCGGATTAAACAAATCCATCATGAGTCAGGAGCTTCGATCAAAATTGATGAGCCTTTAGAAGGATCCGAAGATCGGATCATTACCATTACAGGAACACAGGACCAGATACAGAATGCACAGTATTTGCTGCAGAACAGTGTGAAGCAGTATTCTGGAAAGTTTTTCTAAGACTAGTGAAGAACTGAAGGAGTCCTGCATCTTTTTTTTTTATCTGCTTCTGTTTAAAAAGCCAACATTCCTCTGCTTCACAGGTGTTCTGCATTTGAGGTGTAGTGAAATCTTTGCTGTTCACCAGATGTAATATTTTAGTTCCTTACAAACAGGGTGGCGGTGGGGGAGGGTGTGCAAAAACTAACATTGAAATTTTGAAACAGCAGCAGAGTGAGTGAATTTTAATTTTTGTTCATTGTTGGTGGTTTAAAGAAGTCCCCCCATGTAATTATTGTGAACACTTTGCTTTGTGGTCACTGTAACATTTGGGGTGGTGGGACAGGGAGGAAAAGTAACAGTAGTCCATATGTCCCTGGCATCTATTCAGAGCAGTGTGCAGAATGTAATGCTCTTTTGTAAGAAACATTTTATGATTTTTAAAATAAATTTAGTGAACCTATTTTTGGTGGTCATTTTTTTTAAGATGGTCATTTTTCAAATGGCTGAATTCCCTCCAACCTACCCCCGAACGGAACACTAAGTTTAATTTTCAGTCCTCTATTGGATATAAATAAATGGTATCTCTCCTTGGACTTAGGCAAAATATCTTGACAATACTCAGTTCTGGTGATTCTTAATGATTTGAAGTCCATTGCTTGGGAGGAAATTCCACCACACATTCATGCTTATAATAAGCTGTGGATTTTTGTTTGTTTTTTCAAATGCTTGCCCCTACTTTGCAACAATTTTCTGTTCGTGATTCTGAAGAACCAAGGTGGGGAGCAACACAACCGATGGAATAGTGGTATAAGTTTATATCAGAAGCTTAATGACAAGTTTTATCAATCAGAATAATACTTGGTTATGGAAGTGACTGATGCTAAATAAATTCTGATTATTTTTTATTAGATAATTTCTCACATATAGACTTAAACTGTCAGCTTGGTAGTGTCTATTAGTTAAACTTTGTAAAATATATATATATATATATACTTGTTTTTCCATTGTATGCAAATTGAAAGAAAAAGATGTACCATTTCTCTGTTGTATGTTGGATTATGTAGGAAATGTTTGTGAACAATTCAAAAAAAAAAAGATGAAAAAAATTCCTGTGGATGTTTTGTGTAGTATCTCTTGGCATTTGTATTAATAGTTAAAAGTTCACTTCCAAATAAAACTCCCATAATGCTAAAAAAAAAAAAAAAAAGAACTAGACATGGAATAACAGACCAGTTCCAAATAGGAAAACGGGTACGTCAAGGCTATATATTGTCACCCTGCTTATTTAACTTAAATGCAGAGTACATCATGAGAAATGCTAGGCTGGAAGAAGCACAAGCTGGAATCAAGATTGCTGGGAGAAATATCAATAATCTCAGATATGCAGATGACACCACCCTTATGGCAGAAAGTGAAGAGGAACTAAAAAGCCTCTTGCTGATTGTGAAAGAGGAGAGTGAAAAAGTTGGCTTAAAGCTCAACATTCAGAAAACAAAGATCATGGCATCTGGTCCCATCACTTCATGGCAAATAGATGGGGAAATAGTGGAAACAGTGTCAGACTTTATTTTCAGACTCCAAAATCCCTGCAGATGGTGATTGCAGCCATGAAATTAAAAGACACTTACTCCTTGGAAGGAAAGTTATGACCAACCTAGATAGCATATTCAAAAGCAGAGACATTACTTTGCCAACAAAGGTCCGTCTAATCAAGGCTATGGTTTTTCCTGTGGTCATGTATGGATGTGAGAGTTGGACTGTGAAGAAGGCTGAGCGCCGAAGAATTGATGCTTTTGAACTGTCGTGTTGGAGAAGACTCTTGAGAGTCCCTTCGACTGCAAGGAGATCCAACCAGTCAATTCTAAAGGAGATCAGCCCTGGGTGTTCTTTGGAAAGAATGATGCTAAAGCTGAAACTCCAGTACTTTGGCCACCTCATGCAAAGAGTTGACTCACTGGAATAGACTCTGATGCTGGGAGGGATTGGAGGCAGGATAAAAGGGGACAACAGAGGATGAGATGGCTGGATGGCATCACTGACTTGATGGACGTGAGTTTGAGTGAAATCTGGGAGATGGTGATGGACAGGGAGGCCTGGTGTGCTGCAATTCATGAGGTCACAAAGAGTCAGACACGACTGAGCGACTGAACTGAATACAAATTTTGGTACATGCATACAATAAAACAGTATTAGGTTTGTGTAAAAGTAGTTGCGGTTTTGCATTGTTGAAATTTGTTGTTTGATATTAGAAAGCGTTAGTTGCTTAGTTATATCCGACTCTTTGAGACTTCATGGACTTAGCCCTCCAGGCTCCTCTGTCCATGGAATTCTCCAGGCAAGAATACTGGAGTGGGTTGCCATTTCCTTCTCCAGGGATTCTTTCCAACTCACAACCCAGGGATCAAACCTGGGTCTCCTGCATTGCAGGCAGATTCTTTACAGTCTGAGCCAGAGTATATTCTTAAATAAATGTGGTAGTGTTATACATCATTTTAATGTGCATTTTTGCTTTATTTTTTTTGCTAATGACTTTTTACTAGCTATTTATTTTATATGTATTTTAGACAATAGAAATGATGTTAGACAAAAAGTAAAGTCAAGCAATTTTTTTTTAATTCAAGTTCAAATGTGTCATAAAGCAGTGGAGATAACTTTCAACATCAACAATGCATACAGCCCAGGAACTGCTAACAAATGCATAGTGCAGTGGCAGTTCAAGAAGTTTTGCAAAGGAGATGAGAGCCTTGAAGATAAGGAGCATAGTAACCAACCTTTAGAAGTTGACAATGACCAGTTTACAACTACATGAAAAGTTGCCCAAGAACTCAACATTGACCATTCTATGGTCACTTGGCATCTGAAGCAAATTGGAAAAGTGAAATAGCTCAGTGAGTGCCTCATGAGCTGACCAAAAACTTAAAAAAAATCATTATTTTAAAGTGTCATCTTTTCTTATACTATACAACAACAACAAGCCATTTCTTGATCTGATTGTGACATGTGATGAAAAGTGGATTTTATATGAAAACTGCCAATGACCAGTTCACTGGTTGGACCAAGAAGCTCCAAACTACTTCCCAAAGCCAGTTAAATTCAGTTCAGTTTCTCACTCATGTCTGACTCTTTGTGACCCCATGGACTGTAGCAGCACGTCAGGCTCCCCTCTCCATCACCAACTCACAGAGCTTGCTCAAACTCATGTCCATCAAGACGGCGATGCCATCCAACCATCTCATCCTCTGCTGCTCCCTTCTCCTCCTACCTTCAATCTTTCCCAGCATCAGGGTCTTCTCCAATGAGTCAGTTCTTTGCATCAAGTGGCCCAAGTATTGGAGCTTCAGCTTCAGCATCAGTCCTTCCAAAGAACATTCAGGACTGATTTCCTTTAGGATTGACTGGTTTGATCTCCTTGCTGTCCAAGGGACTCTCAAGAATCTTCTCCAGCACCACAGTTCAGAAGCATCAAGTTTTCAGTGCTCAGCCTTCTTTATGGTCCAACTGTCACATCCATATATGACTACTGGAAAACCATAGCTTTGACTAGATGGAATTTTGTCCCAAAGCCAAACTTGCACCAAAAAAAAGGTCATGGTTACTGTTTGGTGGTCTGCTGCCAGTCTGACCCACTACAGCTTTCTGAATCCCTGTGAAACCAATACATCTGAGAAGTACACTCAGAGCATTTCAATGAGATGCACCAAAATTGTAATGCCTGCAGCCAGCACAGGTAAACAGAAAGGGCCCAATCCTTCTCCACAACAATGACTGACTGCCCATCACACAACCAACACTTCAAAAGTTGAAGTAATTGAGCAACAAAGTTTTGCATCATCTGCCATGTTCACCTGACCTCTCGCCAATTGACTACAACTTCCTAAAGCATCTCAACAACTTTTTGTAGAGAAAATACTTTCACAACCAGCAGGAGGCAGAAAATGCTTTCCAAGACCTCACTGAATCCTGAAGTATGGACTTTTATGCTACAGGAATAAACAAAATTATTTCTCATTGACAAAAATGTGTTAATTGTAAAGGTTCCTATTTTGTTTAATAAAGATGTGATTGAGCCTCTAGTTTTAATGATTTACAATTCATGGTCCGAAATTACAATTACTTTATTATCACTAACACTTTTCATCAACCTAATACTTATAACCATCTGGTGATGTCCATGTGTAGTGTCTTCTCTTGTGTTGTTGGAAGAGGGTGTTTGCTATAACCAGTGTGTTCTCTTGGCAAAATTCTATTAACCTTTGCCGTGCTTCATTCCATACTCCAAGGCCAAATTTGTCTTTTACTCCAGGTGTTTCTTGACTTCCTACTTTTGCATTCCAGTCCCATATAATGAAAAGGGCATCTTTTGGGGGTGTTAGTTCTAAAAGGTCTTGTAAGTCTTCATAGAACTCTTCAACTTCAGCTTCTTCAGCATTACTGGTTGGGGCATAGGCTTGGATTACCGTGATTTTGAATGGTTTGCCTTGGAAACAACAGAGATCATTCTGTCATTTTTGAGATTGCATCCAAGTACTGCATTTCAGACTCTTTGGTCGACCATGACGGCTACTCCATTTCTTCCAAGGGATTCCTGCCCACAGTAGTAGATATAATGGTCATCTGAGTTAAATTCACCCATCAGTCCGTTTTAGTTCGCTGATTCCTAGAATGTCGACATTCACCCTTGCCATCTCTTGATTGACCACTTCCAATTTGCCTTGATTCATGGACCTGACATTCCAGGTTCCTATGCAATATTGCTCTTTACAGCATCGGATCTTGCTTCTATCACCAGTCACATTCACAACTGGGTATTGTTTTTGCTTTGGCTCCATCCCTTCATTCTTTCTGGAGTTATTTCTCCACTGATCTCCAGTAGCATCTTGGGCACCTACCAACCCGGGGAGTTCCCATTTCAGTATCTTATCATTTTGCCTTTTCATACTGTTCATGGGGTTCTCAAGGCAAGAATACTGAAGTGGTTTGCCCTTCCCTTCTCCAGTGGACCACATTCTGTCAGACCTCTCCACAATGACCTGTCCATCTTGGGTGGCCCCACACGGCATGGCTTAGTTTCACTGAGTTAGACAGGCTGTGGTCTGTGTGATCAGATTGGCTAGTTTTCTGTGATTATGGATTCACTGTGTCTGCCCTCTGACACCCTCTCGCAACACCTACCGTCTTACTTGGGGTTCTCTTACCTTGGAGGTGGTCTATACATTCAGCAAAAACAAGAGCGGGAGATGACTGTGGCTCAGATCATGAACTCCTTATTGCCAAATTCAGACTGAAACTGAAGAAAGTAGGGAAAACAACTAGACCATTCAGGTATGACCTAAATCAAATCTCTTTATGATTATACAGTGGAAGTGAGAAATAGGTTTAAGGGACTAGATCTGATAGACAAAGTGCTTGATGAACTATGGACAGATTCGTGACATTGTACAGGAGACAGGGATCAAGTCCATCCCCATGGAAAAGAAATGCAAAAAAGGAAAATGGCTGTCTGAGCAGGTCTTACAAATAGCTGTGAAAAGAAGAGAAGTGAAAAGCAAAGGAGAAAAGGAAAGATATTCCCATTTGAATGCAGAGATCCAAAGAATAGCAAGGAGAGATAAGAAAGCCTTCCTCAGCGATCAGTGCAAAGAAATAGAGGAAAACAATACAATGGGAAAGACTAGAGATCTCTTCAAGAAAATTAGAGATACCAAGGAAAATTTTCATGCAAAGATGGGCTCGATAAATGACAGAAATGGTATGGTCCTAAGAGAAGTAGAAAATATTAAGAAGAGATGGCAAGGATACACAGAAGAATGGTACAAAAAAGAACTTCATGACCCAGATAATCACGATGGTGTGATCACTCACCTAGAGCCAGACATCCTCGAATGTCAAGTCAAGTGGGCCTTAGGAAGCATCTCTATGAACAAAGCTAGTTCATAATGGAGGTGATGGAATTCCAGTGGAGCTATTTCAAATCCTGAAAGATGATGGTGTGAAAGTGCTGCACTCAATATGACAGCAAATTTGGAAAACTCAGCAGTGGCCACAGGACTGGAAAAGGTCAGTTTTCATTTCAATCCCAAAGAAAGGCAATGCCAAAGAATGCTCAAACTACCACACAATTGCACTCATCTCACACGCTAGTAAAGTAATGCTCAAAATTCTCCAAGCCAGGCTTCAGCAATATGTGAACCGTGAACTTCCAGATGTTCAAGCTGGTTTTAGAAAAGGCAGAGGAACCAGAGATCAAATTGCCAACATCCGCTGGATCATGAAAAGAGCAAGAGAGCTCCAGAAAAACATCTATTTCTGCTTTATTGACTATGCCAAAGCCTTTGACTATGTGGATCACGATAAACTGTCGAAAATTCTGAAAGAGATGGGAATCCCAGACCACCTGACCTGCCTCTTGAGAAACCTGTATGCAGGTCAGGAAGCAACAGTTAGAACTGGACATGGAACAACAGACTGGTTCCAAATAGGAAAAGGAGTACATCAAGGCTGCATATTATCACCCTGCTTATTTAATTTATATGCAGAGTACATCATGAGAAATGCTGGGCTGGAAGAAGCACAAGCTGGACTCAAGATTGCCAGGAGAAATATCAGTAACCTCCGATATGCAGATGACACCACCCTTATGGCAGAAAATGAAGAGGAACTAAAAAGTCTCTTAATGAAAGTAAAAGAGGAGAGTGAAAAAGTTGGCTTAAAGCTCAACATTCAGAAAACGAAGATCATGGCATCTGGTCCCATCACTTCATGGGAAATAGATGGGGAAACAGTGGAAAACCGTGTCAGACTTATTTTTTGGGGCTCCAAAATCCCTGCAGATGGTGATTGCAGCCATGAAATTAAAAGACGCTTACTCCTTAGAAGGAAAGTTATGACCAACCTAGAGAGCATATTGAAAAGCAGAGACATTACTTTGCCAACAAAGGTCCGTGTAGTCAAGGCTATTGTTTTTCCTGTGGTCATGTAGGACGTGAGAGTTGGACTGTGAAGAAAGCTGAGTGCCGAAGAATTGATGCTTTTGAACTGTGGTGTTGGAGAAGACTCTTGAGAGTCCCTTGGACTGCAAGGAGATCCAACCAGTCCATCCTAAAGGAAATCAGTTCTGGGTGTTCATTGGAAGGACTGATGTTGAAGCTAAAACTCCAGTACTTTGGCCACCTCATGTGAAGAGTTGACTCATTGGAAAAGACTGTGATGCTGGGAGGGATTTGGGGCAGGAGGAGAAGAGGACGACCGAGGATGAGATGGCTGGTAGGCATCATGGACTCAATGGACATGAGTTTGAATAGACTCCTGGAGTTGGTGATGTACAGGGAGGTGATTCATGGGGTCGCAAAATTTGGACAAGACTGAGCAACTGAACTGAACTGAATACTAACAAGGAGGCAGATGTGAACTATTATATGAGTGTGTTTATTATGTTCCAGATAGCATTTTATAAGTATTGAGAAATGCTGAACAGGAATAGGGACATAGAAAGATATACTGATATATTACATGAAAATGAAAATACAAAATAATATCTATTATATTTTATAAAAACAATCATATACACATTTAATATAAATATAGACCAAAATATTAACCAAGTAGTGAAACTGATATAAATTTTTTCATGAAAGTACTTAGTTCTTAAAAATAATGAGATATATTAATTTTGCAATGTGACTTATTTCGAAATGAACCATTTAAAATATTTAATAGTAATATGAAAGTGAAAGTGTTAGTTGCTCTGTCGTGTCTGACTCTTTGTGATCCCATGAACTGTAGCCCACCAGGCTCCTCTGTCCATGAAATTCTCCTGGCAATAATACTGGAATGGGTTGCTATTTCCTTCTCCAGAGGATCTTTCCAACCCCAGGATCAAACCTGGGTCTCCTACATTGCAGGCAGATTCTTTACCATCTGAGCCACAGGAAGCCCATATGGGAAAACATTAACGCTGCATTATTAGAGAAATACATAACATAAAAATATGTGTAAGGTAGGAATCTAATTTTGCTTTAAGAAAGAAAGGGAAAAAAATGAGTGAAATATATCTAAATGTTAAATGAGTAGTGAATTTAAATAATGAAATTATTTTCTATTTATTCTTTTCTGCATTTTCTCAATTTTATACATAGATCAATTTTATTTTAAAATGCTATTTTTTTTCATTAGGTGATTATTAAGTAGATGGTTAACGATATGAAAAGTGTTAATGGTATCACTTTGTATAACTGAAAACTGTACATACATGATGATCATGTAAAATATATGCACGGAAAAACAGTTGAAAGGATATATGCCAACACAATAACTGGTTTACCTTAGATAAGGTGGGATAATGTGAGATTTATTTTATTTTTGACATTTTTCAAAATTTCTATACTTTTCATATACATATATATATTCATGTATTTCACCTATTATGTGTAAAAATCATCTTAATAAGGTAAGGAAAGTACATGAAGGGCACTAGAATAAGAATTAGTTGTAAATGTTTTAGAAAATAATTATTAAAACTGAAAAAGATCCATTATCTTAACACGCTCAAACACACAGCATGGTATTGACAGAGCAGACATGGATACTGAGTGTGGTGAACAAGACAATGGCCTAATCCTTAGAACACTGCCTAATCCCCAGTTTGTGAATATGTTACTTGACATGGTAAAATGGACTGCAGATGTGATTAAATTAAGGGCTAGGAAACATGGGGGGAGGTGTTACACTGGATTATAGGCTCAATGTAATCATAAGCATTCTTAAAACAGAAGAAGGAAGCAGAAGGGGGCCAAGTGATGAGATATGAGACAAACTCAACCCACTGTTGCAGGCTTTGGAGATGGAGGAAGAGAGCAAAGTAGTGCAGGCAGCCTCTGGAAGATTAGAAAGGCAAGGAAACAGAATTTCCCTTAAAGACTCCAAAAGGAACGCAGTACTGCCTATACCTTGACTTTAGCCCTATGACCTCCAGAACTGCAAGATAATTAATCTGTGTTGTTTTAAGCACTGAGATTGTGGTTATTCGTTACAGCAAGAGGAAACTAATATATAGGGCTATATTGTTGTTTAGTGACTAAGTCGTGTCTGACTCTTTGTGACTCCATGGAATGCAGCCCACCAGGCTCCTCTGTCCATGGGATTTCCCAGTCAAGAATACTGGAGTGGGTTGCCATTTTCTTCCCCAGGGGATGCTCCTGACCCAGGGGTCGAACCCATGTCTCCTGCGGATTCTTTACAGCTGAGCCACCAGGAAAGCTCATGTGGGGCTATAGACAACTGTAAAGAAATTGATGATTTTAGCAATCTGTTTTAGAGAAAACAAAGTCACTGAGGCAGGGGAATGAGCTGAAATTGAACTAACAATGTTTTTAACAGCAAGAGTTGTGCCTGGATGTGGATATGTCATTAAGTATATGCTTATGTCCAACTAATATGCTAGAATAGCACTCAGTGATGTTCAGGACACAGACAGGGTTAAGATTCCATCTAGTAATATTTTTATCTACCTCCTTGCTTGCCACTGATTATTAGATGAAGACTTATTCCCTTATTATAATTGATATAAGTATTAATTCCCTTATTAATACTTATCCATCCCACAGAAAAGAAACTACTTGAACTATTTAGCCAAAAGTATTTTATACATATAATTTAGACTACATACCAAATTAAATATAAATATAAAATGTACCAAACAATACTGAAAATCTGACAGAAAACATTTCATTATAGAAACTACTTTTTTTTTTTGCTTTAAATATGCAAAATGTAGGTATCTGAGGTAAAAATGATACTTTACATCAGACAACCTGGGTATTGATGTCCTGGATCTTTCCCTTGCTGTGTGAACTTGGAAAGGTCTCTCATGCTGTGTGAACTTGGAAAGGTCTCTCATCTTTGCATATCATATTCCTTGCCTTTTTACATTTAAGAGGGTTGAACAACATCTCTACAATCTTTTTCTGTCTTTAAAGAAATGCAGTCTCTTTTTTGTGGAGCCACAACTATTCTTAGAAAAACAAGTAGTCTTAACTCTGTTCTCAACTCCTTTCAAAAATCAACTTGAATTGCTGTAGGGTCAGCCTTCCAGGGAGAAGAAAGTAATTCAAGCATATCATCTCATTAATTTTCAAGACAGGAGAAAGAAAATATTTCTGTTTGGAAAAAAAAAGAGAGAGAGAGAAAGAAAAAGAAAGAAATGGGTAACATGCTAAATAAATTGCCACTGTTGGCAGAGGCAGGACTAGAAAACAGGGTTTTTCAAACTCAGGATTGCATTCTGCCTTTTCAGCAGAAGGGTCTCTCAGGTAAATGAACCGTCCTTAAAAGGAAAGGATAGGAGTATGGGATTAAGAGCTAATATTTATGTACTTTGCCCTACATGTCACATGGTCAAAGGATAAATGTAACAGGAAGAGGCAGACTCTAGGGTCCAAAGATCAAATAGCTCTTCTCTCCCTAGAGGCCGTATTAGTTTTAGCCCTGCCTCAGGGAACTTAGAGAGAAAAGTATGTTCTAAGTGGCCTCCCACTGACTCAGACAGCCACCCAAACTTGAGAAGACAAAATTGGGAGCTAAGCCAAATCCGAGGGACCTGCCAACTCTGGACAATGGCTGATCTCAGACAAGTTCAGACGAAGTTACATAATACTATTTTCAATAATGTGCCAGGAAAAATAAATGACACTGTCTATATCTAGGCACAGCTCCTGTCAAAAACAACAAGTTTAATTCAAATTAACTCCGCTGTCTCTGTTATTTTGTTTCCCGGAAAAAAAGATTGCTAAAATCACCAGAGAATTTTTTTTTCTAGCTATCGGGAGCTCGTATCTGTGTCATCTATGTCATGCTGTACTGATAAAGGAAAATGTCTCCACCTTCACGAGAATTTACTTCATAATATACCCAGGAAGGGACAAGGACACATTTCCTTTTCCCTCAATGGCAGATTAAGGCCTTGGACTCTAAGAGGAGACCCAAAATAGGGCTGCCTGAGGGTCACAAAGCTTGAAACTGCCATAGCTACAACCCCAAAGCAGGCACAGAAACTATAATCCAAAGTAAGAGTAGAGCTTCCTTCCAGGGAAAAGAAAAGGTATGACTCTTTTTCTGTTCATTTTAATTTAAAATAAAGCAATGGTTGGGCGGGGGGATCTTCCCTGGTGGCTCAGTGGTAAAGACTCCATCCGCCAATGCAGGAGACATGGTTTGATCCTGCATGTGGAAGATCCCACATGCCGAGGAACAACTAAGCCCATGCTCCACAAGCACCGAGCCTGTGCTCTAGAGCCTGGGAGCCGCAATTACTGGGCCCATGCATGCTAGAGCTCCTGCTACTTCTCTGCAACTAGAGAAGCCACCGCAATGAGAAGCCTGTGCCCTGACTGCAACTAGAGAGTATTCCCCACTCACCGCAAACAGAGAAAAGCCAATGCGACAGTGAAGACCCAGCAGAGCCAAAATACAGAAATAAATAAAATTACTAAAAAATTAAAATAAAGCAATGATAGAAGAGCACTAGGAGATAGGAAGTCAACATGTCACACAACAGTGATGACCAGAAGATAAAGGAAAACTTTGTTGTCTGACTGTATATTTTTAAAAAGCATCCACATCATGTAAGGCTCTGAACTGTTTCATGGGTCCCACATAGCCCCTGACCCAATTGTGATTCAGGAGGCTTTGGAAATTTTATATAATCTTTCAACACTCTCCATGCAACTGCATTTGTTGGGAAGATGAAAAGGGGGAAAAACTGAAAGATGGGAAATGGAGAGAAGTGAAAACCTTTTAAAGAAAAGCTTACTTTTGTCAACTTCCAAGTTCCCAATTCATTTATAGCACTTAACCTATTAGTTAATACATATGCACTTTCAAAATACAGCAGAAATGCCTTGACCTGGGGACTTCCCTGGTGGTCCAGGGGCTAAGACTCCACACTCCTAATGCACGGGGCCCAGGTTCGATTCCCAATCAGGGAACTAGATCTCACATGCTGCAATTAAAGATCCCACCCTACCACCACCATTGAAATGAGTTGTTACTACTATGGAGTCATAAGAAAAGACCTCATTCTGTTTGGAAGAGGAAAGGAGTTCATGTTAGTGAAGGTATTACAGAGGAGTTAAGACCTTTGCTGGGTCTTGAAGGATAAACGGGAGTTGGTTAGGCCAACAACCAGCGAGAAGGCATACCAGAAAGAAGGATGGAAACACAAGGGAACCTGTTACCTCCCAATGTTGAGGGAGGCTGTAGTATGTGCTATAGGCAGGAGATGAGGCTGGGGAGGCAGAGAGGAGCTGCATGACAGGCCTTGTCACACTGTGAGCCAGTGAAGAAATCTAAACAAGGAGATGATATGAACACACATATTCACATTACAGCAGGATCATTACAGCTGCTCCTGATACCTCTCTTGTGCCCATGCCAAGTCAGAAATTACAACTATTGGAATATACTGGGAAGCCTGTGTGCCAGACTCTGGATACATTCATTTCTTATTACTGCTGTGACAAATGACTACAATCTTAACAGCTTTCAGTTCAGTTCAGTCACTCAGTCATGTCCGACTCTTTGTGACCCCATGAACTGCAGCACACCAGGCCTCCCTGTCCATCACCAACTCCCGGAGTTCACTCAAACTCACATCCATTGAGTCAGTGATGCCATCCAGCCATCTCATTCTCTGTCGTCCCCTTCTCCTCCTGCCCCAAATCCCTCCCAGCATCACAGTCTTTTCCAATGAGTCACCTCTTCACATGAGGTGGCCAAAGTATTGGAGTTTCAGCTTTAGCATCATTCTTTCCAAAGAACACCCAGGGCTGATCTCCTTTAGAACGGACTGGTTGGATCTCCTTGCAGTCCAAGGGACTCTCAAGAGTCTTCTCCAACACCACAGTTCAAAACCATCAATTCTTTGGCACTCAGCTTTCTTCACAGTCCAACTCTCACATCCATACATGACCACTGGAAAAAGCATAGCCTTGACTAGACGGACCTTTGTTGGCAAAGTAATGTCTCTGCTTTTGAATATACTACCTAGGTTGGTCATAACTTTCCTTCTAAGGAGTAAGCATCTTTTAATTTCATGGCTGCAATCACCATCTGCAGTGATTTTGGAGCCCAAAAAAATAAGTCAGCCACTGTTTCCCCATCTATTTCCCATGAAGTGATGGGACCAGATGCCATGATCTTTGTTTTCTGAATGTTGAGCTTTAAGCCAACTTTTTCACTCTCCTCTTTCACTTTCATCAAGAGGCTTTTTAGTTCCTCTTCACTTTCTGCCATAAGGGTGGTGTCATCTGCATATCTGAGGTGATTGATATTTCTCCTGGCAATCTTGAGTCCAGCTTGTGTTTCTTCCAGTCCAGCATTTCTCATGATGTACTCTGCATAGAAGTTAAATAAGCAGGGTGACAATATACAGCCTTGATGAACTCCTTTTCCTATTTGGAACCAGTCTGTTGTTCTATGTCCAGTTCTAACTGTTGCTTCCTGACCTGCATATAGGTTTCTCAAGAGGTAGGTCAGGTGGTCTGGGATTCCCATCTCTTTCAGAATTTTCCACAGTTTATTGTGATCCACATAGTCAAAGGCTTTGGCATAGTCAATAAAGCAGAAATAGATGTTTTTCTGGAACTCTCTTCCTTTTTCCATTATCCAGTGGATGTTGGCAATTTGATCTCTGGTTCGTCTGCCTTCTCTAAAATCAGCTTGAACATCAGGAAGTTCACGGTTCACATATTGCTGAAGCCTGGCTTGGAGAATATTGAGCATTACTTTACTAGCGTGTGAGATGAGTGCAATTGTGTGGCAGTTTGAGCATTCTTTGGCATTGCCTTTCTTTGGGATTGAAATGAAAACTGACCTTTTCCAGTCCTGTGGCCACTGCTGAGTTTTCCAAATTTGCTGTCATATTGAGTGCAGCACTTTCACAGCATCAGCTTTAAACAACACAAATTGACTCTCTTATAGTTTCAGAGGTCAGAAGTCTAAAATTAAGGTATTGGCGAGGCTAGGGAAGAGAATTTGTCTGTCTTTTCCAGCTTCTAGGGGGCACCTGCATTCTATGGCTCACGATACCTTCCACCATCTTCAAAAAACATGGCTCCAAACTCTCCTTCCTTGATCACATCTCCTTTCTCTGACTCTGAATCCACTTGCATCTCTTTTATGAGGACCCTTGTGATTACAGTGGGCTCTCCTAGATAATCCAGGATAACTTCCCCATCTCAAGATCCTTAGCTGAGTCATATATGCAAAGTCCATTTTTGCCACATACAATCAGTCCCAGGTTCTGTGGATCAACATGTAGATATCTTTGGAGGGCCACTATTAAGTCTACTACAGGGAGTATTTGCCAGATTTCTTCACCATAAAGGTACTATGTTTTCCTTTCCACTCTCTTTGGAAAGTAAATCATTAAGTCTACACTCAAGAAGGGAGACAGATGAAATTCTATCTGCTGGAGGGGGAAATATATATTGAGTTGGCCAAAAAGTCTGTTTGGGTTTTTCTGTAACATCTTATGGACACCAAACAAACTTTTTGACCAATTCAATACATACAAACACATATACTCATAACATATATATAATTTGGAGTTGTCCTTCAAGGAAGAACTATCTTTCCTCCCTCATCTATTTATTTCATTTATTTCTATCATGGGTAAAACTCTGAGGAAGGGGTTGGATTAGTACCCAAGAGCACATAGAGGGGCAATGGTTAATTCATTCATTAGGCAAATATTAATATCTACTGTACAACTAAAATGTACAAGACATGGTGGTAATCAACAAGACAGACAATATCCCTGCCCCCCTACAGCTTCTATTTCAGCAAAAGGAAACAGATAATAAACAAAGAAGGAAGATATCTAATAGTGATAGTGATGAGTCATGCAGAGAATGGAACTAGGTGAGTGTGACACTGAACGAGTGGCCTCTTCAGAGTGGGTGGTCAAAGACAATCTTTAAGTGGATATTTCAGTGGAGATCTGAAAAGAAGAACCAGCCACACAAAGACCATGAGGAAGAATGTTCCAGACAAAGGGAACAGCCATTACAAAGGCCATTCAAGGAATCCTTCTTCATCTGAGAATAAACAAATAGAAAAACAATTAGCATGAGGGTAATGAAAATGTATTGAAAAACAAGGAAAAGGAGATTTGTCATCATAAATGATCGGAGAAAGAGCAGAACTCTGGAAATGTTTTCATACAGGAGTCAGAAAACAATGCTGAAAGCTTTGGGCACTTTTAGGAGAACAAGAAAACATTCAGGAAAACAAGAATCAATAAAGCAGGAAGAGGAAGCCAAATAAGATAACATGATCAGATGAGGAAAGCAATAAATTATACTGGCCAACTACCAGGAAACTAAACCAGAATAACAACTAAAATGTATATCAGAGAAAGTAAAGAGAGAGTCTGATACAGTTTAAAATAAATTCATTAAGTGACAGAAAAAAGGGGAGAAGACAATGGCACCCCACTCCAGTATTCTTGCCTGGAAAATCCCATGGACGGAGGAGCCTGGTAGGCTGCAGTCCATGGGGTCGCTGAGAGTTGGACACAACTCAGTGACTTCACTTTCACTTTTCACTTGCATGCATTGGAGAAGGAAATGGCAACCCACTCCAGTATTCTTGCCTGGAGAATCCCAGGGACGGCGGAGCCTGATGGGCTGCCGTCTATGGGGTCACACAGAGTCGGACATGACTGAAGCAACTTAGCAGCAGCAGTAGCAGCAACAGAAAAAAGATAACAAATATTAAAGTGAGGAGAGAAAATATGATAGATATGGTAGACACTAAAACAAGTAATACCCACAAAGTAGATCCAACCTAAATATTTAATGTTAAGAAATCATTTGTACCATGAAAGAGTTTATACTTTGCAGCTATTATAGCTACTACAAGTTTTTATTGACATGTGAAAATGTTCATGATACAACTAAGGAAAACAGTAGGATATAGACATGATATAAAGTATAATAAAACAGTAAGTTCTTCCATTTATTGAGAATTTACCATGTACCGGAAATGTGACTATCTTATTAAATTTTATTTTATTCTTAGTACAATCCAAAACAATGACACTCTTTTATTTTATAGATGAAGAAACACATTCAGAGAGGTTAAGAAACTTTCCAAAGTTCACACAGCTAGTAAGTAGTAAAGTTTGATTTGAACCTCTGTTTGGAAGATTTCAAAGCTTCTGCTCTTAAGCACATATACCATATCATATTCAATAATTACAACTTCAGTTACATTTTAAAATACACCAAAAAACCAGACTGAAAATGCATTAAGGGGGTTTAAGAGAGTTACTTCTGGTGATTATTTTCTCTGCATACACGTATATAATTTGTTATTTTAAGTGTTCCATAATAATATGAATTATTTGTAAAGTCAAAACAAATGAACAACTAGAAGAGAGGAATACAGAACTTTTTAGTTGGGGACTCATGAAAAAGACTTGAATGTTTAATAGAAATGTTAAGGTCTTCACATACAGTTTGGAATTGAAATAATGGCTGCAGATGAGATGTCCCAGAAAGAATGTGTAGACTATGCATAGAATCATGAACAGGAATATTCAAGACATAGAGAGAGGAATCAGGGTAGTAATTCCTCTCCCCAGAAACAGAGACACTTCCTATGGCCTAGAAAATTCTCTAGAAAGATCAAATGGGCAAATATTACTAACAATTCTATGCCCTTTGTATAAAGATATGTAACTCTTTGGTGAAAGGAACAAATATGCTGATAAACACGCATATACTGCAATATATTACAACAATAATAATAGGTAACCCAAGATCTACAGAATTTCTGAGCCAAAATAAAAGTCCATAGTATAAAATGTAACTGGTCTCAGAAATTTGTGCATTATCCTCATATTATAATGCTTATAGGCATCTTCCAGCCAAAGATTTAACCTTATTATAATCATTGACTCAATTTAGCAAAGGTAAAACTAGATTCTCATAAATTTTTAATCTTTAGAAAGCACAGAAAACCCTATCTTCATAGAAGTTTAAGAAGTTGAATTGTGAAAAGAGTAATAAAAGGATATCTTCAATGACTGACCATTTTCAAGGTTAATCAAAGACGTGTTGTTTATCACCTACTATCTGCTTAGGTTTAAAGATATAATTCCAGACTTTTGAAACTAAAAGGAAGGTCAGGATCTTCCAATCCTTAAATGTTACAGATGAGACCAGTGCTTGATAAATAGTAAAGGCTCAATATTTTAAACTATCAAATGACCAGATTTAAAGCCCTATATTCCTTTGACATCATATAGTAAGAAATGATTATAGCTGTTTCCACAGTTTTAAAAACAATTAAGGTTCTATAGAACGTACATACTTTTATATGCTAGCTTTGAGAAGAAAACATAAAATTAACTTTTCTTAATTATAAGCCATATTTTGTTGTAGTAAATTTTCAACATAAAAAAGAAATGATTATACATTAAGCCAGTTAAAAAAGTCTGAGCTTATTCTTAGAAATTTGTAATAAATTTCATTAGTCTATTTTACAATTTAATGATTACTGTTTAATATCCAATTACTTAACTCTTAGTAAGAGTTGACTGTGAAAAACAAAACTACCCTAAACAATTTAAGCAAATAAAATCACAAGCAACAAATAATTGTTGATACATGTTATAATGTCTGTAAATATTTGATGAATGCCTATTATGTACAAAACCCTGCATTATATACAATGTGATGTAAATATGCATTAGATGCAGGCAGTCACACTCTGAAAGAGCTTTCTTAATGATGCTGTAAGCGAAGACATGCTCAAATTACTTCAATGCAGAACCAAATATGAGAAAATTCATTACAGAGAAAAAATGGTTCACAGACAAAAGAGACTCTCCTGATCATCTGAAAATCCCATGGACAGAGCCCATGGACAGAGGAGACTGGCAGGCTACAATCCATAGGATCACAAAGAGCTGGACTCGACTATGGACTACACTTTTTCTTTCTTTTGATTATCTGCTTGGATTGATCAGGGAAGGCTGATAGACAGGGCATACAATTTGATGAGGGTCTTGGAGAACAGGTAGGATTTCAATAGCTGGAGACAGAAAAGGGCAGTCTGGATCACATTATCAGATAAGCAATTTTAAAAGATCATATTGATTGGAGTGTGAAGAATCTAGTTAAATACTAAGCATTGTTAAAGTTACCCCAAATATTTCACAACTTCCTCCCAACTCTTCATCATTTCCTCTGCCACCACCTTTGTTCAGACTCTCCTCATTTCTTGTTTTCCCTACTACAGTAGTCACCTAACTGACAGGAAACCATGTATTATCATTCACTGCCATATCCCTAACACCTTGCACAGTAAATGGTACATAATATTTGTTAAAGGGATGAAAATCCAATTATACAGTGTCTGGCACTCTTTTTCCTGTGTTGCAAATACCAGACAATACTATAGGCTCTGTTTTATTTACCAAAGAATACTTTTTAGAAAATTGAAACACTGTCAGAGCTTTCTACATCATTGCAGAAATCCTTACTACAGCTAGGAACCCCAACAGAACACACCACCACACACCACCAACTGGGTAACTCTTACCAAAGTGTGCCCTCCCTGACAGTGTGTAACGTGTACTGTCAATGTGAGGAAGATGCTCACACTGAGATGATGTTTGCAGCACAGCAAGTCATATATGGCTGACCTCTCTCTATACCAGATGAATCACTGGAATAAAACTTTTAACATGGTAAAACATATGATGAATGGTAGACTGAAAGACTAAAAACATCTAAGACTAACAAAAGATTAACGCTATTCTGCACTGCAAACCTCCACCTTTAAGTCTTTATCTACCTTGTTTATTAATTTTCTGCATTAACGTTCTCATATATAAATACATATTTGGTTTTTGTCTGATTCCACCCCAATCTCCATCAAAATATAAGTTCAATAAGAACAAAGATTCATCATTTTTAATATAGTCATCATCGAGGCTCCCCTGGTAGCCCAGTGGTTGAGAGTCTGCCTTGCAATGCAGAGTCCATGGGTTCAATCCCTGGTCCAGGAAGATCCCACATGCTGTGGAGCAACTAAGCCTGTGTGTTGCAACTACTGAGCCCACATGCCCTAGAGCCTTTGCTCTACAAGAGAAATTACTGCAATGGGAAGCCCAAGCATCATAACAAGAGAGTAGCCACTTCTCGTTTTAAGTAGAGAAAGTCCGCACGCAGCAACAAAGACCCAGCACAGCCAAAAATAGCTAATGAAAATGTTAAGCACTTAGTAATTACACAATAAATGTTTGCTGAATTATAAGTAGAACAAATCATTAGAATTTTTTGACCAATAATTACTACTACACATGCCAGACATTATGTTAAACAGTGGGAATACATTTCTTCCATACATTTATTATCTTATTGAAGAGTCACCTTGATAACATTTTATATTTCCTACTAAGTTTGTATTAAATCTATAAAACAATTTGGGAAGAGCTTGTCTCTTCCCAAAATTTAGTCTTTTAATCAAGGACCATACAATGTCTCTCCATTAAAAAAAAAAACTTCCTTCTTATCTCTCAGTTGAATTTTTAAAGTTTCTTCATATAGGTCTTAGAAGTTTTTATTGGGTTTATCACTAAAGGGCTTTCCTAGTGGCTCAGTCGGTAAAGTGTCTGCCTGCAATGCGGGAAAGCTGGGTTTGATCCATGGGTCAGGAAGATTCCCTGGAGAAGGAAATGACAACCCATTCCAGTAGTCTTACCTGCAGAATTCCATAGACAGAGGAGCCTGGTGGGCTATAGTCCATGGGGTCACAAAGAGTCAGACACGACTGAATGACTAACACTGAACAATTAAATTTTATGGCTTTTGTAAATGGAATGTTTTCCCTTATATACTCTATTTATTTATCTATCTATTTTTGGCGGTGGTGGGTCTTCATTGCTTTGCCCAGGCTTTCTCTAGTTGCAGTGAGTGGAGGCTACTCTTCCTTGCAGTGTGCAGGCTTCTCATCGTGGTGGCAGCTCTTTTTGCGGAGCATGTGCTCTAGGGCACACAGGCTTCAGAAATTGCAGCAAATAAGCTCAGTACTTGCACCTTCATGGGCTTTAGAGTGCAGGCTCAGGAGTTGTGGCGCACAGGCTCAATTGCTCCATGGCATGGGGGATCTTCCCAGATAAGGGACTGAATCTGTGTCCCCTGCATTGGCAGGCAGATTCCTATCCACTGCACTACCAGTGAAGTCCCCATTATATATTCTAAATGGCTATGTCTGATACAGATAAAAGGTATTGTTTTGTAATTTTTACCTTATATCAACTACAGTTTAGAACTTATATTAAAATTGTGTGAACAAAGAAGTTGTTTTAAAGTCTTAGCTTTTGTAGGTACATGACCCTATCTTCTAAAACTTGATCATTTTGTTTCCTCCTTCCTGTGAACCATGCCTCTTTACTGACACTGGCCATAGTTTACAGATACCTATTTTAAAATGGTGATAGAGGGCATCTTTGTTTTGTTGCTGCTTAAGGAACAACTCTTATATTTATCATTAAGTGTGATGCTTATTTGTTAGTTTCAGACATAATTATTTTTCTTGTTAAGAGTACAACTTTCTATCACTCACTAACTCTAAATCTTAAAACGGGCAATGAATTTTTTCAAACACCTTCAGCATTCACTGTATCTTTTATTTCTTAGGAAATCTACTGACAGATTGCATCATATGAGTAGCTTTCACAGTATTAAAGAATTCACACTCTGGAATAAAACTTTCCTAGTCACAAAGGGTTAATACTTCTCATACATTCCTAAATGTGTCTGGTTTCTTTTTTATTTAGAATATGAAACTGATCTACAATTTGTGTATACAAACATGTCATAAGTTCATTTATTTAAGTTTCTGGTTAAGAATGCACTTACAATGCAGGGGCTAAAACATCAGGAAGAAAGCCTGAAATTTGGGAGGGTAAAGATTTCTTAGAAAGATACAAAAAGATACTGAGCATAAAGAAAAAGTGACAAATTGAACTTCATAAAAACAAAACAAAAATAAAACTGCTCACCAAAAGACACAAATAAGAAATGGGATGGAAGCTACAGAATGGAAGAAAATAGTCATAATACATCTATCTAAATACCAAGAAAAAAAGTAAAAACTCTTAAAACTCAAAGAGAAAAAAATCAATTTTTAAATGGGCAAAAGATTTGGATACTTCTAAAAGATAGACAAATAGGTAACAAACATACAAAAACAAACTCACATCATTTCACATGAGGAAAATGCAAAGTGAAAACCATAGTGGGAAACAACTATACACCCAAGAGAATAACTAAAACACCAAGAGTTTGTAAAGATTCTCACTTTTTATTGGTCTGAGAAGAAACTGGTATAACTTCTTTAAAAGTGTTTGGCAATTTCTAATAATGTCAAATAAATTAAATAAATATATATACACATATGACCCACCAATTCTATTTCTAGGTATATAGCCAAAGGAAATGAGTATATATGGCCACAAAAAGATTTGCTAAAAAGATCAACAACAGCTTAATTCATAATAGCCAAATAATGAGTATAACTTAAATGACTCTCAACAAGAAATGGATAAATTGTGGTATATTTAAACAAGGGACTACTACAGAGCAATAAAAAGAAGGAATTACTGATACCTGCAATAATGATGGATTTCAAAAACATTATTTTGAACAACAGAAGCTATACACAAAAGAATACACAGTATTAGACTACATTTACATGAAGTTCAAGAACAACCAACATGAACCCAAGATACACAAGTCAGTAGGGGGGAGGAGCCACAAACTGGAGAGGGGAACAAGGGAGTTCTCTGGAGCGATGGAACTGTTTTATATCTTTACCTCGGTTGTGGTTACCTGGATGTTTGCATGTATAAAAATAAATCCAGATGTTTATTTAAATGTTTCTGTATTTTACTATATGTAATTATATCTCGATAATAATAACAGAAACAAATTCCAATGTGCTATAACTACCTCAGTTATCAACTTAAGCTTAGGAAATGCTGCCCTCCTACTAGTTACTCTTCCAAATGTGTGATACAGACCCCTGAATTCAGCAGCACTTGAACTCTGCAGTCTGAATTCCCCACTAGAAATCTACCCCTGCAATCTACCCTTCTCTTCTATATGGCCACGCAGTATTCCTGCAATGACTTCCTTGTGTCCAGTATCTCTGAATAAGTCTACCTTACAGCTCTTTGCCCACATTCCAACAAGCATGTACTCTTCATATGATTTTCCTTTGATGGGAATACTATGCAAAATTCCTAACATGGTATCTTTCAAATAACAATGACTTTATATATGTCCCCTTCATACTTCAACCTTTCCCCTCCTTCCATAGTCTTTTAATGAGTGAGTGAGTGAGTAAAGTCGTTCAGTCGTGTCCGACTCTTTGCAACCCCATGGACTGTAGACTACCAGGCTTCTCCGTCCATGGGATTCTCCAGGCAAGAACACTGGAGTGGGTTGCCATTTCCTTCTCCAGGGGATCTTCCCAACCCAGGGATCAAACCCAGGTCTCCTGCATTGCAGGCAGACGCTTTACCCTCTGAGCCACTAGGGAAGCTATTTTTAAAGTACCTTAAAACTGAGTAACAAAAATATTATATTTTTGAAATTGTTAAAATCCTCCATTTGTATTTCAATACAAGAACTGTTATACTTTGAATTATTTGACAAGCTCCTGCTCTCCACACACCGACAAAGTAAAGGCCATATTTCTTTAAACCACAAGTTAAAAATCCTAAATTGACAGAAGAAGCACTGAATTTCTCATAAGTCCCTGAAAAAGTTTTAACTGGAATTTCAAATAACAGCAATGTACACTCAATCACAGGCAATACTATTTAAAAAGAAATACTTTGTTGAGACATCTATTTGTAAGCAATGGATACCAGTATTTATTCACCTATATACTTTAAAACCAAAAATTCACATCAACAGCTCCACTGACTGAATTCCATTCTCCAGGCCATAATACTGGAGTGGGTTGCCATGCCCTCCTCCAGGGGATCTTCCCAACCCAGGGATCAAACCCAGGTATCCCACATTGCAGAAGGATTCTTTACCATCTGAGTCACCAGGGAAGGCCAGGAATACTGGAGTAAGTAGCCTGTCCCTTCCCCAGTGGATCTTCCCAAGCCAGGAATAGAACTGGGGTCTCCTGCAGGCGAACTCTTTACCAGCTGAGCTACCAGGGAAGCCCTATTTATTCATCGATATGCTTTAAAACCAAAAACTCACATCAATAGCTCCACTGACTGAATTCCAGGTGTTCACAATGTCCACCAATTTTGATTTCTAGTTATATTTTCTATTTTTTCATTAGCTCAGAATACAGTCATTAACATTCTCTTCATTCCATTTGTCACTCAGGCATTCTTTTATTTACTCATA
Source organism: Capricornis sumatraensis (assembly GCF_032405125.1). Taxonomy (NCBI): domain Eukaryota; kingdom Metazoa; phylum Chordata; class Mammalia; order Artiodactyla; family Bovidae; genus Capricornis; species Capricornis sumatraensis. The sequence goes on from NC_091092.1 coordinate 25,057,512, forward strand.
TAGCAAATATTTTAATTTTATAATAGATATTCAGCAAATATTTACTGAGTACCGACTTAGGTAAATAAATAAATGGAAGAGACATTATATAACTTATAAGGTAAACTGCTTCCATAAATATACCGGTTACGGAGTATTGCAGCAATTGATTCCCCTCTATGCAGATGATCCATCACCTCTAAAAGTTGGATAATGACCTGTGCAGGAGGAAAAGAAGTCAATATTTACTATGAAAATCAATACTTGAATTTTCACATTATACTACCTTTGTAATAGTTTACATACTTTGTGATAAGCAAAATGTATATCCATGTCTCTAGTATCCACATTACAGCTTATGAAAATTAAGAAACTGAATCTACAATAGTCAAAATACCTACAAAATTCAGTACTGAATCATTATAAGAGTACTAGCTAATTTCATGTGAAATCATTAGCCAACAATTAACCATGGAAAAACCACCATGTAAACAGGAAGTTGGATTAAATGAGAGTCAGAAGACCTGGGGGAGTCTGTGTGAAGCTGGGTGAGACACAGAAGCTAGAAGCAAAAAGCTGAAGCAAACATTTGACAAGCAGATTTAGAGACGGCGTTGAATCCCAAGTTACCAGAGGGACTTGAGGCCTGTGGGGACCACATGGAGGGCCCATAATTTTCCAAATGACTGCTCAAAAGTAAGGATAGAGAGATGCTTTTAAAGACTTTTAAATCTTAAAGATATAAAATAGGTAATGGAGGTAGGAATGTTGCTTTTATGGGAAAGAGCAGGTGGGGTGGTAGTAACTATATGTTTTTAGTAGTGTGGATGCTTTGCACTGGTGATAAAGAATGTATTTAATACATTCTATTAATTTCAAATATATTGGGAAGCAAAAGTGTACACTTTACATAAATGTTTCTTATTAATAAAATCAATTTATTGCATTGGGAAGGTAAAAATGTACAGTATCCAATTTAGTTTGTTCATATAATTATGCTTGTTACAAAACTACGTGAATACCTAAAATAATGAAGCTAGAGGGGAAAATTGTTCCCTGCCTTCTTCCTGTCCCTTATTTTAGGAACAAAAGCAAAACAGCAGAAGAGAAAAAAGCACAGTTGATCCTTGAACAACACAGGTTTGAAATATGCAGATCCACTTACATGTGGACTTTTTTCAATAAATATAGTATGCACATTTTTATTGTATAGGTCTTTAAGTGTGGGGAAATGTTTGTGTTTGATTACAGATCACAATATGGAATCAAAAGAACTAGGGTTTGAGTCCTGATTCTACCCAAACTGTTTCAACTTCCCATCCATGGGTGGGCAATTTATCAATTCTTTTGTTTTTTTGAGACAGAGATATATTGCAATAAGAGAATTTTCAACTGCTTGGGGGCTGGTGCTCCTAACTGCTGTGTTGTATAAGGGTCAACTATACTCTATTTCTTGGGTCTTCAAAACTCTAAAAAAGAAACAAATCAAATGAAAACACAGCATTTACATTTATTTGCACAATCACATTTTTCTGCTTATAATCCTGTAAAGAATCAAGTAAATTATAATCAAGTAAATTTATAATCAAGTAAAGAAACTGAGTAGCCTAAACAAAATATTTTAAGCATCTCAAAGTCAACTGACTTCTGACTTACCTTTTCTGAAAATGTTTAACCAATTAGAGTTTTGAGACGTTGAGAAAATTTTCATTTTGCTTATTAGGTTACTTGATTTCTTAGAGGGTGTGCCAAGAGAAAACCTATTATATCTAGATCACTGTTAGGAATCTGGGAATGTGAAAATAATTCATGAAACATCTTACCAATTATATCTAGGGTAGAACATAGAGGTCCCCAAATGAGGTATGCAAACTTTCATGTAATCCCATTGTTTTAAGCAATCCACTTGCTGCACCTGGATCTCTGAGTCTAGGGCTCTCCCGTCAAATTCTCCAGATAATAACCCTCTGGTCTCCAGAGGAGCAGAGGGGGGGTACAGGGGACATTAGCCACTTATTTTAAAGACTTTCAAGGAACAGCCCGTGTTTTCAATCTCATGACTCATTCCTGCCTTCTGCAGACCAGGCACCTCCAAGTCTTGAAATACTAGGAATTCTACGGGAAGAATGAGTTGGTTTCTGTCAAAAGTTCATGTAGGGGAAGATATTGGAATTGTAACTTCTTTAGCTAAAATCTAAAAAAAATAAAATAAAATAGTTCCAATGTCACATCTGTCAGTGTTTCCACTCTTGTTCTCTTTGTCCTTTTGAATTTTTCCATTTCTTTACTCTAATTTTAATGGAGTTAGGAAGAAAGAGGAAGTAAGTGCATGGGATCAACTTATACAGGATATAAATGAAACCAACTGTTTTTAAACATGGGGTTTGTCTGATCAAATATATGAAGTAGAAAATTAACACTGCCTGTAATGTGGGGCTGGACCAGAGACAGAGTGACCAGAAATATGGAGACTGATAAGAAACTACTTCCAAAATGAAGGTATGAAATGAAAGCACAGACAAGGACTATGAGAATAGGAAGGAAGAACTAGGACCTGTGACAGATTACTGACAGATTTTAAAAGGATAAGGAGACATATCAAAGACAAAATCTAAGTAACAGGAAGAAATGGTGATGTTAGCAAGTGAGGTAGGGTATAGAAAGAAAGAAAAACATTGAAAACAAGGACATCAAAGGTTTGTATAGACATATTGAAATAACCCAGATCACATCATATAGTACCTAATAGAAAATTGGAAATATAGTTTTAGATTTAGGTTGGAAGTAGAAATGAAAACACAGGAATATTTAGCCAGTTAAATAACAGCTCAAGGGATGAGATGGGGAAGTACTACTCATGTCAGGAGAAAGTACAAATCCAATGAACACTTTGGTGCAAGAAACAGAGAAAGACAAGCTAGCAAAGAAATGAGACAATAGGTAGGAGGGAAACTAAGAGAAATGTGAAAAGAAGGATAGTTTAGAAGAAGAGTGGTCAGAGAGTATTCAACTGTTTCACTTTCTGCCCAAAGTAATATACAGCTAAATGATTTGACAGCTATAAAGTCCATATGATCTCTTTCAAGGGTAGTTCCATATGAGTGTCATACTGCAGTGGTTTAAAAAATAAAACAGAAAGAAATACATTTTTAATAACTTGGGAGTAATTCAAATACACCAGGGAATTACTCTATAGTGAAGGTGGTCCTCAAACAAGAGAAACAGAGATGATTAAATGATTGGGGGACAATCAAGTAGTCACTTAGAAAAATAAATAGGATGCACACCTCTTCATTTCATACACTGAATAAATTCCAGAAGGATCAAAGATTTAAAGGAAGCTTTGAAGCAGGACCAAAGAAAACTCAAGTGAAATTATTTATGATTCAGTGGAGAAGGTAAGCAGCACCTAGAGGCCAGGAACTATAAAGGAAAAAAACTGTTAAAGCTGATTATAGCAAAAGATTAGAACTCTGTACTTTAAAAATGCCGAAAAGTCAAATGGCATCTGATAAAGTAGGAAAAAAATTCACAATACACGACAAACAGTTAATGATTTTAACTTACACACTTAATCAATAAAACACTATAGAAAAAGTGAGCAAATAATATAAACAGAAGGTGCACAGAAAATAAGAATCATTAATAAGCAAATAATTGTAATTTAAAATGAGTTACTGTTCCCATCATAGAATTTACACAAATGCACACACAAATGAAATCTGTTTATATTTTTTATTAGTGAGAGGGGATATGGGTTTTGAGGGTGGCAGCGAGAGATGGTCACTTTTCATCCTAAACTTTTTTTTATTAAATTTATTTTGAAACAAAGCTAGCAAGAATGCAGCAAAAGACATGAGGAGTAGCCATGAGGGAGGAGGAAAACCAAAGAGGTGTAGTAATTTAGACGGTAAACAAAAGTGTTATAGGAAGTAATTTAGAAGGTAACCAAATGTGTCCAATGTTGCTGAGAGGTTAAGTAATAAATGGAGAGTAGTAACTTGGTGTGGTAATTGGGAGGTCACTGGTCACCTGGATAAGAACTGTTTACATGGAATGGCGGCAAAAAGGCTCATTATTGTGAGTTTAAGAGAGAATGAAGACAGGAAATAAGCACATACAACACTTACTTAGCATGATATATAAATAGAGAGTAGCCTGGAAAATCCCATGGACAGAGGAGACTGGCAGGCTACAGTCCACAGGATCACAAAGATTCGGACGCAAGTGAGCGACCAAGCACAATAACACATGGAGTGAGATATAGGATGGAAGTAGATAATGTTTTGTTTCACTTTGTTTTAGTAACAGGAGATACTAGAGCAGGTATATCTGAAAAGCATTAAGCTAAAAAAAACAAAAAAACAAAAAAAAAACCTCCCACCAGAAAGCATAGGCAGAACACTTTTGACATAAATCGATCTTTTTGGATCTCTTAGCGTAATGGAAATTTAAAAAAAAATAAACAAATGGTACCTAATTAAACTCAAAAGCATTTGTACAGTAAAGGAAACCATAAACAAAACAAAAAGACAATCTACAGAATGGAAGAAAATATTTGCAAATGATGTGACTAACAAGGGATTAATCTCTGAAATATACAAATAGCTTGTACAGCTCGATATTTTTTAAAAAAAATGAACAATTCAATAAAAAAGGGCAAAAGATGAAAAGCCAATTTCACACCATGTAAGGAAAGCCCTGCTTATGAACTAAGCTGATGTTATATAAAAGAAATTTTAAGAGTTTCTATAATCATAGGTCTTCAACTAAAATTTTGATTAAGTACAGTGAGATAAGAAAGCTGACAGAAGATGTAAATAGACATTTCTCTAAAGAAGATATACAGATGGCCAAAGGCACACAAAAAGATACTCAACACTGCTGCAGCTACTGCTACTGCTGCTGCTAAGTCGCTTCAGTCATGTCCAACTCTGTGCAACCCCACAGATGGCAGCCCACCAGGCTCCCCCGTCCCTGGGATTCTCCAGGCAAGAACACTGGAGTGGGTTGCAAGTTCCTTCTCCAATGCATGAATGTGAAAAGGGAAAGTGAAGTCGCTCAGTCATGTCTGACTCTTCGCAACCCCATGGACTACAGCCTACCAGGCTCCTCCATCCATGGGGTTTTCCAGGCAAGAGTACTGGAGTGGGGTGCCATTGCCTTCTCCGCAACACTGCTACGTCAGTTCAGTTCAGTTCAGTCGCTCAGTCGTGTCTGACTCTTTGCGATCCCATGAATTGCAGCACGTCAGGCCTCCCTGTCTATCACCAACTCCAGGAGTTCACTCAGATTCACGTCCATCGAGTCAGTGATGCCATCCAGCCATCTCATCCTCTGTTGTCCCCTTCTCCTCCTGCCCCCAATCCCTCCCAGCATCAGAGTCTTTTCCAATGAGTCAACTCGTCCCATGAGGTGGCCAAAGTATTGGAGTTTCAGCTTTAGCATCATTCCTTCCAAAGAAATCCCAGGGCTGATCTCCTTTAGAATGGACTGGTTGGATCTCCTTGCAGTCCAAGGGACTCTCAAGAGTCTTCTCCAACATCACAGTTCAAAAGCATCAATTCTTCGGTGCTCAGCTTTCTTCACAGTTCTACTCTCACATCCATACGTGACCACTGGAAAAACCATAGCCTTGACTAGACGGACCTTAATCGGCAAAGTAATGTCTCTGCTTTTGAATATGCTATCTAGGTTGGTCATAACTTTCCTTCCAAGGAGTAAGCGTCTTTTAATTTCATGGCTGCAGTCACCATCTGCAGTGATTTTGGAGCCCAAAAAAATAAAGTCTGACACTGTTTCCACATCTATTTCCCATGAAGTGATGGGACCGGATGCCATGATCTTCATCTTCTGAATGTTGAGCTTCAAGCCAACTTTTTTGCTCTCCTCTTTCACTTTCATCAAGAGGCTTTTTAGTTCCTCTTCACTTTCTGCCATAAGGGTGGTGTCATCTGCATATCTGAGGTTATTGATATTTCTCCCGGCAATCTTGATTCCAGCTTGTGTTTCTTGTACTCTGCATATAAGGTAAATAAGCAGGGTGACAATATACAGCCTTGACATACTCCTTTTCCTATTTGGAACCAGTCTGTTGTTCCATGTCCAGTCTAACTGCTGCTTGTTGACCTGCATACAGATTTCTCAAGAGGCAGGTCAGGTGGTCTGGGATTCCCATCTCTTTCAGAATTTTCCACAGTTGATTGTGATCCACACAGTCAAAGGCTTTGGCATAGTCAATAAAGCAGAAATAGATGTTTTTTTGGAACTCTCTTGCTTTTTCCATGATCCAGTGGATGTTGGCAATTTGATCACTGGTTCTTCTGCCTTTTCTAAAACCAGCTTGAACATCAGGAAGTTCACAGTTCACATATTGTTGAAGCCTGGCTTGGAGAATTTTGAGTATTACTTTACTAGCATGTGAGATGAGTGCAATTGTTCGTAGTTTGAGCATTCCTTGGCATTGCCTTTCTTTGGGATTGGAATGAAAACTGACCTTTTCCAGTCCTGTGGCCACTGCTGAGTTTTCCAAATTTGCTGGCTTATTGAGTGCAGGACTTTCACAGCATCATCTTTCAGGATTTGAAATAGCTCCACTGGAATTCCATCACCTCCACTAGCTTTGTTCGTAGTGATGCTTTCTAAGGCCCACTTGAGAGGAATGCAAATCAAAACTACAATGAAGTATCACACTGGTCAGAGTGGCCATCGTCAAAGTCTACAAATAATAAACGCTGGAGAGGGTATGGAGAAAAGGGAACCCTTGTAAACTGTTGGTGGGACTATAAACTGGTATAGCCTCTATGGAGAGCAATATGGAGGTTCCTTTAAAAACTAAAAATAGTGCCACTGTATGATCCTGAAATCCAACTCCATATATCTGCAAAAAGCTGTACTTTGAAAAGATACACACTGCATCCCAATGTTTACTGCAGCACTGTTTACAACAGCCAAGACATGGAAACATGTTCACTGACAGATTAATAGATAAAGAAGATATGGTACATATACATAATGGAATACTACTCAGTCATAAAAAGGAATGAAATAATGCCATTTGCAGCAACATGAATGGAACTCAAGGTATCATACTAAGTGAACTAAGCCAGGGAGAGAAAAACAAACATTATGATATTGCTTATGTGTAGAATCTAAAAAAAAATGATATAAATGAACTTATTTACAAAACAGAAATAGGCCCACTGATACAGAAAACAAACTATGATTACCAAAGGGGAAAGGGGGAAGGAGGGATACATTAGGAATTCTAGATTAACATATAGACACTACTATAAATAAAATAAAATATAAGGTCCTACTGTATAACACAGGAAACTATACTTGATATTTTATAATAATAATATGGGGTAAGAATCTGAAAAAGAATATATGTGTGTGTTTGTATAACTGAATCATTGTGCTGTACACTTGAAACTAACACAACACTGTGAATCAACTATACTTCAATTAAAAATTAAGTAAAAATGCAAACTAAAAGAAGTACAATACTATAAAAACATTTCAAAAGCACATAAAACAATACCAGATGACATATAGACACACACATATACATACATAGAAAAAGCATAAAAATATTCATAGGAATAAGAAAATTTGGCATAGTCGTTACCTCAAGAGAAGAAGGGTGAAGAATGCAACTAGGCAGGGATACACTAAGAGTTCTGCCTGTATCTAACATTTTGCTAAGCATCTGAAACAAAAATGGTAAAACATTAAGATATTGCACTATTGCATCCCTTGTGGCTCACCTGGTAAAGAATCCACCTGCAGTGCGGGAGACCTGGGTTTAATCTCTGGGATGGGAAGATCCCCTGAAGAAGGGAAAGGCTACCCACTCCAGTATTCTGGCCTGGAGAATTCCATGGACTGTATAGTCCATGGGGTTGCAAAGAGTCAGACACGACTAAGCAACTTTCACTATGTGAGCGTTTGTTATTCTGGCCTCTGTACTTTTCCCTGCAGGGCTTCCTTGGTGGCTAGTTGTAAAGAATCCACCTGCTAATGCAGGATATGTGGGTACAATCCCTGGGTTAGGAAGATCCTTTGGAGAAGGAAATGGCAACTCACTCCAGTATTCTTATCTGGGAAATCCCATGGACAAGAGGAGCCTGGTGGACTACACCCGGGTTGCAAAGAGTCGGAAACTATTTAGCAACTAAATAACAACTTTTCCCTATGCTTGAAATGTTTTAATAAAAGAAACAAAAAAGTATCATATATTATCTCTGCCCTAAATTAGGGACTGTGTAGACAAGCAGACAAGACATGACATATAAAGGCCAACATTTAAGGGAAAAAAAAAAAAAGGACAGGACAAATATATACCCAGACACATACTGTAATTAAAAAGACACAATTCTCCATGGCCATAAATACTCTGACGAATAAAAGGGAGACTAGTTGTTTTTCAGAGCACACACCTGACAAAAACCTAATTGTGGTTTTGCCTTTAAAACATTCTACTTGGATCACAAGAAATAAAACTGACAAGACTGTTTCTGATAGCTGAGATATCTTGCATAAGCTTAACTAATTTTACTCTCAAGCATTTATTTTAAGTAATTCACAAATCTAATAATTCTCAATCACCTGTCATATACTTAGATAATATTTCAAATAGAGACTCTAGTTTATGACTTAGTATTTAATTAAACCCCACAGTCTCACTTTCCTACCCTATCTAAGAACCAACAGCTTTAAAAATAATGAGATTTGAGATATGCCTAGCCAATTTTACTCCATGTAAGGAAAGCCCTGCTTATGAACTAAGCTGATGTTATGCAAAATAAATTTTAAGAGTTTCTATAATCATATGTCTTCAACTAAAATTTTGATAAGTACAGTGAGAAAAGAAAGCTGACAGAAAAGATCAGTGAAAAGTGCTAAACATTACAAAATCGAACATGGCAACCTGTAGAAAAGTTGTACATAAGTGGTCTTCTCTCTAAATCAAGTTATATGTAGCAGTGTCATGAAAAATTCAAAATCATTTTGAAATCCCAAACTTTGGAATTTAAGGAACAGAAATAATTTGTTACTTAAAGGTTAACTTTTAACATGTCACAGACTATTGAATCCTCCAGCTTTCACACATGACAGACACCACACTCCCCTCCCACCCATGGCACTAATAGGTCCTACCCTAAAACAATAAAGCACGAGATTTGAGCTGGGTGATGATTTTTCCCTAGAGAAATTCTAAAACCAACTAGAACCATGTAGAATGTTTCCACATAAGCACCCTTAACAAAATGTGCAAGGCTACAAAGAATAACAGTTGCACTGTACAAACGGCTGCAGTGACAGCTGATTTCAGAATATACCTTTTATGTAAGAGATCAGCCTGCCTGGATTCCTCCAACCAAATATACTCGATCCCCACGTTCCATAACCCATAGGTTTCTTCCTTCCCCTGGCTGTATGCCAAGACTGACACACTTTTAATAATTTCACTTTTCTTGCTGCAGTCATGGGGGCAACCTGCTCCACATGGTCACTACCATCTTGCTCTTTATTGATATACCTACACCATGCAGTTCCATTGCTTTTTGCAATAATACCACTCCTTCCTTCTTCAGTGTGATCCAATGGAAGTCCCTTTTCATGTTGACACTTATAAAAGGCTTTATGGATGCCTTTGGGATATATTGTTGGTTAATGGAATCATTTGTCTTTTACCAATGTTGAAGGAAGTTATTGTCCTTGTATTAATGTAATTCTATCTGATTTTCTAATAGTTACTGTTTTCATATAATAAGGGCTAAAATTCATCTTAATATACTTAATTTATCTGACCCAATCAACCTCAGTCTGAGGTTAAGTACGCCCCCCCCACCCATTCACCTAGTTAAGTTTAAGTATTCATTTCCCATCATTCCCCTCTCCAGTGTTTCTCTGGAAACTTACTAATTTGTCTCAGGCTCTTCAAAGTCCATTCTATACAATCCATTCTATGTAACAGACTGTGAACTGTTACATACACATCTTGCAAGAAAATAGAGGTGAGAAGTGAAAATATGGATAAGAAAAAATAAAAACTATCATTTATATCAGTGGTCCTCAAACTTCACTACGTATTAGAGTTCTCTGGAGAGCAAGATGAACACAGACAGCTGGGCTCTACCTCTGAGTTTCTCAGTCAGTTGATGAGGGATGGATCCAGAGAATTTGCTTTTCTAAGAGGTTCAAAAAGAATGCTCCTGCTGCTAGCCCATGGATGACACTTTAAGATCTAAGATTTACAAATAACATGAAAGTTTTTATAAAAAGTCCAAAAGAATTTTTTAGTTCACTGATTCCTAAAATGTTCACATTCACTCTTGCCATCTCCTGTTTAATCACTTCCAATTTGCCTTCACTCATGGACCTAACATTCCAGGTTCCTATGCAATACTACTCTTTATAGCGTCGGACCTTGCTTCCATCACCAGTCACATCCACAACTGGGTGCTGTTTTTGCTTTGGCTCTGTCTCTTCATTCTTTCTGGAGTTATTTCTCCACTGATGTCCAGTAGCATATTGGGTATCTACTGACCTGGGGAGTTCATCTTTCAGTGTCCTATCTTTTTGCCTTTTCATACTGTTCATGGGGTTCTCGAGGCAAGAATACTGAAGTGGTTTGTAATTCCCTTCTCCAGTGGACCACATTTTGTCAATGCCAAAGAATGCTAAAACTACCACACAATTGCACTCATCTCACACGCTAGTAAATGCTCAAAATTCTCCAAGCCAGCCTTCAACAATATGTGAACTGTGAACTTCCTGATGTTCAAGCTGGTTTTAGAAAAGGCAGACAAACCAGAGATCAAATTGCCAACATCCATCTGCTGGATCATCGAAAAAGCAAGAGAGTTCCAGAAAAACATCTATTTCTGCTTTATTGACTATGCCAAAGCCTTTGACTGTGTAGATCACAACAAACTGTGGAAAATTCTTCAAGAGATGGGAATACCAGACCACCTGACCTGCCTCTTGAAAAATCTGTACGCAGGTCAACAAGCAACAGTTAGAACTGTACATAGAACAACAGACTGGTTCCAAATAAGGAAAGGGGTACATCAAGGCTGTATATTGTCACCCTGCTTATTTAACTTCTATGCAGAGTACATCATGAGAAATGCTGGGCTGGATGAAGCACAAGCTGGAATCAAGATTGTCAGGAGAAATATCAATAACCTCAGATATGCAGATGAAACCACCCTTGTGGCAGAAAGTGAAGAAGAACTAAAGAGCCTCTTGATGAAAGTGAAAGAGGAGAGTGAAAAAGTTGGCTTAAAGATCAACATTCAGAATACTAAGATCATGGCATCTGGTCCCATCACTTCATGGCAAAAAGATGGAGAAACAGTGGAAACAGTGGCAGACTTTATTTTTCTGGGCTCCAAAATCACTGCAGATCGTGATTGCAGCCATGAAAAGATGCTTACTCCTCAGAAGAAAAGTTATGACCACCTAGACAGCATATTAAAAAGCAGACATTTCTTTGCCAACAAAGGTCCATCTAGTCAAGGCTATGGTTTTTCCAGTAGTCATGTATGGATGTGAAAGTTGGACTATAAAGAAAGCTGAGCACCGAAGAATTGATGCTTTTGAACTGTGGTATTGGAGAAGACTCTTGAGAGTCCCTTGGACAGCAAGGCAATCCAACCAGTCCATCCTAAAGGAGATCAGTCCTGAGTGTTCATTGGAAGGACTGATTTTGAAGCTGAAACACTAATACTGTGGCCACCTGATACAAAGAGCTGGATCATTTGAAAAGACCTTGATGCTGGTAAAGATTGAAGGTGGGAGAAGAAGGGGACAACAGAGGATGAGATGATTGGATGGCATCACCGACTCAATGGACATGAATTTGAATAAACTCCGGGAGCTGGAGATGGACAGGGAGGCCTGGAGTGCTGCAGTCCATGGGGGTAGCAAAGAGTCAGACACAACTGAGCAACTGAACTGAACTTAAAGGAAGAATTAACTGGAAAACTAACACAGTAAATTGACCACTACAAAAATATCAGTTCCACAAAGACATAGATTCGTAAGATAACTAGGAATAAGGTTAAAAAGAAATGTGAAAGACTTTTAAAAATAAAATTTCACAAAATAATTTTTTTAAAGTGAGTCACTTAGTCATGTCTGACTCTTTATGACCCTATGGACTGTAGCCCACCAAGCTCCTCTGTCCATGGGATTCTCCAGGCAAGAATACTGAAGTGGCTGCCATGCCCTCCTCCAGGGGATCTTCCCAACCTAGGGATCGAACCCAGGTATTCCACATTGCAGGCAAATTCCTTACCGTCTGAGCTCCCAGGAAAGGATCTGAATAAATGAATACATGGACACAGATACCCCCCAACACAGAATATTGAAGAACAGACATTTTACCCAAAATTCATATAGAAATGCAATGCAATCCCAATCAAATTAGCAAAGGGTCAGATTTTTCTTGTGGAGGAGGATGGATATTTTATATGTTGAAACTATAGTTCAATGGGAGATGTAACACATAAAAATTGCCCAAATATTTTGTTAAATAAGGGGGGAAGCAACTTCCACTTGATGTACTATTAAGGTACAGTAACTATCAAAACAGTGTGGTACTAGTATGGGAACAGACAGAAGGATCAACAGAACAGAATCTAAAAATAGATCAAAATAAATATGGTTATTAACTATGGTGAATGTGATAGTCACAATTAGCAAAAAGAGATAAAATTCTCAATAAATATTTGTGAGGAAACTGGATACATTAGTAGGAAAAAATAGAAGTTCTCTCTATACCATATATGTATACACCTCAGAGGAATTAAATCTCTAAATATGAAAAAAAATATAAAAGTAGTAGAATAATATAAAGGAGATTTTTTCCTGTTTAATGATCACATTTTCAAATTACAAAAAATACAGTTTATTTTCTTCTTTTTAATTGCAGTTAACATACAACATTATATTAGTTTCAGGTGTACAAAACAGTAACTTAATATTTTTATAGAATACACTCCATACAAAAAGGATATTCCCTGTGCTGTAAATTATATCCTTGTAACTATTTTATACTTAGTAGTCTGTACCTCTTAATCCCCTTCACCTAGTTTGCTCCTCCTGCCACTTCCTATCCTTGGGTAACAACTAGTTTGTTCTCCATATCTGTGAGTCTGTTTCTATTTTGTTATAATTGTTCATCTGTTTCATTTTTTAGATTCCACAGATTAGTGAAAACACTGTATTGGACTTTCTCTGTCTGGCTTATTTCACTAGGTACAAAACCGTCCAGGTCTATCCATGTTGACACAATCGCAAAATTTCATTTTTTATGACTGAGTAATATTCCATTGCGTATATATATCAAGTCTTCTTTATTAATGCATCTGTTGATGGATAACTGAGTAGTATTCCATTGTGTGTGTGTGTATATATATATATATATAAAATCTTTATTAATTCATCTATTGATGCATACCTCATGTGAAGAGTTGACTCACTGGAAAAGACCCTGATGCTGGGAGAGATTGGGGGCAGGAGAAGGTGATGACAGAGGATGAGATGGTTGGATGGCATCACCGACTTAATGGACATGAGTTTGAGTGAACTCCGGGAGTTGGTGATGGACAGGGAGGCCTGGCGTGCTGTGATTCATACGGTCGCAAAGAGTCAGACACGACTGAGCAACTGTACTGAACTGAACTGAACTGATGTATATCTAAGGTGTTTACATATCTTGGCTATTATGAATAATGCTATGAACACTGGGGTGCATATATCTTTTATAATTGGTATTTTTGTTTTCTTTTGATAAATACCCAGGAATCAAGTTGCTGGATCACATGGTAGTTTTATTTTCATTTTTTTGAAGAACATCCATAATATTTTCCACTGTGGCTGCACCAATTTAATTCCCACTGATAGTACACAAAGGTTCCCTTACCTCCACATTCTTGCCAACACTTATTTCTTGTTGTTTTGATGATAGCCATCCTGAGAGGTGTAAGGTGCTATCTCACTGTGGCTTTGATTTGCATTTTCCTGATGATTGGTGATGTTGAGCATCTTTTCATTTGTCTGTTGGCCGTCTGTGTGTCTTCTTTGGAAAAATACCTATTCCCATTTTTTAATCATTATTTGTTTTTTTATATATTGAGGTGTATAAGTTCTTTATACATTTTGGATATTAAACCATAAAACTCCTAGAAGAAAGCAAAGGCAATAGACTCTTTGACCTTGGTCTTAGCAGTATGTTTTAGATCTGTCTCCACAGAAACGGGAAACAAAAGCAAAAATAAACAAATGGGACCTAATTTAATTTAAAAGCTTTTGCACACAAAGGAAACTTATCAAGAAAAGAAAATGGCAACCTACTGAACGGGAGAGAGTATCTTTTTAACAGGACATAAAAACAATCTAAGGGCCAACAAAAAACACAGAAGCCATAAAGAAAATAAAAGTGGTCTATATGGTTGTTAGTTTAAAAAGAAGTTACAAATTTATATGCTGCAACACACTTAAAAGACAAGGGGAAGTGGAAAGGGACTGTAACAACTACTACAGGCGAAAGGTTTTCTTTTGAAATTTTTATTTATGTACTTATTTTTGGCTGTGATGGGTCTTCATTGCTGCTAGGGCTTTTCTCTAGTTGTGGAGGGTGGGGCTACTCTCTAGTTGCTGTGTGCAGGCTTCTCATTGCAGTGGATTCTCTTGTTGTGGAGCACAGGCTCTCGGTCATGCAGGCTTCAGCTGTTGTGGCATGCAGGCTCAGTAGTTGTGCCTTCAGGACTCTAGAGCACAGGCTCAGTAGTTGTGGCACACGGGCTTAGTTGCTCCACGGCATGTGGGATCTTCCCGGATCAGGGATCAAACCTGTGTCTCCTGCATTGGCAGGCAGATTCTTTACCACTGAGTTACCAAGGAAGTCCCAGGCAAAAGTTTAATGCTCATCATACATAAAGTAGTCCCCCCAAAATCATTTATAAAGATGAGGAACCCAATGGGCAAGTATTTGAACAGGCCTTTCCTAGAAGAAGAACAACAAAGAAGCATAAGAACAGAGGTTCAACCTCAATTTGTGTGAGTGCGTGTGTCAGAAACCAAGAGAACTTACAGCATGTTAAAGACACATTATTATCCTTCGCCACATTTAAAAAAATTTACTGAGTTATAGTCAATATTAGATAAGTTTCAGGTATACAAAAAAGTGATTCACAATTTTTAAAGGTTATACGTCATCTATAGTTATTATAAAATATTGGTTACATTCCTTGTACTGTATAATATAGCCTTGTATTTTATTTTATACATAGTAGTTTGTATCTCTTAATCCTTCACTTGTATCTTTCCCCTACTTACTTCCCTCTCCCCACTGATAACCACTATTTTGTTCTTTTATCTACAAGTATGTCTCATTTTTGTTATATTCACTAGCTTGTTTTATTTTTTAGATTCTACATATAAGTGATAACAAACAGTAATTGTCTTTCTGTCTGACTTATTTCACTAAGCATAATATATGCCAAGTCCATTCATGCTGCTGCAAATGGCAAAACTCATTTTTAACGCCTAAGTAGTATTCCAGTGTGTGTGTGTCACCTCTTTTTATCAGTTCATCTGTTGATGGACACTTAGGTTGTTTCCATATCTTGGCTGTTATAAATAATGCTGTTATGAACACTGGGGTGCATGTATCTTTTCAACTTAGTGTTTTCTTCTTTTTTTCAGATATATACCTAGGAGTGGAACTGCTGGATCATATGGCAGTTCTATTTTTATTTTTTGAGAAACCTCCATACTATTTTTCCATGTTTTTACATTCAAAAGATAGTAAGACACTGCTCAGATCCTACTAAAACCATGAAGAATCCTGTATCTTCACTTATACAAACAAGAAAATGACAAAGTAACAGAAACCATAAATAAAATAAAAAGACAACATACAGAATGGTAGAAAGTACTTGCAAATGATATGACTGACAAGAGATTAATTTCCAAAATATATAAACAGCTCATTTATAGCTCAATATAAAAAACCAAACAACCCAATCAAAAAATGGAGAGAAGATCTAAATAGATATTTCTCTAAAGAAGACATATAGATGGCCAAAGGATACATGAAAAAATGCTCAACATCGCTATTTATTAAAGAAATGCAAGTCAAAACTATAATGAGGTATCACCACACACCGGTCAGAATGGCCATCATCAAAAAGTCTACAAATAATAAATGCTGGAGAGGGTGTGGCGAAAAGGGGACCCTCATATACTGTTGGTGGGAATGTAAACTGGTGCAACCACCATGGAGAATAGTACGGAAGTTTCTTAAGAATCTAAAAATAGAATTACCATAGGACCCAGCTACCCTATTTGTGGGCATATATCCAGACAAAACTATAATTTGAAAAGGTACATACACCCCAATGTTCACTGCAGCACTATTTACAACAGCCAAGACACAGAAGCAACTAAAATGTCCATCAACAGATGAACGGATAAAGAAGATGGAATACTACTTAGTCATTAAAAAGAATGAAATAATGCAGCAACATGGATGGACCTAGAGATTATCATATTAAGTGAAATATGACAGAGAAAGCCAAACAGAATTATGATATTGCTTACACATCTAAAATAATGATACAAATGGACTTACATACAAAACAGAAATAGACTCATAGACACAGAAAACAAACATGGCTATCAAAGGGGAAAAGTTGGGAGAGGGATAAATTAGGAGTTTGGGATTAAAATATATATATTACTATATATAAAATAGATAATCAATAAGGATCTACTGTATAGCATAGGGAATTCTACTCAGTATCTTGTAGTAATGTACAACAAAAAGAATTTTCAAAAGAATGTATGTTATATGTGAATCACTTTGCTGTACATCTTTAACACATTATAAATAAACTATATTTCAATAAAAATTTATAAAAATCCTTGGTACAATAAAAATATTTTTTTGTTTCCACGAGACATATTTTTAATTTAAACAAAGTGACAATGTAATGTACAACATGGTGACTATAGTTAATGATACTGTACTGCATTTGAAATTTGTTAAGAGTAAATCTTTTTTTTTAAGTCTTTGTTTTAATTTAAATTTGTAAGAGTAAATCTTAAAAGTTCCCATCACAAGAATAAAGAGCTGTAATGATGTACAGTGATAGATGCTAAGAATAAAGAACTGTAATGATGTACAGCGATAGATGCTAACTAGACTTCCTCAAGTGATCATTTCAAGCTATACACAAATATCAATTCATTATGCTCTGTAACTGAAATTAATAATGTTATGTGTCGATTATAATTCACTTTTTATTTAATTTTTATTTTTACTTTATTTTACTTTACAATACTGTATTGGTTTTGCCATACATTGACATGAATCCACCAAGGGTGTACAAGCGTTCCCAAACAGAGAGGGAGCAAGACAATGAAGAAGACAAAAGCTTACAAAAAGCCTTTTAAATGAAATCTTTACAGAAAATCAGAGAAGATAAAGAAAAATTTATTGTACATTTTACTGGAGAAGGCAACTAACTGGGTTCATTATTAAAGCTTCCAGTTTGGGGTTAGTTTAAGAAAGGAGGTGAAGGTTATTTTTTCCCATCCCCATGCTAGCTGGCCAAAATTGAATTTGTCCTCCATGTTCCAAAGGGTAAAATTCTTAAGTGCTTTTATATTACAGTAATCACCTTACCAGAAAGTTGTTTATTCAAGCAAAATGAGATTCATAAGCTATCTTAAAACAAAAATTCTTTTGTCTCCAATATAATGGAATAATCAAGCTCCAAGTGACTTGAAAAATCCAGATGCGAGGCAGTGTTTTTATTACATTTTCTAGTATTATAAAAGTAAAGAATGAATCATTTTATTGTCTTTGCATTGGAGGCCTTTAAGCTTAAAGATACTAGTTTTCAAATCAATTTATAGCTGAAACCTGAAGTCCATGCTGTAAACACTAAGCAAAACCTAAACAATAGCAAAAGAAATGAAAGTATTTCTTTCCGAGTGGTAAAATCAGCATTTTACCACTGATTTCTTTAAAAAGTGTCAATTATTCCCCCAATGATTTAGGTCAATATGAATAGAAGATGCTTATCCTTTGACTATATTTTGGACAAAATATTTATGTGAAAATTTTGAAAAATGTAAACAGATTTTTAAAAGCCTACTCATATATTACATAATATTTATGTTATATAATATTTGTTATTCTGACCAAGAAGAATGTATTGAATTCTACCCATATGATCAACTAATTATATTAAGAACTCTTTAACTAAGCTCCACTGTAAGTTATAATCTAATAATCTAATAACCATAATCTAATCAATCTTAGCAAAAAATATATTTAATTGTAATCTGTCTTCTAAAAGTTTATTATATTCTTCAAAATTAAATTAAAAAGAATTTCCTTTTAAAAAGAATACTGTTAACACACCATTCAGTCATAATCAGCATGAGTCAGTTCAATGAAAACAACAAACATCTGGCCTGATCACAATTAGTACAGTCCATTTACTAGAGTTTTATCTCTTTTTAGTGAGTGACTTTCAAATACGGTAAAAACCTTTAAATGACAATTCACTAATCAGAGCTTCATAGAAAGCCAACATTCCAGACAAAAACTTTTCCAAAATAAATCTCCACTTTATTAATTAGGTCACTCAGCTTACACTGTGCAAGGGATTCAAGGGAGTACACACAACATGCAGGTCTGGATAAAGATAATAGTTTTCCTGGGCCCCTAATAAGTTTAGCAAACTTAACAAAATTAAAGAAGACAGTAAGGGAAGTGTAGGTAACTCTATACTTTACACAATTTTTCATATCGATAGTATAAGTCATATTATGGGATATATACAGGGCTGAGGTTCGTTGATTAATCAAAAAAGTTAAAATAGGAATCATTTGTGACTTGCCTTATCATTTGATCTAGAGACAAGGCTTTTCCTTTGTATATAAGCCTGCTAACTGGATCTTTTTCCACAAGTTAACCTCACTCAAAACAATGAATGCATGAACTGTGATTTATAGATGTCTCCTTCAAAACAGGAAGAGAAGAAAAAGCCACTTGTACTAAATCCTTAGGAGTTTTTATAATTTCCTTCAAATCTTTTTAAAGTGCAGGTCCAGGACTGAAGTGAACTGAGTGACATCTCACGCTGAAATTTTTCAGGGGTTCCCCAAACTCAGTAATCAAGATAAATGCTAATTTAATGCAATACTTAATGATGAAAGATTGGATGCCTGTCCTGCACAATCAAGAACAAAACAAGGGTAACTGCTCTCAATATTTTTATTCAATAATGTGCTCAAAGTAGTAGCTAGGGCAACAGTCAAGAAAAAAATAATAAAAGGCATCAGATTGGAAAGGAGGCAATGAAACTTTCTCTATTAGCATATGACATGAACTTACACATAGCAAATCCTAAGGAACTGAGTAAAAAGACTGTTAAGAATTAATAAATGAGTTCACCAAGGTTACAGGATACAATTTCAATATGTAGAAATCAGCTGTACTTCTACAGTTGCAATAAAAAATATAAAATGGAATTAAGAAAAAATTTCATTAATAAAAGCACACAAAAGGAAAGAACACTTTGGAATAAATTTATCAAAAGAAGCACAAAAGTTGTACTCTGAAAACTACAAAATATTGCTGAAAAATAAGATCTAAATAAATGGGTATATATCCTATGTTCATGGACTGAATTAATAATGTTAAGATGTCAATGCTCCCCAAACTGATCTGTAGATTTAACATAGAGCCTATCAGAATCTCAACTGACTTCCTTGTAGAAACTGTCTAGCTGATTCTAAAGTTCATATATAATTGCAAGGGACTTAGCATAGTCAAAACAATATTGAAAAATAAGAACGAAGTGGAAAGACTCAAATTTCCTAATCTCAAAACTTTCTAACAAGCAATGGTAATCAAAACAATTTGGTATTGGCATAAGAACTGACATAGGGATCAATAGAACAGAACTGATAGTCCAGAAATAAAGCCATGTATCTTTGGTCAATTGCTTTTCAATAAGAGTGCTAAGATCATTCAACAGAGAGAGGACAGTCTCTTTAACAAATGGTACCACACACAGTTGGATAGCCACATGCAAAAGAATGAAATTGGACCCTTACTTCATACCATAAACAAATATAACTAAAATGGATCAAAAAGCTAAATGTTAGGGCTGAATGATGAAATAGAAGAAAACATAGAGGTAACTCCCTATGTCCTCAGTTTTGGCAAACAATTCCTATGATACCAAAACCATAAACAACAAAACAAAATATAATTTGAACTTCATCAAAATTAAAAACTTTTATATACCGAAGTACATTATCAAAAAAAGTGAAAAGACAACCTATAGGATGGGGGGAATACTTGCAAATATATGTCTGACAAGGGATTAATATACAAAATTCCAACTCATCAACAATAAAAATTTCAATCAGGAATTGAACAAACATCATGAATAGATATTTCTGTAGAGAAGATACACAAATGACCAACAAATACATGAAAAGATGCTCAACATCACTAATCACAGGCAAAATGCAAATCAGATTCATATTGAGATACTACTTCTCACCCATTAGGATGGCTATTAAGAAAAACAAAACAAAACCAGGTAATAATGAATGCTGGCTAGGGGATGGAGAAATTAGAACCCTTGTATAGTATTAGTGGGAATTTTTGCAAAATGGTGCAATTTCTGTGGAATAGTTTTGCAGTTCCAAAATAAGTTGAACATAGAATTACCATATGATTTGCACATCCACTCCTAGGAATCCACCCCAAAGATTTGAAAACAGCTTATCAAACAAAAACAGTTACATATATGTTCATAGCAGCATTTTTCAAAATAGCTGAAAGCAGGAAACAATGCCAATGACTATCAATTTGTGAATGAATAAACAAAATGTGTTATATTTATATAATGGAATATCATTTAGCCATAAAAAGGAAGGAAGCTCTGATTCATGCTACAACATGGATGACCACTGAACATAATACACTAACCTAAACAAGCCAGTCAAGTAAGGTAACATATTGTATGACTCCATTCATATAAAATGTCCAGAATAAGGCTAACCATAGAGATGGGAAGTAGATTTGTCGCTGCTTAGGGCTGAAGGAGATAGTGGGTGGTAGGACTGTTATCTAAAGAGCAGGTGTTTATTTTTCTGGTGATAAAAATATATCAAAATTGACTGGTAATATTTGCACATATCTGTGAATTTACTAAAAATTATGAAATTGTACATCTTTTTTTTACTGAAGTACAGCTGAATCACAATGTCGTGTTAGAGACTACTTCCTCCCTCCACTCCCACCACACGAGGCTGTGGCGCATGGTGTAGAGCTGCCTTTGAGCCCCGACTCTTTGCTTCCCAAGTGGGAGGAAATCTTGTAATGGAGTGGTTCCTCATCTCACAAGTGCCTGATTGCCTCAAGACCGAGGGATTGAAAAATGTCCCAAGTTTCCATGGGGTAAGTTCTCTTAAGGAATGTCATCTGGCACATAGATGCTCACAATAAGATACAGGAGGAATTAGAGAACTGGAGAAACAGATGGAAGATGCTTACTGGGGGACCAAAAGGAAAATGTGACCCAGCAGTTCAAGCCAGGTACCTAATGATGGTTTTGATGAAAAAAGTCAAGAGACTATTGGAAGTCAAAGAATGAAATTTCTGGAGCAGTGGATGATGATTTTCTTAAGGCTAAATCCTGGAACAAGTAGTTATATGATTATGAAGCTAACACATCAGACAGATGGGGTCACAGTGGCTATAAAGAGTTATACCCTCAAGAATCTGAAACAGACAGTGATCAATAAGATAGTACATGCCGTATAATGGGGAAAAAACATCTACCCACAAACACAAAAGGTCATCTACCCACAAACACAAAAAGTCAAAGAAATCCCACCAAAAAAATAAGGGAAAAAAAGTCACACAAAAACCAGAAGAAAAGCAAAAAGGAAGCCACAGATAGAACAGCTGATTCCTCAAGTGAGATCTCAGAAGAAACTGGGGCTTCTAGTGCTAGGAAAAAGAGACAACCATGGAAGCGGAAGAAAAAAATCTAGGAAAGTCTCTCAAGAAATCTGCTTTATTCCTAGAGGCAGAAAGTGACACATCCCAGTCAGATGATTCTGCATGCAGCAGTTCAGAGGAAAGTGAGGAGAGAGACACTAAGAAAACCAAAAGGAAAAAGAGAAAAAAGCCCACATCCCTACAATTCACACTATTCATTGTACAATGAAATACAAGAGAGGACAAAGGCACAAATTGGAAAGTGGCTACAAATGAAAGGTCTGCTGAGGGTTCTGAGGATGACTAAATGAGAAAGAAGCATTCTTGTTTCCTGCATGATTGGATATTTATAGTTCTTACATCTTGGAGTTTGCCAGTGACGTTATTGCTCAGCACAGGGGGCCTGAGGTCAGAGACCTCCTGTGCCATCTACCTGAGTTCTGTCAGACTTCCTGTCTTCTATTTTGGCCTATTAAACTTAATCCTCTTACTGTTAATAGGGAATCTGTTATTTTGCTCTGAAGGTTTCTTGAAGAGATTATTTTTGTGATTAATCACATTTAGAATAGAGTGCATATGCAGCAAATTAAAGGACCCAGATATGCAGATGATAGCACTCTCATGGCAGAAAGTGAAGAGGAACTAAAGAGCCTCTTGATGAGGGTGAAAGAGGAGAGGGAAAAAGTTGGCTTAAAATTCAACATTCAAAAAATGTAGATCATGGCATCCAGTCCCATCACTTCATGGCAAACAAATGGGGAAACAATGGAAATAGTGACAGATTTTATTTTCTTGGGCTCCAAAATCACTGCAGACAGTGACTGCAGCCATGAAATTAAAAGATGCTTGTTCATTTTGGAAGTAAAGCTATGACAAACCTAGACAGTGCATTAAAAAGCAGAGACACCAATTTGCTAACAAAGGTCTTTATGGTTTTCAAAGCTACGGTTTTTCCAGTAGTCATGTATGGATGTGAGAGCTGGAACATAAAGAAGGCTGAGTGCCAAAGAATTGATGCTTTCAAATTGTGATGCTGGAGAAGACTCTTGAGAGTCCCTTGGACTGCAAGGAAATCAAATTAGTCAATCTTAAAGGAAATCAACTTGAATATTTACTGGAAGGACTAATACAGAAGTTGAAGCTCCAATACTTTGGCCACCTGATATGAAGAGCCAACTCATAAGAAAATACCCTGATGCTGGGGAAGACTGAAGGCAAAAGAAGGGCGAGCAGCAGAGGATGAGATGGTTTGACAGCATCGCCAATTCAATGGACAGGAATTTGAACAAACTCAGGAAGATAGTGGAGGGGAAGGGAGCCTGGCATGCTACAGTCTATGGGGTAACAAAGAACTGGAAACAATTTAGCAACTGGACAACAACAAAGGACCCAGAAAGCTGAATCCAGTAATGACCTGGGTATACCAATTGCGATGTCAAATTTGGGGAAAGCAAGGGCTGGTGTCAAGAGATGGATTGGTGCTCATGCTATATAGAATGGTATGATAAAGGAATACTGTGTTGCTCTGTTTATACAGTAGGTGCCACAACTTGGCTTTTTCTGTCTTTAGCCTTGGTGCTTTGATCTTTCTGGATATTGGCCCCACAGGCGTGGTCCAGTTTACTTAACGAGGAACTGAACATAAGAACAAACACCTTCCACTCAGGATAACATCCACAGACAGCGGTTACAGGTAGAAACAGGGGTTTTTGTCAAATTTCCCTGCTGGACGGGGTCTGTGGTTACACTCTATATATACCTAAACATGGTAACTGGATAGCAAAAGGTTTTCTAGTTGCATTGCTTACTGCCTAAATGTATTTATATTCAAAATTATTTATTTACTTGTCATAGGTTAAGTCCTAAACCAAATGAGGAAGAATTAAGTATCAGTCATGCTGTCTAGTCATGTTGTCTAGTGGTGTGCTGAATAGGATTCAGAGCAAGCAACAGTCATTTAAATGTTGTCTTCCTTGCTCATTTTTTAATCTGCTAATGAACTTTAGATTTTCCCTGAAACTAGGTTGAATCAGTTCTAAAGTGAAATGGGTTTCTTGGGACATATCCAATTCTTCCTAGTCTGCCTTTGGATTAAAGGACCAAGTAGAGATCTTGTTATTTCCTTTTACTATCTACTGTGATCCTACTATGTTAAGTCTTAAGAAACCAAAATATCACTGGAAGGCTGGCCGAACACAAACGAATTTTTTTCATTATGGCAGATCAAGTGACTTTGTTTTTTCCTGGCTGTCACTTCATGCACTGAGTAAAAAGCTTGAAAACTCAGGAAAAAAGAAAAATCCCCAATGTGCTTGTTTTAAGTATAAAGCAAAGTGATTCAATTATACATATATATATATATATATTCCTTTTCAGATTATTTTCTATTACAGTTTATTATGAGATATTGAATATAGTTCCCTGTGTTAAACAGTAGGACCTCATTGGTTATCTATTTCCTAATATAATAGTTTGTATCTGCTAATCCCAAACTACTAATTAATACCTCTCCCACCTTTCCCTTTTGGTAGGCATAAGTTTGTTTTCTACATCTGTGCGCCTTTCTGTTTTGTAAATAAGTTCATTTGTATCATTTTTTCAGATTCCACATATGATATTTGTCTTTATCTGCCTTACTTCACTTACTATGAAAAGCTCTAGGTCCATTCAGTTCAGTTCAGTTGCTCAGTCATGTCTGACTCTTTGAGACCCCATGAACTGCAGCATGCCAGGCCTCCCTGTCCATCACCAACTCCGGGAGTTTACTCAAACTCATGTTCATTGAGTCTGTAATGCCATCCAAGCATCTCATCCTCTGTCATCCCCTAGGTCCATTCATGTTGCTGTAAATGGCATTATTTATTCTTTTTCATGGCTGGGTAATATTCCACTGTATAAATGTACCACATCTTCACCTATCAATGGACAATTACATTGTTTCCATGCTTTGGCTACTATAAATTGGAACTGTACATTTTTTTTTTCTCTTGTTATCATTTATTATTTTTTTCCTTTATTTTAATTTACAATACTGTATTGGTTTTGCCATACATTGACATGAATCCACCACGGGTGTACAAATGGATCTATAAATTCACATATTCTATTTATGTGAATTAAAGCTCAATAAACCTGCTTTTTTAAAAAAAAAATCTAAATTAATACAGAAAACCCATGATGAACATTACACCAGTACTTTAAATAAAGACAGCCTTGGTATTACTGATAGTATTACTGATTTTTTTAATTTCCTCAAGCCCCAGCATGGCTCAGCAGGGCACTGCATAACCAATGACAGCTTTTTAAATCTTAAGCATTTCAATGGACCCCTGAAATTTCAGGAATCACCCAATACATTCAACTCTCTTTTATTAGAAATAGCTTCCTTTTCGTAGTTACATTTGAATAGTGATTGTGATATTTAAATAATGTAACCACAGTAATTAGTACAAATGGCATAGAGGTTTGTTTCATATCAAGCCACTGACTCGTGATGACATGGGCAGTGCAAGCAAAATTGAAAAGACAACTAGTGAAAAGATCCCTAGTCAAGAGAATTCAATGCTTGGTAGCATCAATTAATATCACTTAAAGGCTTTCGACTTGTTCAATCAGGCTCTTAATATACTTGGTTTGGTGGAGGGTTGCTGGGTAAAATATAGGACCATCCAGTTGAACTCAAATTTTAGACAAACAGTGGATACATTTTTAGTATACAAATGTCAACAATACTGCATGGAACTTCGTTTTATACCAAAAAAAAAAAAAAGTTGCTGTTTACCTGAAATTCAAATTATCTGAGCATCCTGTATTTTTATTTGCTAAATTTGGCAGCCCTAATTTGAGGAAATAATTGCTAGTAGAGCAAACCATGAAACTGAAAATAGCCAGTGAGGGTGGCTGTGGATTTTGAATCTGACCTATGAACTACAGTTTCGTGGATTTCTTAATAAGAGTGAATAAAGATCACTGGAAAAAACAAAAATTCACTCTGTGAAATATTTTGATTACTTAACATTTCCAACCACTACTCCATCTACCCCAATAGACTAGAAAACAAAACTTTTACAATTGTTTACATATTTGCTTACAGAAACACACAATGCTTTCTAATATTTTCAACTAAAATATTTCTCCCTTCTTTCCTGAATTTCGTATTACTAATGATAAAAGACAGGTGTAAGCTTTTGGTTTGGGTTAGTATTAAAAAGAGAAAAGAATAAAGTTCAACTGCAAGTGTCCAGAATGCCAACCCTTATATTTAGAGCTTCTATCTCCCTTCAAATTCAGGACCCATGCTTGAAAGCCTCCTTTCCTCTAGACTTCATACAGAAAGATGGCCAGCAGTCCAGCTGAGAGACCTACAGCCACCCCCAGCACAGAGGCCCAACCTCCCCTCCCTCACCCGGGCAAGAGCTCAGAGGCACTTGTATTTCAACCTTTATTTGCTTTCTCAAGGACATAAAACAGTTCACTTAAAAGAGCTTTAACCAAAGTGCTTAGAAATTATGAGAGGAGAAAAAAAGATGGGACAAAGAGAAGGGGGAAAAATGTATTTTAAAAAATGTTTCTTCTCACAATGTGTATGAGAAGGGGGAAATACAGCAAGGGACGATATAAGTATGTTGCTTTTAGTAAGTTCATGTCCATCTCAGACTGCTGCTCACTCCGTTAGCCTGTGTGATCTTTACAACATCTCACTGAAGTAGAGAGGTGTAAGTTATAGCCAATTACAAGTGAGGGGATTGAATAAAACCTTGAGCAAATCATCTGCTATTATAATAACCTATATCATCACGAAAAGGCCAATCATATAGACATTAACTAATTACCAGGTATTTCACATTTTCATTACTGTGCTGGTTGTCTTTAAGTTTCATTAAGGTAGAAACTGTCATAGAGATCCAACTTAATATCTTATTATTATATACATGCTTATATATATATGTCATTATTCAGTCACTAAGTTGTATCTGACTCTTTGTTACCCCATGGACTGTAGCCAGCCAGGCTCCTCTGTCCATGGGATTCTCCAGGCAAGAGTACTAGAGTGGGTTGCCATGCCCTCCTCCAGGGGATCTTCCCGACCCAGGGATCGAACCTGTGTCTCCTTAGTCTCCTGCATTGGCAGGTGGATTCTTTACTACTGAGCCACCTGGGAAGCCCACAATACTGTATGTATACACAATAGAGTACTAAGCAGCTATAAAACAGAATGAGGAATATCTCCATATACTACTGCAAAGTTATCTTCAGAATACATTTCTAAGCAAAGCAAAACAAAAACAAAAAATCCTCAGTGTGTACAGTCTGCTATTGTTTATCTAAGAAAGGAATTGGGATGGCTACATATATGAGAAGGAGAGAAAGGTAATAGTTGGACTTCTTTGAATATGTCTTCTTTTGTAGACTAGACTTTTGAACTGTGTAAATATCATATACCTAATTCAAAATTGCATTTAAAAACCAATATAAAATCACAAGTAAAATTAAATAAATGGCCCAAACTGTGTATCCTTGTTGGTTGTATAATTGTATAAACAGAAATTATAATTCAAGTGACTTTAAAACACAACTTAAATGTAGATTTCTAGTGGGATATACTTTAAAGATAAAAAAAAAACCTGCTACAAAGCACAACTGTGCAGACATGCACACACACACACACACACACACACACACACACACACACACACGTACTGTAAATAGCTTCCAATAATCACATTGTTGATGGCCATGTAGGTATTGTTATTCTGGGGCTGTTGCGTATATATGGTAGGATAAACAAAATGATCATTATGTAGATATCACTGAACCTCTGTATTTGTCAAAAGGGGATACATATGTAGTTATCATTGAGGTTAATTAAATTAGAATGGTCATTATCAATAAAAACTCATGATATAGTTTATCCTAAAGAAAAATTATAGTTGTATTAATATATTCAAGAAAGGCTTTAAAACAATGATCCATCTAGTAGCAATAATACTCCTAATAATTATATTGTGATATCTAAATAACATTCCCCTCCAAAAAAAGAAACAAGGGCTCCATTTTCTAAATGGCTGATAATGGGGTCTAGAGCAGAAATGTACAAGAGGACCCTGGAGCATCTTACACTGAAAAGTAAGGAAGCCATCAAAGACTCCTAGGGCCATGTCAAAAGGCACTTCGAAGCCAATATAAATAACCTTCCATTGCCCAAATATGGGATCATTTGAGGATCAATAAGGGTAATAACTATGAGGACTGAAGCACATCATATATGTCTAAATGCAAGAGTTCATAATCATGCTAAAAATGATCACTGAGCATTTCTGGAAGGTGGTAAAGAACCAGCGAATTATTTTGGAAGCTGGAAAATAACAGGGAAGTATCGATCACTTGTCTTGTCTTTTCCATGTGATTTCTACATCAGGATAAATGTACCATAAAAGAGGTAAGTGCAAACACTTGGGAAATAGTGAGGACAGTGTCAGCATCAGGAAGATGAATTGTGGAGCACCAACCACAATGTGGAAAACCAGTGGGGAAGTGGAGAGAGTGACAGCAAGACCAGCTTGCAGACTGTCATGGTGGTGAAAAAAGAATGACAAGGAGGCCTGGAAATGAAATAGTGGTAATGAGGAAGGAGAAGAGTGGACAGATTTAATCAACTAATTGGATGAATGAGAGGAGTGCAAATTATCAGTAAAGTTTTTATATCTTGGGTGATTAATGGATGGTAGTGCCATTAACCAAATTGATGATTCTAAGTGGCAGTGCAAAAATATAATTGATAATTCTAAGGAAAAGCAACACTCTTATCAAATTCCAACAAAATTCAAAATTATCCCTAGAAGAAAATGCACACTGGCCAATTAGGGAATAAGGAAAAAGAGGAAAAGAAGTAAGTTCTGGTATTCTCCTTCTTCCTAGAATCTTTACTTTTCCCATAAGATCCATTTGTACTCCCAGTGTATACATATATATTTTTGAATGCTGACTATGTTCATTTTTGGCTTTCGTTTATCAGAAGACACTTCCAATAAGTGATCTATACTCATTGCTTCCAGGACGAGTCCAAAGTCCTCACTCAACCAAATTTCTAGCTCTGTGACTAGATAAAAACCAAGTTATTGTCAAGTATTCTCCTAGGCAACTAGTACGTACATTTCCAGCAATTCTCAATACCTGGGAAGGCAGACATAATTAGGTGAAATTCATCAATGAGGACCCTGGGACCCAGAGATCTTAAATAACTTGTCCAGTGTCAAAACTGGAATTTAAAACCCATGAATCTCTTCTGGATCAAGAACTGCTAGATGCCTAAATGAATGCTGGTCACAGAACGACCACTGAAAATATTTGGGAACTTCTCCTACTTTTTCACAGGATAAATTACAGCACCATTTCTTTCAGTAAAGCAGAAAGAATCTTACTTTCCAATAATATCTGATCATAAAATGTCATATTTCTATAGCAAATGTCACAATTTATAGCAAAATTACCTGAATATAAAGCCAAACAATCCTTTTTAACACATAAAATGAAAATTTACAGTATCTTACAATATAATGCCTAGAATGAACCAGTTTGGAAGGAACTTCATCTGTTCAAAATGCAGCGAAGAAATCAGTAAATAAGAGGTCTCAGAGACAAAACACATGTCACAAGTTCAAGCACAAATGCACATTTATATTAGTAACTAACATGCCCCTTAGTCCTTCTAGTACAATTCCTAAGAAGCTTGGCAGACTGGTTTTAAGCCTGCAACAAATCATTAGGGGGCAAGAAGGGAGCCACACAAAGGCACACTGACAACTGCACTGTATGATATTTGACAGCAATAGGAAGGGGAAAATCATAGAAACCAGCTCAAGGAAGGTAAGGAGAGCACAACACTTGAGAACCATATATCATAGAAGCAAACAGTACTACAAGTCTCAACAGGTCCTAAGGGTGTCTCTAAGAGACTGTTAGTAATAGGTGTAAAGATGGACGCAAGTCAGCAAGAACAATATTCAAACAAAGTATTTAAAATGAAAAATATATTGGCGTTAAAGGGGTAAATTGTTATTTAAAATGAAAAAAATCTAGAATGTTTCATTTGCCAAGGAATCAAGAAATCTGAGGTTTTAACTGTCATGAGCAGTATCTTCACTTTTTATTACCTTATTTTTAATAAACATATAACAAATTTTCCTAAAGTTGCATCAACCATTTTAACCCTGCTATTAAAATAAATCTTAGAATGTATAATGAAGTAATGGGTAATGATAACATGTATATTAAGAGATTTGGGAGGTTATAGCAAGAAAAATTCACTCCTCATCACTATACATCTATTAATGAAGAAAATGCATATGAGAGATATAGTTTACTATCTGTACCTTCATTACTAGTAGAAATAATACAGAAAAGAGTCCATTAGGATATAACTTCATTTCTAAGCCTCAAGACACACACACACCCCAGTCTGCCTCCGTATTAGGTGTTCTTCAGGCTCTTGACCCTCACAATGCAATGCTCTACAGTATCTGAGCAACACTAACATACAGTCAGTTCAGTTGCTCAGTCGTGTCCCACTCTTTGCTACCCCATGGACTGCAGCATGCCCGGCTTCCCTGTCCATCACCAACTCCAAGAGTTTTCTGAAACTCATGTCCGTCAAGTCAGTGATGCCATCCAACCATCTCTTCCTCTGTCATCCCCTTCTCCTCCTGCCTTCAATCTTTCCCAGTATCAGGGTCTTTTCCAATGAGTCAGCTCCTCGCATCAGGTGGCCAGCGTACTGGAGCTTCAGCTTCACCATCAGTCCTTCCAATGAATGTTTGTGATTGATTTCCTTTAGGGTTGACTGGTTTGATCTCCTTGCAGTCCAAGGGACTCTCAAGAGTCTTCTCCAGCACCACAGTTCAAAAGCATCAATATTCCAGATACAACAGTCCTTCCATCCTTTTGGTTAAGAACATGAACTCTGGGTTCAAATTCTAACTCTGACCACTGAATTGTGTGATCTGGGCACTTCATTCTCATCTGTAACATGGACAGTAAGGGACTTCCCAGGTGGTCCAGTGATTAAGAACCTGCCTTCCAGTGCAGGGGATGTGTGTTGGATCCCTGACTAGGGAACTAAGATTGCCACATGCCCTGGGACAACTAAGCACTGCACCCAGAGAGAAGTCTGTACACAGTAAGATCCCACATGCCACAGCAAAGGTCCCATGTGCCACAACTAAGACCTGATGCAGCCAAAAATAAATAAATATTTTTAAAAAGGAATGATCATAACATATAAAAAGTAGACAAAAAAGTACTTGGTACTTAACATCACTGAAGAAAGGTTAGTGATACGTAATTTAGAGTATGCCTACAAAGAACCAGGCACTGCGCAGGGCATTAGGGATACTGAGATGAGAAAGGAACAGTCAACACCTTCAAAGAACTCAATCTCTTGGGGAAAACAGACCATTAAAATAGAGCATATATGTGCTGTGAATAAAGGTATGTGTGCTATGGGGCTATGGAACATCAAAAAGGAAGACAACCCAACAGATTCCCAGAGGATAGGTCTCCTGCGTCTTAAAGGAAGTTAGACAAGCAAAACAAAGGCTACTGCAATGTCTCCTGAGGCACAGTTAGGTTTAATAACTGCACATCATGTATAAGTGAATGTGAGGTACTTTCTGTTTGTAAACTGCAAAATGTTATACGCACATTCTTGACTAAAGCTACTGAAAATATCTAACTGGCCCCAAACCTCTCTGCCATCCACCAATCAGGCAGCCTGAAATTTCACAATAGAGGCTCATCTGCCAAGCATGCCTTACATTCTTTTAGAAAATGCAAAACACACCTAAAAGTGGAGGCAGATGAAAAGAGAACTAATCATTAGGAAGTCCTCTAGGTATCATGTACTTTACATTATTTATTTCACCTAATCCTCACAACAACCTGGTAAGGAAGGTATCCTGATCCTCATTTTACAGATTAAAAAAAAAAAAAAAAACAAGCAGTTTCACATGGTTAATTAATGTGCCCAAGGTCACACAACTAAGTGGATGAGCTGGGATTGTAATGCTGAAAACTTGAACTGCAATCACTAAACTACACTGCTCTTCTGGTATACCGACCTGGAGGTAACACACATTAAGGGGTCACTGTGTTAGTTTGATGGAGCTGCCATAACGAAGTACCATAGACAGGGTGGCTCCAATAACGGAAATGTGTGTCTCACAATTCTGGAGGCTAGAAGTCTGACATCAACGTGTTGTCAAGGTTGATTTCTTCTGAGGCCTCTCTCCTTGAGAGAGATGGCAGATGACCTGTGTCTTCATACAGTCCTCTCTCTGTGTCTTAATCTCCTCTTCTTATGAGGACATCAGTCATGCTGGATTAGGGCCCATTCTAAAATATCCTATCTCCAAATGTAGTCAAATTCTGAAATACTGGGGGAATTAGGACTTGCACATCTGGATTTAGCAGGAATCACAAACAATTCAGCTCCTAGCAGTCACACAGTGAAAAACATCCTTCTTTGAAAAGTACATGGGGAAGGACCTTAAATGTTCTTAAATCATAAATGAAATCTGTGAAGGTTTTTTTGAGAAATACAGGTATGTACTTACAGCAAGAAGGAGCCAAATGGTCAGTGATTACCACTCCCTAGGAGTAGTTTGGAAATGTGTTGGGGTGCTTTTACAACCCTTAATTATTGAGGGGAACCACTCTGACAGAGGCCAGAGGCATGGAATGTGGAGCAGTTCCACATAACAAAGAATCATCCCATATCCCAGAGGAGAAAAATGCTCTGTCAGACTAAACCCAACACAGGTATCAAGAGCACTTGTGCGTATACTAATATGAAGTAGAGCTTGAATCGCCAGTCTATGTCTGACGCAGGATACAGCATGCTTGGGGCTGGTGCATGGGGATGACCCACAGAGATGTTATGGGGAGGGAGGTGGGAGGGGGGTTCATGTTTGGGAACACATGTAAGAATTAAAGATTTTAAAATTAAAAAAATAAATAAATAAATAAAATAAAGAAAAAACAAAATAAATAAATAAAAGTTAAGAGAGAATGCCAAGAATTTAGGACAAAGACTTTATGGAACTAGAAGTTTGAATCAAATAAAGACATTATCTCAAAATTAAATGATGTACTCACTCCATGCTCTATATATTAGAGCATTTTCAACCTCCCACCTCTTGAAAAGGATTTCAATGCAATAATGGCATTACAGGAAAAGCAATGAAACCTCTGCAAAAAGTGTCATGGAAGATATGAGAATCCTTTTATTACATTTTGAGCAAAATGTCATTAAATTAGTAGCCACATAAACCATGTTGATCTCGATAAAAGCTACTTTTAATATTTCAGATGACTGTCAAACTATGTATTTTTGAGATTTTTTATAAATCTAAAAGAGCTCTGCTGTGAAAGATGATATTTGAAAGTTGCTTGCGGGCTGCTTGTTGTTTTTCAATCTTCTCTGAGTTAGAGACATCTACTGCACAACTTCTGCATAGCTTCTTGTTTTACTGTTTCTCTTTTTAAACCATCCTCTATTCCTCATCACCTAGAGAAGGATATGGTCTTGGAGGGCTTCTGAAGTACTAGGAATCTAAAATATGCCTCAACAGGTGATAATCTATTTCAACATGCAGGATATGGTTTCTGTGATAGCTCAGCAGTATCCTGTCCCATATCACAACATAAGAAATTGTTTCATCACTAGACTCATAAATATGGCCCAGGTCATTTATGAGAATACCATACTTCCTCATTTTCTCCATGCTGACAGTCTGTAATTTATCCTGACATGTTTTCTCTACTTCAAGTGTTTTCTTCTTTCTCTTATCACACACAACAAACAAGTCTGGTTGGTTATCACTTATTCTAACGTTTTTACGGTCCACGTGCATCACTGATTTTCTATTTTCCCGAACTTAGAATTATCTTTCTTCTCATAAACACACACTTCCCCCGTAGAAGTAGGCACAAGCATCAATGACTTCATTCTATCCTCTAGGACAATGTGCCCTCATAATTACATCCCCAAACACAGACTGTGTTATGAGTTACACTCATTTAACCTTTATATTATTATCCCGGTGTCTTTTTTTTTTTTTAATAACATGTACAGGCAGGTTATATATTACCTATGAACTTTATTTCTTACACAACCAAAAATTTATTTAAAAGGGGGGAGATTGAGGAAGATAGGGTTGAGAGCCACAGGGTGAGGAGAACTCAGAAACGGGCCCTGAATCTGGTCAAGGCAAAAAGGAAAAATGTTCTTTATTACTAGTACTCTCATAGTTCCTCAAACAGAACTCAGAAACAGCAGCCCAGAAATTGGAAGCAACAAAGTTGAAGAAAAAGTGAAGTGCTTTATAAAAACCCAACAATTAAGTGTGAATATGGCAAACTGACTGCTGGTAAAGGTCTTAGACCAAATCCAGCAGCAAAGAGAGTCATCAGGGTTGAATAAGAAAGCTAAGACAGAAGATGTGAAGAGAAACTAGAATTTCAATCCTGAAAGAGCAGCAAGGAGCTGAATTTCTCCAAATACATCTATTCTTTAAATAAAGTTTATGGCCCACATAACATGTTCACCACGTGAGTAAAAGTTTAGCTGTACCATAACTGGCCTGTTGTGTGGTCTAATGGTCTGGACATCAGAAGAATAAGAAAATGGGGTCAAGAAGTAAGAAAGAAGGTCAAAGTGGCCATAATACCAAGGGTTTAGCTTCCTAAGAAGAAAATTCTGTCACTAATAAGCTCCCATCCCTGCTTCTAGGCATGGCAATGAGAAAAAACATTAGTGGTATTTAAAAGCACTGTGGAGGACAATAGGTTCAATCAATTAACACTAAGAGGGTTTCATCTTCCCTAAATCTGGGCCAACATCAGAGTCAGTAACTCAGGGTTACTTTCAATTAGGTACTTTTAGAAGAGAAATGCTGAAATCAGTTGGTCAAGATTCTGATGGCTAAAGCATGTCATGCTTGATTAGTTTGTCCCTTAACTAGAAAAGATAGCTTCTAAAGGAACAAACAAGAAATAAAACAATGATTTGAATTCCTCTTTTCATGTCCTGAAAGATAGCAACAATATAAATTGTAAAACATCAAACTCATCTGCATCTCTTGTCCCTCTATTTTAAAAAGGTCACTGTGAATTCTTAACAAATAAAGTATTAGGCTAGATTTAATATCAACCTAATCTTAAGTGGTAAGCCTGGGAGACCACACTTCATCTCCTGTAGAGAGACCACATTTTTATCTTTTGCTAGAACTTTAATGAATATTCTTCACCATCCAAACACAAAGCCTACTTATTTTAAGAATCATACCCTAGTCATTGTTTTAAATTTTTTTCAGACTAAGTCTGAAATTGCAATAAACCAAATGATTATTCCTTTTCATTTTATCGCTGAAGCCACTTAGGCTGATAAATCAGAAGGTAAACTATCATTAACTCACTGGTAAAAATCACGACTATTTGCCTCTTCAGTCAACATCACCAAGAACAAATGATTTAAATTTGTTTCATCTAACTAAAATGTAAAGAAGCATTTATGTTATAAATATGTCTTCAACAAAAATTTCTAAAATAAGTATTTCTTCTGATTTTTCACATTAAAAGGGGAAAGCTTAATACTGTCTTATGATGCCTAGCCAGTCTTTGCTTTCCTCTTCCTGTTTATTCAGACTAAGAAAGGTCAGCTTTCCCTTTTTCACCCTCAATTCTCAATTTAGCATGCATTAATCTTTAGAATATAAGGTTAAAAAATATATATATATTTTCTGCAAACTGAAGACACCACTGCTATTTTTAAACACTGATTTATCAGTTGAATGACCTCTGAAAAATCCAGGTGCTTAAATGACTAAACATTACATAACTAATGTCTTCACTCCAGATATTGGAGAAATGGCTGCCACACGTTTGATGCCGTGACTGAGACTTGAGTATACAGACAAGAGAATGAGCTGAGTGGCTCCTATACAGTCCTACTTATAGCTTTCTCTAGAAAGGTTATGTAAATAAATTTTTCATGTTCCCGAAGGCTAGGGTGTGGGAGAGAAAAGACTTGCAAGTCATGTAGACCAGAGCTTAAATCCCAGGCCAGCCACATATCAGCAAGCTAAATTTCCCCTGGGTTTTCATTTCGTCATTGGCCATGGGATAAGGACATCTACATCTCAAAGGGCAGTTATAAGGGCTGAATGGAATAACATAATGTTAAGTGTCTAACTAAGCAGAGTCATCATAAACGTTACTTTCTAATCTTCCCTTCGCCATTTGAGGATAACTGTGAATTTTAATATATCTAAACAAAAACTCTTCAAATAAAGTGCTTTCATTCAAACCATGAGTAAAAATCTACCGCAATTTAAATCTATATTACATGTTTGATACTTTAAATATCTATTTTCTTTAACCTGAGACTGTCTCATTTGCTGGATCTACAGATATTCTGTATATAAACAACCGCCACCTTTTAAAATAAGGAGTACATTGGGGCTGATACATTTGACTAAATATCTATGCGTTATGTAAGTGTAATTATATAAGACATGAAGAAAATAAAGTCACTCTTGTATGACAGTGCGACTTTTTCTGGTTCTGCAATCCCTAACTTAAGTTTTTTTTCCAATATCCTATAAACATTTTATGAACCTCTATATTCTGAAAACTAAATTATTTTAAATACATTTAAAGAAATAAATGTGAGCCAACCAGCACTTACTGAACCTGCAAGAGACACAACACCCTTCTCAGTTTGTCAGAACTGTGAATCTCTGATGCACAACAGACAAGGATTCTATTTTCTGCCCGCTTTGGGCAAAGCTGATTGCAGCCAGGGTGGAACTCCTCCTAAGTCAAACTAATTACACTGTCTCTGCTGGCAATTGGAGCAGAGCAATCCTGCTGCTGATGCTGATAAGTCACTTCAGTCGTGTCAGACTCTGTGTGACCCCATAGACGGCAGCCCACCAGGCTCCCCCGTCCCTGGGATTATCCAGGCATGAACACTGGAGTGGGTTGCCATTTCCTTCTCCAATGCATGAAACTGAAAAGTGAAAGTGAAGTCATTCAGTCGTGTCCGACTCTTAGTGACCCCGTGGACTGTAGTCCACCAGGCTCCTCCACCCATGGGATTTTCCAGGCAAGAGTACTGGAGTGGGGTGCCATTGCCTTCTCCCAGAGTAATCCTAGTCTGGCTAAAATTAAACTCAAGGTCTTGGGGCAGTCACGGGCAAAGAGAATTAGAGAAAGTCAGTCTTCAGAGAGAGAGTGAGAGAAATGAACAACTCACACAAAAAGAAGCAACAATGAAGCCAGTTCAGTTCAGGCGCTCAGTCCTGTCCAACTCTTTGTCACCCCACGGACTGTAGCACGCCAGGCCTCCCTGTCACCAAACCCATGTCCATTGAGTCGGTGATGCCATCCAACAATCTCATCCTCTGTCGTCCCCTTCTCCTCCTGCCCTCAATCTTTCCCAGCATCAGGGTTTTTTCAAATGAGTCAGCTCTTCGCATCAGGTGGCCAAAGTACTGGAGTTTCAGCTTCAGCATCAGTCCTTCCAATGAATATTCAGGACTGATTTCCTTTAGGATGGACTGGGTTGGATCTCCTTGCAGTCCAAGGGACTCTCAAGAGTCTTCTCCAACACCACAGTTCAAAAGCATCAATTCTTTGGGGCTCAGCTTTCTTCACAGTACAACTCTCACATCCATACATAACCACTGGAAAAACCATAGCCTTGACTAGACGGACCTTTGTAGACAAAGTAATGTCTCTGCTTTTCAATATGCTGTCTAGCCTGGCCATAACTTTCCTTCCAAGGAGTATTCGTCTTTTTTGTTTTGTTTTGTTTCTAATAAAATTGCTTGATTTTAATAATAAAGCTCTATACTTAGATTTTTCTCCAATAATATGAGAATGTGAGGGTAACTGACTTCTATTTCCCTGATATTCATGCTCCTAATTCTAATTTCCAGGTCAAAGCATCAAGAGTGAGAGCACATGGAGAAGAATGTCTCATGGCTGCCTGTCTCCATTAGTCCTCACTGGAACACCATCATGTATCCAGGTGGAAACACATCATACATATGTATGACAGAAACAGTGAACAGGCAAAATGGACCTCAAAATCCCAAGGAGCAAGTGTCTTTTAATTTCATGGCTGCAATCACCATCTGCAGGGATTTTGGACCCAGAAAAATAAATTCAGCCACTGTTTCCACATCTATTTCCCATGAAGTGATGGGACCAGATGCCATAATATTCGTTTTCTGAATGTTGAGCTTTAAGCCATCTTTTTCACTCTCCTCTTTCATATTCATCAAGAGGCTCTTTAGTTCTTCTTCACTTTCTGCCATAAGGGTGGTGTCATCTGCATATCTGAGGTTATTGATATTTCTCCCGGCAATCTTGATTCCAGCTTGTGTTTCTTCCAGCCCAGCATTTCTCATGATGTACTCTGCATAGAAGTTAAATAAGCAGGGTGATAATATACAGGCTTGACGTACTCCTTTTCCTATTTGGAACCAGTCTGTTGTTCCGTGTCCAGTACTAACTGTTGCTTCCTGACCTGCATATAGGTTTCTCAAGAGGCAGGTCAGGTGGTCTGGGATTCCCATCTCTTTCAGAATTTTCCACACTTCATTGTGATCCACACAGTCAAAGGCTTTGGCGTAGTCCATAAACCAGAAATAGATGGTTTTCTGGAACTCTCTTGCTTTTTCCATCATCCAGTGGATGTTGGCAATTTTATCTCTGGTTCCTCTGCCTTTTCTAAAACCAGCTTGAACATCTGGAAGTTCACAGTTCATGTATTGCTGAAGCCTGGCTTGAAGAATTTTGAGCATTACTTTACTAGCGGGTGAGATGAGTGCAACTGTGCGGTAGCTTGAGCATTCTTTGGCATTGCCTTTCTTTGGGATTGGAATGAAAACTGACCTTTTCCTGTCCTGTGGCCACTGCTGAGCTTTCCAAATTTACTGGCATATTGAGTGCAGCACTTTCACAGGATCATCTTTCAGGATTTGAAATAGCTCAACTGGAATTCCATCACCTCCACTAGCTTTTGTTCATAGTGATGCTTTCTAAGGCCCACTTGACTTGACATTCCAGGATGTCTGGCTCTAGGTGAGTGATCACACCATCGTGATTATCTGGGTCGTGAAGATCTTTTTTGTACAGTTCTTCTGTGTATTCTTGCCACCTCTTCTTAATATCTTCTGCTTCTGTTAGGTCCAGACAATTTCTGTCCTTTATTGAGCCCATCTTTGCATGAAATGTTTCCTTGGTATCTCTAATTTTCTTGAAGAGATCTCTAATCTTTCCCATTCTGTTGTTTTCCTCTATTTCTTTGCATTGATCGTTGAGGAAGGCTTTCTTATCTCTCCTTGCTATTCTTTGGAACTCTGCATTCAGATGCTTATAGCTTTCCTTTTCTCCTTTGCTTTTCACCTCTCTTCCTTTCACAGCTATTTGTAAGGCCTCCTCAGACAGCCATTTTGCTTTTTTGCACTTCTTTTCCAGGCGCATGGTTTTGATCCCTGTCTCCTCTACAATGTCACAAACCTCCGTCCATAGTTCATCAGGCACTCTGTGTATCAGATCTAGTCTTAAATCTATTTCTCACTTCCACTGTATAATCATAAGGGATTTGATTTAGGTCATACCTGAATGGTCTAGCGGTTTTCCCTACTTTCTTCAAGTTAAGTCTGAATTTGGCAATAAGGAGTTCCTGATCTGAGCCACAGTCAGCTCCTGGTCTTGTTTTTGCTGACTGTATATACAGAGCTTCTCCATCTTTGGCTACAGAGAATATAATCAATCTGATTTCAGTGTTGACTATCTGGTGATGTCCATATGTAGAGTCTTCTCTTGTGTTTTTGGAAGAGGGTGTTTGCTATAACCAGTGCATTCTCTTGACAAAATTCTATTAGCCTTTGCCCTGCTTCATTCACAATGAAGCCAATACAGCCCCAAACACAAATGCTAGCAGAACCTGAGAATAGCTGCCAAGGTTCCTGGGCCCTTGCCCCTTCCCCTCATACTCATCCCTCTCCAGTCCTGTGTTTCTGTTACTTACAAATAAAAGAAATTTGGGGGGTCATGGAAATGGGGAGATTTTGGTCAAAGGGATAAAAGATAAATAAAGTCTGGGAATCTAATATATAGCACTGTGATTATAATTAACAATACTCACTGTATATTTACCAGGCTGGATGAAACACAAGCTGGAATCAAGACTGATGGGAGAAATATCAATAACCTCAGATATGCAGATGACACCACCCTTATGACAGAAACCGAAGAGGAACTAAAGAGCCTCTTGATGAAGGTGAAAAGAGGAGAGTGAAAAAGCTGGCTTAAAGCACAACATTCAAAATACAAAGATCACGGCATCAGGTCTCATCATTTCATGGCAAATAAATGGGGAAACAATGGAAACAGTGACAGACTTTTATTTTCTTTGGCTTCAAAATCACTGTAGACAGTGACTGCAGCCATGAAATTAAAAGATGCTTGCTCCTTGGAAGAAAAACTATGACAAACCTAGACAGTGTATTAAAAAGCAGAGACATTACTTTGCCAACAAAGGGTCTGTCTAGTCAAAGCTACAGTTTTTCCAGTAGTCATGTATGGATGTGAGAGTTGAACCTTAAAGAAGGCTGAGTGCTGAAGAATTGATGATTTTGAGCTGTGGTGTTAGAGAAGACTCTTGACAGTCCCTTAGACTGCAAGGAGATCAGACCAGTCAATCCTAAAGTAAATCAATCCTGAATATTCACTGGAAGGACTGATGCTAAAGCTCCAATACTTTGGCCACCTGATGCGAAGAGCCAACTCACTGGAAAAGACCCTGATGTTGGGAAAGAATGAGGGCAGGAGGAGAAGGGGACGACAGAGGAAGAGATGAGTAGATGGCATCACTAACTCAATGGACATGAGTTTAAGCAAGCTCTGGGAGATGGTTAAGGACAGGGAAGCCTGGCATGCTGCAGCCATGGGGTCACAAAGAGTCAGACATGACTGAGTGACTGAACAACAACAACACTGTATACTTGAAAGCTGCTAAGAGAGTAGATCTTAAATGTTCTCACCACAAAAAGAAATGGTAATTATGTAACATGGTGGAGGTGTTAACTAACTCTATGGTGATAATCATTGTGCAATATGTAAGTGTATCAAGATAACATTAAACTTACACAATATTATGTGTCACTCATGTCTCAATAAAGCTGGAAAAACTGCTCTACTTACTGCTATTTTGTGACAACATGTCTGGCAGTACCATGTAAAAATGTTTAAGTTATACCAACAACTAAATTGTGATTAGAGAAACAATGAAGAGGATTATTACTTAACAGAAGGAAAAGGGCAATAAGTTATGTAAGTGGAGGTGGTGATGGTTGTGAGGTCCCACTAAGGTAGTTAAGTCAATGTTTTTCAACTGACCTGGACCCATTAGTGAGACATGAAATCTGTTTAATGGGTCAGGATGAGCGTTTGTTTTTAATGAAACAGAATTGCTGGGGGAAAAGTAGTAAGGGTAAACATTGGTATTTAGGGTAAATATTTTTTCATGAAACTTTTGTTTTAGGTATACTCACTTTTGAGTAACTCACAAAGTCCCCTATATTTCTTGGCAAGGTCAAACAGCTTAAAAGTCATTGACAAATCCATGCTTCCAGAGACACTAGCTCCTACAATTGTACTCCTATAGCGTATTTATTCTCTGAGTTAAAAGAAATGAAATTATTCCTAGGAAATAAAATTTTAAGCTAACCCAGAATATATCACAGAACTAAATACAAAATGCAAATCTATAAAACTTCTGGAAGAACAGATAGGAGAAAATCTTCAGGATCTTGGGTTAGGCAAAGATTTTAT
Organism: Capricornis sumatraensis; assembly: GCF_032405125.1. Taxonomy (NCBI): domain Eukaryota; kingdom Metazoa; phylum Chordata; class Mammalia; order Artiodactyla; family Bovidae; genus Capricornis; species Capricornis sumatraensis. The sequence goes on from NC_091092.1 coordinate 25,099,453, forward strand.
ACCTATGCCATGAAAAGCACAATCCAAGAGAGAAAAATTTGATAAACTGGCCTTTATACCATCAAGAGAATGAAAACAAGCCATAAACTAAGGAAAAAATATTTGCAAACCACAAATCTGATAAAGGGTTTGCATCTGGAATCTATAAAGAACAATTACAATTCAACAATAAAGATAAAACAATCTTATTTTAATGAGCAAACAATCTGAACACATACTTAACCAAAAGATGTAAGAATAACCAAGAAGCACATGAAAAGATACTCAAAATCATTAGTCACTAGGTAGATGCAAGTGAATGCAATAAAATAATTCTCTACCCATTTTCCCATTGGGACAAACTTAGGAAGTTTCCAATAGTTCCTTATTACTTGTATTATATTGTACATTATATAAAATTCTGATTCACCATGTGAGAAGGAAATGTTGCATGCCATTCCAATAAACAAAGAATGTTGCCTACCTCAAACCATCAGCCATTGCAGCTGGTCCCCTGAAGGTGTGCCCTGAGAGGAATCCAGAAGAAGAAAAAAAAGAAAAAGAAAAACATTCTATGCTCTGGATATTAGCCCTAGAGAGTTAAGATGCATATCTATGTAATAATTTCAGTGAACCCAGACTCTTGCATCTTCCCATAGAAAAGCACTAAAATCATTAACTTGAGATGTCTGTTTTGTGTGTGTGTGTGTGATAGCAGTGATCTTTTACCAAGATTAACTATATGTATTTCCCAACCCCTAAAATTCAGATATATCCTGGCTCCTTCCCTACCTCTTCAGAGCAGTTCCTCAGAGCTATCTGAGAGGCTGTCCCAAACTATAGTCCTCAGTAAGATCCCTCAATAAAACTTAACTTTAGAGACTTCCTGGTGGTCCAGTGGTTAAGACTTTGCCTTCCAATGCAGGGGTACAGGTTTGATACCTGGCCGGGGAGCTAAGATCCACATGCCTTGTGGCAAAAAGCCAAAACATAAAACAGAAACAATACTGTATCGAATTCAATAAAGACTTTACAAATGGTCCACATTAAAAAAAAAAAAAAAACCCTTAACTTTAGGTTGTGCATTTTTCTTCAGTTGACACATACATGTGTACACACAGGTGAAAGACTCTATTGGATGCACTCTTCAAAGCAGAATCACTGGAATGAAGGTTGTTTGTATTGTTTTTACAAATACTAGAAATTGTTCCTAAGGCCATAATAATTGATATCCTCAGGAAGAGTAAGTGAGCTTAATTATCTGCCCATCCCCTGGACTTACCTGATGATACTTTTTTTAAAGCCTCACTGAATTTTTCTTGATATTCCTCTAGTGAGGCTGAGTTTTATACTTATTGGCTATTCCTCCCTCTTTTTCTGTGGATTTACCATTTCAATCACTTGCACTGTTTGTGTTTTGCTTTCTTTTTTAAAAACTGTATTTTATTGAAGTTTAATTGATTAGTGCTTTTCAATTTTGTGAATTATTTTTCTACTTTAGATATGCATCCTTAGTCACTTTTATGAGTAACTATCATTTTCTCCTACTTTGTTGCTGGAACTTTTTAAAAATAATCAATTATTGGGTATGATTTACATATTAAAAATTTATTCATTACAAAAATACAATGAGATAATACCAGGTTGGCCAAAAAGTTTGCTTGGGTTTTCCCATAAGATGCTATGAAAAAGCCCAAATGAACTCTTTGGCCAACCCAATACTACTACCTAATAGAAAGGCTGAAAGTTTAAACAAAACAAAACAAAAAAAAACTAGGTGCTAGCAGAGAATAATTTACATAAAATAGGACTCATTTGCTTAAAAGAAATAAGCACAGTGAGATACGAAAACCTACCTACTAGAATAGCTAAAATTAAAAAACAAAAACAAACACAATACCACAGTGCTGGCAAAGATGCTGAGAAACTGAAATTCTCATAAATTGCTGATAGAAGTACAAAAATGGTACCCACCCAGAAAATAACTTTGCATTTTCTTATAAAGTTAAACACACATATACCATATGAGGAATCCTACCCCAAGAAATTTACCCTAAGAAATGAAAGCTTGTGTTCAAATAAAAATCTGTAAACAAATGTTTATGGCAGCTCTTTTTATAGTCACCTCAAACTGAAAACAGCCCAAGTGTTCTTCAGCAAACAAATTGAGGTATGGTCACACCAAAAAATATTACTCAGTAATAAAAAGGAACAAATTATTGATACATGCAAAAATTTTGATGAATCTCAAAGGTATTATGCTAAGTAAAAGAGCCAGACTCATAAGACTGAATAGTGTATGATTCCATTTATATGATGTTCTGGAAAAGGCAAAAAAAAAAAAAAAAAAAAACTGTTGTAAGAGCAGTTATACCAATATTCCACTGCAGAAAGTTACAGTAAGGTCCTTGCTCAAAAACTTAAATATGACACTAAGAGCATTCACTGTTTCTAGAAAAAACATCACTCTTATGATAATGCCTGCGTCTATTTGTTCAGTCCTTCAGAGTTTATAAAGCACTTTGACAAATACGATCCCACTTGAGTCATTACACAATACCTTTCAAGCAAAGAAAAAATACTCTCAGAGAATTCCAGCAGCCACGTTCACAGGAAGCTGCAGAGCCTCATGACCACGAAGAGATAAGCCCTGAGCACAATTATGAAGTAGGCTTCCGAATCCCAAGCTGCATTTTTTTTTCCATCCCGAGTGACACTGAACCCTAAGGTAAAATGAAGTCAGTCCCAGATAGTGACAGACTAGACTCAATAATAGGGCTGTGATGTCCCCAGACAGAAGCACCTCTAAAGGAAGAAAACCGAAGAGGTGTACACTAGCATTGGCTCACATTCACTCCAACCCGCAGCCGCTGAGACGAAACAGCAGGTTTTCTCTTTTCTAAGGTCCATTTGGTTCTGAAGATGTCTCTGTACAGAATGTTCTCTTATTCCCAATGCACCCCCTACTTTCTTAGTCCTGTGTCCCCTCTTTCTGGGATAAGCTCTTAAACAACTTCACTTCCTCTACAAGGCAGAAATTTAAACTCCACCCATTCTTATGGACCAGCCCAGAAGTCATCACTCCCAGCGAATTTCCTCTGCACAGTTGATTAGTTCTCTCCTCCAGAATTGATTATGATCTGCCTTATATCACAGATGTCCGAGCATTTCGTCTTCAGCTCCTCAAGAGCAAAGAGCCTTGTTCATCTGGGAGCCGCCACAAGAGCTAGCAGCGTATCTTGCTGTTCAGTTAGTCTTTGGTATCCTCAGATGTGAACCCCACGGATCAGAGGTGAGACTGTATTCTCTGTGCTAGGCCATTTTCTATAAGGGGCTTGAAAAAAGCATTGAGGATTTTGGTATCTGTGAGGGTCCCTGGAACCAATCTCCAGCAAATACTGAGGGACGACTATATACACAGTGAGGTCTCTGCATCTGTATACAAGTGTGTCACATGATTCCAGAAAGCACCAGATAAAAGGGAAACAGAGGTAGACATGAAAAGCAAAACACTCAAAATAATAAAGCACAAGTATTTTTGCCCTGTAATAGTCGAGGGTCTCCAGAGAAAAAAAGCAATGAGTATGCATGTGTGTATATATATAGGTATATAGATACATATATATGTATAAGATATAGTATTTGTATAATACATAGTATAATATAGAAAGATGTAAAATAGTACATAATATATCTATATATTATAAAGATATGCTACATATTATAAAATATACATTTATATATTTTATATAATATATAAACATATAATTTATATTTTTATTACATATTTTATTATTTTTAAATATACACATAGATTTTAAGGAACTGAGTCACAATTGTGAAGCCTGGAAGGCTGGAGACCCAGGGAAGAGATGATACTGAAGCTTGGCCTGGAAGGTAGCCTCTGGGGGACAGAATTCTCCTTTCTAAAGGGTTCAGTTCAGTTGAGTCACTCAGTCATGTCCAACTCTTTGCGACCCCATGAATTGTAGCACGCCAGGCCTCCCTGTCCATCACCAACTCCCGGAGTTCACTCACTCACATCCATCGAGTCGGTGATGCCATCCAGCCATCTCATCCTCTGTCGTCCCCTTCTCCTCCTGCCCCCAATCCCTCCCAATCACAGTCTTTTCCAATGAGTCAACTCTTCACATGAGGTAGCCAAAGTACTGGAGTTTCAGCTTTAGCATCAGTCCTGCCAATGAACACCCAGGACTAGTCTCCTTTAGAATGGACTGGTTGGATCTCCTTACAGTCCATGGGACTCTCAAGAGTCTTCTCCAACACCACAGTTCAAAAGCATCAATTATTCAGGGCTCAGCTTTCTTCACAGTCCAACTCTCACATCCATACATGACTACTGGAAAAACCATACCCTTGACTAGACGGACCTTTGTTGGCAAAATAATGTCTCTGCTTTTCAATATGCTATCTAGGTTGGTCGTAACTTTCCTTCCAAGGAGTAAGCATCTTTTAATTTCATGGCTACAATCACCATCTGCAGTGATTTTGGAGCCCCCAAAAATAAAGTCTGACACTGTTTCCACTATTTCCCCATCTATTTCCCATGAAGTGATGGGACCAGACGCCATGATCTTCATTTTCTGAATGTTGAGCTTTAAGTCAACTTTTTTGCTCTCCTCTTTCACTTTCATCAAGAGGCTTTTTAGTTCCTCTTCACTTTCTGCCATAAGGGTGGTGTCATCTGCATATCTGAGGTTATTGATACTTCTCCCGGCAATCTTGATTCCAGCTTGTGCTTCTTCCAGACCAGCATTTCTCATGATGTACTCTGCATATAAGGTAAATAAGCAGGGTGACAATATACAGGCTTGATGTACTCCTTTTCCTATTTGGAACCAGTCTGTTGTTCCATGTCCAGTTCTAACTGTTGCTTCCTGACCTGCAATATAGGTTTCTCAAGAGGCAGGTCAGGTGGTCTGGGATTCCCATCTCTTTCAGAATTTTCCACACTTTATTGTGATCCACACAGTCAAAGGCTTTGGCATAGTCAATAAAGCAAAAATAGATGTTTTTTTTTTTTTTTTCTGGAACTCTCTTGCTTTTTCGATGATCCAGCGGATGTTGGCAATTTGATCTCTGGTTCCTCTGCCTTTTCTAAAACCAGCTTGAACATCTGGAAGTCCACGGTTCACATATTGCTGAAGCCTGGCTTGGAGAATTTTGAGCATTACTTTACTAGCGTGTGAGATGAGTGCAATTGTGTGGTAGTTTGAGCATTCTTTGTCATTGCCTTTCTTTGGGATTGGAATGAAAACTGACCTTTTCCAGTCCTGTGGCCACTGCTGAGTTTTCCAAATTTGCTGGCATATTGAGTGCAGCACTTTCACAGGATCATCTTTCAGGATTTGAAATAGCTCCACTGGAATTCCATCAGCTCCACTAGCTTTGTTCATAGTGATGCTTTCTAAGGCCCACTTGACTTCAACTTCCAGGAATCTGTTTCTAGGTCAGTGATCACACCATCATGATTATCTTGTTTGTGAAGCTCTTTTTTGTACAGTTCTTTTTTGTACGGTGTATTCTTGCCACCTCTTCTTAATATCTTCTGCTTTTGTTAGGTCCATACCATTTATGTCCTTTATCAAGCCCATCTTTGCATGAAAGTTTCCCTTGGTATCTATAATACTAAGGAGTAGATCAATCTGTTTCTATTCAAATGACTGGATAAGACCCACCTACATTATGCAGTATAATCCACTTTACTCAAGAGTCTACTGATTTATAAGTTAATCTCATGTAAAAAAATAACTCCAAAGGAAACATCTAGAATAATGTTTGACCAAACAATCAAACTGACAGATAGCATTAACCATAGCATCCCCTCTTCTCTAGACAATACTCCACACCTCTCTCCTGCCAGTCCTTCTCCTCAGTGCTACTACAGTGTGAGCTATGTTCTTTGAAAAGAAAGCTTTATCTAAGATAAGCTATACAAGCTCAGACTAAGTTCTAACTAAACGATAACATTCCAGAAGCCCAAGCGATGGCCATCAGATAAACCAAATTATCCAATGATGAAAATGCCCAAAAGCTCTTTTATAGTTGAAGATAAACCCAAATCATACATAACAATTTATATTGCAATTTTGCTACATTGCAGCACATTAAAAAAAAAAAAATCACAGAAGGGCTCGTTTCAAAATAACCTTACTCCTAGAACACACATTCTCTTCCTATGTTGCTCGTTCCAAATAAGGTAGAAGTGACCTCAACTGAAACTGAGATTTCAATATATCAAGAAGAAACAGAAGAGAAAAAAACAGTTTCAAAATCAAAATGTAAGTATTAATAATCTCAAATGCTAAAATACTCTAGTGCTCAAATAAAACATAAAATTAGAAACTGTCAACTATTTCAACTAAGAATTTAATGACTTCTTCCACAAATATCTTATGACAGAGAGGGAGAATCTAGCAATCACTCTGTCCACCAAATAGTGAATTGTTAGCAAAGAATACCCAGACTTCAGTTAGCATTTCTCCTAACAGCCAGCAAGATCACATTCAAATTTATTAAGTCAACAAATATTCATTGAGTGCTTACTATGTATAAAGTACTGTGGATAATACAAAGATGTCTGCAGTAGAGAAGGCTGGCAAAGCATAATTTATTTTCAAAATAGGGTAGGACATGAAACTGCTCTCATCAACCAAGGTCACTAAAAAGTTCTAGCAGCTAAAATTCATTCAGGTCAATGAGCACGTTCACTCCTTTTTGACCTGTCATCTCTGCAGCATGACGTCGAAGACCACTCTAAACAACTCTTTTGCCGGTTTCTAAACCCACTCACTCTTGGTCTTCTGGTTGTCCTCGTGCCTAGATATCCATGTTTTCTGCCCAGTTCTATCTACAATGTTGGTGGTTTCAATAATCTGGTCTTATATTTCTGTCCTTCTCACTTTATATACCCTCCTTAGGCAACCAATCTCATGCATCCCCTTGGCTTCAAGGAGTACCTACTTGCTGACAACTTCTAAAGTAAATTTTTTTAAGCACTGATTAGATTTTTAAATTATTTTTCTTGTGGTAAAAAACACATAACATAAAATTATTGTATTTTTTTCATCCAAGACCTCTTCTGAGATCCAGGGCCACAGATCTAGCTGTCTACTAGGTAACTTGGGTGGCAGAAAAGTGCTCTGATTTTACCATGTTTAGAATTTAACTCTTCATCCTATCGACATGATTTGATTTTCCCCTCCCTTCTCCTCTTGTATTCTCTGGCACTAAGGATGGAAGACGTTCCAAGCAAGTGCAAGCCAGAAATCTGGGATTCAATCTTTACTCTTCCCCACTTTCTCACTCCTTCATTCATTCAAGTTGTGAAGCCTTCAATTGGCTTTTAAATCCATCCTTGGGCTTCCCAGGTGAAGAAACCACTTACCAATGCAAGACACCTGTGTTTGATCCCTGATCTGGCTAGATCCCACATGCCACAGAGCAACTAAGCTGATGCACCAGAACTATTGAGCCTGTGCTCTAGAGCCCAGAAGCCACAATGGAAGCCCACGTGCCCTAGAGCCCATGCTCTGCAACAAGAGAAGCCACAGCAATGAGCAGTCTACGCACCGCAACTAGACAGCAGACCCCACTTGCTGCAACTAGAGAAAGCCCACGACACAACGAAGACCCAATGCAGCCTAAAATAAATCAAATTATTTTGAAAACCCACCCTCTTCTTCCATCTGTACTCTCTTAGATCTTAGATTTGACACTTATCTATAGCTTAGATTACTGTGTCAGCTTTCTAATTTAATTAATCTCTGGACTTTCCTTCCTTCAATTCTTTTCACAAATGGTAGCCTGAGTAGTATTGCTAAAAGGCCATTCTGAAAGGCACTTCTCCGCTTAATGACATTATAGTGGCTCTCTGGTATCTTCAGTATAAAATCCAAACTCTTTAGAGTTATATATAAAGCTTTCAGTGACAACCTGGTCCCTTGCTAATTCTCACCACTCTTCACCCCCAGCACACAAACTGAGTTTCTGGCTCTAGTTCATGCTTTATCTCCCTTATAAGGCTCCCTCAGCCGACTATGACCCTCACCTTCCCCCATTTTGCCTAGTTAGTGCCTACACATTGTCTACTGAAGGCTAAGATCAATTTTTATCACATCTGAGAAGTTTTAAGGACACAAGAACTAACTAGAGTATACCGCACTTTGGAGAAGAGCAAGGATCTGAGACACTGAAACAAACTGCCTCCACCATCTGAACACTTCTCTAATCCAAGGGGAGGGACCAGTAGTTCTCCAAGCATTAACTTCTCTCATACTGTCTGCAAGTGTAGTGCATTCCATCACCAACTCTCAGTATGCAGAGAGGCTCTCCAGAGGAGAAGGGGAAGCTTCGAGAGAATTAAAAATATACATGGTAGGGCAGGGGAGCAGAAAAGAAAGGAAGAGGACCATCCACACAAGCCGAAGTATATCCTATCAAACTTTTATGCTGAGAGTTGGCAGGGGAAGGGGGTGAATAAAAATGAATTTACTAGAACTCAGTTTTCATACACATATAATAATTATGGGCACAGAGCCTTCACATGGAATTTACAAACTGATGATAAGTTCTTACAAAACCACCAGTGGAAAATGTCTGTCATGGTCATAAATTCAATGGCCTGCCTGAAGGATACATAGGACTTACCCTAATGGTAAGGCCATCAGCCCCAGTGAGTTCATATACCAAGCACTACCATAATCCAAAGGAGTGGAACATCCACAGAAAACATCCTGGCAGTTTGCATGATAAGTGAAGAAAAAGCAATTTATCAAGAGCAATACAGTGAAATTGCTATAGCAGAATGAAGCCCAACAGATTTATTTCACTAGATGAAATACGTGTGGATGCCTGCTGCCAGGTGAGACTTAATAAATATGCATTTGAAGAAGTTCTGGATTCTTTGAGAACCAGCTTTGTCTCAAGCTACAGGAGTGGCTAAACTGAAAAAAGCTGACAGATTTATGGTTGAGGTTTCACTTCACAAACAAACCCTTAGCTAGAACCAACATTTCAGCTGAGGTCATAGTGTCCTTTTGTGTCAAAGACAGTCCAAAGACAAAATAACTCGTAGCAGTTTATATAGGTAGAAGATTTCAGTAATTTAGCAGACTACCAAGTCTGTGAGAACTCAATGAGAACCTCAAGTGGAAAAAATCAGGAAATATGGGATGCAGGGGACAGAGAGGGAGCTTTGTTTCTAATCTCCACTCTGCTAAAAGTTGTAACTCTGAAAAAGTTAATTCACCTATCAAGAACTCCATTTCCTCATCTATAAAGTATACTGGGGGTAGGAAGGGACAACTTAAAACATCTTCAAAAGTCCCTCGAAGTTTTGAAACTATATGAATTCATCTACAGTGACCTCCTTGACAGATACACAAGGGAGTGGCACAGAAACAAACGAACAAAAAAACTATCAGCAAGGACGAAACAGGTAGTAATGGCTGCTAGAAGTGAGTAAAATTATACAGGGGAGGTGGAGATACAATCGGAGCAGCCAACTTAATACTGTTAGTTAGGAAGCCTTAATCACTGTTTTCCAAATATCCCTCCCCCCAACTTTCAGAACTACTTCCCTCAATCTTTTAAGACACTCTTCTGGTGAAAGTCCACATTTGGGGAATTACAAATACTGTGGTTACTACATCCAATAGATGGGGTTGAACTTTCACTCAATCAACTGTCATTTCCACAGCCACATGTGTGAAGTGAGGATGCTACTGGAGAAGAAAAGAGAAAGGAGAAGCAGAGTAGATGGAGGTTTCTTCTCCTTTAGACCACATCATGATGAAAGTTTCAATTCACCAGGAAGGTAAAGCAATCCTCAGCTTTTATGCACTTGATACACAGGCTGAAAACTGAAAGCAAAACTAACTGAATGAGAGCAAGGAACTGAAAAATTCACCTATAAGAATGGAATACTTTAAACCATCTTTCTCAGTAACTGACAAAACAAGTAGACAAAAATACCTAGTAACATTATAGATACTTTGAATACAATTATCGAGAGAACTTCCAGGCGTACAAAGCGGGTTTAGAAAAGGCAAAGGAACCAAAGATCAAATTGCCATCATTCGTTGGATCATAGAGAAAGCAAGGGAATTCCAGAAAAACATCTACTTCTGCTTCATTGACTATTTGAAAGCCTTTGTGTGGATCACAACAAACTGTGGAAAATTCTTAAAGAGATGGGAATACCAGACCACCTTACCTGTCTCCTGAGAAACCTGTATGCAGGTCAAGAAGCAATAGTTAGAACCTTACATGGAACAACTGGCTGGTTCCAAATTGAGAAAGGAGGAAGACAAAGCTCGGACAGCAAGGAGATCAAACTAGTCAATCTTAAATGAAATCAACCCTGAATATTCAGTGGAAGACGGATGCTGAAGCTGAAGCTCCAGTTCTTTGGCCACCTGATGCAAAGAGCACTGGAAAAGACCCTGATGCTCTGAAAGACTGAAGGCAAAGGAGAAAGGGGCAGCAGAGGATGAGGTGGTTAGACAGCATCACTGACTCAATGGACATGAATTTGAGCAAACTATGAGAGATAGTGAAGGACAGGGAAGCCTGGCATGCTGCAGTCCACAGGGCTGCAAAGAGTCAGACAGGACTTAGCAACTGAACAACAAATCAAGTTTAATCTACTGGGTATGCATAGAACATTATTTCAGCAAATGGCAAAAACACATTCTTTTCACAAGCACAGATACAACATTTGCAAAAATGGACCATGTACTGGACTCTAAAGTCTCAACAAATATCAAAAGGACTGAAATCAGAGTATATTCTCTAATCAATATGCAATTGTGCTAAAAACGTATAACTAAAAATATGTGTTTGAATATTAAGAAAAACTTCTAAACACATAAAGTAGAAATCATAATGGAAATCAGAAAATGCTTAAAATTGAACAATAAAAAGCACTATATGTCAAAACCTGTGAGGTGCAGCTAAGCTGAAGCTTAAAAGGAAATTTATAGCCTTCAATATTTACATTATTTTCTAAAAGGCTAAAGATATATGTACTGGGCACAGTTTAATAAGCTAGAAAAATTCAACATAATAAAATCAAAGAAAGTATCAGTGTAGAAATCATAAATAACAAAAATAAATGAAATGGAAAACAAAACAATACAAGATCAAGAAAATCAAAAGCTGATTGCTTGGGTTTTGGGGTCTGGGGGCCAAATAACAGCGACAAACATCTGGGATAAAGAGTAGGATGACATAAACATTTTAGGAATAAAAGTGAACATTATAAATGTCACAGAGATTAAAAAGATAAGAAAGGTATGAAGAGACAGATACTCAGAAGCATAAACTGATGAAATCTCTTTCGAGAGCAATGAAGCAACATATAATAGAAATGAAAAATTACACATACTTTTTGATGTAGCAATTCCACCTCTTAGAGTATTATCCCACAAATGTGCACAAAAATGTATATGCAAGGCAGCATGCAATTTCAGAGTCTCGGCCTAACCTAAATGTCCCTAGGTAGAAGACTATTTAACTATAGAACATGCACATGGTGGAATATTAAGAAGTTATTAAAAATAATAAGGTAAAATGCCACATAAAAACTTATACACATATGTTCATGGCAGCATTGTTCATAATAGTTAAAAAATGGAAATAACCCAAATGCCTATCAATGAATAACTATATAAACAAAATGCAATATATCCATCAGTTCAGTTCAGTTCAGTCCAGTCATGTCCAACTCTTTGAGACTCCACGGACTGCAGCACACCAGGCCTCCCTGTCCATCACCAACTCCTGGAGTTTACTCAAACTCATGTCCATTGAGTCAGTGATGCCATCCAACCATCTCATCCTCTGTCGTCCCCTTCTCCTCCTGCCTTCAATCTTTCCCAGCATCAGTCTTTTCAAATGAGTAGGTTCTTCACATCAGGTGGCCAAAGTATTGGAGTTTCAGCTTCAACATCAATCCTTCCAATGAACACCCAGGACTGATCTCCTTTAGGATGGACTCGTTGGAACTCCTTGCAGTCCAAGGGACTCTCAAGAGTCTTCTCCAACACCACAGTTCAAAAGCATCAAATCTTCAGCGCCCAGCTTTCTTCACAGTCCAACTCTCACATCCATACATGACTACTGGAAAAACCATAGCCTTGACTAGATGGACTTTTGTTGGCAAAGTAACATCTCTGTTTTTCAATATGCTATCTAGGTTGGTCATAACTTTTCTCCCAAGGAGTAAATGTCTTTTAATTTCATGGCTGCAATCACCATCTGCAGTGATTTTGGAGCCCAAAAAAATAAAGTCTGCCACTGTTTCCACTGTTTCTCCATCTATTTGCCATGAAGTGGTGGGACTGGATGCCATAATCATTGTTTTCTGAATATATATATCCATACAATGGACTATTAGTCAGAAAAGAAGTTAAGTCCATTATATAACAGAAAGGAACCTTGAAAAACTTATGCTAAGTGAGAGAAGTCAGACACAACAGGCCACCTATGTTATGATACCATTTAAAGAAAATGTCTAAAATAAGCAAATCCATAGAGACAGAAAGCAGAGCAGTGATTGTCAGGAAGAGAGGGAGATGAAAATGTTATGGAATTAGTGGTAATAGTTGCATAACTTTGGGAGCACACAACAAAAATCACTGTATTGTACACTATATTGAATTTTGTGGTATGTGAATTTTATCTTAATTTTGTAAGTTAAATGAGGTTGGTATTTATGTCCTGATACAGAAGGATCTATAAATATGCATGAAGGTTAAAAAAAAAAAAGCAGGATAGAGTGGTTTGTATCATTTGTTCCCTTTCGTATTTAAAATAGGTTATACACATTTTTACGGACGTGGGGTAGCTCTTCTCGGCCACTCCTGCTCCGTCGCCATGGAACAACAGACTGGTTCCAAATAGGAAAAGGAGTACGTCGAGACTGTATATTGTCACCCTGCTTATTTAACTTATATGCAGAATACATCATGAGAAACGCTGGGCTGGAAGAAGCACAAGCTGGAATCAAGACTGCCGGGAGAAATATCAATAACCTCAGATATGCAGATGACACCACCCTTATAGCCGAAAGTGAAGAAGAACTAAAGAGCCTCTTGATGAATGTGAAAGAGGAGAGTGAAAATGATGGTTTAAAGCTCAACATTCAGAAAACTAAGATCATGGCATCTGGTCCCATCACTTCATGGGAAATAGATGAGGAGACTGTCGAAACAGTGGCAGACTTTATTTTGGGGGGCTCCAAAATCCTTGCAGATGGTGATTGCAGCCATGAAATTAAAAGGCGCTTACTCCTTGGAAGGAAAGTTATGACCAACCTAGACAGCATATTCAAAAGCAGAGACATTACTTTGCCAACAAAGGTCCGTCTAGTCAAGGCTATGGTTTTTTCAGTAGTCATGTATGGATGTGAGAGTTGGACTGTGAAGAAACCTGAGCACCAAAGAATTGATGCTTTTGAACTGTGGTGTTGGAGAAGACTCTTGAGAGTCCCTTAGACTGCAAGGAGATCCAACCAGTCCATTCTAAAGGAGATCAGTCCTGCGTGTTCATTGGAAGGAATGATGCTAAAGCTGAAACTCCAGTACTTTGGCCACCTCATGCGAAGAGTTGACTCATTGGAAAAGACTCTGATGCTGGAAGGGATTGGGGGCAGGAGGACAAGGGGACGACAGAGGATGAGATAGCTGGATGGCATCACTGACTCGATGGATGTGAGTCTGAGTGAACTCTGGGAGTTGGTGATGGACAGGGAGGCCTGGCGTGCTGCAATTCATGGGGTGGCAAAGAGTCAGACACGACTGAGTGACTGAACTGAACTGAACTGAACTGATACACATTTTTATTTGCATAGAAAACATTTATAAACATACAGCCCAAAAGAAAAAAAAACAAAAACTAACATTGACTTCATTAAGGAAAGAAGATTCATTTCCCCAAGATATCTTTTGGTTTTGGATTTTTTTCTAATTGAAGTACAGCTGATTGACTGTTAATTTCTGCTGTCTAGCCAAGTAATTCAGTTATACACACACATATATATATATATATATTCTTTTTCTTATTCTTTTCCATTATAGCTTATCACAGGATATTGAATATAGTTTCCTGTGCTATACAGCGTGTGTGTGTTATTCACTCAATCATGTCAGACTCTTTGAGACCCCATGGTCTATCCATGGAATTCTCTAGGCAAGAATACTGGAGTAGGTTGCCATTTCTTTCTCCAGGGGATCTTCCCAATCCAGGGCTTGAACCTGGGTCTCCTGCATTACAGGCCAATTCTTTACTGTCTGTGCTCCTAGGGAAGCCTTTGCTATACAGTAGGCCTTTGTTGTTTATCAAGGATATCTTTTGTTTTTTAAGTGTTTTGCCATATATATGCATTACTCTAATAATAGAGTTGAAAGCACCCAAAACATTTACATTCAGAAGGAACATGGAATAATACTGTATTGACCACTACTAGAAAGTAAATGAAAACACATTCATGTGATAGTGATAAATCTTCACAGCCCTAATCTGGGCTAAATCTGGCCTTCTATTTCAATTCCTCCACTCTATGAGGCATGTACTAAAATGTGCTACTCCTATATGTACCTGTGATGATATACAGATTAGGTGAAATCCCAGTGTAATACAGTATAATCCCAACATAATGTTACTCCACAATGATAGACTTCATTTTTTTTTTTTTTCACTGTAAGACATGACACTTAATGGGATTTCCCAGGTGGCTCAATGGTAAAGAATCGGCCTGCCAAGCAGAATACGGGGTTTGACCCCTGGGTTGGGAAGATCCCCTGGAGAAGGAAATGGCAACCCACTCCAATATTCTTGCCTGGGAAATACCATGGACCAAGGAGCCTGACAGGCTGCAGTCTTTAGGGTCTCAAAAGAGTCAAACACAACTTAGCAACTAAACAATAACAACAATAGCTCTGAATAGTTTACCATCCAAAGTAAAATTTTATCTATGTGGCCACCAATGGACCTTTCTATACCTTTATCAGTGGGCTTCAAGTGAGGAGGAAGGGAAGCTTTGCTCCTGCTATTATTTTGAAGGCATGCTCTCTAGCTGCCTTCAGAGGAATACCACAGAAAAGATAAACTACAATCACTGTAAGACACTAAAGAACTGAAGACATTTGTTGTTAAAGAAGAAAGCCTTTGAATCAATCCAATCTATATTTATTGTTTCAAGGCATGTAAAGCAATAATGTGTGCCAATATTATATGCCTCCAAAGAATTTTAACAAGAGTTATGTGCTTGCAAGTTAACTGATGCTGTAATAACATGCAAGTTTAATCATTACTTAAGCATTATAATCACATTACTTAATTCAGTGTAATACTGAGTCCCACATCCTGACTCTAAGATTTTATTCTCTGTGAAATCTGTGTCATTTATACACCCTTCCACTTTTATTGTCCTTATCTCAAACAAGTTGTTTGTTTTAATATAAATTCTTAAAGGGAAAACAGACTCTTGTCTGTGTGATACACATTTCTTAGACTTAACATTTTCCCTTATAAACTAAAGAGATGTTGCCTATATAAAGATACCTTTATATAATATTACTGCCAAAGTAGCTAGGTGGCATTAAAAAACCCTCCAAATTCAATGTTGTATTAAGTCTCCATCTCTAAGTTTTGAGATGTAATTAAACCTAAATAACTAACAAGAATTTAGAAAGGCCAAAATAAGACAAACATTGCTGCTGTTATGATAAAGCACATGTGCTCTTCCCTAGTATTTCTACAAAGTACAGCTAAAAACCATGAACATCATATTAATATATAAAGCAAGTATAAGAAAACTCTGAAAAGTTGAAAAAAGAGGCAAACTGGCTAGGGATCTCAGGACCAAAGTAACAACACAGTGGTAAGTTCCCTGGATTTTCTTTGGGCCTCATTTATTCCAGATGTGAAGCTGAAGAGGCTGGCAACCTAGATATGACAGTAATCTCAGAGAATTAAAAAATATCCTAAAGAAGGCCTGCTCTGTCTAGGCAAGGGATCAGGAAAGGGGCAGCTCTGTAGGACAGAACACTTTTAGACAATAACCACATTATTTCACCTAAACACCACAGAAAACATGTCCATGTTACCAAAGGCTTGAAAGTGAAAGTGAAGTCGCTCAGTCGTGTCTGACTGACTCTTTGCGACCTGTGGACTGTAGCCCACCAAGCTCCTCCATCCATGGGATTCTCCAGGCAAGAATACTGGAATGGGTTGCCATTTTCTTCTCCAGGGGATCTTCCTGACTCAGGGATCAAACCCAGGTCTCCCACATTGCAGGCAGACACTTTAACCTCTGCACCACCAGGGAAGCCCTTAGGCTTAAGGGAAGCTAAACTTCACCCTCATGCGGATGTAAGGAGGCACACCCCTCCCTCTTGGCTGGAGTGGTGTCAGAGAAGGACTTTCACCACTGCCTGGTGGTGATGTGGCCATCCCCCTTCATGGTATCAGTGGAGGCTATGTAGGAAGCAGCATCAAGGCACTCCTACTCCTCTAAGTCAGCAAGGTATCACTGGAGGCCTAATGGGGAACCGGTACTCCCACCCTCACCTTTCAGTAATGAGGAAACACCCCCTCAAGTGTCAACAGAGATCAACCGGGCAATGTGGCCAACTAGACCCACCAGGAAGTAATGAGGCAGAGAGTGGAGTCAGAAGACAACTAAAATTATAAGTTTCAGTAAGATGGAGAATCTCATTACATAATGCCCAAAATGTCCAGGTCTCCATCAAAAAAAAAATCACTTGTCATACCAACAATCAGAAAAAGCTTAAGGCATATGACAAAGGAATCAATAGAAGTCAACATCAAGATGACAGAGAGGTTAAACTTATCTGACAAAGATTTTTAAATAGGCATCATAAAAATCCTGAAAGAAGCGATTATGAACATGCTTGAAACAAATGAAAAAATATAGACAGTCCAGTAAAGAAATATACAGACTCAGTAAAGAAATAGAGATATAAAGAAACAAGTGGAACTTTTAAAACTGAAAAATAAAATAACTGAAAAAAAAAATACTCAACAGATAGGCTCAGCAGCAGAACAGAAAGGACAGAGGAAACAATCAGAGAAGACAAAGACAGAACAATACCCAACCTGAACAACAGGGAGAGAAAAACAAACTAAAAAATGTACCAGGGACTTTAGGGATGATAACAAAAGATCTAACATTCATGCCCTCAGGGTCCCAGAAGGAGAGAGAAAAAGGGTGTGACTAAAAACATACTCAAAGAAACAATGGCCAAGAACTTCCCAAATTTGGCTAAATAAATAAATAAATAAAAACCTATAGCTTCAAGAAACTGTGTGAATCCGAAAGAGGATAAATCTGAAGAAATTTAATCTAACATACATGATAGTCAAACTTTTGACAAAAGAAGAAATCAGAGAGAAAGAAAAAGAAATGACACCTTACTGATAGGGAAAAACAACTCACAGAACAGCAGATTTTTCATCAGAAACAATGGCGGCCATAAGGAAGAAACACACAAGATTTTTCAAGTACTGAAAGAAAGAACTGTCAACCCAGACTCCTATGTCCAGTAAAAATATCCTTCAGGAATGAAGGGGAAATCAAGACATTCTCAGATGAGGAAAACTAAGAATTGGTTGCCAGCAGACCTATTTTAAAAGAATGGCAAAAGAAGAGACTCTAAACTGAAAGGAAATAATAAAAGAAGGAATTTTGCAACATGCTACTGCTATGTCACTTCAGTCGTGTCTGACTCACCAGGCTCCGCCATCCCTGGGATTCTCTAGGCAAGAACACTGGAGTGGGTTGCCATTTCCTTCTCCAATGCATGAAAGTAAAAAGTAAAAAGTGAAAGTGAAGTCTCTCAGTCATGTCCAACTCGTAGCAACGCCGTGGACTGCAGCCTACCAGGCTCCTCCGTCCATGGGATTTTCCAGGCAAGAGTACTGGAGTAGGGTGCCATTGCCTTCTCAATTGCAACATGAGAAAGGAAAAATAACACGGTAAGAAAAATATGGATTAAATACAATAGATTTTCTTTCCTTCCTTCACTTGAGTTGTCCGATTTATGTCTGTGGTAATGAAATAGCTCTATATCTTGATATGGAGGTGGTTACATGACTCTATGTGATAAATGGTGTAGAACTATCAATGCTGATAAATGGCATAGTCATATCAATGTCACTTTCTGGGCTTTGATAATGTTCTATAGTTACACTGGGGAAAACTCAGTGAAGGGTATATGATGCCTCTCTGTACTATATTTACAAGTTCCTTCAAATATGCAATTATTTCAAAGTTTTTTAAAAGTCTTATCAAAACCAAGCTATTTCCTAAAACCGAGGTAACTGAAAACAAATTATATCAATGAGAGTCAAAGGCAAAGTCATTCATAGTCTGATGGGTTTTTTGTGTGTGTGTCATTTTCTTTAATTATTTCTCCAAATAATTGACAACAATAACAAGACATTTACCTGCTAAAAACACCCCCTTATTACTTGAAGATAATTGAAAGTGTTAGCTGCTCTGTTGTGTCCGGCTCTTTGTGACCCCACGGACTATAGACCATCAGGCTCCTCTGTCCATGGGATTTTCTGGGCAAAAATCATGGAGTGGGTTGCCATTCCCTTCTCCAGGGTATCTTCCTATCCCAGGGATTGAACCTGAGTCTCCTGCTTTGCAGGTAGACTCTTTACCATCTGAGCCACCAGAGAAGCCCTTATAAATTATTGATATTGTCATTTACCTCACTCTTTTGATTTCTTTTTCTAGAGAGGTTTGCTTTAAATAAAATAGCTGGAAAAATTTATTGAAAGTAACAGCCAAAGTTGTTCTGAAAATCAAATGAAACTATATAAAATAACAACACTCAGCATTCACTGACTCTTACGATATACTAGGTATAGTGCTAAATACTCACATATGTTATTTTATTTAATTGCTATAAAATCCCTTGTTTCTCCATTTGAGATGAGGCAACCATGACTGAATGAAATTAAGTAACCTGCTCAATTACACACAAACAGCAAGTGGCAGAGTCTGACTTTAAGCCAGGCTTAGAGCCTTAACAGTCTTAATCAGTACCATACTATAACTCTCTAAGTCCACAATGTTCAAGTACTATGTTATGTAACAGATTTTACACAGGCATAAGAAGTTTATGATAGGCTAAAAATTACCAGTGTTTCTAAGACAGTAAAAAAAAAATTCACAGAAAAATTACACGTTTGTTGAAATGTCTTTAATTTTCAAAAGCCAATATAACATTAACTTTTAATTATGCTGAAATACAAAAATATTAAAGAAAAGAGATTGACACCTTTAATTGTACACCATCTGAAACAATGTTTTTGGGGTGAGCATCCTAAAGTGTTTCACAAATATACCAGGCTCCAATCAATACAATTTAAGTGAACCTTCATTTAACTGGAAATGTCCCTACGATTCTTAAGAGAAAGATAAATGATAATAATATAAGCTATTTTCACATAGGTCCTTAAAAAACAAGTATTCAATATGTTTCTGAAGCTATAAACTTAGAGACTTTCAAAACCCTAAATTAAAGGCTTCCATATCCCTCCATATTCTTTATTGCCATTAAAGAAATATTGGCTTAGTCAAAATGTTTGCTTGTTTTTTTATCCATAAGATGGTATGAAAAACACAGACAAACTTTTGGCCAACCCAATATATTAATCCTTGATGATATAAATGCTTCTTATGTTTAGATAATGTTTAATTTAGTATAGATCTCTGCTTACTGTTCTCTCTTTGCCCATGTTTTATACCAAAATACAACATTCCATTTTAGCTTCATAAAAAACTATTTTTGAACAAAATGGCTCCCAAATGCATTGAGAGGGTTCCTGTCACCTCATGTTTTCATTTTGTTTTCACCTGACTGGCAAAATAGCGAGGTCCAATGCAGCAGCTGCCACCATGTTCTCAGTTACTTCAGGAATTTTTACAGTGCGTTGACGTAACATGAGAGTTTATACAATTATCTACAGTATGTCATGACTAATACATGCACATTACTAGTATTACAGTCTTGTTACTTGGGCTTACTTTCTCCATTAAGAAAAATGCTGACATTGTTATGTTAATTATCACTGGAATCTATGGTGTATCATGTTTTCACCTTTGAGCTAAAACTTTAGAATCCATCAAGTTTGTATTTTTTAGTTGGCATATCAGACAACATGCCAGTTTCATGACCCATTTTGGCCTTCAATCCAGTCCATCTATCAGTGAAATAAAACACACAAAAATCTTTTTCATAATACCATTCACCTACTCAAAAACTGCTAGTGGTTTCCGTCTGCAGCCTGGTATTCAAGTCTACTTTTCTAGCTCTATTTTTCTGCCTTCTCTTACTACTAAACATCATTCAACTGAACAGATCCCAACAGTCATGTGTTGTACATCCTTATTTTTTAACTGTTACTTACATATTCCCTTCACCTGGAATGTCTTCTCATAGCAAAACCATTAAGGCTTATGTCAAAGCTTAAGTCCTTGATATAATCTACCTTTTTTTTTTCTAGTTGGGGGTCTGTGCTGGGACTTCTCTCTAGTTACAGCGAGTGGGGGCTACTCTTAATTGCAATGTGTGGGCCTCTCGTGTCATGGAGCATGGGCTCTAGAGTGTGGGCTTCAGTAATTGGTTCCCGCACTCTAGAGCACAGGCTCAATTGTTGTGGCACATGGGCTTAGCTGCTCTAAGGTATGTGGGATCTTCCTGGACTAGGGATTGAACCCGTGTCTCCTGTATTGGCAGGTGGATTCTTGGCAGGCAGTTTCTTTATCATTGAGCTACCAGAGAAGCCCTGAACCTATCTTGATTAGCCCCACCATGTCTACTTCTTTGTCAACACTTTTTTCTCAATTCCTTTTTACATGTCTATAATATCACCTATCCAATGACACTGCAAGCTCCTTGAAGACAGAGGCTCTTGATCAAGTAATTTAACATCAACTTTTCCATTAGATTATATATCTTTTTAAAATTAGAAGGGTTGGGTTATATGATCTCCAGGTGTCATTCTGGGTTTAAAATTTTATACATCTTTTTCTTGCCCCTCCTATACAGTGTATATCATAGTCATGTGCTAAACATTTTGAGGTGCTTGACTTTATCAATGCTTATTATAAAATTACCCAGTTACAGCTACTGGAAAATATTCTAAGTATTGCAATTTCCAGATGGTAATTAGGAAGAGCTTCCAGCTTAATCAAGTAGCCATAATTAGTAAGCTAAATATTTCAGTCATTTTCTCATTCAACCAACATTAATTAAACATCAGGGCCAGGTATCATGCCCTGACATGGAGATGACAGACCTGGCCCCTGCCCTCAAGGAACTCGCAATCCAGTGAGAGACACAGAGACACAACACTGTTTATAATAAAGATTGCTAAAGGGAGACACAACTAATACTACAGAATAAATAGAAAAACAGCTAGCAGTGACTATTAGGTAGAGAAGGCTCAAGGAAATGTTCTCAGGACAGGCAACAACTAAAAGGAACCCTGACAGAAACAAGCAGTCAGCATTTCAGGGAGATTGACAAGTATAAAAGTGTGGGGATAAGAGAACATGGCAAGTTGGAGGGTACGCTATTTAAAAATGCAACTTAGGTTAGGAAGGGTGAAAGAGTAGCTAGAGGGACTAGCAAAAGTCAGAATCAAGATGGGCTTGTATGTCATGCTGACAAGTTTGGATTTTTATCCTTAAGAAAATGAATATCCAATAAGTCATGAAATTGACCAAATATTCAAGTTTGATACAGTGTATAGCAGACTGTTGGTTGTCCCCCAATATCTATGCTTCTCTTCTTATATAGTAATAATAATTTTAGCTGGGCACACGGCCACATAGCTAAGGACCACATTTTCCAGACTCTTTTGCAGCTAGGTGACACCACATGACTAAGGGGTAGCCAATGGGATATTTGTGGAAGTGCTGTAGGAAACTGCTAAGTTATATCCTTACATGTAAGGAGTCTCCTTTCTCCTGCCCCTTTTCCCAGCTCCCATCAGTTAGAATGAGAATGTAATAGTGAGTTACAGTAGCCATCTAGGATCACAAGATGGAAGCTGCTTACTAAGGTGGCAGAGCAAGAAAACAGAAGGAGCCTGAGTACATGGTAATTGAGCAACCACCATCTGACCCTGAACTGCCTACCTGGACTGATATGTGAGAAAGAAATATTTTGTTAAAGGCACTGGATTGGGGTAGGGGGGTCTCTGTTACAGCAGCTTAACTTGTATCCACATGAATACACAGTAGAATTCAAAATTGCGTCTAATGACATCTATATATAGTGGTGGTGGTGGTTTAGTCACTAAGTCATGTCCGACTCTTGCAACCCCATGGACTGAAGCCTGCCAGACTCCTCTGTCCATGGGATTTTCCAGGCAAGAATACTGGAGCAGGTTGCCATTTCCTTCTTCAGGGGATCTTTCCAACCCAGGATCGAACCCCAGTGTCCTGCATTGCAAACAGATTCTTTACTGACTGAGCTACCAGGGAAGTCTATATATATCTGTATCTATATATCTGAATCACTTAGCTCTATACCAGAAACTAACAAAATATTGTTTTGTTAACTATACTTCAATAAAAAAATAAATTTAAAAATTGGATCTAATAGACTTAAGAACTGTACATACATACCAGTAACACCAGACTGAATTTAAAAAGGAGTTCTATAATTCACATCTTTCAAGTTTAAGTGAGAGTGTATAGGTTATCAGAATGTAACTGTGCTAAAACAACTTAAAGTAGTATATGTGAACAGAAGGCAAAATGAGTTATCAACATAAATCACCTAAATAATATGGTTACAATAGTGGAGCCATAGGCTCATGGTAACCCAGGGATGGAACTCGCATCTCTTAATGTCTCCTGCATTGGCAGGCAGGATCTTTAGCACTAGCACCACCTGGGAAGCCCTTAGAAGCCAATAGATCTAACCAAATGGTGGAAATCTCAGTTACTTTTGCAAAGAAGTAACATTTAAAAAACAACCACTAGGTGCCCTTCAAATCATGTCATGGAAGCTATCTATTCTTACACAAGTCCTTTGGCAGCTCGTATTTCCACTAAATATATTTCTCCAATTGAATGCTAAAGGATCATGGTCACAACAGTAATTTTATAATTTTCATTTAAGTCACTGGAAAGGGATACAGGTAACAACCTAGAAGGTACTTTGGGCACACAAAGAAAGAACAAGGGTTTATAACTAAAGGCAGCACTTCAGCCTGATGGAGCTGGAGGCCAGTTTTCCTCTTCCTCATTGTAGTTATGACTGAGTCCCATCAAAGAGTATCAAGAGGGCTTCCCAGGTCGCTCAGTGGTAAAGAATCTACCTGCCAATGTTGGAGGCACAAGAGACGCAAGTTCAATCCCTGAGTCGGGAAGATAGCCTGGAGAAGGAAATGGCAACCCACTCCAGTATTCTTGCCTGGAGAATCCCATGGACAGAGGAGCCTGGTTGGCTATAGTCCATGGGGTTGCAAAGAGTCAGACATGACTAAGTGCGTGCACACACCCACCCCAGGCATTTCCACAGCTCTTGAGGAGAACAAAGACAGCAAATAGAAAACTGTGATTGCCTCTGAGAATCAAGACAGAACTTGGCCTTGTTCACCACTGCATCCCCAAAATGTGGGTCAGAAGGTACTTCAGTAATTTTTCTTGAATGAATTGACATGAAATGCCTCATTTCCTCTCATCAGACATGGTGCTGCCCTACATACTAAGGCTAATTAGAGTCATTGAGTCTCCCCTATTTGCAAATAAAGCAGATTCATCTTCAAAACAGGTAGATGGAAATAACCTGCACTTAGAGCCATTCTAAATCGTTTAAGAGTCTGAATCATTTTTGGCACTAAGTTAAGCAGAAAATCACACTATTGTCAAGTAATAGTTTTTGCATACACTATAATGGGTTCATTTCTTAAAATCAATGAATGATATCTCCAGTTAAAGAAAACTCAATTTGCACATTACTCTAGATCTTCTTTTCTAAATGATATGATACTTTCTCATTCAAAATGACCCTCGAAGCAGACCAATCTGGCTTGCCTTAAATAATCAGGTTTCTAACACTTTTCCACATAGCTCAGTATCCTAATAGCATAATTATAAAATTAGTAATGAAAAAGACACCAAGTTTCCTAAATCAAAATTCCTAAACTGAACATTTTAATTTCACAGTACCTGATTCCTTGATCCCTATTAATCTCTGTGATGAAGCTATGCTTCTACCTAGTTATCATAAAGATGCACTTAGGTGTTCTTCCAGGGACAGCAGTGTCATCCTGTCTGATTCTCTCCTAAAGGTACACTTCGGTGTTCTTCCAGGGACAGCAGTGTCACCCTGTCTGATTCTCTCCTATGCACTAGCGATAAGACCATCCCACTGCTGCCATGCATAAAGAGCAGAGATCCATGTACTTCAGGTTCACAGTAAGCCATTTTGAATGAACCAAGGCACTTTGGCCTCAAGTGAAGCTACTTGGAGCCCTGAATAGAAATTCAACTCGGGACTTCCTGGTGGTCCAGTGGCTGAGAATTCATGCTCCCAATTCAGAGGGCCTGGGTTCAATCCCCAGTCAGGGATCTAGATCCCACATGCAGCAACTAAGAGTTCACATGCCACAACTAAGACCCAGTGCAGCTGTATAAAAAATAAACATTAAAAAATCAACTCAGATATAGAATAAGCATAGAAAAATATGAAGGAAGTTTTCAATGACATTTCAAAACTGTTCTGAAAGAAAAAGTAGCAAAGATGGATCCAAGATTAACTCATTTTAAAAGATACCTATGCTCTTCAAGACATCTGATTATGTCCAGAGATTATTTTTAATAATAAAAAGTATACAGCTATTCTTTAGCCTGAAAGGTAACACTGACTCTAACCTATTACTATAATGAAGAACTGGGAACATCCCCTCCCTCCCATGCTATGCCCACAGATACTTGGTTTAATAACTCCCACTAGAAAGGCGCTTCCCCAGTGGCTCGGCTGGTAAAGAATCCACCTGCAATACAGGAGACACAGGAGACCTGGGTTCGATCCCTGGGTCAAGCAGATCCCCTGGAGCAGGAAATGGCAACCCACTCCAATATTCTTGCCTGGAGAATCCTATGGATTAAGGAGCCTGGTGGGCTACATGTAGTACATAGGGTCACAAAGAGTTGGACAAGACTGAAGCGGCTGAGCACACACTAGACAGAAACATAGTCAGTCCTTGACTATAACAACTGACTATATTTTGGTGAAGTCTGAGTGGCTAAAAAATCATTTCAGATTTTTTTCAAAATATTCCAACTATTTCATAATATCTATATATAATATGCAATGTTTTTATTATTTTTTATTTTTATTTTTTTGGCTATTTGCACAGCTTGCAGGACCTTAGTTCCCTGACCAGGGATCAAACCCTGGCCCAAGGCAATGGAAGTACAGAATCCTACCCACTGGATCACCAGGCAATTCCCATGCAATACATTTTATAAGAACTTTTCTATAACATGTCACCCCAGTACTATATCCCAGCAAAAACAAACAAACAAACCCTGTTGCTTTTATCTCAAGCATCTATCAACTAACATTCTATGTCAGGCGTAACTTTTGGAAATATTTTTTAAAATGCCAGTGTATACACATAAAATTTCTTAGGCATCCCTGGCTCCGGCCCATTATAAAAACACACACAGATAGGGAGGGAGGTGGGAGGGAGGTTCACGATGGGGGACACATGTACACCCACGGCTGATTCATGTCAATGTATGGCAAAAACCACTACAATATTGTAAAGTAATTAGCCTCCAATTAAAATAAATTTTTTTTAAAAAAAAGCACACACAGACAAAGAAGGAGTTATTCACATGAGCAAGTTTAGCAGTTTGTTTGTAAATAAAAATCTGGCTTAGTTGTGTAGTACTAATACCAAGTACATTTGTGATAAATACATAATGAGCAGATTTATATCATCAATTTGGGCTGAGAATGCCAAATCAGATAAATACATAATCCTTTGAAAGATCAGTCACTGATCAAAATGAAATTAAAACAAGGCATCCTCTAGCAATTTGGAGCTAGACAACACAAAACAGCATCAGATCTGTGTTATGCTGAGCACAGCTCTAGAACATTTTGATGGGAAAGCAGTAGTGCCAACAGGCACACTACCTCCAGCCCCTTCATGGCCACATTTGTTTCAAAGCACATATTTCTTTTTTGGGGGTGATGAAAGTATTCTAAAATTGACTGTGGTGACGGTTGCACAACCTTGTGCCTATACTAAAAACCACTGAATTGTACATTTTTAATGGGTGAACTGTATGGTAGTTGAATTAGAGCTCAATAAAGTTGTTCCTTATTTTTAAAAACATGTTTGTGGTGCAAAATGTTGCATATAAAAACATTAAAAGGGCTGCCAATATAAAGGATTCTGAATTAGATTTACCCTCAAATTTCTTCCCAGTTCAAAATAAACAAGTATAGAAACTCACACACACCTACACACACATACACACACGCACATGCAATATACAGGTACAAAGCTTTGGGTGTTAAAATGTCAGAACACTTTCCTTATTTTTCAGTAAGATCCTCTTCAAAAGTATCTTGCTTAAAATGCCTTGGCAACTTTAATACCCAACTCTGATCATACCTCTAGATTTCTGCAGAATGTCTTCTAATATGCCTTATTTAGCTATCATACTCTTACATAATGTCCCTGTCAGAGAGAGAGAATAAAAGAAAAGGCTGTGGTACAAAAGCATAGACTCTAAAACTAGACTGCATGGATTTTAATGCTACTGGTTTTACTGATTAGGTGTGTAACCTTGGGATTGCTATCTAACTTCTCTCTGCCTCAGTTTTCTCGACTGTAACATGGGGACAATAGAAGCCCCTCCTTCATAGCATCATTCTGTGGTTTCAATGTGCCAGTGCATATACAGTGCTTACAGTGGTGCCATACTCACAGTATTATAACACTACTGTAAATTATTATTGATTGGCATTAGTATTATTAATAGTATTGGCTGGTGTCAGGTTGCTGCATGTTGTCTGTTGCCTTTGCTAGGGTAATGGATACATTTTCTCCCTCCTAACAGAATGCTTTACATATAATTACTCCACGATTGCTTCCTCAAAATGTTTAAACATTACATCTATATGACACCAAATGCACTTAGAAAATTTCATAATAAATCCAAAACTCATTTTGATAAATGTCAGATTGTGCCAGTACATGTGCAGACCTAGAATAATGGTTGGCATCTCCACTGCTAAAGTTTTGGTTCACCATGTCAACTTAAAGACTAGAGATATGAAAGGATCCTTTAGTTTTCTATATCATTACTGGAAAAGCACTAGGTTACAACCAAGGACCCTACATTCTGCTCCCAGATCCCTCTTAGACAACGTGACCTTCTGCCAAGTCACTTAGCAGAGTAAATATGTCCACTGGAGTAAATAAAATAAGGAAAATTAACCATGCTTCAAAAGAAAGATGCTCTAAATAAAAGGCATTATCTTTAATACTGAGCTCACTCCCTGAGGGTAGAGTAAGTCTAATTTTGAAATGAACTTTTGAACATTTTCATGTTCAAATCTGATGCTGCTGCTGCTGATTAAAAATGCAGGTAAAGCTGGTAATAAATAATATATCTCATTAGTGTGGTTAGCTACACTTTTCAGTACTTGAATGTACATTATTGTGATTATCAACACAAAACCCTGTGAATAGACAGCAATGAGTTTCCTGGTTCTTTCCCATCTGTGCACTTACGGCATTCCATAAGCAAGTCCAGTACCCAAGGGACATCTGTCTCCTCACATGTCTGACATGGCAACCAAAGGAGAATGCTGGAAGGTGGAAGAGCAGGCACCTTGCCTTCAGGTACTTCTAACTCAAAAGGTGAGACTCACTCTGCAACACCTGAAGCTGCTCTCAATAATTTAAACTGAGACATTCACTTATCAAAACTGCTATTGAACTTTTATCATTTTAAGGTAAAAGTTATTACTTAAAAAGTTTAAGTAATACTTAATTACTTAAAAAGTTAAGTTTAAAAACCTAATTACTTAAAAAGTTTAAGGTAATAAGTTATTACTTGATTTGTTGCTAAAGTAACTATTATAAAAGCTTAGGATAACCATAACAACTCCAAACCAATAGAACACATTATTCAAAAATACCCTCTTCCCAGTAGTTGAACTACTATGAGTCTTTCAATATTTTCTACTTTGAGGGCTTGAAATCTGGAACAGAGATAAATCAAGGAAATATATTACCTCTCAGATTATCGGAACAAAATTTACATGTTTAAAAGACAACATTGCTTGCTGTGCACATTTTCCTGTATCTCTGTTTCCCTTCAAAATGGAAATTAAAATTTAAATCCTATTAAGTTAAACAGTATTGTATTTATGTATGTGCTGTGCTTAGTCACTCAGTCATGTCTGACTCTTTGTGACCCCATGGACTGTAGCCCGCCAGGCTCTTCCACCCACAGGGATTCTCCAGGCAAGAATACTGGAGTGGGTTGCCATGTCCTCCTACAGGCGATCTTCCCAACCCAGGAATCGAACTCAGGTCTCTCGCACTGCAGGCAGATTCTTCTGTGTCTGAGCCACAAGGGAAGCCCGTATTTATGCATAAATAGGGTCAATCATATTTTAAAACTGACATTTTCCTCACACTCAAAGTGTTGCCATCTTTGAATAAGTAATAAGCCAAGCATTTACCACAAACTCTCTTGTCTGCCAGAAAACTAGTGCTACCTCTAAATGGTCTCAGTTCAGTTCAGTTCAGTTCAGCTGCTCATGTCCGACTCTTTATTACCCCATGGACTGCAGTACGCCAGGCTTCCCTGTCCATCACCAACTCCAGGAACCTACTCACCATTGAGTCGGTGAGCCATCCAACCATCTCATCCTCTGTTGTCCCTTTCTCCTCCTGTGTTCAATCTTTCCCAGCAGCAGGGTCTTTTCCAAAGAGTCAGTTCTTCACATCAGGTGGCCAAAGTATTGGAGTTTCAGCTTCAGCATCAGTCCTTCCAATGAATATTCAGGACTGATTTCCTTTAGGATGGACTGGTTGGATCTCCATGCAATCCAAGGAACTCTCAAGAGTCTTCTCCAACACCACAGTTCAAAAGCATCATGTTCAGAAAATAGCATTCTCACTGGAATGAAGGCAATATCAAAGAAAGATGCAACTTTTCCCTCAGATTTCTGGTTCATATAGAAATGGCAAAACTCCAAGAGTTTTAACCAGTTAGGCCATCAATCTACTAAAAGAGACAATCATAACTATATCTACTATGTGGCTTGAACTGGGCTCAGCACTTTATATGCATTCTTTCATTTAATCCTTACAACCAACAGATGAAGTTGCTTACAGAGGAGACAAGGCTCAGAGAGGTAAAGGGGGCAGCCCCAGATTACACTGTCAACAAAAGGCAGAGTTGGGATTTGAATCCCAGCCTGAGATTCCCAGACCAAAGATCTTAACCACTGAATTCTATAGCCTTCCCACTGAGAGACAGACAAGAGCAGAACAGAAAACTTGCTTGAAATGAAGCATTCTTTAGAAATAAGTGAGACTACAAAGCAAAACACTACAACTCTCTTACCGTCTTCTCCTGAAAAGACTATAAATGCATGTCATGCAGAGAATATAAAGACCATTCCTTAATCACCCCTCTATACCCAGGTCCTTATGATCTTCCAGCAGTAACACATTACAACATGTTCAGGCCACAGGAATTGTCATGCAATAGCACTAAGAAGTGGAGAAGGCAATGGCAACCCACTCCAGTACTCTTGCTTGGAGAATCCCATGGACAGAGGAGCCTAGTAGGCTAAAGTCCATGGGGTCGCACAGAGGTGGACACGACTGACTCAACTTAGCAACAGCAGCACTAAGAAGGGTGGGACAGCAATAATAAAGATGAGCTGAAAGATATTACGCTTAGACTTACTCCATTCACGTTCATCCCCTTTCTTCACTTGCTTTTCTCTCCATGTTTCTCATCTGGGGGAAAGCAAATCACTGCTTTGTAACAGGCACACCTCTGATGAACTGCCCACCCCTTTTCAAAACCACCTCAAACTCCAGAAACCTTTTATCAACCTCAAAAGCACATAAGCCGTGATAATTTCCCTCTACTATTAAATATTTCAGTAGCCAGCAACCAGTAAAATCATTTGTATAGTGAATGCATTACCAACTAAAGCAGCTTTAAAAAAAAATTCAGTTGCACTGGGTACCTGCAGCATGTGGATTCAGTAGCTGCAGTGCAAGCTCTAGAGCGCAGGCTCAGTAGTTGTGCTTAGTTGCTCTGTGGCATGTGGAAACTTCCCAGACCTGGGATTGAAGCCGTGTTTCCTGCATTAGCAGGCAGATTCTTATCCACTGCACCACCAGGGAAGGACTGAAAGCAGCTTTAAAGTTAGCAAAACTGAACTTCCGTCAGTAACACAGGAAAGCGTGCATAGAATGAGGCAAAGCTTCGATCCCATCAATTCTAACACCTTTCTTCTGAAGACAGTAGTCCCTTGGCAGGCCCTTCACTGTCAAGCATAGCTACTACCCCTAAACATTAGGACCTCAGTTAGCACTTGACACGTTTTAAGATTTAGGTTATTTTCAAACAACCAGAGTGTTTCTTTGAACTAAAAGAAATTATACAACATGGGGGGGGGGAGGGGGAGAAATGGATGTTTATTGCCTTTTCTAATGTACCCTCATTGGTACATTGGTGGCTCATTGGCAAAGCAGGAGATGTGGGTTCTATTCCTGGCTTGGGAAGATCTCCTGGAGAAGGCAAGGGCAACTCACTCCAATATTCTTGCCTGGGAAATCACATTGACAGAGGAGCCTGGATGGTTACAATCCATGGGGTCACAAAAGAGTCAGACACAACTGATCAACTAAACAATTACCTTTTCTGTAGGTTATTACAGGATTTTAAGGCTATGAAAATGTATGGGTATTTGACTAAAGGAACAGACTCAAAGGGCACAGTGTGGCCTCAGTGTTTTTCAAAGGGTCATTCCAGGGTTACCCTTACAGGCAGCCTTTCTCTGAAGCATTGGGCTTTACCTCAATTTTTTACCATGAATACTATATTCTAAAGCACAATGTATTTGAATTTCTTCTAAATCTTTGTGTATAATAAATGCTCCAAGAAAACACAAGCTGCTTTATTTTGTAACTCCTACTACACACTATCAGGTCACCTCTGCTCATCCAGTGCACCCAGTGTGCTCCAGATAGACGGAAAGAGCGCTGCACAGAGATTCTGTGTGTGTGAACAAGTGCAATGCCAGGAATAGAAGAAGTTACTTCGTGAGTATTGACATTTGTTGAATGAATAGGCAGAATAGCTTTGAGGACTAGTTTTCAACTTTAAGAACATTCCAGAAAAAAACCTTTTGAGACACTTTATACTCTGAAATCCACAAAAGAAAAAGGACAAAGAAAATATGCCAATTATGATTTATTGATATGATTTATTATTTATTAAGGAGAACAATAAAAAACATATTTTGCTTAGTTTAGGTGGAAGGAAAAGGCTGCCAGGATGTCATATAGAGATCATATTGTAGGAGGGAGGGAGTAGTTAGGGCGACTAAAAACCAGTTCCATTTAGTGAATACTAAAATGAGTTTTCCACTGACTCTTGTGTTTTCCTTTATACATTTTAAATATTAATGATTTCCAACTTACAGAGGAAAATAGGGAATTGTAATGGACACCTGTGTTCCTGTGTAACCATGCATGATGCTGAAACTACTGAAGACCAGGAGCCATGCCTCATTTGTTTCATACCTTTCTTTGGCTTTTAATACAGATTTCTATATACATGAAGAGTTCAAGAAGTGTTCAACAACTGCACAGAATAAGTGTCTAATCATATTAGATTAACTGCATCTTCTCCACTAACCCCTCCTCAAAAGACTCACCCTAAAGAAGCATGCATTGTTTTAAATAACAAAAGAATAACAAGAAAAATAAATACTTTTACTGGTACTAGATGAAAGACTATTGAAAGACTGGGGTCTTGGCTCCTTTCAATCATGTGACCCAGCCATATCTGTTTTCCTATGATAAAATGAGGCTCATACAGCCAGCCCTCTATCCAGAGTTGTTACATGAATAAATCAGCATATATTTACATGGTAACCATTGTGAGAGAGGTATTGGGAAGGATAAAACAGCATATTTACCTCCCTAATCCCAACCAACAGCAATGACTTACTTCGTGCAAGGCCTTGATTTAAGCACTTTTGTGTACGGTATACAATCCCTTATCTGAAAACCTTGGTGCCACATGTGTTTCCAAATTCAAAAATGTCCAGACTTTTAGGTAGGCAGTAACCTGCATATCCCTGGAGAAGGAAAAGCCTACCCACTTCAGTATTCTGGCCTGGAGAATTCCATGGACTGTATAAGTCCATGGGGTCACAAAGAGTCGGACACAACTGAGCAACTTTCACTTTCACTTCACTTCACCCTGCATATATATTATGTGATACCTCAGCAAGGTCTGAGGCACTGCCCCATAAACACACTAGTGCTACACTAGTGCTATACTAGTGTACTAGTGCTACAACAAAACCAAATAAATATTAACATTGAATAGAATAAAAGCTATCAAATACCCTCACATTGGTTTAAGTCGAATTTTGTTACCACCTGAGTTTTGGCACCTAACTTACCAAATTAAATTTTCATCACACCTTTTTAATTAGAAATTGCAAATAACAAATTTTAGATGTAACTAACTCATTTAATCCTTCTAAGTACTCTAAGAAGGAAGTTATCTTATTTCTATTTTACAGATGAAAACTATTAGGTATAGAGAGGTTAACTCACACAGTATCCCCCAACAAGTAAGACTCTCAGCTTGCACTGGAACCCAGACAGCCAAGCTCCACAACTGCACTCTTAACAACTATGCTCTATGGCCTCTCTCAAAAATTGCTTGATGGCACCAGACAAACATGTGATAAGTTAAACAGTAATAAACAATTAAAGTATCCAAAACAATAATAGGAAAAATGGCACAAGGGAGCATTTATTCTTTATTCAACAACTATTTATAGAGGATATACCACATGCCAGGTGCTCCAGAGATGACGACACATGAACCAGACAAGGTTCATGCAGGTTGCCTTCATGCAGGTTGCCTTCATGCAGTCAGAGCCCAGTGGGGAAACAGCCTGGCATCAAATAAAGATGATTATGACATGCATGATGGTAAGTATGTAGGACTGCTGTTCGCATCCAGAGGAGGAGAGCAGATCAGGGTCAGGGGTAATAGGATATAAAATTTGAACTGTTCCTTGAGTAGCATTGGGATTTGCAAGGACAGAAAGGAAAAGAGAGGGCTTTTGAAATGGATGATGGCATGGCATCCATTCAAAAGGCCACTACTGTGCACCAACTCCATGCCAAGAATAATGCTAAGCACAAAAGTTCCAAACTAGGTAAAATCCATTTAAACCAACAGAGGATTTCTTGTTAAGAGAATAAGAACGACAAGTGGGATAGTAGGCCTATGTCCTATCATGGCGAATCCTTGAGAATTAAGTTGAGGGGCTGGAATTTGACCCTGCAGGAGTCACTGAAGGTTATTTGGCAGGTTTCTGCTTCACAATATTCAGATTTATTCCTATGGAATGTCAATGACTATCTGCATTCTTATTTGGGGCCAATTAGACCTCCAAGTTGGATTGCTTTCAAGCAAGAGCTCAGGGCAACAAAATAAATGCCAAGTGTAAATTCATTTAATCCTCAAGGAATAGAGAAAACTCTAATATCTCAAAGAATAAAGGTATGGCAATTTGAAAACACTGGAGAAGGCAATAGCTAAAGGGAAGTGGCAAGCTCCTCTTAAAATCCTGAAGGCCATTTCTAAAACCTAAGTTATTTCTTCACATGCAAATAAACTTTCCAACCTTCCAAAGTATATTTCCATGATAAAAAAATTTTTTACAATTCTTTTTTTATTATATTTCTTTATCTGGCTGTGTCCCAGGTGGCACAGTGGTGAAGAATCCGCCTGCCAATGTAGGAGATGCACGGGTTCAATTCCTGGGTTGGGAAGATCCCTTGGAGTAGGAAATGGCAACCCACTCCAGTATCCTTGCCCAGAAAATTCTATGGACAGAGGAGCCTGGCAGGCTACAGTCCACGAGGTCACAAAGAGTAGGACATGACTAAGCGTGGGTATGCCAGTGCACGCATGCACACACACACACACATGCTGGGTCTTAGTTGCAGCATATGGGGTCTAGTTCCCTAACCAGAGATCAAACCCAGGCCTCCAGCACTAGGAGCACAGGGTCTTGGCCACTGAATCATCAGGGAAGTCCCAAACAAATTCTTAAGTTAAACGATGATCTGATCTTTAACGAGGCTGGTGACAACTTACCTCAGGGCTCTGGTGGACAATGTGACAGTGTAAACTCAGCTGCTTCATAACTTACTCATCTTGGAGTTCCCATTCCCTTACTCCCTTTTCTAAGCAGAGTGAAGTCAATTACATATTTTATACATATCAAAGATTTTCATTCTCTTAAACAATTGAGTAGCTAGATATTCTGCTTACCCTCTGCAAAACAAATTTTATTTACATCCACTAATTTTTTTTTCAGTCATTGACCTTCCACAGAAAAGTAGGTAAAAAAGACTCTCCAATGGTTTCCCACTATTTTTGAGAATCAAATTATTTCTCAGACTCTGTAGGCCCTGCATTACCTATTACTGACTCCTTCCAGGCTCCCTAACTCCTTTAAAGCTCACTAGTTTCCATCCATCCTGGCTTGTTTTCTGTTCTTCAAATATCTCAAGTTTGTTTTTCTGTCTCAAGGTCTTGGCTCTTACTCTTCTCTCAGCTCTTGATGAGGTAGGCTGACAAGGTAAGTGCGATCTCTCTTCTTTCACATCTCTGTTCAAAGGTCACCTTTGCTGAGAGGTCTTTCCAAACCACCCTTGCTAAAAAGGCCCTTTCCAGTTTTCCATCTAATAGTATTTCCACCATTGTTCTCACTACCATCTGTAAGGATCTTCTTCATTTGTTTCCTTACCTACTGTCCATATTCTCTGGTGGAATATAGCCTCTGTGAGACTCCAGAAGATCAAGGATTACACCTCTTATAATTTACCATTGTGGCTAGCACATGGCCTGGCAAATAGAAGGTGCCCAACAGATTTTGTAAAATAAATTATTAAATGATTGAAGAATATATTTAAGAGCTGACTGCTATGAATGTCAGTAACTTGAGAAAACCTTTTCACCTAATTTTGAGATGTTTTCTCTAGAGTTTTTCATTTTTAAAAATTCTTTCTACATATTTTTTCTGAGATCTGAGGATACCTGACAAGTTGTTGTGCTAGTTCACGGCAAGAAAAATATACCAGTTTCAACCAATGGATTAAAGAGAAAATGCTTCAAGGAGATTGTAGCAGTTTATTAAACACCAATAAAATCAAACAATTTAAAAAATTGGTTAGTCTCATTTCACTAATGTAAGTCAAATTACATGAAGAAAAGTAATTTAAAATGTAAAGAAATGAAAAAGAGAATTCAGCAGCAAAGTGCAATTATGTTCAATTATGTTTACTAACTTCAGAAATATCCAGTTTGATAACTCCTGGATGTACCAGGTGGATTATCAAACACATTTTGAGGAAGAGTCTAAAGATCCAGAGCAAAATGCCTACGACAAACTCATATCCACCTTTATTTTTTTCTGGCAAACATAAATAGTTCATATTAGGGCAATCTTAGCTTAGACTTAGTATCAGTAATAATCACAAAAGGAAAAAAAATGACATAGTAACATAAACTCTTTTCTTTGAAACAGTTGGCAGGTTTGTATATCTTTCCAGAAAGGGTTGCCAAGAAAATTACAGATTTAGAAGGGTAGGCCTATTTGTATAAATCCCCTTTCCCAAGTATACCCATTTTTCAAAAGGACTAAAGAGAAGTCAGAAATTTACCAAATCAATGAGGGAAACTACAGATCAACTGAAAGCCATATAACTAAACTGATGATCAGTTAATATTTATATTAACTTTAATATAAATATTCTTTAATATTCTTGTGAAAACCACTTTCCTTAGAGCAACACCATAAACCCCATACTGTCACACCACCCTTTCTTAAAAGGAGCTTATAAAAATGGCAGATTAAAAGCACTGGGAATTTGAGGCTCTTATTTATCCGTTTTAAAAAATACATCATTTGATGTTGCAGCAGAAACAACATGCATTGTCTCACGGCCAAAAAAATGCTCCCAGGACAGTGAAATTTAGCTGTCACCTTCATTCACAACTTGGTTTCTTCTGAGATGATTGCCAATTAGTGCACATTGTGTCAATGACAACACCTGGTCACACACCAAGTAAACAATTCTATCACTGTTAAATGTAAGGAGATTAAAAAAAAAACACATGCAGACAAGGAAGCTAATATTTTTAAATGTAAAATGATGTCATAACTATAACTACTTAATGAATTATTTCATTTTTCTCAGTTTTCAAACTTCAACACTGGATATAGCCCATTTCCAGGAACACAGCCGCCAAGGTCGGCCTATGCTAGTTCACTGTTTCTGCCTCCACGTCCAGCTTCTTCATTCAATTTTCTTCACGAGCTAATTAGAGCATGGAAGTGAGTAAACGAACCTCAGTATGGGAGCACGGGGAGAAGGCAGTAGGCTGGTGCTGTGTGAAACTGACTTCAGCAAACAGAAAAGTCATCCCTTTGACATGGTTTTTAAATTCTGCTTCTTGAGGGTACATACAGATATGTGATCTGCAGTAAGAAATTGTGGCTTCTCAACAACAACAACAAAAAAAGGCAGGGACCCTCCCAACAGATTCAGTTTTAAACCCCAGAGTCTGTCAGTTCCAATTCAGTGGGTTTGGTAACCAGCTTAGGCTAACTTGAGTGACTTTATCCCAAACTACTAGTCCTCTGACAACACTGAAACGCTGAACACTCCAGTTTGCAAGAGAAATGGAGCCAAGCATCAAAGTCCCTCCCACTGTCTCTCTCTACGGCCTGCTTGGCAGCGTGGGAAGAATCAGACGGAGGACCATGTGCTAGGATTAAATACAAACATACATATATCCATTCTCAGTGCTTGTGGTTCTTGGACTAAGTTACTGAACACTAGGAAAAAAACAAACTTGCAAGTTCTTTAGATGATGTTTACTAAAGGCTCGTTCCCATCACTCTCAGTACACCGTACAGTAGACTGGAAGCTTCCAAGAAAATCATTAGTGAACTGTGATTAATCCAAAGCAGCCTAGACTTTTCAGAGATGAAGACACTCAAAGCAGAGTTAAAAGCTTCGAGGAAGAGACGAGGGTGCTCCTGACTCGGCAGCCAGCAGCGAAGCCTCCCAAGTTAGAAGATTCGGAGGGAGGGATGGATTAGGAGGCACAAAGCAGAAACTGTGAGAAGGCAAGAGACAGCGGGGCCCGAGGCGGGCAGAGAGACCCCAGACCGTCAAGGGCAGCGACAGTCCCGGAGGAGAAGATCTTAGAGGGGTAACAAAGAAGGAAAGGAAAACTAGGCACAGTGGTCCTCCAAGAACCCAGGCGACGGGCGGAGCCAGCGAGTCGGGGAAGGAGAGATGAGAGGTGCGGGCAGGAGGGCGTACCCCGACAAGTGAGAGAAAATGGGTTGTGGGGACGGAGGGAGGGCGTGTAAAGAGCGGAGGTAACCCCCTGTACGCCTGCAGGTCGCAACTCCTGATCGCGCGCCGCCTGGCCTCGCCGGGTCCCCGGGGCGCGAAGGCGGCCGATGGAGCCGCTGCCACTTCAGGACCCTGCCTCACCTTGTTTGCCGCGTCCCGGCGTCGCGCCGCCCGTCCGCCTGCTGCTGCGCTCCGAGGGCCGAAGAGCAAGTCGCGCGCAGCCGGGGCTCCGACCTGCGGCGAGGCAGCGGCCCCCAGTCCTCCGCACCGCCTTGCTCGCCCCGGTCACTTCGCCTCGCTCTCCCGTAGGCGGAGAGCACGGACCCTACCCCGAACGCCGCTCCGCTGATTTGAAACGCTCCGTCCCAGGGTTCCCCGGAATAAGAGCAGCGCTGCTGCGGCCGCAGCGGCGGAGCCTCCGCCTGACCTCATTGTGGGGGGGGGACAGGGGGAAGGGGGGCGGGAGCCCAGTTGAGGAGGGGTGGGGGAGGGAGCGCGCGGGCGGGGGAAACATGGCGGCGGGGGCGGCCCCGGCGGCGCCTGCGCGGGAGGCGGGGGAGCTGGGGTAGGACCTAGTGTAGGGTCCGAGCGCAACTCCGCGGCCGCCCGCTGCGTGGCGAGCAGGGGCGGGAGGCGGGCTGGTCGCGCAGGGGCCCCCACGCCTCCGAAACCAGGACACTCGGCTTAGAGCACACACGGCCCCTGGTGCCCAAGACAGAAGAGGTGAAAACTGTCAAATATCCGGGGACACGGCGCGCCCGCCAGGAGGAGCGCCCCCGCCCCGAGCCTCCTGCCCGCGCTTGTCGCGGCCCCTCGTGGTCGCAGAGGGCCCGGGCGCAAGGTGTCCCCTCAAGCCACTTCACATCGGTGGGGAGCGCACCTCAAAAGAAGCCTGACCCGGGATGTCACACAACTACTGTTCATCACTCTTCAGATGCGCTTCATCTTTTCCCCCTGCGGGAGTTACAGACGATTAAGAAACAAGAACGAATACGACACTTTACCCAGCGTCTGCTAAGCACGAGCGCTGAATTATGAACGCACTGAACTCTTACAGCTAATCCACAAGGTCCACAGGTAGTGTTGTCTCCATTGCACAACTGCCAAGACCGAGGTGTCAAAGTCAAATTAGTACTTGCCCAAGGTTACATAATTGGTAAGGGGCAGAACAGGGCCCAGGGTCCCTCCCAAGCAGCCTGATTCCAGCGCCCAAGTTCTTAACCGCTGTGCCATGCTCTTTCCAAACTGGTGGAACTGCTTATTCTGAGTCACAATCTTGACTCCCCCCCCCCAGTTCTGCCAGCCAAGCCCCCAACAAAAACCCCAGTCAAGCCTGTTTTTCCCCCTCGCAGGTCTTCTATTCATTCTTTGCCTTCTTGACGGTTATAGCCTGGGGCCATCTTCTTACACTTCTTCCTTTGCCTTTTCTTATAATTCCAGACTCCTCCTCAGAAAAATAATGGGAGCGTGCTGTTAGCAACCAGTTCACTCAGTTTGTTTTCTAAGGAAAGTGATGGGGGGGGGGGGGTGTGGGACGGTAGTTCTCTATGTTTTGCAACATTTCTCTTTGCCTACCAGTAAACTCGTCAGGTGTCTGAGAGCTCAACATTGCTGACTTGGTATTTCAAATTCCCTCCACTGAAATTCTAGTAGTGCGTTTTAAGTAACTTTGAAATAATCAAAAACTGGCAAGAACTGAAGCTATCACCACATTGTTAGACTTTATGAAACGGGTAAAAAGAAAGGGAGAACTCCAAATGCACATGGAATTTATATCATCTTTTACCTGCCTGTCAATGGATTCAACACAATGCATCTTTGTTAACAGGCATGGATGCATTCATTGGCTTCTCCACCATGCTTATTTAATAATTATCACCGTATACCTATGTTACACACAAAATGTCTGTTAGGTAGAAAGCACCTGTTACGAGAGTTTACAGTCTCATTGATGAGATGTGTTTAAAGCAATTGATTTCAGGGTGTATGAAAAATCTGGCACGTTAAGTTAAAAATAAACAAGTGAATACAACTGAGTGAAATACATCCAAGATACTGCTTCATCCCGGCCATAAAAACGTTTAAGTGGGGTAGTTTTACAATACATTTTCAAACAGAAATGATGGGGAAATAGGGTAATCACGTGTGGCCATAGCCTCCCCAATCCACCCTATGAGAAAACCCTCCAGATACATAGCAAGGACGGGGGTATTTATGGAATCTGCATTTGAACAATCTGATAGGAATAAGATAGATTACAAATAGACTTAACTGATAGGAATTAGTTGTTGTTTGGGTTAGAATGCTTTGAATAGTTAATCTAGCGGACAGAGCACCCTGACTTGGAGTCAGAAGACATGAGATATGTTACGTTAACACCACCATTTCTCTTGAGTGTGTCTTCCTGAATTTAGAGTGGGGTAATGAAGATATTGGACTGATCTGCCTCACAGCATTGTTCCAGGTTTAAAAAAAAAAGTCGTGAAAGTACCTTGTAAACTTGTAAAAATTATATATAAAATGTAAAACAATGTTTTTCTTAAATCAGACTGATTAGCCACTAGAAGCTAGGGATGTAATTATGAAAGATGTTACAAGTTACCCTGTAGCCAAAAATGTCAAGAATTAGACAAAGAGTTTGTAATGAAATAGGACAAACTCTGAAGAATGGGGAGATGTAACAGAGGTTCAAGAAATTAGAAAACAGGTCAAAACAAAATAATAATGGTGAAAAGAATGCTGAAAATGGTGATGGCTATTGTGTGCTGAGGGCTTCCCCTGTGGCTCAGCGGTAAAGAATCTGCCTTCAATGCAGGGGACGAGGGTTCAATCCCTGGGTTGGGAAGATCCCCTAGAGGAGGACATGGCAACCCTCTCCAGTATTCTTACCTGGAGAATCTCTGGACAGAGGAGACTGGCAGGCTACAGTCCTTGGGGTTGCAAAGAGTCAGAGCACGCACACACACATTATGGGCTGAACTGTACCCCACCCCCAAATTCATATGTT
Organism: Capricornis sumatraensis; assembly: GCF_032405125.1. Classification (NCBI taxonomy): domain Eukaryota; kingdom Metazoa; phylum Chordata; class Mammalia; order Artiodactyla; family Bovidae; genus Capricornis; species Capricornis sumatraensis. The sequence goes on from NC_091092.1 coordinate 25,140,215, forward strand.
GAATCTTAAGTATCTCAGAATGTAATGTTACTTGGAGATGAACTATTTAAATAGGTAATCAAATTAAGATGAGATCTTTAGGGTGGGCCCTAATCACTCATGACTGTTGTCCTTATGAGAGGAAATTAGGACACACACAGGCATACACACTGACCATGTAAGGACATAGTGGGAAGCCAGCCATCTGCAAGGCAAGGAAAGAAGCCTCAGAGGAAACCAAACCTGTTGACACCTCAGTCTCAGACACACAGGCTCTATGAGAACTGTGAGAAAATAAATTTCTGCTTATTGTTGTTTAAGCCATCCAGTCTGTGATACTTCGTTGTGTCTACTGTAACAAAAAAAGCCCAATATAACAGTAAAAATTGAAATGGCAACTGGACATCCTCTGTATTAGTTAACTGTTAATTGCTGCATAACAAATTGCCACAAACCTAGTACTGGTCTCAAACTACACACATGTATTACCTCAGTTTCTGGGGGTCAGAAGTCCAAGCAGAGCAGAGCTGGGTGTGATGCTCAGAGTCTCACAAAGTTGAAATCAAGGTGTCAGCCAGGCTGCATTAACTTGTGGAGCTCAGAGTCTTCTTTACAGCTCATTCAGGTGATTGGATTCAGTTCCTCAGGGTGGTAGTGCTGACACCCTGGGCATCTCCAGGCTCTAGAGTCTTCCCCTCTCCATAGTCAGCTTACAATAGGGCTATTCATTTCATCATGCTCAGCAGGAGAACTTCTCTCTCCTCCAGAAGAGACTTTAATTATGTCTTCAAAATCTCTTCACTGTTTTCATATAAAGTAACCTAACCATCACAGTGGTACTTCCCTGGTGGCCCTGCCAGTGCAGGAGGCGCAGGAGACACAGGTTCAATCCCTGGGCTGGGAAGATCCCTGGAGAAGGGATCTTGAGGTAACTTGTATTCTTGCCTGGAGAATCCCATGGACAGAGGAGTCTGGCAGAGTACAATCCATGGGGTCACGAAGAGTTGGACACAACTTATCAACTAAACAGCAACAGTTATCAGAGTGGTCCCCAAGCACTCAAGGGGAAGGGAATATACAGGGTGTGTAAACCTGAGGGGAAGAATCTTGGAGGTTATCTTAGAATTCTGCCACCAGGTCCCCTAGTGGTTTGACAAGATCAATTTAATTATATATTTATAGAAATTCGACAAGACAGAGAGCATGCAGGCAGACATGGACACACACATACACACGCGCGCACACGCCACCAAGCACCCAGCCACGGCTGAGGCCTAGTCCCTCAGGAAGCATTTGCCAGCTTGCTGTGTGCCTAACAGATGTGAAACTAAGGGGTTTCCAGTGCATTAACTCTGATTAGAGAACAAACTGAAAAGTATCAGGCACCTTTTTTAGCCTCTCTGCTCAATTTGCATTTCTTTAAAACACTCTTCTGGTCCATTATTGCATGGAAGTGTTATTTAAGGAGAGCCCACAGGGGGCCTGCTTAAGCCCCTGACTTACTCCAAAGAGTGAAATAAGAAACAGAATAAGGAAGAAGGTTTCTATTCCCCTGTGGCTCACAAAATAACCTAGACAAGTAGCCTAGTGGGGTAGGGTGTGTGTTTAAATATAGAAATAAATATGGACTTTCTAAGTTAAACAAACATGTTTCATCCCCTTAGAGGAGTGAGCTCTTAACTGGGCTTCAAGGAGAGATCGAGATTGAGCTTAAATTAAAGCCAGGAAAGGACCTAAAGAAGCTGTACAGATTTTCTAACATCAAAGATGACACTAGCCATAAACAACATGAACTCTATCTTGCATGGAGGACTCTGGGAAGACTCTAACCCTGCCCTCTTCTGTCAAAACAGAGCTGACTTCTCAACACAGCTTCTATGCATTTCATTCTTACAGGAGCTCAAGTTGGGAGGGTCAGAAATAAAAACTGTCCTGGGCACTTTGGAATCAAAGAGTTCTAAAAATAGAACTATAGGATGAGTGCAAAGGATACCACTGAGTGTTCTGAAGCATGAGAGTAATAAGAAGCAATGTCTGTTTGAGAATCAGCATGACTTCTGAGTCAGACAGGGGCAAAGGCAAATTCAGGGAGACTGGTAAGAAGAGCTGCAGTAGGCAGACAAGTGACGATGCAGCTTAGAATAGGGTGGTAGCAGAAGAGACTAAAAAAAAAAAAGAAAAAGGCAGAGAGAGCAGAGATATATTTAAGAGGATGACCCAGCAACTAGGAAGACCCATTCAACTAGATGAAAGATGATGTCATTCACTATGCTGAGAAAGACTGAAGCAACCAGATTTTGGAGAGGGGGAGTCGGGGGGGGGGAAGTGGGGGACTGCATTGCATAAGGAGGTCCATTTGAGACATATTACCTTTGTTACTGAGATACTCAAGAGGAGAGATCAAGCAGGCAGGGATGTATGCACCAAAGGCTCAGAATAAATTCTGTGTGATGGAGAGGCTTCATTGGCATGCTTGTACAGAAAGTGGTGCTCAAGTGTTGTCTGTCTCCCGAGCGTGCTACAACACGATATACATAACCTGGATGGATCTCAAAATCATTCTAAGTGAAAGATGCCACACAAAAGGGGGCACATACCATACGATTCAATTCATATAAAATTCTAGAAAATGAAAACAAACCTGGAGTGGTAGAAAGCAGGTGATTGCCTGGGGATGTGCACCTCATTTGTCCATTCATTCAATAACTATTTATTGAACATTTCCCATATGAAAGGCCAATGCTAAATTCTATGAGAGACACAAAGAAATATAAGATTTGGTCTCAAAATTTATAAAATCATTTTGAGGAGATATGTCAAAGTTCAAGTAACCACTATACCAAGCACGTGTGATGTGTCATATGTGTGACACAAGCAATGGAAATTCATATAATCACACTTTGTCATATCAGTAAATTGGAAATAAAATCCTAACATCAGATATTTGGTTAAATATATTATATGAATATATAACTGAATACGCCACACTCTTTCAAAAACAATACATGATTTTATCTATTGAAATGGAAAGATATTCATGATAGATTACAAAATGGTACTATGATACCCCCCCACAATAAAAACACACACACACATGTATACACATACAGAGAAATAGTTAAGAAAACTGTACAATAAGATACTAACTGTGATTACTCTTTCGGGTATGAGATTATATGGGTTATATTCTTTTTTTCAATTTTATTTTACTTTTATTTATTTATTTATTTTGGCCACACCACGCAGCTTGTGGGAATCTTAGTTCCCCCACCAGGGAACTAACCTGGGCCCTTAGCACTGGAAGCCCAGAGTCCTAACCACTAGACTGCCAGGGAATTTCTGGGGATTATTATATTCTTTTACTTTTATGTACTTTCTGATTTTTCTATATTGAGACTAAAAGAAGGAAATAATGTGACTTTTTTTTCTAATAAATAGGAAAGGCTTTAGAGAAATTTTGATGCAGAGTCATGTTTTAGCCAAGTCATTTTAAAATTTTTTTTACTGAGATTTGACATAACATTACATTAGTTTTGAGTGTGCAACAAATGATTTGATATTTGCATACATTGTGAAATAATGACCACTACGTCTAGTTAACATCCATCACCATACATAGTTACAAAAATTTTTTTCTTGTGATGAGGACTTTAAGATGTACTCTCTTAGCAACTTTCAAATGTGCAATACAGTATTATTAACTATAGTCACCATGCTGTACATTATATCTCTGTGACTTATTTTATAACTGAAATTTTGTACCTTTTGACCCACTCTGCCCCCCTAAACCCCTCCAGGTATGTCATTTCTAGATGAGATTATATCTACTAGAGATATACAGCTAGAGCAGTTAATTAGAATATATTTCTCGAGAGATGGTAGTTAAAACCATGGAAACAGTTAAGAAAACTCAGAGGAACCTAGACTCACGAAAGACTTGGTTATCACTTAAGACTTAGTTACAATTGGTGCATGCTCAGGTGTGTCTGACTCTTTGCGACCCCATAGCCTGTAGCTCACCAGGCTCCTCTGTCCATGGGATTCTCCAGGCAGGAATACTGGAGTGGGTAGCCATTCCCTTCTCCAGGAGATCTTCCGACCCAGGGATTGAACCGTTTCTGCATCTCCTGCATTGCAGGCAGATTTTTAACCCACTGAGCCACCTGGGAAGCCCTTAGTTAACTAGAGGAGACACCAAAAGAACAATGGGGGAAAAAAAGAGATCACTTCCAAGTGAGAAACAAGAAAACATCAGAATGAACAGAGATGTGGGTGTGCTAAACATAAGAGAGTGAGAGGCACTTACTCTTACAGGAGTTGAGTGCCTGTAGGACTTGCAGTGACACTCTTTAAGTAGAAGTTTCCAAAGCAAGTGTAGAATTTTAAAACTGAATATGCCTTTTTAAAAAACTGTACCATCATATTACAGTATAAAATGTGTCATCTTTCTCAAATACAAATCTAAATATATCATTTAGTGTCAAACTGCTTCTTCTTTGCACATTAGAACTCATAGAAATCAGGAGACTGGAGCTAGAAAGGAATGCAAAGACCATTTCATCTTAGCCCTTGATTTCACAGATGAGAAAATTGAGGCCCAGAGAATTAAACTGATTTGCCCAGGGTTATACAACCAGTGACTTAAATATAGTTACAATTTTTCAGCTGTCTGTGCTAAAGGGGAATGCAGGAGCCTTGGTAAATGAATCCTTAGATATTGTACTAATCTCACTTTGTCAACAGTTTTAAGGTTCCTCCTTTCACAATCTTCCTTTTCCTGTAACTCGGTTTGGGCCTAATCTATGCCCCTTCTTTCCACCTTCCCGTCTCTTTTCCCTAAACCTGTCTCTTTTGTGGGGACTGCTTCATTTTGCCAGGACTCTGCTCCTACGATCTTCATCATAAGAATGCCCCCTTCTCTACATCCTAGCAAACAGCTTCTCCTTTTATCAGACTCAGAGCTAATGTCACTTTCCCTAGGAAGTATTTTCTGTCCACCTAGGGGACAATGCACACACCTCGGTGCAGTGGTGAAGAGCTAAGTTTGTCTGGGTTTGAATCCAAGTTCTGCCACTCACTGTGACCTTGGGCAAATGACTGAATCTCTTTTTGCCCACCTGTATTTTGTAACACGGGGATCCTAATAATTCCTTATCTATTGGATTCTCCTGAAGGTTAAATAAGTTACTATACATGAAAGCACTTAGAACTATACCTGGTACACAGGAAGTGCTACAGAAGTCCTAGAAACTATAGGGACCTCCCTGGTGGTCCAGTGGTTAAGACTTCACCTTCCAGCATGGGGAGTGCAGGTTCGCTCCCTGGTTGAGGAGCTAGGATCCCACATGCCTCATGGCCAAAAAGAAACAAAACATAAAACAGAAACAATATTATAACATACTCAATAAAGACTTTTTAAAAATGGTCCACAGGAAAAAATCTTAAAAAAAAAAGTCTTAAATACTGTCATTATCTCAAACCCACTCCTCTCACCAGACCACCTGAAATACTCTGTGGTATTTTGTACATACCTGCCTCCCCCTACTAGACTATAAGCAGTTACTTGGCATGCACGCACCGCCATGAGCAGTTAAAGGGTACACAAAATAATTAGCCGTGAAGACTTCCATATCACTTCTTCCGTGTGAGCAAGTGAGCTCCCTTAAATACTATGTCATTTGGGCAAGTCTTTTACATTCTCTGACTCTTCTCCAGCATGTAAATGGGATAGTAACACACTATTCAACATTTCACAAACTGTAATGAATAGCAAATTAATATTACTAAGGTAACAGGGTTTGCCTTCTTCATTCTTGAAGATAGTAAATGTGACTATAGGAACTTGTTTATAAGGAGGCTCACCTATTTTTTCAGGTTCAGTTCCGTTCAGTCGCTCAGTCATGTCCGACTCTTTGTGACCCCATGAATCATGGCATGCCAGGCCTCCCTGTCCATTACCTAGCTTTCTTCTAATGTAACATTACATTAGAAGATTTCAATGGCAAAGTAAGTAGCAGGAGCTGCTTGGGAACAATGGTCCCAGTTTCATAAACATGCTATTGTTGGGGGTGTCTGCCTCTTATCACTAGGTGAGACCTGCACAGCATCTGATCAAGTTTGTTTCTCCAGTCTTTCAGCCCAACAAAGTCTCCATTGCATCTGCAGTTGTTGATCAGTTTCTGTAACTGATTCTATCCAAAAGTCAAACCTTCCCTAACCAGCAGTGATGACGCCTCATGCCTACTAATAGCCACAGAACAACTTCAGACTAGCCTCAGCCTCTGCTAACACCCACAAAATAAAAACGTCTAAAGTAGCACCAGCCAACAGAAATATAATGTGAGCCAAAAACATTAGCCACACATGCAATTTTAAATTTCCAAATAGCTACATTTTAAAAAGTAAAAGGAAACAGGTGAAATTAATTTAATAACATTTTATCTAAGTCAATGAAACCAAAATATTTTCAACCAGTGATCATTACAAAAAAGAATTAATGAGATATTTTATATTACTCTTTTTTTATCCTAAGCCTTTGAAATCCAGTGTGTATTTTATACTTACAACACATCTGAACTTGGACTGGCTATATTCTAACTACTCAATAGCCACATGTGGCTAGCGGCTACCGTATTGGACATGGTAAGTTTAAAGATCTGGTTTACTGACCTGAAATAACCTAAAATTACATACTTATATATAGCAGAGAATTGTCTCCAGCAGCATTCCCCTTGCACAATACCCTACGAGTGTAAGAAATGACATAGAAGATGTAATTTTTATTATCTACACATTAAAGGTTTTGCTAAGTACTACTAATAAACTACAAAGGCATTATCTAGTAATATGATAGAATGGCAAACGTGATAGTACAGAAAAATATGAAAATTCTAAAGGATTAATTGCATATGGAAGACCAACTGTTACATTTCTGACCAGTCAGAAGAGAAATAGGGAGCAGGAATTACCCACTGAGTGTATCAAGTTTAGAACAGAAGACATTTTAAAAATAAAAGCAATGCTTTGTCTGAATTTTTGAGGATTTGGAATCGCATGAATATTTTTAAAGAAAAACAATTGTATTACTTTCAAGTATATAGAGAAGTGCAAATTAGACTGGCAAAGAGTTGGTAGAAACTCAGATAGACCCGCTCTATTAATCAGGAAGACAGTCAGCCAACTAAGGGCATCTAATACTTCCCACATGCTATGTCCTCTGTCTAAGCACGCCATGCCCCAAGTCCTTTTCTCCCAAGTAACTTTTGCTAATCTCCAGATCTCAAATTAATGTTTTTCTCCAGATGACCTTTTCTCATATCTTAGACTAGAATGGATATTTCTGTAATATTCCCAAAGCACCCTGTACTCAAATAGTATCACCCCATTAACGTAAACCATTATTTGCCTTTGTGCTAGAATGTAAGCCTCATGGAGGAATGAACTAGGTGTGTCTTGTTTGTTGGTGAACCCCAGTGTCTCAAATGAAGCCTGGCACACTGGGAGCATACAAATATTGTTAAGTCATTAACTCAAGTCACTAATAATTATGTTTTGTTATGGACAACTGTTGGGTTGGCGAAAAAGTTCATTCGGGGTTTTCTTGGACAACTTTTTGGACAGCCCAATGTATTAGCATACCAATTGCACGTAGAAGAAGTCATCAACAGTGTTTATTCCTTTAAGTACTTTATACTCTTCTAATACAGTCATATTTATAATACTGATGTTCTTGGCAATGTTTTTATTTTTCCATGAAAAGTGAAAGTTGCTCAGTCGTGTCTGACTCTTTGTGACTCCATGGACTGTAGCCTGCCAGGCTTCTCTGTCCATGGAATTCTCCTGGCAGAATACTGGAGTGGATAGTCGTTGCCTTCTCCAGGGGATCTTCCCAACCCAGGGATCCAACTGGGGTCTCCTGCATTGCAGGCAGATTCTTTACTAGCTGAGCTACCAGGGAAACCCCTATTTTTTTTTTTCCATGAAGAGGGCAAAATCTCAGTTTTGGTCTGCATATTCTCAATCAATGAAATGCATATTAATGAAGCTATCCTGTATTATGATTAAATAATCCTTGGAACTTCACACCAGCCACTTCATCTCAGGGATTAAAGTTTTAGAATGTGATTTATCTACCTGACATAAATGATTTTAAGGTTGTCTCTCTTTTTAATTCAGGCCCTAAGGACTGGAACTACCTAATACAGTGAGTGAAACTCGCTTAGTCATGTCCGACTCTTTGCGACCCCATGGACTATACAGTCCATGGAATTCTCTAGGCCAGAATACTGGAGTGGGTGGCCTTTTCCTTCTCCAACCTAACACAGAGTTTGGAATATAAACCCCACATTATATCCATATGTATGTAGGGTTTATATCCAAACTCCACATATATATGTGGGGTTTATATCCAAACTCCATGTATAACATTCATGATATGGGAAACTGTATTTCACCTGAATTTTAACTTTCCTGACATTCTTGGAAAAACTAATTTTTTAACAACTATTTCCCCACAGCATGAAATATGTACAGCCAGGAGCTACCCCATTAAGTAGCCACACCCATCTTACCCAACTCTAACACTTTGCTAGTAATTAGCAGTGCAGCCTCAGGAATGTTACAAAGGTTCTAAACTCTTCTAAGTTTCCCATCTCTTTCTAGGACATTTTTGCTTGTCATTCTTCGATGTGACACACACTACTGTTTCCCTTATTACTCTCAAAGACTAGAGTTAATATTAGTCGAGTGCTATGGTGGACCAGGTACTGGGCTAAGCCCTTTAGAAACATTATCTCATTTAATCCTCACAGCAATCCTATGAGGTAGGTATCATGAGTGTCCTCATTTCACAGAGGTGCAATGTGAAGCACCGAAGGATAAATAACTTCCATAAGGATTCACAGGTATTAAGAGGCAGAGCTGAACACTGATCCTGAGCAGAGCAGCTCCAGAATTTAGTCTACATCATTTTGATGAAAATGTTAGTATTCTAGTGCCTCTGCCTTGCTCTGGCCTTCTCAGTGGAAAATGAAAAAGCTATTATATATAATTTTTACTGAAGATACTTGAGTATATATCAGATCATCACATTTATACACCTTAAACTTCAGTTCAATTCAGTTCAGTCGCTCAGTCGTGTCTGACTCTTTGAAACCCCACGAATCGCAGCATGCCAGGCCTCCCTGTCCATCACCATCTCCCGGAGTTCACTCAGACTCACGTCCATCGAGTCAGTGATGCCATCCAGCCATCTCATCCTCTGTCGTCCCCTTCTCCTCCTGCCCCCAATCCCTCCCAGCATCAGAGTCTTTTCCAATGAGTCAACTCTTCGCATGAGGTAGCCAAAGTACTGGAGTTTCAGCTTCAGCATCATTCCTTTCAAAGAAATCACAGGGCTGATCTCCTTCAGAATGGACTGGTTGGATCTCCTTGCAGTCCCAGGGACTCTCAAGAGTCTTCTCCAACACCACAGTTCAAAAGCATCAATTCTTCGGCGCTCAGCCTTCTTCACAGTCCAACTCTCACATCCATACATGACCACAGGAAAAACCATAGCCTTGACTAGATGGACCTTAGTCAGCAAAGCAATGTCTCTGCTTTTGAATATGCTATCTAGGTTGGTCATAACTTTTCTTCCAGGAGTAAGCATCTTTTAATTTCATGGCTGCAATCACCATCTGCAGTGATTTGTCAATTAAATCTCAATAAAACTAAAAAAATGTTTTAAGATACTTTGGGTAATGATATAGTAAAAAGAATGTCTATTAGTTTTTTTCAACTTAAGTTACACTATCATTCCTCTTCCTAAACTCTACCTACCTTTTTTATATATTTGAAAATCACTACAACAGATTTTTTTCCAACAGGAAACAGTTAATAAATAGTATATATATATATATATATATATATATATATATATATATATATATAAATAAATAATACATATTTATTACCATGATCCTTGGTATAGACAGCTTTTCCCTCTCTGCTCAAAATTCATCTAAAACTTGAGTTATGTGAATGGGAAGTTAAAATTTCTGAGTTGGAAAGGATCTTAGAGAAGACCCAACCTCCTTATCTTAAAGGCAAGGATTCCTGGATCAAGACTGAATATGTAAGGCCTTTAGTTTATTTATTCATTAATTCTGCAAATATTTATTGAGTATTGAGTATCTACTATGTGTTCGACCAGCTTCCCAGGTGGCACTAGTGTTAAAGAACCGCCTGCCAATGCAAAAGACACAGGAGGCACGAGTTTGATCCCTGGGTCGGGAAGACCCCCTGGAGGAGGGCATGGCAACGCACTCTAGTATTCTTGCCTGAGAAATCTCATGGACAGAGGAGCTGGGCGGGATACAATCTATGGGGTCGCAAAAGAGTTGCACACGACTTAGCAACTAAACAACAACAACAACAAATACAATTGAATAAGCAAGATAATTTTGGGCAATAAGAAGTGTCACGAAGAAAAAATGAAGAAATGAGGACTTCCCTGGTGGCGCAGTGGATAAGAATCTGCTTGCCAATGCAGGGAACACTAGTTTGATCCTTGGAAGATTCCACCTGCCACAGAGCAACTAAGTCCATGAGCCACAACAGCAGAGCCTACCGTGCTGCAACTGTTGAAGCCCGTGTGCCTAGAGCTTGTGCTCCACAATGAAGAGTAGCCCCCACTCACTACAACTAGAGAAAGCCTGAGCAAAGCAATGAAAAGCCAGTGCAGCCAAAAATAAATGAATAAATAAAATTTAAAAAATTCTTTAAAAACAAAACAAAAAAACCTGAAAACAAGAAAATGAGACAGCAAGTGATTTGAGATGGGAGGAGCTATTTCTAAAGAAATGGTCAGGAAATAATGGTCTTAAGAAGCAAAATTTGCACTGAGCTCTGAATGAAGAGAAGAAGTCACCCAAGCAAAGATCAGAGAAAGCCATTCCAGGGAGGAAACGGCAAGTGAAAAGCCCTGAGGTAGGGATGAACTGGATGGATTAAATTAATAGAAGAATAGCCATTATAGCTGAAGAACAGTAAACTAAGGGCTGAGTGGTATAGAGCATGATACTGTGAAAACGGGGATAAAAACAAAACTGCTAACAGCCTGTGGTCTGTGTCAAGGAATTTTAATATTATTCTAACTGTAATAAGAAGTGGTGATAAGATGTCTTAGTTTATTACATAATAATATTAAGTGGTGTCAAAGCCTTAAATCAGAGTACAATGTGTGTGTGTTAGCCACTCAGTCATGTCTGACTCTTTGGTGACCCCACGGACTATAGCCCACCAGGCTCCTCTGTCCATGGAAGCCTGCCTCTATCCAGGCAAGAATACTGGAGTATGTTGCCATTTCCTTCTGCAGGGGATATTCCTGACCCAGAGATTGAACCTGGGTCTCTTGCATTGCAGATAGATGCTTTACCATCCGAGCTACTAGGGAAGCCCAAATCAGAGTACAACAGCTATAACTTATCATTAGTTCTCAGTTGCATACGGAATTGCTAGACCATGAGTTGAGTTTGTTTAATATCAATGCTTTGAGAAAATAATGGAAATTTTTTAGAAATGGTAGCAATTACTGTTATAGTAATGTCCCCCATTGAATCACACCTCCCTGGACCCATGGTCTTCCTGTAGTTCTTTAACACAGTAACTCTGAGCTTGGCCTCTCACATTGTCTCTGTGACTTGCTTTGGCTAGTGGGACATAAGCAAGCATGTCACCAGCAGAGGCTTGCAAAGCACGTACGCAATGAAGCCTGCTCTCCCTTGCTACTGGTAGAACCCATCAACCATATGAAGAAGTTCAGGGTAGCCTGCTGGAGTGTGAGTGACACTTGGCCCAGATTCTTCCACCACCCCAGCTGACAGTCAGCCAACCACCACCAGACAAATGAATAAACCCAACCACAGACATAAACCCTACTAACACTCCACCCAGATAAACCCAACCAAGACCAAGCCCAGATCACAATGCGTGCATGCTCATTCGTGTCCAACTCTTTGTGGTCCCATGAACTGTAGCCCACCAGGCTCCTCTGTCCATGGGATTCCTCAGGCAAGAATACTGGACTGGGTTGCCGTGTCCTCCTCCTGGGGATCTTCACAACCCAGGGATCTAACCCTCAACTTCTGTGTCTCCTGCACTGGAAGCAAATTTTTTACCACAGACCACTGGGGAAGCCTGCCAGATCACAGGCTAGTGAGCATATCAAACATTTTAAGCCTCTAAATTTGGGGGTAATTTGTTGTGCAGAAATGAGTAATTGAGGCAGCTATATAAATAGAATCCCATTTCATAAGCTTAAAGGCAACCAAAATTTGTGCATTACTGTATTTAAACTACTTTGTTTTAGTGCTTCTTTTTTTCCCAGCCACACTGCACTCCACATGGAATCTTAGTTCCCCAACCAAGGATCAAACCTGGGCCTCCTGCAGTGGAAGTGTGGAGTCTTAACCACTGGACCACCAGGGAAGTCCCCAAACTAAACTGCTTCTAAGTGACAATTTGTAAAATGATTCAGTTGGTTTCAAGGTACTTAAAGCAGTTTAAAATGATACATTTGCAAAATATCAATGATACATATTTTAAAAACCACCACAAACCTATTAATATTATAGTTACTTTTGTACAGATATTCAAACACAGTTATTATATATAAATATCATTCCAAAAGGATAGGTTTTTATTTATTGGGAAGGGACTTATCACCTTATTCATGTAATTAGTCTTTTTTTCTTTTTTATAATTATATTTATTTATTTTTAAATAGTCAATAAAGCAGAAATAGATGTGTTTCTGGAACTCTCTTGCTTTTTCCATGATCCAGCGGATGTTGGCAATTTGATCTCTGGTTCCTCTGCCTTTTCTAAAACCAGCTTGAACATCTGGAAGTTCACGGTTCACGTATTGCTGAAGCCTGGCTTGGAGAATTTTGAGCATTACTTTACTAGCATGTGAGATGAGTGCAATTGTGCAGTAGTTTGAGCATTCTTTTGCATTGCCTTTCTTTGGGATTGTAATGAAAACTGACCTTTTGCAGTCCTGTGGCCACTGCTGAGTTTTCCAAATTTGCTGGTATATTGAGTGCAGCACTTTCACAGCATCATCTTTCAGGATTTGAAATAGCTCAACTGGAATTCCATCACCTCCACTAGCTTTGTTTGTAGTGATGCTTTCTAAGGCCCACTTGACTTCACATTCCAGGATGTCTGGCTCTAGATGAGTGATCACACCATCGTGATTATCTGGGTCGTGAAGACCTTTTTTGTACAGTTCTTCTGTGTATTCTTGCCACCTCTTCTTAATATCTTCTGCTTCTGTTAGGTCCCTACCATTTCTGTCCTTTATTGAGCCCATCTTTGCATGAAATGTTCCCTTGGTATCTCTAATTTTCTTAAAGAGATCTCTAGTCTTTTCCATTCTGTTGTTTTCCTCTATTTCTTTGCATTGATTGCTGAAGAAGGCTTTCTTATCTCTTCTTGCTATTCTCTGGAACTGTGCATTCAGATGCTTAAATCTCTCCTTTTCTCCTTTGCTTTTCACCTCTCTTCTTTTCACAGCTATTTGTAAGGCCTCCTCAGACTGCCATTTTGCTTTTTTGCATTTCTCTTCCATGACTGTGTGGATAACAATAAACTGGAAAATTCTGAACCAAATGGGAACTCCAGACCACCTAACCTGCCTCTTGAGAAATCTGTATGCAGGTCAGGAAGCAACAGTTAGAACTGGACATGGAACAACAGACTGGTTCCAAATAGGAAAAGGAGTACGTCAAGGCTGTGTATTGTCACCCTGCTTATTTAACTTATATGCAGAGTACATCATGAGAAAAGCTTCGCTGGAGGAAGCACAAGCTGGAATCAAGATTGCCGGGAGAAATATCAATAGCTTCAGATATGCAGATGACACCACCCTTATGGCAGAAAGTGAAGAGGAACTAAAAAGCCTCTTGATGAAAATGAAAGAGGAGAGCGAAAAAGTTGGCTTAAATCTCAACTATCAGAAAACGAAGATCATGGCATCCGGTCCCATCACTTCATGGGAAATAGATGGGGAAACAGTGGAAACAGTGTCAGACTATTTTTTTGGACTCCAAAACCACTGCGGATGGTGATTGCAGCCATGAAATTAAAAGACGCTTACTCCTTGGAAGAAAAGTTATGACCAACCTAGACAACATATTAAAAAGCAGAGACATTACTTTGCCGACTAAGGTCCATCTAATCAAGGCTATGGTTTTTCCTGTGGTCATGTATGGATGTGAGAGTTGGACTGTGAAGAAGGCTGAGCGCCGAAGAATTGATACTTTTGAACTGTCGTGTTGGAGAAGACTCTTGAGAGTCCCTTGGACTGCAAGGAGATCCAACCAGTCCATTCTGAAGGAGATCAGCCCTGTGATTTCTTTGGAAGGAATGATGCTAAAGCTGAAACTCCAGTACTTTGGCTACCTCATGCGAAGAGTTGACTCATTGGAAAAGACTCTGATGCTGGGAGGGTTTGGGGGCAGGAGGAGAAGGGGACGACAGAGGATGAGATGGCTGGATGGCATCACTGACTCGATGGACGTGAGTCTGAGTGAACTCCGGGAGTTAGTGATGGACAGGGAGGCCTGGCGTGCTGCAATTCATGGGGTCACAAAGAGTCGGACATGATTGAGCGACTGAACTGAACTGACTGATTTTTAAATAATGGATGATTCCCTTACAATATTGGTTTGATTTCTGCCATACATCAACATGAATTAGCCATAGGTATATATACGTCCCCTCTGTGTTAGTTTCTTTCTTTAAGTTTTGAATAACAATTTCACAAGTTTCAAAATCAAAAACGTCATAAACTGATATCCAGTTAAAAGTTCTTCCCATTTCTGTCATATCCATCTACTACCCCCATCCCACACAACCATTATTATTCATTTCTTATATATTCTTCCAGGGTTTATGATTATTTTATTCAAGAACTAAAATAGCAAAACTATATTTGTATGTATTTTAAAGTAGTGAATGGGAGAAAAGGGGAGGATATAATGGTATTTGTTTAAAGAGAACTCTTTCTGCACAGGATGGTTGCCATTCTCTTTATCGTCAATTTTTGCTTGGATTTTATCAACTAAATTAATTGAGGAAGTATTTGTTGAGTCTCCTCTCAAACACAATTCTAGGTTCTGGCTCTGTATGTAGCCTAGATAAGAATATCATCAATACATTCTAGTGAAACCAAAATAGCTTTTAATGGATGACTCTAATTTCACAATAAAACAATAGTTTTTATAAATGTAGTAGTCTCTAACCAAGAAATCCAGTCTTTTTTTTTTATTGAATGTGTTAAAGGAAATTGAATATTTAGAAAACAACTGATCAAAACATAAACAGCTGGAAACAGCGAACATGAAGCCAAAGAAAAGAAAAATACAAGAAACTTGAGAAAACAGCTTTAGGAATGTCCATAGTTACTAGCTTTCAACCACCAGGAAGATGTCCAACCAAAACTAAGATTTAAATGCCTTCAGGGAAAAAGGAGTTACAACACTTAGAAACTTCATTACTAAGAAAGTATCTGACCTAAATTCACAGGGGAACCACTCATATTTTAAGTTACCTCATACTAATCTATTTCTCAAGCTTATAAATATATTGGTGATGTGATGGACTGAAAAGCATCTTAAAGACCACACACGAACTTTCATATTAACTTGTACTGAGATAACAAACTAACTAAAAACTAAATAATGTATATCCCATGAGAAGTCACAGCTCCAAGCAACAACACAGCATTCTGCTGCATAGAAAGCCAGAAGGCAGGCTTGGTCAACCATGAGATCACCACTTGCATTTTTATGTATCCCCCTCCCAGTATTTGAAAGAACTTGCACAATTGAAATCAGTTCAAACAAGTCTGTCCACAACATCCTTGAATAGCCTTCAGTGTTTAACATTTTATTCTCAAGTGACTACTTTTCCACACATCGATGATGATGGTCAGTTTTGATGCTGAAAACAAACAGGTCTTGAAAGCAGATTGTTTCAAAATGTGTTAATATATAAAGTTTCTCAGCTCTGTATTTTTTTCCTATTACCCTTATCATAGAACCAGGTGAGGGAAAAGGCTAGAGATGCTATTAATAGGATAGTTCAGAAGAAAACATGACATAAGCAAATGATGCTCTTCAATGGAGAGAAATTAATGTAATTTCATAAAGGAAAACTATGTTAGTCAGTGTTGTCCAGAAAGGTATAAATATTATATATAGATATATACATATATATATGTGTATGTATATATATATATACATACATACAAGATATAAGTTTATATATACATATTATATGGGCTTCCCAGGTGGCACTAGTGGTAAAGAACCTGCCTGCCAAAGCAGGAGATGTAAGAAACTTGGGTTCAATCCCTGGGTCAGGAAGATCCCCTGAAGGAGGGCATGGCAACCCATTCCTGTATTCTTGCCTGGAGAATCCCACGGACAGAGGAGTCTGGTGAGCTATAGTCCACAGGGTTGCAAAGAGTCAGACATGGCTGAAGTGACTTAGCATGCACCCCTATGTATGATATATATAAGGTTATATATTAATATATATTGGGTTGGCTAAAAAGTTTGTTGAGCTTTTTCCATCAGCCAATATGGAAAAACCTGAAGGAACTTTTTTGCCAGCCTAATATGTAAGAGATATCTAGATACTGGCTTATTAATTTAAGGAATTGTTTCACACAATTGTGGAGACCCACAGGCTGGAGAGCCAAGGAAGAGTTGATGTTGAAGTTCAGGCCAGTCTCCTGGCAGAAGTCTTTCTTCCTGGAAGGAGGTCAAAATTTGCCTTATTAAGGCCTTCAACTGATTGGATGAGGCCCACCCACTGGGCCTGTTACTGAGAGTAACATGCTTTATTCAAAGTCTACTGATTTAAATGTTAATCTCACCTCCAAAATACCTTGTGAACAATATCCAGAATAATACTTGAATAAATATCTGGATACTTAGGCCTAGCCATGGAGAAGGCAATGGCACCCCACTCCAGTACTCTTGCCTGGAAAATCCCATGGACGGAGGAGCCTGGTGGGCTGCAGTCCATGGGGTCATGAAGAGTCGGACACGACTGAGTGACTTCACTTTGACTTTTCACTTTCATGCATTGGAGAAGGAAATGGCAACCCACCTCAGTGTTCTTGCCTAGAGAATCCCAGGGACCGGGGAGCCTGGTGGGCTGCCGTCTATGGGGTCGCAAGAGTTGGACACGACTGAAGTGACTTAGCAGCAGCAGCAGCAGCAGGCCTAGCCAAGATGGGACATAAAACTGACTATCACACCAATGAACCCTCAACAAATACTTCTTGAGCAATACAGATCGTCCTGGGAAATGGTACATAAAATGGATTTTTGTATATAGAAGCCCCATGACTTCTCACACTAATGCTACTTTTAATTTGTGGTTTGGCCCTGCTAGTCCCTGTGGCATTCCAAAGAGAGGCAAACAATAACGCAACAGATAGTCAGGTTCAGCCTATGAAGGCTTGAGACCTAGAGGATTTGTAGTTGAAAGAACTCTTGATCTTCTTAAACTGACAGACCTGAAGGGAAGACTGAACATGCTCACATGAGTTCTTCTGCTAATCCCCAGTGGGGTTGCTCAGTCTAGAAAAGTGACCTCCTGCCTTGGATTCTTGCTTTGTTCCTCCAGTTCCTCAATGAGCCTCAGTGTCTTCCCTGACCTCAATTTACTTGACCAGAGCCCAAACACTCTCTGTGCACCATGAACTGGGGCTGCTTCCACATACCAAGAGCAACTATCTGTCTGATTCCAAACATCAGCACATGGATGGTCTTCAGTGCTGGGGCTTGCTGTGTCCCTTTGAACACTTAATTTGGGTTCTGAACCCAATTCCAATGTATGTTTCAGTGTGTGTGTGTGTGGTGGAGGGGGCAGGTCTTATCCCTCAAAGCAGCAAACAATTCTCCACACACCAGCTGGCTGCCCTATAATTCAGCTCAATGTTGACCCTATCCACCCAGAGATAGCATCAGATTCTACAAGGTAAAGGCTCAGTCCCACAAAACTGTCCCATCCCCCAACTTCAGGTGATCACCTGTGCTTCTGAGCAACCAGTTATAGAGTATAGGTTCCAACAATCTTCTCCTTGGGGTCAGTTAATTTTAAAAAGTGGCTCACAGAATTTGAGGGAAACTCTTACTAGATTTTACTAGATTAGCAGCTTATGATAAAAGAATAGAACTTAGAAACAGCCAGAGGGAAGAGATGCACATGGAAAGCTATGAGGAAAGGATGAGGAGCTTCCTATGCTCTCTCCAGGCTGCCACTGTCCCCAAATCTCCCAAATTTACCAACCCAGCAGCTTTCTAAATTCTGGCCTTTTAGGTTTCTCTGGAAGCTTGATTACATGGGCATGAATGATCAAATCATTAGCCAATGACCACTGAATCAATCTCCAGGCCCTCTCCTCTCCCTGGATGCCAAGAGGTGGGACTGAAAGTTACAACCCTTTAATCACATGGTTGGTTCTCCTGGCAACCTACCCCCATCCTCAAATGGGGTCCAAAAGTCATTTCATTGACATAACAAAAGACACCTTTATTGCTCTCCCAAGGTTTTTAGCAGCTCTGTTCCAGAATTGAGAGTGAAGAACAAACATATTATTTCTCCTTAGAAATCACAGTGCATGTATGTTCAATCCCTTCAGTCGTGTCCGATTCATTGCAACCCTGTGGACTGTAGCCCACCAGGCTCCTCAATCCATGGGATTCTCCAGGCAAGAATACTGGAGTGAGTTGCCATGCCCTCCTTCAGGGTATATTCCTTTTTTTTTTTTTTTAACTTTATTTTACTTTACAATACTGTATTGGTTTTGCCATACATTGACATGAATCCACCACGGGTGTACATGCGTTCCCAAACATGAACCCCCCTCCCACCTCCCACCCCATATCATCTCTCTGGATCATCCCCATGCATCAGCCCCAAGCATCCTATATCCTGCATCGAACATAGACTGGCGATTCGTTTCTTACATGATAGTATACATGTTTCAATGCCATTCTCCCAAATCATCCCACCCTCTCCCTCTCCCTCAGAGTCCAAAAGTCCGCTCTACACATCTGTGTCTCTTTTGCTGTCTCATACAGGGTCATCATTACCATCTTCCTAAATTCCATATATATGTGTTAGTATACTGTATTGGTGTTTTTCTTTCTGGCTTACTTCACTCTGTATAATCGGCTCCAGTTTCATCCATCTCATTAGAACTGATTCAAATGTATTCTTTTTAATGGCTGAGTAATACTCCATTGTGTATATGTACCACAGCTTTCTTATCCATTCATCTGCTGATGGACATCTAGGTTGTTTCCATGTCCTGGCTATTATAAACAGCGCTGCGATGAACATTGGGGTAGGGATTGAACTCACATCTGCCTGCGTCTCCTGCCTTGCAGGTATATTCCTTATCCACCTTGGTGGCTCAGATGATAAAAGAGTCTGTCTACAATGTGAGAGACCTGGGTTCGATCCCTGGGTTGGGAAGATTGCCTGGAGAAGGAAATGGCACCCCACTCCAGTACTGTTGCCTTGAAAATCCCATGGACGGAGAAGCTTGGTGCAGGCTACTATCCATGGGGTCGCAAAGAGTCGGGCACGACTGAGTGACTTCACTTTCTTTCTTTCACTTTCCTTACCCACTGAGCCATGTGGGAAGCCCAGATCACAGTATCTCAGCATTATTGGGATGCTTTCTCCACCAGCACTCATTCTGTTTCAATTTCCTTATCCTTGGGAGCCATTATACAGACTGCTAAATTCTCCTGGTTCCTCTTGTCCTTCCTCAGGTTCCACTGCTTCCCCACTAACCTGTGCCTCCTTGAACAGTTTATGGCAGTAGATGAAAAGGAAGAAAAGTAAAAGTGAATGATCCTCCTATCCATTCTGCAAGATCAGATTCCTGAGTATCATATTTTCATAGAACTATATATATCGGATTTGAGTGTGGCTTCAGCTGCATCTTGTAGAACAAAAGTATGAAAAGTATACACTATAACAACAACACTATCACGATATTTCTGCTATAAGTCTCAGTTATTTTGGCCCTACTGCAAACAGAGTTTCTTTGTATGAGAATCACATATTCTAAAATTATGATCTTAATTGCAAAATGAGCAATGAAATATATTTTTAAGTGGTTAAAATAAGAAAAACTGATCTTGAAATTATTTTTTAAATATCTGTAAAGCATATTAAACTGAAACCACACAGCTCAGACTGGGACTTGAATCTGTGAACTGGAACTTGAACCCACTATCTTTTTTTTTTTTTTTTGGCTGTGCTATGCAGCATGTGGGATCTTAGTTCCCTGACCAAGGATCAAACCTGTGCCCTTTGCATTGGGAGCATGGAGACTTAACCACTGGACCACCAGGGAAGTCCAAACCCACTATCTTTTAATTGAGATCATACATCTGGTCTCAGGACTTAATGAAGCTCGGGTTTTTTATGTATCATCACAGAAAAAATTCAGTGAAAGACAAAGTCACAAGTAAGAAGCGGATTTACTTAGAGATACACATTCCATAGACAGAATGAGGTCCATCTCAAAGGCAAGAATGACCTTGGGAGAAACACTCCACAGACAGTATGTGGGCCATCTCAGAAGGTAAGAGGCCCCCAAATATGGGGTGGTTAGTTTGTATGGGTTGGTTAATTTCATAGGCTAATGAGTGGGAGGGTTATTCTAAATATTTGGGGGAAGGGGCAGAAATTTCCAAGAACTGGGCCACTGTCCACTTTTGACCTTCTATGGTTAGCCTCAGGACTGCCATGGCACCTGTAGGTATATCATTTAGATGCTAATATATTACCGTGAGCTATAATGAGGCTCAAGGACAACTGGAAGTAGAATCTTCTGCCATTTTGGTCCTAGTTGGTTCTAAACAGTTTATGTCTATGTCATATCCTCAAGGGGTATATCATTCTTTTAGAGGTTATGCCCTGCTCCCTTTCCTCCTGTTTCAAAACCAGGTCTTCTAAGAATGTCTTCCTTGCCTGTAAATCAGGCACCTCTGAAAGATATACTGATGTATATTTTTTAAAACACCAGAAGACAATTTTACCGCCCCAGGCCAACTTGGCCTTGGCGGGCTGGGCTGCCAGATCCACTGTTCTCTGGCGTTGGGATTTTCGTTTTCAGATGCGTCGAGTTTGTTGCTTGGTATTATGCGTATAATGAGTGCATGCTAGATACCTACCAGTCATTCCTTGCTCAGTGTGTGTGTGTGTGTGTGTGTGTGTGTGTGTGTGTATTCCCTGTGGGCAGCAAGACAAGTCACGTAATTTGTATTGGTTAGCACTCCCCTGCTCTCACCCTATCCTCACCCTGGGCCACCATGATTGACTTATCTAGACATAATTCAGATTTGAGCAAGCATTAGGAACCCATTGGACAGGAAAACTGGATCAAGAAGGAAGTACTGTCACCGGAGGCAACAGGAAACCCCAGGCCCAAAATGAGGACCTGAGCCAGAAAGGATACCAGTCAGCCAAAGTCCAAATGCCAAAGGGAAAGTCAGGGAAAAGATCAAGTCCTGGAAGGAACAGAGATGGGAATGATCAAAATCAGAGTACACAGTCAAGGAGAGAAACAGGAAAACAAGATAAAGTAAAATCAAATCAAGACTAATTAGGGGCAAGAGAAGGCACATCAATTGATTAGAATGCCTGCTAACTACTGGGGGTGGCTTCAGAGAGGCCCACAGGGATGTGTTGAAAAGAAGGGCAGGTAAGTCAGCCCAATGTAAAGAGTCAGGAAGGAGGTGGATTAATATTTCCTATGGTACCTTTCACAAAGTAAATTCTCAGTTAATATTAACTGAGCTAGTCAAGCAGTAATTAGGTACACACAACCCTGGTGGTCAGAATGTGTCATATTAGCATGCACAAGAATAAACCAGAACAAAGTTTAGGGCATGCCATTGAGAAAGTCATGGGGCATTTTTATTAATAACAGTTAAACAAGGGCTGCTTCAGAGTCTGACAGCCCAAGACCAAATTGGACCAGTTTTGAAGAGGTACATGGAAGAAGGAAGGAAAGAAAGAGAGAGAAGCTCATGCTTACTGAATACCAATGCCCTTATGTACTTTGCTTAATTCAATTGCCAAGGGGTATGAAGTATTTATGATTTCACAGATGATGAAATTGGAGAATGGTTAAGTATCTTTCCTAAGGTCACGCAGTCAGAATTCAAATGCAAAACTGATTCCAGAATCCAGGCTCTTTTTGAATATTCCACCCTCCACCTTATGAACCAGGTTGGGAAGATGCACAGACTAGTCAGTGGAAAATCAGAGAGAACAACACCCTGTCAAGAGCAGGACAAGAAGGCTCTCTGGAGGAGAGGGTTTGTCACTTCTTGAAAAGATACTGCAGTTGAACTCTGTTCCTTGTGACTCTGCTTGGTTGACTTTCAATAACCAAGCCATGATCCAGGTAGCAGTAGCTACTGAAAATCTACTGTGTACTCACACCCTATGCTAGGTACATATATTAAGCACTATCATTTCCAAAACATTTTCATAGCCATTGTTTCACTTGGCCAAGACAAGGACTCAGATACATGGCAGAAAGCCAAAAAGCCCAGATTTCAGAAATAGGAAGCAAGTTAAGGCAACATTGATATTTTAATACTGAAAACCAGATGGCTAGGCTGGAACTGCCTGGCTTGTTGTTCAATCACTCAGTTGTGTCTGACTCTTTGCAACCCCATGGACTGCAGCCCACCAGGCTCCCTGTCCATGGGATTCTCCAGGCAAGAACACTGAAGTGGCCTGGCTTATGCTTGTCTAAAATCAGGATTGGTCCGGGGACTCAGGTGGGACTGAGTCTGCAGGTGGAAGGCCAAGTAGCCCCTGACTTGAAGGAAGAAAAACAACAAGTTTATGAAATAGGCAACTTCTGACGGCAATTTCATTCAAAACTGTCAGGCGGCTCTACCTCAAGAAAACAAAAACACTAATTAGAAAAGATACATGCACCCCTGTATTCATAGCAGCATTATTTACAATTGCTAAGATATGGAAGTGCCCATCAATAGATGGATGGATAAAGAATATGTGGTATATATGCAATGGAATATTCAGTTCAGTTCAGTCACTCAGTCAAGTCCGACTCTTTGAGACCCCATGAATTGCAGCACACCAGGCCTCCCTGTCTATCACCAACTCCAGAAGTTCACTCAGACTCACGTCCATCGAGTCCGTGATGCCATCCAGCCATCTCATCCTCAGTCGTCCCCTTCTCCTCCTGCCCCCAATCCCTCCCAGCATCAGAGTCTTTTCCAATGAGTCAACTCTTCACATGAGGTGGCCAAAGTACTGGAGTTTTAGCTTTAGCATCATTCCTTCCAATGAACATGCAGGACTGATCTCCTTTAGGATGGACTGGTTGGATCTCCTTGCAGTCCAAGGGACTCTCAAGAGTCTTCTCCAACACCACAGTTCAAAAGCATCAATTCTTCGGTGCTCAGCTGCCTTCACAGTCCAACTCTCACATCCATACATGACCACTGGAAAAACCATACTCAGCCATAAAAATGAAATCTTGCTATTTGCAACAACATGGAAGGACCTAGAGGGTATTATGCTAAGTGAAATGTCAGACAAAGACAAATGCCATATGATTTCACTTAAATGTGGAATCCAAAAAACAAATGAACAAACATAACAAAACAGAAACAGTCATAGATACAGAGAACAAGTGGTGGCTGCCAGAAGGGAGGGGCTGGGAGGAGGAAAGAAATAGGTGAGGGAGCTTAATAGCCTTATGGGATAGAATCCCAGCTCTGCCACATCCCAGCTATGCCATCTTGGGCAAGTCTTTTCACTTGTCTGAGCTTCAGTTTTTGTCACAGGTTAAGTGGGGATAATAACTGTAGCTACTCCATTCATATAGGGTTGTGAAGATTCAATGACAAAGTGTAGAAAAACCCTTTACAATAGTGCTTAATACAAAGTAAGTGATAGCTTTTAAATTTTATCTATAGTCACACTTAGCCAGACACCAATTCATTCTCCATGCTGTAGCCAAAGTGGCATTTTCTGAAATAAATATGTTCACATCCTCCCCACCACCACCACACACAAGGACCCAAAGGACAGTCTAATGGATTGCCATCGCCCTTAAGATAACTTCAAAACTCCCTAACAGCCCCCGCCGGCCGGGGTGCTCTAGGTGCCGCGCGGAGACCCTCTGCATCCGTGGAACATGGCGCTGTGCGTGGTGCGGAGCGTGTGGGCCGCGGTCGGCAGCCTGTGCGCCATCTCGGCACCCAGCGCGCCCTGCTCGCTGCGGCCCTGGGAACTGCGGGCGAGTGCCGTCTGGGCACTGCGCACCGGCCCTGCTCTGCTGTCGGTGCGGAAATTCACAGAAAAAGACGAATGGGTAACCACAGAAAATGGTGTTGGAACAGTGGGAATCAGCAATTTTGCACAGGAAGCTTTGGGAGATGTTGTTTACTGTAGTCTGCCTGAAGTTGGGACAAAGTTGAACAAACAAGAGGAGTTTGGTGCTTTGGAAAGTGTGAAAGCTGCTAGCGAACTCTATTCTCCTCTATCAGAAGTAACTGAAATTAATAAAGCTCTAGCAGAAAATCCAGGACTTGTCAACAAGTCTTGTTATAAAGATGGTTGGCTGATCAAGATGACATTCAGTAACCCTTCAGAACTAGATGAAAATTGAAAGTAAAGTCGCTCAGTCCTGCCAGACTCTTAGCAACCCCATGGACTGCAGCCTACCAGGCTCCTCCATCCAGGGGATTTTCCAGGCAAGAGTACTGGAGTGGGTTGCCATTGCCTTCTCCATAATCTAGCATAGTTATCTTAAATTAGTGGTGGATAGATATTTTAAAAACAACTTTTAGGGAAAGAAGCTACTTGTAACAATGTTTCCTGAAGAAAATACCCCTTAACTTTCTAATGACTTCAGATAAACACTGCATCTTTTCCACAGCATCCTGTGATTTTTAGGCTAGGCTCCAGTTATAATATTCAGAATTCCTGAAATTATCTCTGGTAAAACTAATTACAAAAATTATGTAATTCAAGGATAACATGGTTATCTTAAACCTTATATGACACTGTAACTTGCTTACAGCTATCCTTGAATTTGGGTCAAAATTATCTTCCCACTAGAAATAACTGCCAGTGGAGAAAAGTTTGTTAGTTGTATAGTGTTTAGTGAAGAGTAGTACTATCTTAATTTTGCTGTGTTTGCTGGTGCTATTTTTATACAGTGAAGCAACAGCCTTGCAGGAGAATAAACAATTTAATAATAAAATATTCAACTTCTTAAAAAAAACACACACACACACACTCCCTAACACAGACTAGAGAAAGTAGTGTGTGAATTTCCACAGCATGAAACCAGAACCGTTTCCCACTATTCCTTTCTAGAAACTTCCTGCTACCCCCACTGGCCTTCTCTTAGTTCCTTTCACTCAACTTGCTCCCTCTCACCCCAAGGCCATGTTCTACCTGCCTGGATGCTCCCGATCCTTTTTCCTAACCGCTCCCCATTCTGCAGTTCTCAGCTCAAACCTTAGTTCCCCAAAGAACTTTTCCTTGACTGATCATTTCTGAATGTTCTCAAATTGTCACATACCTATCCTGTACTGCATATATCACAGTGGCTGTTTTTATTTCTTTGTGTGATTATAGGATTAGTGTCTACATCCCCTACCTGACTATGAGCTCTGTAACAGTAAGGAACTTGTCTTTGATCACGGCTACCTGAGCAGCAGGTAGTATGTGTCTGGCATGTAATAAATGTTCGACAAATTGCTAGACTCAATGAATGAAAGAATGACTAAATCTCACTTGCTGTACAGAGGATCAAATGGAAGAAAAAATAAACTGAAACCATAAGACTGCAGATAACATTGTAAAATGGCCTGGGCCTTGAAACTGTTATGAGGCTGTGGAAGCAAAAGTTCTTAGACCAAAATCGTGTTTAAAGGAAAATAAGACAGAAAAAAATATGGACTTTAAGCTAATAGAAAAAGCAGGAAGGAAGGGGGAGAATTATTGAATCCAGAGTCAAGACAAGGCAATTAAACAGGATTTTTTAAAGTTAGGTGGTGTATGTGTGTACACTTCATAGTCTTTAAACTTAAAAACACACCCAAGTTATTTTTGACAGGAAAAGAAAAATCTGGAAAAAAGGAGAGTTCCTGGAATAGGAGAGATACCAACGCCCACCTGGCCTTCTGCACTGCCAGCCTCATTTCCAGGCAGTTGATCCTTGTTTCTATTTTCCCCCTTTCTTTGTTTTTCATTAAGACTGCTAGAATGACCCAGCTCTGAACTTGATGCTATTACCTTCAGAACTCAGTATTTCTGAATCAAGGCCCTCTCCTCCCCATCCCTCATGCTCTTGATCTGCCTCATCTCTGCTATTTAGTGTCCTAAAAGTAGCTGCCATTTGGTCCTTGCCCAGCCTTTCTGTTCACTCCTCACTAACCACACCTGGTTCAGGCCTGCTTCGTGGTCTAGCTGAGAGATTTTCAAGCCATAGGACAGACCCAGCAGTGAATTTAGTGGGTCAAGATGAGACTAGTTTTTAGTGGAATGAAATAGAATGGAAAAATAAATATCACAGTGCATTGTACATAGGAAGGTGTGTCGTGTTAAACTTTCTAAATTCAGTCATGTCTGTATGTATTAAAAATGTTTGATAGCTACTGTGATTTAGTGCTGCTTCAGCATGCTAGACTCTATAGTGTTTGGTGTATGAATCAGACAAGCAATTTTCCCCCAGGAAGTTTTGTTCAGTAGTTTAGCCTTAATGTAAATAACTCTGATATAAGACAGATAGTAATAAATATCATAAGGCAGCCATAAATAAAGCTTACAGGTAATGATAATAACTTAGTGTCTATAATAAAAATGCTATTTATAATGTTTATTGAGCACATTTGTGCCAGGCAATGTGCTAAGCACTTTATGGGCCTTAGCTCATTTGGTCCTCTTAACAACACTATGAACTAGGCCCTATTCTCACCCTCATGTTATAGAAGTAAAAATGGAGGCTCAGAGACATGATGCAACTTGTCCTGGTTCCCACAGTTAGTTACATGGCTGAACCATGACTGAACAGCAGTGTCACTCGAGTTCAACAGCCATGTTTTTATGCCACTAAATGCTACCATCTTTGTAATCCAACAAATTGCCTTTCCCCCATTGTTCTAATAATACCTATTAATAACATTTCTATTTCTACCACCTCTAATAATACCAATAAAATATGCATGGTAGCCCCTTCCTATTATTGAATGGTTATAGCTAAATTTTTGGACCACAGCGAAGTCCCCTTTCTACTTATCAGTTGGAAAATAATTGATCTCTCACTAAAAGAGAGCTTCTCTTATCATAACCCCCTAATTACAAAACAAAAACAAAGAAGGAGGGAGGGGATCATTATGTGGTAGGTCCTTGGTTGCCTCACAGAATTGACTTTTACTGTCTCTGAGTCCATAAACATGAGCAGGTATACATTAATACTTTTCCTAAAGGCAATCAACTAATTCCTGCATAAATATTCTTTTACCTCCAGGGAGTTCACAGTAAATGTAAATGGTGCTTAAACTATTAAATGGTAACACGCTTAGTTCCATTAAATCTTCTCAGGAAAAATTTGTACCGAGGGAGGGTCTGTTAACATCCACATGCCTACCTGAATGTCTGCCAGGGGTGTATATGGTACCCAAAGAAACACTGGGCAAGCCTTCGCCAGAGCATAGCCTGAGTGTGAATGCTGCTACGTGGGGCACCTGCTGCCAGGGCTAGAAATCCAGTCATAGGGGCACTCAAGTGCTGAATTCGAGAGGTCATAGTGGATGGGGCTCTTGAAAAACAAACTGGCTGAGACATATGAAGAAGAAAAGGGAGAAGGAGGCAAGGATTACAACTTGAATTATCCTTGTATAATACTCTTTTTTTCAAAATGCTTTCAGATCATTGTAATTTTTAATTATTAAATATTGGATACGTTTAAAGAATTCTCTTTAATGTAGATGTAAATTAGAAAGCATCCTCACAACACCGGGGAACCTACTCTCTAGCAGAGATGCTGGAAGTCTGGTTTTGGAGTCTGTATTTGGGGAAAATCTGTTATTTGGTTTTGGTTTTGATCTAGATCCTTGGAAGGCTGAATAGACAATGCTCACATCAACACCATTTTTGTTTTTCTGTACTTGCACATGACCAAGGTTCAGTATTTGGAAGTATTATGAGTATCAAAACATTATTTCAAACATAGGTAGGCATTCTAGATGATATGTGCACTGACAATTCCCTTACTATTGTAAGAACAAAATACTGCACTATAAATAATAGTTATATAAATGAGCTGCTAAGTTTATGTACAATGATTATGAACATCAAATAATTAAACAGGGGAATAGATAAAGAATATGAATATTAAAAAGTATGTTGATTAGTCTATGAAGAAAATTATACACTTTTTGAACTAATGAATGCTATAAAAATAATTCAAGGTCAAGCAGTATAGGTTTAATCATATAATTCTAATATTTTTGAATTGTTTGGTGTAATTATATTTCTAACATGAAACAAAATAATCTTCAAGGACTAAATTTTATTTTCAGGTATCTAACTCCATTCAGGCCATAAGCCTTTCAAGAAAAAGTTCTGTTTGAGAATGCTTTACATTTTCTGAGTTTGAATTAACAATGGCATATCAACATTATCACCTCAAAATTTCATAAGAAAAAATTCCCAAATCATCTGTGACAAAGCATCTTCAATCCTCCAGGTAAAAGTGAATATAAAGAGTATGTGCTCAGTCACTCAGTCATGTCTCTTTGTGACCCCATGGACTATAGCCCGCCAGGTTCCTCTGTCCATGGAATTTTCCAGGCAAGAATACTGGAGTGGGTTGCCATTTCCTTCTCCAGGGGATCTTCCTGACCCAGGGATTGAATTCACATCTCTTGCATCTCCTCCATTTGCAGGTGGGTTCTTTACCACTAGTGCCACCTGGGAAGCCAGAAAAGAGTATAGTAAAGAAGAAAATACTAAACAAAGTTGAGTCACCTTAAAAATGTCTTTGCACTGATCTTGGTGGACAGTGATATCTATTTAGTTTCACAAATGTGCAGCTCAGTGTTCACAGAAGTTGACAGTGTTTAAAAAAAAAGTTCTGGTTCTGGATGTAAAAATACATTTTTCATTCTAAAATGATAACTAATGGACATATAGCAAGAATTAATTTTTAAAATGAAATTGCAGGTTTTTTCTTATATCTCACAAGTTCATTCTAAACTGGTGATATTTGGTTTGGGCTGAATATTGGTATTACACTAGGCCCTTCAGCATTTTGTAATTGTCAATCTCATTTTTTATTCATTGCTTCACTACATATTGGCTCAATGGTCAAGAAACCTCCTGTAATACAATACAATGTAGGAGACGCAGGTTCGATTTCTGGGTTGGGAAGATCCTCTGGAGAAGGAAAAGGCAATCCACTCCATATTCTTGCCTGGAGAATCCCATGGACAGAGGAGCCTGGTGAGCTATAGTCCATGGGGTTGTAAAGAGTCAGACATGATGTAGCGACTAAACAACAAAACCATATACTGCTTAGCTTTGCTTATAAACAAACTTTCTGTAGATGATATTAATCAGTCCTTTTGCTTTTTCACTCGATATTATCTTCATGAGATTTGTTTTCTTTGCTGTATCATACTCTAATTTACACAAATGTTTCAATTTATTGATCCATCTTTTCAATGGATATTGAGGTTGTTTCTCTTTCTCTTTTCTTTTACTATATTGGTAAAGCTTCTCTGAATATTCCAGTGCATACCTCTTTATGTACATGTGCAAGAATTGTAGAGTATATGACTAAGAGTTGAACTGCTGGGTCATAAGTAATGTGGTGGTTTTTTTTGACCACACCTCCCAGCTTGCAGGATCTTAGTTCCCTGACTAGGGGTCTAGCACGGGTCCCTGCAGTGGAAGCAGAGTTCTAACCACTGGACCACAGGGAATTCCCAGAGGATGTGCATCTTTAGTAGACAATGGCAATGCTTTTTCCAAAGTGGTAGCATTTGTGCTTCAACCACAGCATCCATCTCTATTCTTTCCCTGTGACTTTACAGCAATTTTGTGATACTACTAAGGCTCACAGAGAGAAAGAACAAGGGGATTGTGAAAAGAGAATTATTACAAATGTCAGCAAATCCTCTACTAATTTCCTTTTAGATGAGTTGCTTAACCTTTGGAGGGCTTCCCAGGTGGCACAATAGTAAAGAATCTGCCTACCAATGCAGGAGACTTAGGAGGCCCAGGTTTGATCCTTGGGTTGGAAAGATCCCCTGGAGGAGGACATGGCAACTCACTCCAGTATTCTTACCTGGAAAACCCCATCAACAGAGGACCCTGGCGGGCTAGTCTATGGGGTAGCAAAGAGTCACACAACTGAGCATGCACGCAGGCAACCTTTCTGGGTGTCATTTTATTCACTTCTTAAACGAAGTTTTGGACAAGGAGAAATTTCTTTCAGTTCTAAAACTCTTTTATTTCCATTTTGCAGTTGGAAATACTGAGACACGGAACGATAACCTGCTTTGCCTAAATTCATATAGCACATCATTGGGGCTCAAGTTCCTCACGTGGAAAAAGGGGGTAGACTATCCCAATCTTACGTATCACAGCCTATTTTATGTGCCTGGACTGAGAGTCCATGGTTTCAGGGCCAACATTAACCACCATTTATTAATAGATCCATTAGTGAAAGTCGCTCAGTCGTGTCCGACTCTTTGAGACTTCATGAACTATACAGTTCATGGAATTCTCCAGGCCAGAATACTGGAGTGGGTATTCCAGGGGATCTTCCCAACCCAGGGAATGAACCCAGGTCTCCCACATTGAAGGCAAATTCTTTACCAGCTGAGCCACCAGGGAAGCCCAATAAATAGATCTATAATAGACTATACACATTAATGAAATAACATACTATGTGCAAGGCAGGCATCATAGATACCAATGATGTCCTCTGTCCAGAGGACATGTCCTCTGTTTTGGAGGAGATCATAAGATAACAGAAGAAATACATGGGTAAACCAGGATGTATCAGTCTACCGTGAGACAAGTGAGGTGATAGAGATGTGCCCACATCACAGCAGGAGGGGTGGAAAGGAGAACCAGGGAACTCTTATGGAAATAAATGAAAGCCCCATGAGGGCCTGGACCAGCACTTTTGCCTGCCTAGTATCTAGCACTTGGTGGCTCAGATGGGAAAGAGTCTGCCTGCAGCGTGGGAGACCCGAGTTTGATGCCTGGGTCGGAAAGATCCTCTGCAGAAGGAAACGGCAACCCACTCCAGTATCCTTACTGTGATATTGAATGGTTTGCCTTGGAAATGAACAGAGATCGTTCTGTCATTTTTGAGATTGCATCCAAAAGTACTGCATTTCAGACTCTTTTGTTCACTATGATGGCTACTCCATTGCTTTTAAGGGATTCTTGCCCACAGTAATAGATATAATGGTCATCTGAGTTAAACTCACCCATTCGAGTCCATTTTAGTTCACTGATTCCTAAAACGTCTATGTTCACTCTTGCCATCTCCTGTTTGACCACTTCCAATTTGCCTTGAAACGTGGAAGTAACATTCCAGGTTCCTATGCAATATTGCTCTTTACAGCAACAGAATTTACTTCCATCACCAGTCACATCCACAACTGGGTGTTGTTTTTGCTTTGGCTTCATCTCTTCATTCTTTCTGGAGTTATTTCTCCACTGATCTCCAATAGCATATTGGGCACCTACTGACCTGGAGAATTCATCTTTCAGTGTCCTATCTTTTTCCCTTTTCATACTGTCCATGGTGTTCTCAAGGCAAGAATACTGATGTGTACGCCCCGACCAGTAATGCTGAAGAAGCTGAAGTTGAATGGTTTTATGAAGATCTATAATACCTTCTAGAACTAACACTCAAAAAAGATGTCCTTTTCATTATAGGGGATTGGAATGCAAAAGTAGGAAATCAAGAAACACCTGGAGTAACAGGCAAGTTTGGCCTTGGAGTACAAAATGAAGCAGGGCGAAGACTAACAGAGTTTTGCCAAAAGAATGCACTGGTCATGGCAAACACCCTCTTCCAACAACACAAGAGAAGACTCTACACATGGACATCACCAGATGGTCAACACCGAAATCAGATTGATTATATTCTTTGTGGCCAAAGATGGAGAAGCTCTATACAGTAGGCAAAAACAAGACTGGGAGCTGACTGTGGCTCAGATCATGAACTCCTTATTGCCAAATTCAGACTGAAATTGAAGAAAGTAGTAAAACCACTAGACCATTCAGGTATGACCTAAATCAAATCCCTTACAATTATACAGTGGAAGTGACAAATAGATTCAAGGGATTAGATCTGACAGACAGAGTGCTTGATGAACTATGGACGGAGGTTCATGACATTGTGCGGGAGGCAGTGATCAAGATCATCCCCATGGAAAAGAAATGTAAAAAGGCAAAATGGTTGTCTGAGGAAGCCTTACAAATAGCTGAGAAAAGAGAAGCTAAAGGCAAAGGAGAAAAGGAAAGAAATACCCATTTGAATGCAGAGGTCCAAAGAATAGCAAGGAGAGATAAGAAAGCCTTTCTCAGTGATCAATGCAAAGAAACAGAGGAAAACAACAGAGTGGGAAAGACTAGCAATCTTTCCAAGAAAATCAGAGATACTAAGGGAACATTTCATGAAAAGATGGGGACCATAAAGTACAAAAATGGTATGGACCTAACAGAAGCAGAAGAGATTAAGAAGAGGTGGCAAGAATACATGGAAGAACTGTACAAAAAAGATCTTCATGACCCTGATAATCATGATGGTGTGATCTCTCACCTAGAGCCAGACATCCTGGAATGTGAAGTCAAGTGGGCCTTAGGGAAACATCACTACGAACGAAGTCAGTGGAGGTGATGAAATTTCAGTTGAGCTATTTCAAATCCTAAAAGATGATGCTGTGAAAGTGCTGCACTCAATATGCCAACAAGTTTGGAAAACTCAGCAGTGGCCGCTAGACTGGAAAAGGTCAGTTTTCATTCCAATCCCAAAGAAAGGCAATGACAAAGAATGCTCAAACTATTGCACAATTGCACTCATCATCTCACACGCTAGCAAAGTAATGCTCAAAATTCTCCAAGCCAGGCTTCAACAGTATGTGAACCGTGAACTTCTAGATGTTCAAGCTGGATTGAGAAAAGGCAGAGGAACCAGAGATCAAATTGCCAACATCCGCTGGATCATGGAAAAAGTAAGAGTTACACAAAAACATCTATTTCTGCTTTATTGATTATGCCAAAGCCTTTGACTGTGTGGATCACAATCAACTGTGGAAAATTCTGAAAGAGATGGGAATACCAGACCACCTGACCTGCCTCCTGAGAAATCTGTATGCAGGTCAAGAAGCAACAGTTAGAACTGGACATGGAACAACAGACTGGTTCCAAATCAGGAAAGGAGTACGTCAAGGCTGTATATTGTCACACTGCTTATTTACCTTATATGCAGAGTACATCATGAGAAACGCTGGGCTGGAAGAAGCACAAGCTGGAATCAAGATTGCCGGGAGAAACATCAACAACCTCAGATATCCAGATGACACCACCGTTATGGCATAAAGTGAAGAAGGACTAACAAGCCTCTTGATGAAAGTGAAAGAGTAAAAAAGTTGGTTTAAAACTCAACATTCAGAAAACGAAGATCGTGGTATCTGGTCCCATCACTTTATGGCAAATAAATGCGGAAACAGTGGAAACAGTGGAAGACTTTATTTTGGGGGGCTCCAAAATCACTGCAGATGGTGCTTACAGTCATGAAATTAAAAGACGCTTGCTCCTTGGAAGGAAAGCTATGATCAACCTAGACAACATATTAAAAAGCAGAGACATTACTTTGCCAACAAAAGTCTGTCTAGTCAAGGCTATCCAGGTTTTCCAGTGGTCATGTATGGATGTGAGAGGTGGACTATAAAGAAAGCTAAACGCTGAAGAATTGATGCTTTTGAACTGTGGTGTTGGAGAAGACTCTTGAGAGTCCCTTGGACTGCAAGGAGATCCAACCCGTCTCTCCTAAGAGAGAAGGAAATCAGTCCTAAGTATTCATTGGAAGGACTGATGCTGAAGCTGATGCAATGGCCACCTGATGCGAAGAACTGAGTCACTAGAAAAGCCCCTAATGCTGGGAAAGATTGAAGGCGGGAGGAGAAGGGGACAACAGAGGATGAGATGGTTGGATGGCATCACTGACTCGATGGACATGAGTCTGAATAAGCTCCCAGAGCTGGTAATGGACAGGGAAGCCTGCAGTCCATGGGGTCTCAAAGAGTTGGACATGACAGAGCAACTCAACTGACTGACTGATACAGTATCCTTCCCTGGAAAATTCCATGGATGGAGGAGCCTGGTGGGTTATTGTCCATGGAGTCACAAAGAGTCAGACATTACTGAGCAACTTCACTTTCACTTTCAGTATCTAGCACAGAAGCTGTCACAGGATAGTCCCTCAATAAATGTTTATGAACTGAATGAAGACTAACAATACCTTATCATCCTGAAACATGTTTACAGTTCACAAAATGCTGCTGTATACATTATCTTCATTGATTTTATCAGGTCCTTTTGGTATAATCAAAACAGATGGGGTTGAGAAACAGTCCCTCCATTGGCAAGTATCAGAAGAGATTAAGGAAAACCTGATAAAGTCATTGTTATTTTAATGATATGAATTGGAGCCTCTTAGCAGGCAGTTTCTACACAGGAACTACCTGTTAAGTAGGGAAGGTTAAATTTGCAATGGAAAAAAAAATCCCTCTCAAATACAGTGTCCTTCATCACACCTTCCTGGGAAAACAACTGTCTCCCATCAAATGCATGAGGCATTCTCTTCCATATTTCTGTCCTGCCTGTTTGGCCTTTATATGCTCAAGAAATCAGAAAACAGACGTAGGGTGAATTACTGTGAAAAATCAATGCCTGTCATTTTCTATTTTTATCATGACAATGAATGCTGGATTGTTGCATCTGAGCACAAGAATGGGAATTGTTCATATAGAAGAAATCAAACATGAAACAAAGGGCCACTCTGTGAGAAGGACGGGCTTGAGTATTTCTGAACTAGAACCACTGCCTGAGACAGCCCCTCAGTTTTCCATTCCTACCTTCTTTTTCAGCAAAGTTGAACTGCTGCCTGGGAGCTATATTTCTTTTTATAATTGTTCTTGATCTTCATATCGACCCAAACAGGGTCTCTGGGAAAGGGTAGAAGCTGTGAATGTCTGCTGCTTTCCCAATCTAAATAGTTCTTGGGTTATCTCTTAGCACCTTGTGGGCCTCCCTCCTGATCCTTATCACAGATTAGCTCACCCAGGGGTGAGGGTCTAAAATCAGCATATGAAGTGAAAAGAGTAGAATCGAAATTTCCATTATCAACCACTTAAATCTCCCAGAAAGTGCTATATGGGTGGTTTGCATATACTACCCCATCCCTCCTCCCAGCCGCCGCCCTGACCTCAGACGCAGGGTAGCTCCTCTTGGCCGTTCCTGCGCTGTCGCATGCTGGCACTCTAGGCCGCTGCCCCTGACCTCAGACGTGGGGTAGTTCCTCTCAGCCACGCTTAGTGAGCTGGCTCACAGCCGCCTGTGCTTAGTGAGCCCTTTAAGGGTCTAGATCTGATAGATAAAGTGCCTGATGACTATGGAATGAAGTTCGTGACATTGTACAGGAGACAGGGATCAAGACCATCCCCATGGAAAAGAAATGCAAAAAAGCAAAATGGCTGTCTGGGGAGGCCTTACAAATAGTTGTGAAGACAAGAGACGCAAAAAGCAAAGGAGAAAAGGAAAGATATAAGCATCTGAATGCACAGTTCCAAAGAATAGCAAGAAGAGATAAGAAAGCCTTCTTCAGCGATCAATGCAAAGAAATAGAGGAAAACAACAGAATGGGAAAGACTAGAGATCTTTTTAAGAAAATTAGAGATACCAAGGGAACATTTCATGTAAAGATGGGCTCAATAAAGGACAGAAATGGTCTGGACCTAACAGAAGCAGAAGATATTAAGAAGAGGTGGCAAGAATACACGGAAGAACTGTACAAAAAAGATCTTCATGACCCAGATAATCATGATGACGTGATCACTAATCTAGAGCCAGACATCTTGGAACGTGAAGTCGAGGGGGCCTTAGAAAGCATCACTACAAACAAAGCTAGTGGAGGTGATGGAATTCCAGTTGAGCTGTTTCAAATCCTGAAAGATGATGCTGTGAAGGTGCTACACTCAATATGTCAGCAAGTTTGGAAAACTCAGCAGTGGCCACAGGACTGGAAAAGCTCAGTTTTCATTCCAATTCCAAAGAAAGGCAATGCCAAAGAATGCTCAAACTACCGCACAATTGCATTCATCTCACATGCTAGTAAAGTAATGCTCAAAATTCTCCAAGCCAGACTTCAGCAATACGTGAACCGTGAACTTCCAGATGTTCAAGCTGGTTTTAGAAAAGGCAGAGGAACCAGAGATGAGAGTTCCAGAAAAACATCTATTTCTGCTTTATTGATTATGCCAAAGCCTTTGACTGTGTGGATCACAATAAACTGTGGAAAATTCTGAAAGAGATGGGAATACCAGACCACCTGACCTGCTTCCTGAGAAATCTGTATGCAGGTCAGGAAGCAACAGTTAGAACTGGACATGGAACAACAGACTGGTTCCAAACAGGAAAAGGAGTACATCAAGGCTGTATATTGTCACCCTGCTTATTTAACTTATACGCAGAGTACATCATGAGAAACGCTGGGCTGGAAGAAGCACAAGCTGGAATCAAGATTGCCGGGAGAAATATCAATAACCTCAGATATGCAGATGACACCACCCTTATGGCAGAAAGTGAAGAGGAACTAAAAAGCTTCTTG
Source organism: Capricornis sumatraensis (assembly GCF_032405125.1). NCBI lineage: Eukaryota > Metazoa > Chordata > Mammalia > Artiodactyla > Bovidae > Capricornis > Capricornis sumatraensis. The sequence continues at coordinate 25,177,196 of NC_091092.1, forward strand.
ATGAAAGTGAAAGAGGAGAGTGAAAAAGTTGGCTTAAAACTCAACATTCAGAAAACGAAGATCATGGCATCCGGTCCCATCACTTCATGGGAAATAGATGGGGAAACAGTAGAAACAGTGTCAGACTTTATTTTTGGGGGCTCCAAAATCACTGCAGATGGTAACTGCAGCCATGAAATTAAAAGACGCTTACTCCTTGGAAGAAAAGTTATGACCAGCCTAGATAGCATATTCAAAAGCAGAGACATTACTTTGCCGACTAAGGTCCATCTAATCAAGGCTATGGTTTTTCCTGTGGTCATGTATGGATGTGAGAGTTGGACTGTGAAGAAGGCTGAGCGCCGAAGAATTGATGCTTTTGAACTGTGGTGTTGGAGAAGACTCTTGAGAGTCCCTTGGACTGCAAGGAGATCCAACCAGTCCATTCTGAAGGAGATCAGCCCTGGGATTTCTTTGGAAGGAATGATGCTAAAGCTGAAGCTCCAGTACTTTGGCCACCTCATGTGAAGAGTCGACTCATTGGAAAAGACCCTGATGCTGGGAGGGATTGGGGGCAGGAGGAGAAGGGGATGACTGAGGATGAGATGGCTGGATGGCATCACAGACTCGATGGACGTGAGTCTGAGTGTACTCCGGGAGATGGTGATGGACAGGGAGGCCTGGCGTGCTGCGATTCATGGGGTCGCAAAGATTCGGACACGACTGAGCGACTGAACTGAACTGAACTGAACCCTATTCCTGGGTTGGGAAGATCCCCTGAAGGAGGAAATGGTAACTCACTCCAGTATTCTTGCCTGGGGAGTCCCATGGACAGAGGAGCCTGGCGGGCTACAGTCCATAGGGTCGCAAAGAATCAAACACAGCTTAGCAACTAAACAACAATATATATGAATAAATGTATTATGTGCATAGGAATATCCTATATGTGACAATATGTAGGCAAAATATATCTCAGTATTTTAATCACATAAAAAGGAGAATGCTCAGAACAGAAACCACAGAAGTGCACCAATGCCATAGCTCTGTTTCTTGGCAGAATTATGTAATGCTTATCATTCCCAGTGGGGCTTCCCTGGTGGCTCAGAGGGTAAAGCATGTGCCTGCAATGCAGGAGACCTGGGTTCAATCCCTGGGTCAGGAAGATCCCCTGGAGAAAGGAAATGGCAACCCACTCCAGTACTCTTGCCTGGAAATTCCCATGGACAGAGAAGCCTGGTAGGCTACAGTCCATGGGATCGCAAAGAGTCGGATATGACTGAGCGACTTCACCCTATCATTCCCAGTAGACTCTAATCTCCATTAAGCCATGGAACCTGCTCTATTTTGATGGCTCCTCTTATCCTCTCTATGAATGCCTAGCTCAGTTCAGCCTCATAAGTAGATGTCAACTGACTAACTTAAAGGTGAGCTGGGAGGACAGAGGCAGGATGAGATCTGGTCCAGAACCAGCCTGCTCTGCTACCATGATGACCTCAACAAGGACAATGTGTCCTACCAGCTGGCAGGCCCTCCAGGTCACCTAGCTGATAAGCAACTCGTGCGGAGCACTGAGCCACGCTGCTCCCTTCCTATCTGTCTAGGAGAGATGACATTTGAACTCCTAAAAGCCAAGTGATATCAATCTGTCCCACAGTTTTACTTTGTGAACTTCAATGTTTAATGTTTTTTAAACTAATCATATGTGCATTTCATTAAAAACAGGCACCACAAAAGGGGCTGGGATAGGGAATGAGTTTTGTTTTCTTTCTCACACTTTCCTATATTTCTTTTCTCTTGGTTGAACATGTAGTATCTGGGTTCCCAGACCAGGGATCGAACCTGCACCCACCCTGCATTGGAAGTGCAGAGTCTTAAGCATTGGACTGCCAGGGAAGTCCCTTTCCTATACTTTTTAAAATGTTCTACAATGATTACATATTGTTTTTTAAAATCTGAAAAGAAGTTTGAAATATTAAGTATCACATAATCTAGTACCTGTTTTAAGCTACTTTAACCTTTTCTGGATTATGAAGACTCAGTATTACATAGTTGAGGCTTGTGATAAAAAGTGAGACACACTATTTGAAAAAGTAACTGTGATCTTTCCAAATATTTTAATTGTGAAAGTGTATTATTTGATGGCTTCTAACTTAGTGCCACTCTTATTAAAAGCCAATCTCTTTCAGTTGGACAAAATTGCATTCTCATTGCTTTAATAAAAAGATCGATCATCTCTTGACTTAAGTTTGTCTTAAGTTGCCTTCACCCCTCGGAGGTAAGTACCATTTCTAGGATGTTATAAATGGCGTTTAGTAAATGTCAGGGGAAAAAAAGAGGGAGATGAGCTACTCTGCTTAGTTTCCACACATTTCGTGTGGCCACCACCGTTCCATCATAGACCCCTTAATTTTTAGTACTTTGACATTTTAACCGAAATAATTTCCTTGCAAATTTAGCTAGCACTTGTATAATCTACACTCTCCAACTGTACTATATACAAATGCATACAAGAAGAAATAATAAAGAAGCTGATCCACAAAGGTAAAAGGCTATAGAATGATTGCATCTCCCGTCAGGTCAAGCACTGCTTGATATGTATATACCCTGTTACAGATAAGGCTAATTGCCCCTAGTGCCGGCTATCTGGATCACTGACTTGGAGGACTACTGTCCGTGCATGTGTGCGTGGGTGCTCACTCAGTCGTGTCCGACTCTTTGGTGACCCCATGGACTGCAGCCCGCCATGCTTCTCTGTCCGTGGAATTTTTCAGGCAAGAATATTGGAGTGGGTTGCCATTTCATTACAAAATAAAGGAATGGAATTAGATCAAACACGATGTCTTGGGAAGCACAGTGGACTGACCTGAATACAGAGCTCTGCTACCAAGCATAACTTTGGGCTAATTGTTAAATTAGAAACTTGAGCTGGAATAACATGCCATTTGGGTTCCAAAGTTCCATTATTTATCAGATTGCAACTTGTAAGCATATCACAGTAACAACTCTGTTCAGAAAATAATTAGTTTTCTTTAGCAGCACTGGGATTTTTGTCTGATGCTTGTAATTCACATCATTCTGGCACTAGATAAATATTCCTGCTACTGAAACATAAGCCTCTTGTAGTCAGTGGCAGATTTGGGATATAGTTGTATTATCTTCAGCTGTGATCCTCTTAGGGCTTCCCAGCTCTCCAAGGTCAAGGCTCTGACATGGGTCTTGCAAGGTCTACCTATGTTCTGCCATAATCACTCTATAATTTAAGCTGGAAAACCACTACTTCAAGTAATAAATCACTATTTGGCACAGACTGCGAGAAACTATCTCATTTAAAATGAAACAAAAAATTTTAATTAGTATGCTATGCCTTTTGACTTGTATTGACCAAAATAGTAATACATAATCTAATTATGGGGCTTCCCAGGTGGCTCTAGCAGTAAAGAATCTGCCTGCCAATGCAGGAGACATAAGAGATGCTGGTTTAATCCCTGGGTAGGGAAGATCCCCTGGAGAAGGAAATGGCAACCCACTCCAGTATTATTGCCTGGAAAATTCCATGGACAGAGCAACCTGGCAGGCTATAGTCCGTGGAGTCACAGAATCAGACACGACTGAGTGACTGAGCAGAGAGCAGAGAATCTAATTATACTACTATTTACAGTTTGCAATAGGAATTTTGGAGCTTTGTGGATTCTCAGTGGATCAATCCCAAATCTCTAGCGCCATGTCCAGCCCAGAACAATCTCCTAAGCTCTAGACCCATATAATCCAGCTGTTGATTGGATGTCTCTCCCACTTTTTTTACGCACAAACACTTGAAATCAGTGTATCCCACACAACTCATCACCTCCCAAATCTGCTACTCTCTCTTTGTCTAAGCTCTAGAGAACCGGACTGCCATTGTCTTGGGGGCTTCTGTTTGAAACCTCAGCATTCATCTTTGACTCTCCTCTCTCAGTCCTAATCAGCTATTAAGTGAATCCCACATTCAGTGTTTCTCCCATCCATCTTCTCCACCCCATGTCTACTGTCTTACCCCCTAGTTTAGACCCTATTCACTCTCAGCTATACTTCTGAAGTGACCTTTTTTAAAAACAATTTTATTGATTGATCTTATTTTAGGCTGTGCTGGGTCTTCGTTGCTGCACATGCTTTCTCTAGTTGTTGCAAGTAGGGGCTACTCTCTAGTTACAGTGCACAGGCGTCTCACTGCAGTGGGTCCTCTTGTTGCAAAGCACAGGCTCTAGAGTGCTTGGGCTTCTGTGTTGAATTGGGGCACATGAACTCAGTAGTTGTGGCAGACAGGCTTAGGTGCTCCGAGGCGTGTGGTATCTTCCCAAACCAGAGATCGAACCCATGTCCCCTGCATTGGCAGGCAGACTCCTAATCACTGGACCACCAGGAAAGTCCCCCTGAAGTGATCTTCTAACTGGTCTCCCTGGTTTCGGCCTGCACCCTTTCCCTTTCAGTCCATCATTCACACAGCTGCCAGATAGACTGCAAAGATTTAAGATTTATACTCTTCTACCCTAAAGCTTTCAGAGGCTCCCTTATTCCTATTGAATATTGGCTTTCAGACTTAAAAAAAAAAACAAAACACTGATTATTGATTTATTTAAAAGGTTGACTTAAGTATCTGCAATGGTGACTTCAACCTTGACTCCTGGCCCAATACTGATGGAAGCTTAAAAATCTCAGAATGGCTATGCAAGACAAGCCACTTGTGGATCCTCATCTGAAAATGATCCCAAGTCTTAGAACCTCCCACCATGAAGACTTTTCCTTGTAGTTATTCTTAGAGTCTCAGTAGGCATCCCACCTGGTCCTTTTACTTTGAGGTTCTTTTTCTTTGTGCCTCTGATCAAGTCAGCATACAGCTTCTACAAAGATTTTGTGTTGTGGCTGGTTAAGATCATTCTAATTCAATGAGTCTCCACTTTTGGTTCCAGGGGAGTCTTTAAAAGCCAAGGCTGCAGCATGGTTTCTTGGTCTGGTGAACCAGGGCTTGGAGGCAGCAATGACTGCATCTTTCTCAAAGAAAAAGCCTTTACAATTTTCCAAGTCAGATGAATGCTTTCATAGACAAAAATCTGATACAGACCCCAATGCATAAAACAAATAAAAAGGATAGTTTATTAATATGAATTTATTTTCCAAGTTAAAAATCATTACATTTATGTATCACAAAATCAACCAATGAAGAAAAATGAGGCTCTTCTGATAAACACAAAAGTCTGAAATCAAGGCTAAGGGAACTACGTTCTTATACTAACATTCCATTTATTTTATTTATTTTTTATTTTGGTTTTACTGTATTGAGACAATTTATACATAGTCATGTATGCATGCATGCTAAGTCACTTCAGTTGTATCTGACTCTTTGCAACTCTAAGGACTGTAGCCCCCCAGGCTCCACTGTCCATGGTATTTTCCAGGCAAGAATACTGGAGTGGGTTGCCATTTCCTACTCCAGGGGATCTTCCTGACCCAGAGATCAAACCTGGGTCTCCTGAGTCTCCTGCATTGGCAGGCAGATTCTTTACCACTAACACCACCTGGCAAGAATACTGGAGCACATAGCCATTCCCTTCTTCAGGGGATCTTCCCAACTCAGGGATCGAACCTGGGTCTCCTGCATTGCAGGTGGATTGCATCTGAATCACCAGGGAAGCCATACACAATCAAGTGGAGGCAAATGCTAACAGCTTTAATAGTTCATCTTCTAACAGATCTTATTTGCACAAGAATGTAAAAGTAGCTTTCCTCTAAGGTCTGCACCCAAATAAGTGGTAACATATAAGTAATTTTAATGCTTCTGATATGTTAATATTTGTGTATTATATATTTAAAGATATAATGTATTATAGTTTCAAATTATATATTTCAACAAATATTTTTAATGTAGAAAATTAAATCAAATATCTATGGAACTCTTAAAACACATGTATAGAATCTTTGAGTTCATGAGACAAGTTGAAACTCTTGCCATAAAAAAATGCTTGGTGATCTAGCTTCAATCTATTCTTCTGAACTTGGCCTCTATTGCCTTTCACACAGTCTTAAAAAGAATGAAAACTTGTTATGTTCTGTACACCAGATTACTAGTATTAGAATACATGTAGAAGAAAACACACTAAATACAAAAAGAACGAAATGGAGAAAAATTACCCCACATCCCTCCATCCAAGGCTGAGTACTATAAATGTTTTATTATAATTTCTTTTGCTCTTTTCCCTTTCATAGTAAGATGGATAGTTATACACGCCTGTGCCAAGCACTTAAATAGATGATCTCATTTAACACTCGCAAACACCCTCTTAGGCAATTAATGTTATTCATTACATTGAACACACAGGAAACAGAGGATCAAATAGGTCACACAGTAAAGTGCAGGGCTAACTATCAATTCACTCTCTGCCTGACTCCAGAGACTACAGACTAAACCACAATAGCATCACTTTTCTTCCCATGGCCTCTTTCTCGTACTCTAGTTCTACCCACTTTGTTTATTTCTCTATTTAGCTGTGCTGGGTCTTGGTTGCGGCACATGGGATCTAGTTCCCTGACCAGGGATCGAACCTGTATTGGGAGCTAACCACTGGACCACCGGGGAAGTCCCTCTGCCCACCATAATTTACTGTTCCTTGAAGACATCTTCCTCGGTGTGTGCCATTTCCTTTGCTAAGATTGTTCCTTTCCCCTTTCTGCTTAGCCAAATCCTGCTGACCATTCAAATGCCAACTACTCCACAAAGCTTCCTGAATCCACCCTCAGCTCACTTCCTAGAATTCCTGATACTTTTTCCTGTACTCCACCTACTTTTCCTCCCATCTCGATCTCCTTGCCTTCCCCTGCCTTCCACACTATCACAGGCAGCAGGGCTTTCCTCTGTCAGTACTGAGTGACCAATGGCCCTGTTTCAGTTCCCATGCTTTGGACCTGGGACTGAGCAGTTCCTCTAGGATGTAGCCACACTGGGCTGGAGGCCTGGCCCTCTGTTACTAAGTGAAGTGCAAGCTCCTGTGCACATAAGTCACAAAAATCATTCCTTCTGTGATCTAGGCAGAACCAATCTGCCAACTCTCCTCTCAGGGCTGCCTGTTGCATTTTTTACTTCTTTTCCCCTCAAGGCTGCTCTTGACGTTACTTTGAAGAGAATTTCCTCTTGATAAAGTCATTCACAATGTGAGATAAAACCAGCTTTGTGATCTGCCCCACGTTCTACGAAGGCAGCCTGAGTAGCTAAACAAGTTTTGTTTGCTTTATTCCAAAGTTTTTTGTGGCCCCCTAAGGAGGCCATTGGCATTGAAAAGCAACTCTCTGGATTGCAGATTATGAGACCTAGTTCCATGGAACTGTGGTTCCGAGCTTCACAAGTCATCCCTAGGGGTCCTTCAGAGAAAGTGTGCACATGTTTATCAAACTCACTTGGTTAAGGGTGAGAGCAAAAGATTGTCTGTACACATGCCAACTGGAATGTCACCTCAAGTGACCGGGACTGGAAACCATGAAGTCTTTGGATGTGTGCCACGTATAGAAAGATGATTTGCCAATGTATTTCTAATACACCACATCCTTACTACAGGGGTGTGGGAAAATGTGAAATCTCCAGCCTGAACTCTGTCCTAAATTCAAGATTCACACGTCCAGCTGCCTACCAGACATCCTTACCTAGGTATATGACAAAAGTATTCAATTCCACAAGTCAAAATGAGCTCCTAATAGTCACTCTAACCTGCAGAACCCCAATCTTCCAGTTGCTCAAATCATTCTTAGCTCTTTTGTTTTTTCTCACATTCCACCTCTGGCCCAGAGTAAATCCTCTTGGCCCCATTGGCAGAGGTTCACCATCCCATTGCCACCATTCTGTCCCAGGTCACCCCCTTTTTTCTTCTGGATTATCACATGGACTGCTAGTAGGTTTCTCCACTGTTTCCTCCTCAACGTTCAGTCTAGTCTTCACCCAGCAGCCAGGGTGACATTGTTGAAACTTAGAATCAACTCAAAACCCTCCAGGGACTTCTTATTTCACTCACACTGAAAGCCTCACTGTTTCTTGAAGCTGCCAAGCACACTCTCACCTCAGGGCTCCGCACTTGCTCTTTCCTCCACCTGGAAGGTTTTTTCACCAGATCTCTGCAGGACTACCTTCTCCATCTCCTTCAAGTCTTTACTGAAAATTCATTTCATCATCTCTTTCTCAATACCTTCCCCAGCCACACTTTATAAAACTGCAAGACAAATATCCTGACATCTCCAATCTCCCTTCCCTGTTTTACACTCTTCTTAGGATTGTCATTAGCTAGGAAATCATGCATTTTACATTATTTATCATGCTAGTTGTTTGACCACTAGAATGTTAGCTCCATGAGGGCAGGAAATTTGATCTGTTTTATTCAGCACTGTATCAGTAGTGTCAGAACACTGCTTGTATGTAGTCGTCATTCAACAAATGCTTGTTGAGTGAATGGATATTTAATGAATGAACGATAGCTGATCTGGATGAAGAATGGATTCACCCTAGTTTAATGATTTTCAAGTTACATACAGAGCCCCCAGTGACCCATTACAAGGAGAAGGGAAGGGATCCAAGGGAGTAAACCTCTGGACCCTCAGTCCCATGCTTTAACCAGAGCAAACCCAAATCTTACATATTAGTTTTTGTGACAGCCTTGTTTTTGTTTTGTTTGTTTTGCTATTTTAAAAATTGGAGTATAACTGCTTACCAATGCTGTGTCAGTTCCTGCTGTACAGCAAAGTCAATCAGCTATACGTATTCAATGTGTCCATATAGCCCCTCTTTCTGTATTTCCTATTTAGGTCACCACAGAACATTCAGTAGAGTTCCCCAAGCTACACAGTCGGTTCTTGTTAGTTACCTATTCTATACATAGTAGGGTATATATGTCAATCTAAATCTTCCAATTCATCCCACCTCTACTTTCCCCTCTTAATGCCAATAAATTTGTTCTCTATGTCTGTGTGTCTATTTCTGCTTTTGAAATAGGTTCATCTGTACCATTTTTGTAGATTCCACATATATGTGTTATTAATAATATATGATATTTGTTATTCAACAGCTTTGTTTTTGAAGAAAGCATTACTTGAATGGGTTTTTAAGAGTTATCTGAAAATGACTGCCCTAAATCTAAAGAAAGCAGTAACCTCTTCAGGCTAAGAAAGATGAGGTGCTTCAGGGGATGGATACATCATGTTCTTCTCTAGTTCCATCATCTTCTATCTGGGCCTTGACAATGTGGCCCAAGTGTCCCCAAAGAATGCCATATGAGCTAATCATGGCACATTTTCCTGAGAAGCAACTTTACCCCCAAATTTGGGAGCAAATACTGATATTCTATTGAAACCATGGATGGAGCAGAATAAAAACTTCTCATGAATTTAAAAAGTTGAGCACAAACAAACAGAAATTGGGTATCTGCATGAAGCCACTTTACTCGTTAACTTGCTAGAGGGTCCACATTTACTTTTCTCCATCATTAAGAAAAACAGAATTGTTTGAGAAGCACTATATATCTAGAGATGTGGGTGGGAGGAAGAAGTAGCTGAGAATAAAGGGTGTCATCAAGACGGCCGAAAAGTACAACATAAACTTACCTAGGTAGGCTCCTTACAATAATGCTTTAATTTAACATTGGCCTGGAACTTTGTGCTGATCAGGAAGAACATTCTAAGCCCTCTCTATATGCTATACAGATGCCATTAGAAAATATGTCATAGAGCCTTTATTTTTCCTGCAGCGCTAGGAAACAACATCAGATTTCCTGCAGCTCAGAGCATATGGATAGAATAGCTTCCCCTGGGAGGCCTGGGCCAATGGATAGAACAGCAAAACCTAGAATCGTGGTGAAGCATTAAGAAAAAAATACAACATAGTTTTTTAAACATGAGGTTTTTTTTAAAAACAGTTACCACGAGTATAGCTATCTAAGCAACTGCTGCTGCTAAGTCGCTTCAGTTGTGTCCGACTCTGTGCGACCCCATAGACAGCAGCCCACCAGGCTCCCCCATACCTGGGATTCTCCAGGCAAGAACACTGGACTGGGTTGCCATTTCCTTCTCCAATGCATGCAAGTGAAAAGTGAAAGTGATGTCGCTCAGTCCTGTCCGACTCTTAGCGACCCCATGGACTGCTGCCCACCAGGCTCCTCCATCCATAGGATTTTCCAGGCAAGAGTACTGGAGTGGGGTGCCATTGCCTTCTCCAATCTAAGCAACTAAAACTGTACTAATAGTAATTAGAGATGGTGATAGTTGCAAAATATATGTACATCTTAAGTGTTTCCTCTTATTAGTAAGTCTGAGCCTCCATTGGATATGATGATAATCCTGTAACTTAGAAGCATCATTTTCACTAGCAACATTTTCCACAGTAGCTATCATTCATGCTAGATTGATTGATTGATTGATTTTGGTTGCACTGGGTCATCATTGCAGTGAGTGAGTGAGTGAAAATTGCTTAGTCATGTCCGGCTCTTTGTGACCCCATGGACTATACAGTCCATGGAATTCTCCAGGCTAGAATACTGGAGTGGGTAGCCTCTCCCTTCTCCAGGGGATCTTCCCAACCCAGGGACGGAACCCAGGTTTCCCGCGTTGCAGGCAGATTCTTTATCGGCTGAGCCACCAGGGAAGCCCAACCATTGCAGTGCACAGGCTTTTTCCTCTAGTTGTGGTGCTCGGGAGCTTTTCTAGATGCAGCACAAGGGCTTCTCATTGCAGTGCACTGGCTTCTCTTGGTGCACAGCATGGGTGCTAGAGCATGGGCTCAGTAGCTGGGGCTTGCCAGCTTAGTTGCTCCACAGCATGTGGAACCTTAGTTCCCCAACCAGGGATAGAACCTGTGCCCCTATATTGGAAGGCTGATTCTTAACCACTGGACCACCAGGCAAGTCCCCATGATGAATTTATAATATTTATCACAGTCTTAGAAAGGAAAGTACCAGAGTCATGAATGAGGAGGTTGTTGATCTTCACAATTGATCTAGGTGGCTAGCACATATTAGGAAATAATAAAGATGGAGAGCTTTAGATTGAAAAAAATATATAACAGGAGCTCTGAGCTCTTCTGCTAGCTCTGCTAGGAAATCACTGTGCCACTTCACATCTCTGGCCCTCAGTTTCCTTACCTATAAATGAGAGCTTTGGTGGATGAGATTCCCTCCAATGCTCCTTAGTCTCTGACATTCCATGAGTCTATAGAACCCACATTCACAGCCAAACCACTCAGTGCATATAAATATTCTACAACAATCAACAAACACCAGCAACATGTAAGGACTAGAAGTGAGTGAATGAGTAGTCAGGGAGAAACCCATTAAACAAATGGACCTTCCTCATCGGTCTTACTTTCAACAGACAGGAGCCAGAACTCAAAGTCCAAGAAAGAGCTCCGCCTCACCCCTTCTCACACTCCATTCTGAGGTAAGATTACTCTTCAGCATTTCTAGATGTGGTCTGGCCACACACCCACTTGACCTCCTTTCAGTTTGGTGTTTTTTAAAGGACGGTACTAGCAAATGATACAGGGCCAGAGCTGGAGGGCTCCTAGAGAGGATCTAGGCCCAGACTCCAACGGGTAGCAGGTAGACTTAATTCAGTTCATGTCTTGTTGACTCAGAGACCAGAGTGTTTCATGACACCAAGGCGGCCTTTCAGTCTCCCTCCCTTTATACCCACTCTCAAGTCTCAGCCTCGGCTTGGTTCTAGCGGCTTTCCAAAACTAAACCACCCCAATGTCAAATCAGTCCTAACTTTTGCTGAGAAGGGACTTAATGAGAAGGAACTTGACTTGGACCTGACAGCGCTCCCTGTGCGCTTCCATTCCAGCCAATACAGGAAGCAGTTTGAAGTGAGCCTGCACCCTAAGCACGGCAACAGGGGACTACTGCAGGCCGGGGTGGGATCAGCTAGGTTCTTCAGTCCTCTGAACAAGAGCCAGAGAACCAGAGCCTCTGTGTATCTGCAATTTACTAGAAGGTGGGTCCATACAAGGGGTTTTACTTACTGAGGTATTAAGAAAATGAAACCACAGGGGATTTCCCTGGTGGTTCAATGGCTAAGATTCCACACTCTCAATGCAGGGGGGCTGGGTTTGATCCCTAGTCAAGGAATTAGATTCCACATGCTGCAACTAAGACCCAGAGCAGCTAAATAAATAAATATTAAAAACAAAAAACAAAAACACACAGAAGACTCTGGGGCAGGAGGCTACACCTGGAAAGAAGGCCAGATAGTGAATCCTTAAAAGGCACTTTTATTTGCATTTTTTTCAGGACTCTTGTCATGTTTCCCTTATTGTCCTGGAAATGCCCACATTCAAACATTATGTTCCACTGTCAGATCATCTGTACCAATTCGTTGTTCATAAAATGCAATTACTCTCCTTAGACATATATCTATACATGAGAAAGAGACAGCTCAGGCAATATTGATTTGGCAAGGAGACAGACAATAGCATCTTTTTTTCTCTTTTCCTCTCTAATTTCCTTTTCTTCAAATTCATTTTTTTATCTCTAACAAGGGGCTGGCTTATGTTCTCACCTTCATTTCAGACTAAGACATTGGCAACTATGCCTGGCATTGATGGAGGCTGGAGTAGAGAAGATAAAGTTGATAACATTATGTAAATCAAAAGATGAAAACCGGAGGCCTTCAGCCATGTTCTGTGTGGCCCACACAGTGACTTGCATCACTTTTAAAAAGTTAACATTTGAAATGTGGGAGATTTTAGGGCCAACCCTCTAGTGGCTCAGATGGTAAAGAATCTGCCTGCAGTGTAGTAGACCCAGGTTCGATCCCTGGGTCAGGAAGATCCCCTGGTGAAGGGAATAGGTACCCACTACAGTATTCTTGCCTGAGAAATCCCATGGACAGAGGACCCTGGCAGGCTACTAGTTAGTCCATGGAGTTACAAAGAGTCAGACACAACTGAAATGTGGGAGATTTTACCTAAAAATTCATAGTTCTTTACAATATTGGTTCCTTCAAATAAAAATAAATAAAATTTTTTAAAATCCATATTTCTATTTTTCCTATTGTAGAAAAGATCAATGAAACTTAAGAGCTGATGATTTGAAAAGATAAACAAAAATGGATAAACCTTTAGCTACACTATAAAAAAAGAGAGGGCCCAAATCAAAAAATCATAAATGAAAAAGGGTAAGTTACAACCTACACCACAGAAATACAAAAGATCATAAGAGACTACTACAAACAACCATGTGCCAATAAGATGTACAATCTATAGAGGAAATGGACAAATTCCTAGAAATGTATGATCTCCCAAGATTGAACCAGGAAGAAAAAAATATGAAAAGACCCTGATGCCAGGAAAGATTGAAGGCAAAAGGAGAAGAGGGCAACAGAGGATAAGATGGTTAGATAACATCACCAACTCAATGGACATGAATTTGAGCAAACTCCAGGAGATAAAGAATGACAGGGGAGCCTGGCAAGCTACAGTCCATGGGGTCAAAAAGAGTTGGACATGAGTTAGTGACTCAGCAACAACAATAAGTGAATAGACCAACTACCAGTAATGAAATTGAATCAGTAATTTAAAAAAATATTTGACATAAATCAATAGTTTTTAGATCTGCCTCTTAAAGCAAAGGAAATAAAAGCAAAAATAAACGAATGGAACCTAATTAAACTTAAAAGTTTTTGCACAACAACAAAAAAACCATTGACAAAACTGAAAAGGCAGCCTATTCAATGAAAATAGTTGCAAATAATATGACCATTAAGGAATTAATATCCAAAATAGATAAACAGCTCATACAACTCAACATCAAAAAAACAAATAACTTGATTAAAAAATGGGCAGAAGGCCTGAATAGACATTTTCCAAAGATGGCTAACAGGCACAGAAAAGATGCTCAGCATCACTAGTTATTTGAGAAATGCAAATTAAAACTACAATGAGATACTACTTCATAATTGTCAGAATGACCATCATCAAAAAGAACACAAAAAACTAATGATGGTGAGAATATGAAGAAAAGGAAACCCTTGTACACTGTTGGTAAGAATGTAAATTGGAGCAGACACTGTGGAAAACAGTATGGAGGTTTCTCCAAAAACTGAAAATAGAACTACCATATGGCCCAGCAGTTCCACCCCTGGGTATAAATCCCCCCAAAAGAAAAACACTAATTTGAAAAGACAGATCCCCTGGAGAAGGAAATGCCAACCCATTCCAGTATTCTTGCCTGGGAAATCCCATGGACAGAGGAGCCTGGAGGGCTACAGTCCGTGGGTCGCAAAGAGTTGGAGCAACTAAACAACAACAACCACACATACTGTAATGTCCATAGTAGCATTATTTCAGTTCAGTTCAGTTCAGTCTCAGTCATGCCTGACTCTTTGCGACCCCATGAATTGCAGCATGCCAGGCCTCCCGGTTCATCACCATCTCCCAGAGTTCACCCAGACCCACGTCCATCGAGTCCGTGATGCCATCCAGCCATCTCATCCTCGGTCATCCCCCCTTCTCCTCCTGCCCCCAATCCCTCCCAGCATCAGAGTTTTTTCCAATCAGTCAACTCTTCGCATGAGGTGGCCAAAGTACTGGAGTTTCAGCTTCAGCATCATTCCCTCCAAAGAAATCCCAGGGTTGATCTCCTTCAGAATGGACTGGTTGAATCTCCTTGCAGTCCAAGGGACTCTCAAGAGTCTTCTCCAACACCACAGTTCAAAAGCATCAATTCTTCGGCGCTCAGCCTGCTTCACAGTCCAACTCTCACATCCATACATGACCACAGGAAAAACCATAGCCTTGACTAGACGGACCTTAGTCGGCAAAGTAATGTCTCTGCTTTTGAATATACTATCTAGGTTGCTCATAACTTTCCCTCCAAGGAGTAAGCGTCTTTTAATTTCATGCCTGCAATCACCATCTGCAGGGATTTTGGAGCCCAAAAAAATAAAGTCTGACACTGTTTCCACTGTTTCCCCGTCTATTTCCCATGAAGTGATGGGACCGATGCCATGATCTTCGTTTTCTGAATGTTGAGTTTTAAGCCACCTTTTTCACTCTCCTCTTTCACTTTCATCAAGAGGCTTTTTAGCTCCTCTTCACTTTCTGCCATAAGGGTGGTGTCATCTGCATATCTGAGGTTATTGATATTTCTCTTGGCAATCTTGAGTCCAGCTTGTGTTTCTTCCAGTCCAGAGTTTCTCATGATGTACTCTGCGTATAAGTTAAATAAGCAGGGTGACAATATACAGCCTTGACATACACCTTTTCCTATTTGGAACCAGTCTGTTGTTCCATGTCCAGTTCTAACTGTTGCTTCCTGACCTGCATACAGATTTCTCAAGAGGCAGGTCAGGTGGTCTGGTATTCCCATCTCTTTCAGAATTTTCCACAGTTTGTGGTGATCCACACAGTCAAAGGCTTTGTCATAGTCAATAAAGCAGAAATAGATGTTTTTCTGGAACTCTCTTGCTTTTTCCACGATCCAGCGGATGTTGGCAATTTGATCTCTGGCTCCTCTGCCTTTTCTAAAACCAGCTTGAACATCAGGAAGTTCACAGTTCACGTATTGCTGAAGCCTGGCTTGGAGAATTTTGAGCATTACTTTACTAGCATTATTTACAATAGCCAAAATATAGAGGCAACCCAAATGTCCAACACAGATGAGTGGATAAAGAAGATATGATATATACATTATAAATATATATACTATATGTTATAAAAAGTTGGCTATATTCCCTGTGCTGTTCAATATATCCTTGTAAGCTATCTATTTTATACATAGCAGTTTATATCTCTTAATCCCTAACCCCTATTTTGTCCCTCACCCCTTCTCTCTCCCCACTGATAACCACTAGTTTGTTTTCTATATCTGTGAGTCTGGTTTTGTTTTGTTTTGTTTTGTTTTGCTATATTCACTAGCTTGTTTTATTTTTTATATTCCACATATAAGTGATATCATACAATATTTGTTTTTTCTGACTTATTTCACTAAGCATAATACCCTCCAAGTCCTTCCATGTTACTGCAAATGACTAATTTTCATTCTTTTTTATAGCTGAGCAGTATTTCATTGTGTCTGTGTGTACACATATGTATGTGTGTATATATATATATAACATCTTCCTTATCCATTCACCACCATAAAACTACTAGAGCTGCTTATCAGTCCCTGGTTGGGGAACTAAAATCACACACACACACACACAAACACACAATTTAAAAAAAGATCCTTAATCTAGTCACATCTGCAAAGTCCCCTTTGCCATATAAGGTAACATTCCCAGCTTACAGCATGGACATATTGGGGAGGGTAGCATTATTCAGCCTAATGCAACAGATGAGAAGTCTGGGGCCCAGAAAGGGGTAGTGACCTATTCCAGGGCAGAGCCTAAGCCCCTATATCTCTTGACTTCCCAACCACTATTCACTACACAAACAATCTTTTCAGGGTTAAGATTTGTGTCTTTCAAGGTAACAATTAACTAATCTGATAAACCATCTTGAAACAGAGCATGGTGATCAAGTCTGAATATTTTGGCATGGCCTTTCAGAGTTACTTTAATGGTGGAAACTTAAGAACAGATCAAGAAGAGAGAGTCAATAGGAGCGACCAAAAGAAGAGGTGGGCCCAAATGGAGTTCTTAAGATACTCCAGAGTAACCAAGGCTGAGCTGATCAACAGGATTGTATAATTTTGTTGAAAATTCTGAAGATTGCTTTATACAAGTAGGATATAGGCTGCATTACAATCAATACGTGATCAAACTAATAGTTAGCATCCAATTAGCAACCATTACAGATCTAAGAAAATAGATATGTTTCTGTAGGAAATGTATGCAAAATAAAATACACACCCAGTATTAACTTATATTCATAGACAATGATTCAAATTAAATTCTTATCAAGACAGATATAATTTTCTCTTACTGATATTTAATAAAAGATTTTAAAAAGATCTTTTGAAACACAATAGCATGATGAGTACTATATTCATAAATCTCCATCATACTTAAGTAGAAACCATGAATCTCATATTTATGACAATTTGAATTCTATGCCTCCTAACCTGACTGTGAATGAGTGTGTCTGTGACTTGTCTGAGAGCATAGTAGGAATACAGAAAAATCTCATTTTTCATTTATTCTGATTACCACCCAAAAAGCATAAATTCTGTTTACAATAAAGAGCCAAGACAAAAAAGCACTCCATCTTTTGGTTACAGTTAAATTCTTACCAAGTACAAAATTATTGATTGCTGCCCTGATATGGGCTACAAAGCTCTAAAGATCAATGAATTTAAATGGTGCCAACTGAAGTGAACATCAAATCAGCTCATAAATTTAGTACAGTGCCTCCCTAAAGGGGAATTATCATCAGACTCGACACTTTATCTCTGTGGGCAGACGTGTCTGTACAGAAATAGAGCATTCCTCTCTACGGGCAAGCCCTAGACATCCAGTTTATGTATTCTATTACTAACAAAGAATTCACAACGAAAACAAAAAATAATCTTTGAAGAAAATGACGGGGCCTCCAAACAAGACCAAACCAAACAAATGTGATACCTTCGTTCACATATCTGATGCAACAACATCAAATTCTTATTGTTTCTCCTCCAACTTAACCAGCTATCACTTAACCCAGTCATTGGAGACACTCAGTCCCTCCTTTGAGGGTTCCAGATTCTATCCTTTTTTTCAAACCCAAGATATACTCTCTTGAATATTCAAACCCTATCTAACGTGGCTCTGGGAGCTGCCAGCACCTTAAGAAGCCTCCTTTCCTCTGCTGTGTGGGAAAAGTCTACATTCTCTCTAAGCTTCAATTTCCTACTCTGAAAAAAAAAATGGAGATCAGAAAACAATAATATCTCATTGGTTTATTGTAAGAGTGAAAGGTGGAACTTACACAGAGAATTTGGTTCAGTGCCTGCCACACAGTGGGTGATTATAAAATGGAAAACAGATAAACAACAAGGACTTACTGTATAGCACAGGGACCTATATTCAATATCTTATAATAACCTATAATAAAAAATAATCTGAAAAAGAATCCATATATATACACACACACACACACACATATATATATATAACAATCACTTTGCTATACACATCAGATTAACACAACATTGTAAATCAATTCTACATCAATTAAAAAAAAAAAATTTAGAACTTCCCTAGTGGCCCAGCGGTTAAGAATCCACCTTGCAATGCAGGGACACAGGTTCAATCCCTGGTGCAGGAGGATCCCACATGCCACAGGAAAACTGAACCCTCACACCCTAGAGCCCATGCTCTGCAACAACAAAAGCCACTGCATTGAGAAGCACACACACAGCAACTAGAGAGTACCCCCGCTCGCCGCAATAGAGAAAGTCTGCATAGCAATGAAGACCCAGCTCAGTCAAAAATTTAAAACTAACTAAAATTTTAAAATAAAACAAAGTTTTAAAGATAACAATAGTAATAATCACGATGAGTTTTCTCCATTTATCTTTCTCCTACGGGGCAAATGAGATCCTCACACTTGCTGTGTTTCCATCAACTTGGATTCAATCAACCCTCTCTGTCTTTCCAGTTTTCTCTGCATAGTCTTTTACTTGGCCAGCACTAACCCCTATATCTGGCCAGAACATATCTTCTGGCTGACTCCCAATCAATCTTTACAGGATCAAATTAATGTATCCAAAGCCCACATTTACACTGCCACAAGAAAATCACAGAATTTTAGAGCTGGAAGGGACCTTAGGGTTTTCCAACCTAAGATTGTCCTGTGGGCCAGAAGAGTGTTGAAATTCTTTGTCCAGAGAGCAGGTGGGGGAAGGGCAAAGCAGAAGTCAAGATTAAGTTTAAAGTCCTGCTTTACTTGCACGTTTGGATTGGATGTTTGAAAAGAAAAATCAAGCCTGTTTTTTTTTTTTCCAGTTACAGAGAAGGACTCTAAGACAGAGAGGTTATGTGATTTGCTCCAAATCATACAAAAAGTTAGTGGTAGAGCTTTAATTAGCATCGCAATCTCTGGCTCCTGTGCTCCAGTACTCTTCCCCACATACCTTGGGGGTACTATCATTACACTTGAAGAGACGCTATTGACCTCAAGAGTGTTAAAAAAGCTTACTATGGCTGGTCTGACAATTTGAGTTGGCTCTTTTAAGCAGCCATGCCCTCCTTAAAAGGCTAAATTTTTAACTGCTTGACTCATTTATACCAAGACCATACCCTATTCAACTCTGAACTATATTGGCCTCTTTCTCCCATTCTGTACCGTCCAACTCCTTTATGTCTACACAATATTATTTTCTTCTTGAAAATAACCTATATTTTCTCTCTGAATGTACGAAGCACAGTATCTGGCCCTCATTCAGTATTTAGTGAATTACTGCAGACTAAGGGACCAAATGGGCTTCCCAGGTGGCGCTAGATGTAAAGAACCTGCTTGTCAAAACAGAAGATGTAAGAAGTGCAGGTTTGATCCCTGGTTCAGGAAGATCCCCTGGAGGAGGGACTGGCAACCTACTCCAGTATTCTTGCCTGGAGAATTCCACTGTCAGAGAAGCCTGGCAGGCTACAGTCCATGAGGTCTCAAAGAGTCAGACACAACTTAGTGACTAAACAACCACAACAACAAAGGACCAAAGAAAGAGCTATAAGTTTGTCTCTCCACAGTGGAAATGGAGCCTCATGCCAGCTCTGTGACTTTAAGCAAGTCACTTCACCTCTTTGTGCCTAAGATCCCTTATCTGTAAGATACTTAATTTATATGCAGAGTACATCATCAGAAACACTGGGCTGGACGAAGCATAAGCTGGAATCAAGATTGCCGGGAGAAGTATCAATAATCTCATACATGCAGATGACACCACCCTTATGGCAGAAAGTGAAGAAGAACTAAAGACCCTCTTGATGAAAGTGAAAGAGGAGAGTGAAAAAGTTGGCTTAAAGCTCAAAGAAAACAAAGATCATGGCATCTGGTCCCATCATGGCAAATAGATGGAGAAACAGTGGAAACTGTGGCAGACTTTATTTTGGGGGGCTCCAAAATCACTGCAGATGGTGACTGCAGTCATGAAATAAAAAGACGTTTACTCCTTGGGAGAAAAGTTATGACCAGCCTAGACAGCATATTAAAAAGCAGAGACATGACTTTGCCAACAAAGGTCCGTCTAGTCAAGGCTATGGTTTTTCCAGTGGTCATGTATGGATGTGAGAGGTGGACTATAAAGAAAGCTGAATGCCTAAGAATTGATGCTTTTGAACTGTGGTGTTGGAGAAGACTCTTGAGGGTCCCTTGGACTGCAAGGAGATCCAACCTGTCAATCCTAATGGAAATCAGTCCTGAATATTCATTGGATGGACTAATGCTGAAGCTGAAGCTCCAATACTTTGGCCACCTGATGTGAAGAACTGGCTCACTGGAAAAGATTCTGATGCTGGGAAAGATTGAAGGCGGGAGGAGAAGGGGCAACAGAGGATGAGATGGTTGGATGGCACCACCAACTCGTTGGAGGTGAGTTTGAGCAAGCTCTGGGAGTTGGTGATGGACAGGGAGGCCTGGTGTGCTGCAGTCCATGCGGTTGCAAAGAGTCAGACACGACTGAGCAACTGAACTGAACTGAAGATAAGAATAAAAATACCTACCAGTAGTATAATTTTTTAAAAAAGTTTGGATTTTTGTCCCTGATTCTTGTCATAAAGCTCCTAAAACCCTAGGAATTTTGTGAGGAACAGGAGTGACTTTTGTTATTCCTAATGAGCTCTTTTCAGTACCAGAGTTTATGCAAATGACTGACTCCAGGTAGGGGCCCCTGAATAGTTGCAGGATGGAGACTGGTCACCAGAAAAACCAAAGTGATTGGAGGGTTGGAACTTCCAGTCCTACTGCCTGGATTCTGGGGAAGGAAGGAGGGACTGAAGGTCCAGTTCTGTAAAAAAAAAAGAACTCTTGGAATAACCAACAAGGACATGCTGTATAGCACAGGCAACTATACTCATTATCTTGCAATAACCTATAATGAAAGAGAATGTAAAAAATATATATATATGTATATATATATATATATATAATTGAATGACTGCTGTACATCTGAAACTAACACTGTAAACAAATTATATTTCAGTAATTTTTTTTAAGTGTTGGTTTTTTTCCATAAAAAAACACCTCTTGGAAAAGGAAACTAAGAGCATCCACATTGGTGAACACATAGATGGGCTTGGAAATGGCACACCCAGAGAGGACACAGATGCTCTGTGCTCCTCAGCCCTTGTCCTATGCATCTCTTCCATTTGGCTATTCCCGAGTTCCATCCATTATAATAAATTAGTAATCATAAGTAAAGTGCTTATGTAAAGTAAAGTCCTTAAGGTAAGGAAAAAGTTTGAGTCATTGTTCAGTTCAGTTCGGTTGCTCAGTCGTGTCTGACTCTTTGCAACCGCATGGACTGCAGCACACCAGGCCTCCCTGTCCATCACCAACTCCCAGAGCTTGCTCAAACTCACCTCCATCGAGTTGGTGGTGCCATCCAACCATCTCATCCTCTGTTGCCCCTTCTCCTCCCGCCTTCAATCTTTCCCAGCATCAGAATCTTTTCCAGTGAGCCAGTTCTTCACATCAGGTGGCCAAAGTATTGGAGCTTCAGCTTCAGTATTAGTCCGTCCAATGAATATTCAGGACTGATTTCCTTTAGGATTGACAGGTTGGATCTACTTGCAGTCCAAGGGACCCTCAAGAGTCTTCTCCAACACTACAGTTCAAAAGCATCAATTCTTAGGTGTTCAGCTTTCTTTATGAGCTATCAAAACCTGAAGTAGTGAACTATCGAACCTGAAAGGGGAAGTTGTGGGAACACCTGAATTGGATAGTCAGCTGGGCAGAAGTGCCGATCACCTATGGACCCCATTTGCAACTGGCTTCTGAAGTGAGGGCAATCTTGGGGGACTGAGTCCATAACCAGGAAAATCCAGGCTGACTCTGGGTAGTGAATATCAGAACTGAATCCAACTGTGAGATATCCAGTTGCTGTTAAAGGATTAGAGGAATGGTTGGTGTTGTTAAAGATATAACATATTTGATGTCAAAGGAAAAAACCACATAGAGTTGTTGTGAGGATTAAATAATCTGTGACATACAGTAAGCGATTAATAAAAAGCAGCTCTAAGTATGACCTGAATGACCGTGCTTCTTCAATAGCTCCTGAATCTTACCTGATGTCTTCTGTTGGACCTGGAATCCAGCCTGGATCACAGACCAGCTTGGCTAGGTCTCTCAGTCCTAGTCACTCCTTTTCCTCTTGTATTAGACCCATCCCTCTCTCCCTAGTAACTAGCTGAAGTCATCCTGAAGCTGGACAGACCCTCCTTCCCACTTACCTATCGCCGCGCACCTAGCTCTTAGCTCTACCTGTGCTACTAGGCACAAACCATGAGATGAGACCCTCTGGACATAAATAACTGCCTAATTCAAGGTGAAACTGGCCCCTTCTTCTCGGATGCTGGGACTTGGATAGCTGGCCACTCCCCTCGGATGAGAGGCTTTACCCTGCTTCAGCTCAGTGCTGGCCTTCTCCCCATTCCTGCCAAGTCTCAGCAAGCCTCACAGCTGGATATTTACAGGTTTCACTCAAAGGCAGAACAAGACAGTAAAGTAAGGATGGTCTCTTGACTTTCAGAGCTACTTACACTCCTAAAGGTCTCAATATTGACTCCAAAAAGAATCTAAGGCTATATACAAATCTTTCTGGGATGCTCAAGATCAGCTTTTGTCTAAAAAATCGCAGATCTTTTCCATATGATTCACATACTACCAGAATTTTCTGACTTCTTTTGAAAGTCTACATATTCCAGCTAAAAATTAAAAATACCACACTTTCTGCTAACACCCCCCAGGGAAGAAGTGCATAGAAAGGATCATTGAGACCATTATGACTCCTCTGTAACAAGAATCTGGTTGTCTGAGACCACCACAGGAGGCAGGATGAATGGTACTTCTCTGTTGACTTTTTTTTTTAAACAATCCTAATCCAATTACCTTCAGCTCCCAAAGTCAAAATAAGACTTTCCTGGACAAAGATAGAAGTGAATTCATTTGGACAAGCGAGGTCTGTTCAATTCAAAACCAAACCCCAAACCATCATGCATATGTATCTTTCTTTATACAACAGACTCATTTCTAAATGTGCTGCACGTGAAAAGGCTTTTTTTTTTTTTAATAAATTGACCCATATTTTAAGCACACCAGAGGAACTGGCTATTTAAAGGAATTTCTGAGTCATTTTGTAGAGCAAATAACTACCCATTAAAATATTTGTGAAATCTGCTGTCCACATTTTGCTTTTACTTTAAGAGAAAAAAAATGATAACATATTTTCTACTGATTCCCAGAAGCACAAGATCATGACCGATAGATTATGCCAGAATGTTGCCATAATGTAGCTATCATCAGTTAAAAGATCTGTCTCAGTTTCTAGTCATGGGCTCATAGTGCCAGAGTTTGGAAGGGCCTTGCAGATCAGAATCCCACTCTATGGCATATCAAAATAGGCTTCCATCCTGTGGTCCAGATCATGAGAAATGACTGAGCTGGCCACAAAGATATTTTTAGGCCTAATTCCAATAGACAGATTACAGATCATATATCAGATAAAAGTAGATATTCTAATCCAGGAGATAAGATGCCAGGCACCTGTGCCAAAGGTGGCATTCAAAATGGCTTCAGACACTCACATGCCAATGTAGTCAATGACGTGTGAGCAGGCAAACATACAACAGAGTCCCGAGGAAACTGCAGCCAATATCTGGAGGAGGTGTCCTGGAGCCAGTAGAGAGAGCGCAGCAGGCTAATTTAGGGTTGCTGAGCTGGATGGCTCCCCTTTTCCAGGCAGCCAATACCCTGCCACATTCACAGCTTCTCTGCTGAAAACTTTATACTTTTTGACACTTCAGAAGCCACAGCCTTATTTCCCTACAACTCTCTCCCTGCCTGCTCCCAGCGCACCCAGTAAACAAACACTGCCAGGTCTTCATCTTCATTAGCACATACTACACAATTCAAATTAGGGGGATGGTTGTGTCCACTCTAAACAGGATTTATGTATGTGTTTCCTCCTTCCATCATGGATTTGGGATAATGTTCACTTAAAAACACGATACGACAACAGCAAAATCAAAACACAAATTAACATTTGTGATGAAACACAATTCTATATTGGCAATTTTAAGGGGATGGGGAGGACACCAAAGCAATATGGCTCCTTATAGAGCCTATCTACAGTTACATGCATGCTAAGTCTTGTCCAACTCTTTGCAACCCTGTGGACTGTAGCCCACCAGGCTCCTCTGTCCATGGGATTCTCCAGACAAGAACACTTTACTGGGTTGCTATGTCCTCCTCCAGGGGATCTTCCTGACCCAGGGATCGAACACCACATGGGAGTTATAACTATATATGTCCTTATGCAGTTATTCGGGTTCCCAGCTGGCACTAATGGTAAAGAATCCACCTGCCAATGCAGGAGATGCAAGAGACACACGTTCAATCCCTGGGTTAGGAAGATCCCCTGGAGGAGGAAATGGCAATCCACTGCCATATTCTTGCCTAGGAAATCCCATGGACAGAAGACCCTGGTGGGCTATAGTCCATGGGGTTGCAAAGAGTCAGACATGAGTGAAGCAACTTAGCACACATGCACGCATGCAGTTATCCAGTTATGTAGCTAATCTGGTGATCTGGGTACAGGGATGTGTCTTAGAGGATCCTGGGGAATAAATGGCTAACTTAATAGCTGGGGCTCTCTCAAATATCAACTGTCTCCTGCTGCTTTTGACTGGAGAACAGGGGCACTCTTGGAGTGTGCCGATAATTGGCAAGGGGAGATTTCCCCTTAGGCGGGATCTACCTAAGTGCCAAACTGAGTGGCAGTCAGTGCTAGCAGGAGATCAGAGGCAGAGAGATCAGTGGGAGCTGGGTTTCCTGACATAGCCACGGAAGAGGCTGGGGTTTTGCAAGTCTCAGTTGCTCTCTGACAATGAAGGCTGAACTTCTCTTACTATTTTTCCACGTCTGTTAGTGATCACATCTACCCTACCAGAGCCTTTTACAAAAGGGAGGCCCGCTTCCCCCAGGAAGTGAATGAACATCTGTTGTCATGACAATTTCAGAAAAGTAAATATAAATCTTTATGCATGAAGGTTGCAAATATTTGGCCATTTGGGGTCCAGAGGAGCATTGTTCTATCATGTCTGTACAGATTATAATTACATGTTGTTCACGGGGAGGGAATCAATGGCTCCTAAAAGGAGCTCCTGTTGTCTGTGGCCCAGGTAAACTGCACCTGTAATTGCTCAGATGCACTTACTCTTGACAGAACGGATATTCAAGAGTCCTAAGGTGAATATGGAGTCATTGGCTGGGTTTCCTGCACAATCTATGTATCTGTCCAAAGGCATCAGTTTTCACCCTACCTGAGACCCTCCCTAAGACCACTGGCACAGGTACCCAACACAGTTCTCACAAAAAGATACATCATATTACAATACTGCCAATAATAATAATATTAATAAAAGTGAAGAGGAACTAAAGAGCCTCTTGATGAAAATAAAAGAGGAGAGTGAAAAAGCTGGCTTAAAACTCAACATTCAAAAAACAAAGATCACGGCATCACTGACTCAACGGACATGAGTTTGAGCAAGCTCTGGGAGTTGGTGATGGACAGGGAAGCCTGGCAGGCTGCAGTCCATGGGGTCACAAAGAGTCGGGCATGATTGAGTCACTGAACTGAACTGAATGCTTCTGTAGCACTTCCTATATGCCAAGAACTGTTTTCAGCTCTTTGCATATATTAAATCATTTAATCCTCACAAGAGGTTCAGTTCAGTTCAGTCGCTCAGTCATGTCCAACTCTTTGTGACCCTATCAACTAAAGCATACCAGGCCTCCCTGTCCATCACCAGCTCCCGGAGTTCACTCAAACTCACGTCCATCGAGTCAGTGATGCCATCCAGCCATCTCATCCTCTGTCATCCCCTTCTCCTCCTGCCCTCAATCCCTCACAGCATCAGGGTCTTTTCCAATGAGTCAAATCTTCACATGAGGTAGCCAAAGTAATGGAGTTTCAGCTTCAGCATCAGTGCTTCCAAAGAACACCCAGGACTGATCTCCTTTAGGATGTACTGGTTGGAGCTCCTTGCAGTCCAAGGGACCCTCAAGAGTCTTCTCCAACACCACAGTTCAAAAGCATCAATTCTTTGGCACTCAGCTTTCTTCACAGTCCAACTCTCACATCCATACATGACCACAGGAAAAACCATAGCCTTGACTAGACGGACCTTTGTTGGCAAAGTAATATCTCTACTTTTTAATATGCTATCTAGGTTGGTCCTAACTTTCCTTTCAAGGAGTAAGCGTCTTTTAATTTCATGGCTGCAGTCACCATCTGCAGTGATTTTGGAGCCCCCAAAAATAAAGTCTGACACTGTTTCTACTGTTTCCCCATCTATTTCCCATGAAGTAATGGGGCCAGATGCCATGAGCTTAGTTTTCTGAATGTTGAGCTTTAAGTCAACTTTTTCACTCTCCTCTTTCACTTTCATCAAGAGGCTTTTTAGTTCCTCTTCACTTTCTGCCATAAGGGTGGTGTCATCTGCACATCTCAGGTTATTGATATTTTTCCTGGCAATCTTGATTCCAGCTTGTGCTTCTTCTAGCCCAGCATTTCTCATCATGTACTTTGCATATAAGTTAAATAAGCAGGGTGACAATATACAGCCTTGATGTACTCCTTTTCCTATTTGGAACCAGTCTGTTGTTCCATGTCCAGTTCTAACTGTTGCTTCCTGACCTGCATACAGGTTTCTCAAGAGGCAGGTCAGGTGGTCTGGTATTCCCATCTCCCTCAGAATTCTCCACAGTTTATTGTGATCCACACAGTCAAAGGCTTTGGCATAGTCAATAAAGCAGAAATAGATGTTTTTCTGGAACTCTCTTGCTTTTTCCATGATCCAGCGGATGTTGGCAATTTGATCTCTGGTTCCTCTGCCTTTTCTAAAACCAGCTTGAACATCTGGAAGTTCATGGTTCGTGCATCACTGAAGCTTGGCTTGGAGAATTTTGCGCATTACTTTACTAGCATGTGAGATGAGTGCAATTGTGCGGTAGTTTGAGCATTCTTTGACATTGCCTTTCTTTGGGTTTGGAATGAAAACTGACCTTTTCCAGTCCTGTGGCCACTGCTGAGTTTTCCAAATTTGCTGGCATATTGAGTGCAGCACTTTCACAACATCATCTTTCAGGATTTGAAATAGCTCAACTAGAATTCCATCACCTCCACTAGCTTTGTTCGTAGTGATGCTTTCTAAGGCCCACTTGACTTCACATTTCAGGATGTCTGGCTCTAGATGAGTGATCACATCATCGTGGTTATCTGGGTCGTGAAGCTCTTTTTTGTACAGAGGTAAATGTTCACAAGAGGTAAATATTGCTATTATTGGGCATCTCACAGATGTGAAGAAACAAAGCCTCAGAGTAACAAACTTGCTCTGGGTTTCACAGTTAATACATGGCAAAGCTGCAATTCCAACCCAGGCTCTCTGGCTCCATGATTTTTGCTTCTAACATCTATGCTATACTGCCCAATCTGTAGAGCAAGAGGCAAAAGATTAACCTGTATCACCCATGTTGCTCCATGTAGTATGGAATATGCAGCCCAAATAGCAGGGCTATTCTCAGGAGAATACAGACTAGGACACCAGCTATATGGCATGATTTTAAAAGAACTCAGCAGAATCTTCTCTCCCAAAGTATCTTCCACCTCCTGCAAAAATATCACTAATTTCCACCATTAAAAGTCACTTCTCTCCTTCTTAAAGAATCCCCTATGAAAAGGTAAATATCCTTAGGCAAGTTATCCCTTAAATCATTATTAGCCATCTTTAGTGTGATTTAAAAAAGCACTTCATTGCGCTTGCACTCAAAAGAGTCGGGTTCTAGTCTGTTTATTTTTTAATGAAGGATAACTGTATTACAGAATTTTGTTTTCTATCAAACATTAGTAAAAATCAGCCATAGGTACATCCATGTCCCCTCCCTCCTGAACCTCCCTCCCATCTCCCTCCCCATCCCACCCTTCTAGATTGTCACAGAACCCCTGTTTGAGTTCCCCGAGTCATACAGCAAATTCCCATTGATTATCTATTTTACATATGGTATTGTAAGTTTCCATGTTACTCTCTCCATACATCTCACCATCTCCCTCCTCCCTTCCCTCATGTCCATAGGTTTGTTCTTTATGTCTATCTCTCCATTGCTCCCCTGAAAATAAATTCATCAGTATCATCTTTCTAGATTCCATATATATGCAGGTTCTAGTTCTGACTGCCAGTTTCTACCTGTGTGACCTTGGGTAGAGCACATAACTTCTCTTGCTCTTAATTCTTTACCTGTTAAATGGCAAGGCTAACATGTGATACAACTCCCTCATAGGATTGTTGCAGGAATTTAATAGATGCAAAGAATATTAATGAATGCAAAAGGACAACACAACTGTAAGGTATTAATGCCATAAGCTAAACTTCTGGTGGTGGTAGTAGTATTAGTTGCTCAGTCATGTCCAACTCTTCGTGACGCCATGGACTGCAGCCTGCCAGGCTCCTCTGTCCATGGGATTCTCCAGGCAGGAATACTGGAGTGGATTGCCATTCCCTTCTCCAGAGGGTCTTCCTGACCCAGGGATCAAAACTGGGTCTCCTGCATTGCAGGCAGATTCTTTACCCTCTGAGCTATAGGGAAGTCCCTATAGGACTAGATAAATTAGTTGACAACCAGAGATATGGATGCAGCCAGTTTAAGATTGACAGACAGAAAAGGCATGGTCCAAAAGAATTCTGGTGCAGGCCATTCAAAACTATCAGCCTGGGCAGATATGATTGCCACTTGACTCTCTTTCATGCATGCTCATACGTTCCCCATGGATCTCCACTGCCTTGGCATCGGCTCTTATCTTTGACTTCTGTAACTGGACATTCTTTGGCTTGGTATTTCAGGCTCCTGGGCCCCAGGCTGGGTTACAGATCTGGCACTGGTGCTATTTCTTGACTTTCGCTGCTTGTGTGTTGCTCCTGACAGCAGATGAACCCCACTCCATCTCCATCCGTGACCTAGCAGGCTGACTTCCTCAACTCAGTGAGACACCAGTTACATCAAGACCATCACATCTGCTTCTCTGCCTCAACCAATAAGAATTTATTAAGTGTCAACTGTCATAAAGGCACAGTGCCCTTCCTACTGGGCAAGTGGGTCCTATAGCTACAACAGCAGGGAGCTGGAAGCAAAGGCAGGGCAAAGCGGCACAAGACAGAGGTCAAAACAAGGAAAAAGTATGACAGAAGATAAAAAATGATAGTCTTTATCTGCTTTACTCTTTTGCAGAAAACACTGCAACTGTGGTAGAGACAGCAACTAATTAAACACTTACTCTGTGCTACACACTTGGAATATACAGTTAAAAGGTCTTCTGACCTCAAAAGGCTTGCAATACAATAGGGGAGGAGGGCAAGTAAAGAGACAAGAGTCTCTGCAGGGGCCTAGTACTTCTAAGGAAATACTGTTTTATAAGAAATCTCTCTCACCAGTTTGTCCCATTAAGGCCTTAAGTAAAACATGATTGTAATATAGGAGTTGAAATTTATGTGTCAATACTTTGTTTGAAATATAAATTGTGATGGGCTACTTTGTTCTGCTATATACATTTTCCCCTCATTTTTAAAACATTTTTGGGGATATAATACACATATATTAAAGTGCACAGATCTTAAGTGAATGGCTCAGTAAATGTTTACTTACATATACACCAAAGTGACTACCACCCAGATCAAATTATAAAATATAATAACACACCAGAAGCTTCCGTTGTACTACAAGGTCAATCATAACTCTATCACAATGAGGTAACCACTATCTTGATTTGCATGTAATAGGCTTTCTTTAAAGCACTAGTGGGGCTTCCCTGGTGGCTCAGTGGTTAAGAATCCACCTGCCAGTGCTGGAAACACGGGATTGATCCCTGGTCTGGGAAGGTCCCAAATGCCACAGAGCAACTAAGCCCTTGCACAACAACTAACTAGAGCCTGTGCTCTAGGCCTGAGAGCGGCAACTACTGAGCACATGTGCCACAACTGCTGAAGCTGCACCCATGCTCTACAACAAGAGAAGCCACCACAATGAGACGTGCTCACTCACCACAACTGGAGAAAAGCCCAGGTAACATTGAAGACCCAGCACAGTCAAAAATAAATAAATAAAAAAACATAAAGCACTGCTGAATTATATTTGTTTGGAGAGCTCTAGCCTCTAAATGCTGGATCTCCCTTGCTATACTTCAACAGCCCAGCCACTAAATATTTTGACACCTTTGATGTGCTTAGGTTACCCAGACCCTACTTCTCTGGCTAAGTCTCCTCCCCTATAATCATTAGGACAAAAGGAGGAACACTGCAAGCAACAAAACATATCAGAGACCCTAACATTTATACAATATGGGTTGGGAAGCTTGGTAATTAAAGCCAAGAGCAAAAAGAGTCATATGGTTGGCCAATATATATTGAGCACCTACTATGAGCCAGCCATTCAGTTCAGTTCAGTCGCTCAGTCGTGTCTGACGTTTGCAACCCCATGAACTGCAGCACGCCAGGCTTCCCTATCCATCACCAACTGCCGCAGTCTAACCAAACCCATGTCCATTGAGTCGGTGACACCATCCAACCATCTCATCCTCTGTCGTCCCCTTCTCTTCCTGCCTTCAATCTTTCCCAGCATCAGGGTCTTTTCAAATGAGTCAGTCAGGCCAAAGTATTGGAGTTTCAGTTTCAACATCAGTCCTTCCAAAGAACACCCAGGATTGATCTCTTTTAAGATGGACTGGTTGGATCTCCTTGCAGTCCAAGGGACTCTCAAGAGTCTCCTCCAACACCACAGTTCAAAAGCATCAACTCTTCAGCGCTCAGCTTTCTTTATAGTCCACCTCTCACATCCATACATGACCACTGGAAAAACTATAGCCTTGACTAGATGGACATTTGTTGGCAAAGTAATGTCTCTGCTTTTTAATATGCTGTTTAGGTTGGTCATAACTTTCCTTCCAAGGAGTAAGCATCTTTTAATTTCATGGCTGCAATCGCCATCTGCAGTGATTCTGGAGCTCAAAAATAAAGTCTGACACTGTTTCCACTGTTTCCCCATCTATTTCCCATGAACTGATGGGACAAGATGCCATGATCTTAGTTTTCTGAATGTTTAGTTTTAAAGCCAACTTTTTCACTCTCCTCTTTCACTTTCATCAAGAGGCTTTTCAGTTCCTCTTCACTTTCTGCCAGCGATCGATGCAAAGAAATAGAGGAAAACAACAGAATGGGAAAGACTAGAGATCTCTTTAAGAAAATTAGAGATACCAAGGGAATATTTCATGCAAAGATGGGCTCGATAAAGGACAGAAATGGTCTGGACCTAACAGAAGCAGAAGATATTAAGAAGAGGTGGCAAGAATACACAGAAGAACTGTACAAAAAAGATCTTCATGACCCAAATAATCATGATGATGTGATCACTAATCTAGAGCCAGACATCTTGGAATGTGAAGTCAAGTGGGCCTGAGAAAGCATCACTACAAACAAAGCTAGTGGAGGTGATGGAATTCCAGTGGAGCTGTTTCAAATCCTGAAAGATGATGCTGTGAAAGTGTTGCACTCAATATGCCAGCAAATTTGGAAAACTCAGCAGTGGCCACAGGACTGGAAAAGGTCAGTTTTCATTTCAATTCCAAAGAAAGGCAATGCAAAAGAATGCTCAAACTACCGCACAGTTGCACTCATCTCACATGCTAGTAAAGTAATGCTCAAAATTCTCCAAGCCAGACTTCAGTAATACGTGAACCGTGAACTCCCTGATGTTCAAGCTGGTTTTAGAAAAGACAGAGGAACCAGAGATCAAATTGCCAACATCCGCTGGATCATCAAAAAAGCAAGACAGTTCCAGAAAAATATCTATTTCTGCTTTATTGACTATGCCAAAGCCTTTGCCTATGTGGATCACAATAAACTGCGGAAAATTCTGAAAGAGATGGGAATACCAGACCACCTGACCTGCCTCTTGAGAAACCTGTATGCAGGTCAGGAAGCAACAGTTAGAACTGGACATGGAACAACAGACTGGTTCCAAACAGGAAAAGGAGTACGTCAAGGCTGTATATTGTCACTTTGCTTATTTAACTTCTATGCAGAGTACATCATGAGAAACGCAGGACTGGAAGAAGCACAAGCTGGAATCAAGATTGCCGGGAGAAATATCAATAAACTCAGATATGCAGATGACACCACCCTTATGGCAGAAAGTGAAGAGGAGCTAAAAAGCCTCTTGATGAAAGTGAAAGAGGAAAGTGAAAAAGTTGGCTTAAAGCTCAACATTCAGAAAACGAAGATCATGGCATCCAGTCCCATCACTTCATGGGAAATAGATGGGGAAACAGTGGAAACAGTGTCAGACTTTATTTCTTTGGGCTCCAAAATCACTGCAGATCATGACTGCAGCCATGAAATTAAAAGACGCTTACTCCTTGGAAGAAAAGTTATGAGCAACCTAGATAGTATATTCAAAAGCAGAGACACTACTTTGCCGACTAAGGTCCGTCTAGTCAAGGCTATGCTTTTTCCTGTGGTCATGTATGGATTTGAGAGTTGGACTGTGAAGAAGGCTGAGCGCCGAAGAATTGATGCTTTTGAACTGTGGTGTTGGAGAAGACTCTTGAGGGTCCCTTGGACTGCAAGGAGATCCAACCAGTCCATTCTGAAGATCAACCCTGGGATTTCTTTGGAAGGAATGATGCTAAAGCTGAAGCTCCAGTACTTTGGCCACCTCATGCGAAGAGTTGACTCATTGGAAAAGACTCACGCTGGGAGGGATTTGGGTCAGGAGAAGAAGGGGATGACCGAGGATGAGATGGCTGGATGGCATCACTGACTCGATGAACGTGAGTCTGAGTGTACTCTGGGAGATGGTGATGGACAGGGAGGCCTGGCGTGCTGTGATTCATGGGGTCGCAAATAGTTGGACACAACTAAGCGACTGAACTGAACTGAACTTCTGCCATAAGGGTGGTATTATCTGCATATCTGAGATTATTGATACTTCTCCCAGCAATCTTGATTCTAGCTTGTATCTCTTCCAGCCCAGCATTTCTCATGATGTACTCTGCATATAAGGTAAATAAGCAAAGCGACAATATACAGCCTTGATGTACCCCTTTTCCTATTTGGAACCAGTCTGTTGTTCCATGTCCAGTTCTAACTGTTGCTTCCTGACCTGCATATAGGTTTCTCAAGAGACAGGTCAGGTGGTCTGGTATTCCCATCTCCCTCAGAATTTTCCACAGTTTATTGTGATCCACATAGGCAAAGGCTTTGGCATAGTCAATAAAGCAGAAATAGATGTTTTTCTGGAACTGTCTTGCTTTTTTGATGATCCAGCGGATGTTGGCAATTTGATCTCTGGTTCCTCTTCCTTTTCTAAAACCAGCTTGAACATCTGGAAGTTCATGGTTCACGTATTGCTGAAGCCTGGCTTGGAGAATTTTGAGCATTACTTTATTAGTGTGTGAGATGAGTACAATATATGATAGCTTGAGCATACTTTGGCATTGTCTTTCTTTGGGTTTGGAATGAAAACTGATCTTTTCCAGTCCTGTGGCCACTGCTGAGTTTTCCAAATTTGCTGACATATTGAGTGCAGCACTTTCACAGCATCGTCTTTCAGGATCTGAAATAGCTCAACTGGAATTCCTTCACTTCCACTAGCTTTGTTCGTAGTGATGCTTTCTAAGGCCCACTTGACTTCACATTCCAGTATGTCTGGCTCTAGGTGAGTGTGAGTGATCACACCATCATGATTATCTGGGTCGTGAAGATCTCTTTTGTACAGTTCTTCTGTGTATTCTTGTCACTGGACATTGACAAGAAATAGATGTGTCAATTTGTGTAATTCCTTCTGGAACCTGATCAACACAGTTAGAAGAACCGCTTCCATTTCCACGCTATTTAGATTTTTTGCCATGTCTAGTCTAGGCCATATTTAGCTTACTATATTGAAGACATGCAATATTAGAGCCAGAGGAACCTTAAAGAATCACCAATCTATCCCTTCCCATTTCACAGATGGCAAAGTTGAAGTGTTAAGAAGTTTAAATTACATTTTTTAGAGCCAGGACTAGAATCCACAATCATAATTCTGATTCAGTGTTTGGTCGGCCAATGAAAATCAATCAATAAAACCACCCCACGTCTCTCCCGCAACAGCCATACTCATCTCTACCTCGTTTGATTAGTTTTTCCAATAATCAGTTCTGCATTTTTCTCTAAAATAAATAGCAAAGTTCCTATGACCTATGGGCACTTGGCCCAGATTTAAAACATGGAGCTTAACGATAGCAAGCATCTCTCATCAGCGGTAGGGGCGGGCTGGTGGGGGGACACTTGGCAAAGATCATGTAGCTGTAGGCATTTAGCTAAAATGTCTCAAATTCCAGGAAGATATTGGGGATATTTTATCTCTATTGTCTGGCTGCTATGGAGGAGAATGTGTCGTCTTAAAATTTCTATTCAGAATTTTAATTAAATTGTGGCCTGTAGCAAAATAGAAAGACATTAAAATCAAATGCTAGTACCTCTTTGTTTATTTTATGGGCTCTCATCTCTAACTAGTTCTCACTGAAATAATTAAATGTCTTTTCAGCAAATGGACTGTTCAGGCTGTTTAGTTTAATGTTTCTTATAACCTGGTAAGTAAGTGCTTTATAATTCAGTTGATTTCTGCTCTTCCCCCACTCCACCCCATCCCCCACTACATACGTTGTTTTCTCCTCTCTCCCCACTGGGCTGGTTTGAAGGTTTCTGCAGATCAGAGTGGCATTTATGCACCTATGTGCCAAAGCATCCTCAGACAGAGCAGTGGAGATTGTAGGAGGCTGAGCACATTGCATTTGACGTTAATGGCTTGGAGATGTTTCTAGATTGAAATTGGTGGAGGTGGTAAGCATGCACAATAGAGTCAATGAGACTTCTTGGTCTGAGGCTGATGCCTGAAATCTCTTATTTAGTGACCCATTGTATTACATGAAGGGAAAGTTGATGTTTAAAACTGATAGGAGCCATACGGGGGAGAAGATAGCAGAATTTACCTGGGGGGGGTGTGTGTGTATGTGTTGTGGGATGCTATTTTTCTCTTCAGTAAAACACGATTATGGACATTTTGGGGATAAAAGATAAAGCCCAGGGCATAGACTGAAATGGAAAGATTTAGCCAAAATAGGTCTCTTTGCCTATATTATACATTAAAAGTAGGTCTTTCTAGAGATAAAGAGATTGTTCCCTTGCACAATTATTTTTTCCTTCCTCTGAACAGAGCCCCATCCCAGAAAAAGGAGATGGAAAGGAGGACAAGAAGAGAGGTCAGAGATGATAGAAAACTAACTTTGTGATTCTGATAGCTGACTTCTAATAAGTATTCTTCCAGGCACTGGGCTAAGTGCCTTTCCCCATTATCTCATGGAATAGTCCCAACAGTCTTATGAAATAGGTACCATTAGTCTCTTGTTTTAAAGATCTGAAAATTGTGGTTTAGCAATATTAAATGACTTACTGAAGGTCTCAGAGCTACTAAGTGGTAGCGTTGGCATTCACATTTGTCATCCCCATCCTCCTCCAGATGAAAAGGGAAAATGGTGTGAATATTTAAAATCTGGGCCTACAAACTATTAGAGTCACTTAACCTGAATAATCCCCTGGAGGAGGGCATAGCAATCCACTCCAGTATTCTTGCCTGGAGAATCTCGTGGACAGAGGAGCCTGGCGGGCTACAGTCCAAAGGGTCGCAAAGAGTCGGACACGACTGAAGTGACAACACAACCTGAATAATAATGACGGTGATAATGGTGGTGAAAGGTGATAGATAGTGGGTACTTATTATGGGCCTTGCATTGTGGTAAGCACTTTATACAGGGTAGTTCATTTTATTGTCATAACAACTTTTGAGGGAAAAATATTTATATTCACTTCATTTTGCAAATGAAAAAATCTTCAAGGCTAAGTAACTTGCCTAGTCTTCTATAGCTAGGTAGTAGAAAAGCTGGAGAGGAAAAGCCAACTCGCACAGCATGGAGGGTCACCAGGGCCTCAAGAGAGGCTGAATTACTAGTATGATATTCCCTCTCATGTCCATTGAGTTGGTGATGGACATGAGTTTGAGCAAACTCCGGAAGTTGGTGATAGACATGGAAGCCTGGTGTGCTACAGTCTATGGGGTCGCAAAGAGTTGGACACAGCTGAGTGACTGAACTGAATTGAACTATTCCCTCTATTGGGATGTGGCCCAGAATCTTTTGGGATCCTGATATATGACTGACAAATTTTACATAGCTCCCAATTCCATGCTATGATCTATCCTGAAAATGTAAGCCTTGGGGACACTTAGCCTCACACAGGGGAGACATAATAGGAGAAATATTTGGTGAATAAATAGGTGAATGAATGAATGGAGTCTAATTAGTAGTTTTCAGGTTTTCATTCTGTAGCCCTGTAAGCTCCTTGTCTTTACGATGAGTCAATTACTTGCCATATGAGTTTTGAATGCACCGAAGATTTGAATAATAAAAGGTAATGCACAAGAAAAGGGACTTATTTGTCCTCAGATAAATGAAATGTGGGAAAACTAAAATGGAAATAGCTCTCCCAAGACTTTCATTGGTATGGGAGCTAAAAGGGAACTAATATTTTCTATATCTACTATGTACAAGGTCTTTTTTATATACCATAACTCATTTAATCCTCACAACTATCCTGGGAGGTAGGTGGTGTTATCTACATTTTATAAACAAGAAAATCGAGGCTCATAAAATTAACTTCCACGAAGTCTCACATGTAGGAAGTGGTAGAGTCAAGATTCCATCTCCGTTCCCATCCTTTTCAGAATACACACCTGCCTCTTTAAGAAGAGAGCTGTGGGACTTCTTGGGTGGTCCAGTGGCTAAGACACATGGCTCCCAATGCAGGGGGTTGGGGTTCAATCCGCATTCAGGGAATTAGATCCTACATGTCACAACTAAAAGACCCCACATGTCACAACAAAATTGAAGATCCTGTGTGCCATAGCTAAGACCCAGGGCAAACAAACAAATAAATAAATATTAAGGAAAGAAGAGAGCTATATAGTTGATTCACTTTGTTGTACAGCAGAAACTAACACAACATTGTAAAGCAACTGTACTTCTCCCCACCGAAAAAAAAAAAAAATTCAAAAGAAAGGAAGAGCTGAAAACATATGAATATTTTTTTTAAGTTTTGTTTTTAATGTGGACCATTTTTAAAGTCTTTATTTGTTAAAATATTGCTTCTGTTTTATGTTTTTTTGGCTACAAGGCATGTGGGATCTTAGCTCCCTGACCAGGGATCTAACCCATATTCCCTGCAATGGAAGGTGAAGTCTTTCTTAACCACTGGACCACCAGGGAAGTCCCCACAAAAGGCATTTTAATTGAGTGAAGAAAATAAAACATTTCATGTTTACAAAGAGAAAAGACATAGCAAAGAACTTGTGGAAAAGCTGAAACCAAGAAAAATGAGATTTTTGGAAGTTGGAAGACAGGCCTTGACCAAATGAGATCATCTTTAGGAAAGAAGTAAAGCCTGGATCCCAAGTTCTCTACTGTGTTACCCAGTATTTCCTCACGTGATGATGTAGCAACCACTTGGTAATCGTGGAGGAAAAGAATGACATCTGGAGCCAGGCAGACAAACCAGAGCCAGCCACGTAAGATGGTGCCGAATGAAAATACTAGCTCCCCAAGACACTCAGAGATCTTTCCCCAGCTTTTGGATGGCAGAAGGCAACGGCAGGGCTTGCAGCCAGTGCCCCAGAATCTTCCTCCTCACCCCTTTTGACTTTATTATTCCTGATAACCTGGTCATGCATATACAGCTACCAAACATTAAGTTTTCTTGAAGCCTCACAGCTTTGGGTTTTCTTACCAAGTCATGTGACTCAGATCTAGGCCTAGGAAGTAAACACTGTTCCCTGAATCTCAAATACCCACTCTACTTATGTTATTCTACACCTCCAAGAAGCTCTTGTCAAAACAAGATTAAACATGGCAAGATTTTATTAGGAGAAATGACTATGTGAAAGTAATTAACTTCCAATTAAAATAAACAAATTTATATTAAAAAAAAAAAAAAAGAAAAGAGAGAAGGAGCTGTGAGTGAAGCCTGACTGGTAAGGAGGGAAAGAAGAGAAAAGGTTGTATGGAAGCACTTGAGACTACCAGGCAGTCTAAGGAAACTTCTGCAAGACCTTGAGCCAAAGTTGTCCAACAAAGGAGTCCACATGTCTGCCTTAGTATCCCTGCTGTACTAAGTCATGGGTGCTTCCCTGGTGGCTCAGATGGTAAAGAACCTGCCCACCAATGCAGGAAACCCAGGTTCAGTCCCTGGGTGGGGAAGATCCCCTGGAGAAAGGAATGGCTATCCACTTCAGTATTCTTGCCTGGAGAATCCCATAGACAGAGGAGCCTGGCGGGCTACATGCAGCTGCAAAGAGTTGGACACAACTGAGCTACTGAGCACATTCATTACTGTGATTATTAATGACTATCTCTCTTGCTAAATTTTAAACTCCACAGAAGCAGAGACCATGTCTGTCTTGTTCACCGCTTTATCTTTAGTATCTATCACAGTGACTAGTAATAGACACTCAATGAATATATTTTGAGTGCACTGGATGTGAGTGAATAAATGTCAAAGAATAGACAGGAGTCATATAATCAATTATAATCCCAAATCTACTGGAAATTAGATAAGGCCTAGGACTAGGATAAGGAGAAGGCAGTGGCAACCCATTCCAGTACTCTTGCCTGGAAAATCCTATGGATGGAGGAGCCTGGTAAGCTGCAGTCCATGGGGTCGCTAAGAGTCAGACACGACTGAGCAGCTTCACTTTCACTTTTCACTTTCGTGAATTGGAGAAGGAAATGGCAACCCACTCCAGTGTTCTTGCCTGGAGAATCCCAGGGACGGGGGAGTCTGGTGGGCTGCCGTCTATGGGGTCGCACAGAGTCGGACACGACTGAAGCGACTTAGCAGCAGCAGCAGTAGCAGGACTAGGATAAAGGGAACACAGCTTGAAGAGGTGAGAGTGAATAAGCAGATTCAAGGTAAGGATGGTAACAGAAGATTCTTAGGCCGACAAAAGCAAATACCAGCTGTGGCTGGTGACTGCTAGGTGGAAGTGATTGAGACTTAAGTCAGGTAAATTAAGGTAAATGTGCTTTGATCGGGGGGTGAGACAGATTAGTAAACCAAATTCCTTAATAAAGCAGGCTGGTGCAGGAAATTTGGAATCAGGGCTGTAGCAGACACAGAAAAGAGACAGGGAAGTGGAAACCATGGCAAGGCAGGAGCCTAGTCACACACAATAGCCTCGAGGAGTTCTCCTTAGATGTTAGGCTGTGTCAACAAAATCTGTAGATCTTGGCCAGGTTTTTAGCTCAGGTCTTCCCTTGTGGCCTCTCCTAGCCTTAAAGGGCCGGTCTTCTGTGATGACTAGGCTGGGATTGCACCATGTTAGTCATTGTTTAACAACTGCATCTGTTGACAGCCCTACAGTCGTCCAGGACCACTTGGATTTTATGTTTCTAAGCCTCAGCTTTTTTTCTTTCAAAAAAGGGGATAAAATTTAATCCAGAGGATGAGTAGATTAGGATTAGAAAGAATAATATGAGATTACTAATAATAATATGTAATGGAGTCTAATGTGGTTCCACGTAAACTCTCATTATTTTTATACCAAAATAGAAAATTAAATTTAAACAAAGCAAAATTTTTCCCTATGACTCCACTCTTGAAGAAAAAATGGCTTTGGACACATACTATGCACACAATCTTTAGAAAATCTTGCTAAAATGGACAATCCCTGATCTAGTTGCCTCAGTATTGGCCTGTATATCAGAAGAGGTAGAAAAATCATAGAATTCTAGGATCTCTCAGCTGAAGACTAGTCGTGTTTGCATTAGTGAACTGTGAGAATGCTGGGGAAAATCATCGATTGTCAAGATCCTATTTGTCTAGGCATCTTCACAGAATTTTATTAAGTGGGACATTGGACAACCACTACTAAAGTTCATGGTCTTCTCACTAGCTAGAGCAAAAGGTGAATTTATTCCACAGCCAAGTGTAACAGAAATAAAGCTAATTTGAGTCTTGGAGTAAGGCATAAACTTATTCATATTTGTTAGAAGAGTCATGCTGTATCATTAGGATAATGAGTCAGCCAAAGCTATTGAAAACCACATAGTTAATCTTTTCTGATTTTTTATTGTAGTAGAGTGGTTATATGGTCCCAAAAGTCCAGAGTCTTGTTCTATTCTTGTCTATTTACTGACTCACTGAGTTGAGGGCGCTAGCTCACTTAACCTTTCTGTGTCTCTTTCATCATCAGTAAAATCTGAGCTACAAATATTTAACTGTGTACAAAGCCATTTTTACTTCATCAGTGTCATTCACAGCATAACACACCACATCCTCAGTCACAAAAATAATGCTTTTGTTAAAATGCATTAACTCTAAGGGTAGACTTCAGCTGAATCTGATGATTATTTCTTGGAGCCCAGCACTATGGGAACACAAGTCAGAATAAAATACAGAATAAAATTCCCATCCTAAAATGGTGATCCGCAAACACTGGTCCACAGACTTTGATTAGTCAGTGACAATATTTCCACAAGGCAAGATGTTTAAAAAAAACCCAAAGAAAGTTTCATAACTCTAAATTTATATGCAGTTTGAAAGAATTTCCTTTACTACAAATTTCTCATGAATATTTCTGTTCTAGCTTTTTTTTTTTCTTGGAACCCCAAAAGCTCCTTATTTTATGGTGGCAGTTGTCTCTTTGTAACACCTTCACTTAGCAAAACAAAAAAGTGGCAACTCTAGGTCTTTTAGTTGTTTTCTTTTAATTTTGCTGGCCCATTAACTCACAACTTATGAGAACCACCCTTACCACCTACTTAAAGACATGATTAATCTGGTTTATAGTTTAGTCAAGAAAATTGCTTCAGTTGGTTATTCAGAAGTTGCTATTCTAGGAATTGTTTGCATTTATAATTAGAAGCTCCAAAAAAAAAAGAAAACAGATTTTGAGCTCAAGCTACTGCTAAAAACAAAAAAAAAACAACAAAAATAGCAAAACCAATAATGACCAAATAGTGCCTGGCACATAGAAGACTTTATATAAATGTTGGTTGAATAAGTAAATAAAATATCAAATGAAATAAACATAGATTCAAGTAATACCTAGCCAGCAGCTAGTGGGGAGGGGGAGAAGATTGGCAAATGAGAGGAGGATTTTCACTCTTTGGTGAAAACAACATGGAAAATTTTCTCTTTAATTTTCCTGTTCAGTTAGTGGTAATTCCTGAGTATTATGCCCTCAGTCTAGGAAAGGCCTGGATGTCATTTTTCTCTCTTGCCAAGAGGAAATAAAAGAGGTGGTCAGAGGAAACTGAAAACATTTAGGAAATTATTTAAACTCATCGTAGTTAGAGACAGAAACTTTAGAAACTACCGAACCCATTCCTTTCAATTTGGGTGGGTTAGACACCTAGTCGTGTCTGACTCTTTGTGACCCCATGAACTGTAGCCCGTCAGGCTCCTCTATCCGTGGGATTCTCCAGGCAAGAATACTGGAGTGGATTGCCAGTCCCTTCTCCAGAGGATCTTCCTGACCCAGGGATCAAACCCAGGTCTCCTGCATTGCAGGCAGATTCTTTACCATCTGAGCTACAGGGAAGATCTCAAAAAAGAAAGTCTATGAGTGGGTGGGTTGCAGATCAGGAAATTGGCTCAGAGAAACTCACCCAAGTTGCCCACGCTTTGGGGTTTGGGAGCATGTGAACAAAACCAAGATACTTCTGCCATCTAGCAGTGCATGCTTGCATGCTCAGTCATATCCGACACTTTGTGACCCCATGGACTGCAGCCTGCCAGGCTCCTCTGTCCAAGGAATTTCCCAGGCAAGAATACTGGAGTGGGTAGCCATTTCTTCCTCCAGGGGATCTTCCCAACCCAGGAACTGAACCCGCATCTCCTTTGTCTCCTGTATTGGCAGGCGGATGGATTCTTTACCACTGAGCCACCAGGGAAGATACACATCTAGCAACTACTACACCTTAATTGCAGCAAGAAGATAAGCATCCTTTCAAAGGCCTCTTGAATATTCAAACTAAAAACTTAAAAGTTTTAAAATACTTTCAGAGATGAGAAAAAATACGCATAAAGATAGGAAATGTTCAAATTAGAATTCATGAAGGAGAGAAAGTACTCTGGGGCTAGTAGTCTGTGGAAGAGCAAAGGTCCAGAGACTGGAGTGGTATGATGTGTTTGGGGAAAGCTTAGGGGCAATGAATTAGAAGTGACTCATGAATATATCTGCTCTCTTCAGGATTTCTCCTTTAACAGCATACATCAACACTAGATTAAGCAAAGAGCTCTTACTGTTGACCAGTCACTAGCATATGGAACTAGTCTTGTTTTGGCCACAGCAATCACATTAAAAATTATATCCATGTTGTCACTGACAAGACACACTGACAATAGAAAACAGCATATGGATTCAATGCAGTGTTATTTGTACTAGCAAAGGACTGGAAAGAAACCAAATGTGCATAAATTAGGGACTGCTTGAATAAACTATGGTACAACCACACAATGGGCATCACACAGCTGTTTAAGAAAATAAAAGAATGAGGGAGACTTCTATATAATGATATGATTTACCTTTACAATCTCTTATTTTGAGAAAAAGCAGGAGTAAACAATGCTTGTATGCTACGTTTTGAGTAGCCAACTCTAACAGGGAATACACATATATACAGCCACTTATATTTTCAAAGAAAAACAAAGGTTGGAGTAGACCAATAACTGATAAAGATGTTTATCAATAGGAGGAGGGAGGGCCAGGTTAGAAGAGAAGGGTGGTCTTGAGACTTCCTTAATATACCCTTGTTATATACGTGACTTTGAAACAAAATAAACAAAAAAGGAAAAAAACCTTAAAAGTAGAAAGCAAACTGAAACAACCTTAACTTTATACTACATTGGTGACAAACCCATAGAGAGAAAAGAATTATTTCAACTTGACTTTGAAATACAGAATTTTGACTGCACACGCCTACTTGGATATATTCTCAGGACATAGAGAATTATAAGCAAATTCTAAAGAGCATTTGCTTTGGGGGGAAACAGCATTGGGGGCAGGAGGAGAAGGGGACGACAGAGGATGAGATGGCTGGATGGCATCACCAACTCGATGGATGCGAGTCTGAGTGAACTCTGGGAGTTGGTGATGGACAGGGAGGCCTGGTGTGCTGCAATTCATGGGGTCCCAAAGAGTCGGACACGACTGAGCGGCTGAACTGAACTGAAACAGCATTTAGTAGTTTTATTGTTAAAGGTAATATTAGTACTTTTATTTTGGAACAATTCACAAGAGTCTTCTCCAACACCACAGTTCAAAATCATCAATTCTTCGGTGCTCAGCTTTCTTCACAGTCCAACTCTCACATCTATACATGACCACTGGAAAAACCATAGCCTTGACTAGACAGACCTTTGTTGGCAAAGTGATATCTCTGCTTTTTAATATGCTATCTAGGTTGTTCATAACTTCCCTTATAAGGAGTAAGCATCTTTTAATTTCATGGCTGCAATCACCATCTGCAGTGATTCTGGAGCCCAGAAAAATAAAGTCAGCCACTGTTTACACTGTTCCCCCATCTATTTCCCATGAAAAAATGGGGACAGATGCCATGAGCTTAGTTTTCTGAATGTTGAGCTTTAAGCCAACTTTTTCACTCTCCTCTTTCACTTTCATCAAGAGGCTTTTTAGTTCCTCTTCACTTTCTGCCATAAAGGTGGTGTCATCTGCACATCTCAGGTTATTGATATTTCTCCCAGCAGTCTTGATTCCAGCTTGTGGTTCTTCCAGCCCAGTGGTTTCTCATGATGTACTCTGCATATAAGTTAAATAAGCAGGGTGACAATATACAGCCTTGACGTATTCCTTTGCCTATTTGGAACCAGTCTGTTGTTCCATGTCCAGTTCTAACTGTTGCTTCCTGACCTGCATACAGGT
Organism: Capricornis sumatraensis; assembly: GCF_032405125.1. NCBI lineage: Eukaryota > Metazoa > Chordata > Mammalia > Artiodactyla > Bovidae > Capricornis > Capricornis sumatraensis. The sequence goes on from NC_091092.1 coordinate 25,221,387, forward strand.
TTCTCAAGAGACAGGTCAGGTGGTCTGGTATTTCCATCTCTTTCAGAATTTTCCACAGTTTATTGTGATCCACACAGTCAAAGGCTTTGGCATAGTCAATAAAGCAGAAATAGATGTTTTTCTGGAACTCTCTTGCTTTTTCCGTGATCCAGCGGATGTTGGCAATTTGATCTCTGGTTCCTCTGCCTTTTCTAAAACCAGCTTGAACATCTGGAAGTTCATGGTTCGTGCATCACTGAAGCTTGGCTTGGAGAATTTTGCGCGTTACTTTACTAGCATGTGAGATGAGTGCAATTGTGCAGTAGTGTGAGCATTCTTTGGCATTGCCTTTCTTTGGAATTGGAATGAAAACTGACCTTTTCCAGTCCTGTGGCCACTGCTGAGTTTTCCAAATTTGCTGGCATATTGAGTGCAGCACTTTCACAGCATCATCTTTCAGGATTTGAAATAGCTCAACTGGAATTCCATCACCTCCACTAGCTTCACTGGTAGTGATGCTTTCTACGGCCCACTTGACTTAATCACGCCATCATGATTATCTGGGTCGTAAAAATCTTTTTTGTACAGTTCTCTTGTGTATTCTTGCCACCTCTTCTTAATATCTTCTGCTTCTGTTAGGTCCAGACCATTTCTGTCCTTTATTGAGCCCATCTTTGCATGAAATGTTCCCTTGGTATCTCTAATTTTCTTGAAGAGATCTCTAGTCTTTCCCATTCTCTATTTCTTTGCATTGATTGCTGAGGAAGGCTTTCTTATCTCTCCTTGCTATTCTTCGGAACTCTGCATTCAGATGCTTATATCTTTCCTTTTCTCCTTTGCTTTTTGCTTCTCTTCTTTCCACAGCTATTTGTAAGGCCTCCTCAGACAGTCATTTTGCTTTTTTGCATTTCTTTTCCATGGGGATGGTCTTGATCCCAGTCTCCTGTACAATGTCATGAACCTCCATCCATAGTTCATCAGGCACTCTGTCTATCAGATCTAGTCCCTTAAATCTATTTTTCACTTCCACTGTATAATCATAAGGGATTTGATTTAGGTCATACCTTAATGGTCTAGTGGTTTTCCCTGCTTTCTTCAATTTAAGTCTGAATTTGGCAATAAGGCATTGATGATATGAGCCACAGTCAGCTCCTGGTCTTGTTTATTTTTACTGCATAGAGCTTTTCCATCTTTGGCTGCAAAAAATATAATCAATCTGATTTTGGTGTTGACCATCTGGTGATGTCCATGTGTAGAGTCTTCTCTTGTGTTGTTGGAAGAGGGTATTTGCTATGACCAGTGCATTCTCTTGGCAAAACTCTATTAGCCTTTGCCCTGCTTCATTCCATAGTCGAGTCCTTTGGACTGCAAGGAGGTCCAACCAGTCCATCCTAAAGGAGATCAGTCCTGGGTGTTCATTGGAAGAACTGATGCTAAAGCTGAAACTCCAATATTTCGGCTACCTCATGCGAAGAGTTGACTCATTGGAAAAAACCCTGATGCTGGGAGGGATTGGGGGCAGGAGGAGAAGGGGACAACAGAGGATGAGATGGCTGGATGGCATCACCAACTCGATGGATGTGAGTTTGAGTGAACTCTGGGAGTTGGTGATAGACAGGGAGGCCTGGTGTGCCGCGATTCATGGGGTTGCAAAGAGTCGGACGTGACTAAGCGAATGAACTGAACTGAACTGATGTCAATTCTAAGAACCAAGATGCTCAAAACAAGAGAAAGGAGATAGAAGTATAAATTCAAAGAAGTTAAGTAAAAATTCTGTTATCTTAAATTTGAATTGGAAATATCACTATAACTCATTTTTTAAATTTTATTTTTAATTGGAGGATAATTGCTTTATAATATTGTCTTTGCTTCTGCCATACAACAGTGTGAATCAATCATAAGTATACATATATCCCCTCCCTCTTGAAATTCCCCCCCCCCACCTCCCACCGCATCCCATCCCTCTAGGTAGTCACAGAGCACCAGATTTGAGCTCCCGGTGTCATACGGCAAATTCCCACTGGCTATCCATTTCACATATGGTAATATATATGTTTCAATGCTACTCTCAATTAATCCCACCCTCTCCTATCCTGCTGTGTCCAGAGTCTGCTCTCTATTTCTGTGTCTCTATCCCTCCCCTGTAGTTAGGTACCATCCTTCTAGATTTAATATGCGTTAGTATATGATATTTTTCTCTTTCTGACTTACTTCACTCTGTATAACAGGCTGTAGGTTCATCCACCTCATTAGAATTGACTCAGATGCATTTTTTATGACTGAGTAATATTCTATCATATACATGTACCACAACTTCTTTATCCATTCATCTGCTGATGGACATCTAGGTTGTTTCCATGTCCTGGCTATTGTAAATAGTGCTGCTATGAACATTGGGGCATATGTGTCTTTTTTCTCAGGGTACATGCCCAGTAGTGGGATTGCTGGATCATAGGGTAGTTTTATTCTAGCCTGACTACTGAAAAGACCTAGAAGCAATGGTCATCAAATAGCAATAAGCAACCTGACACACAAATTGCTGGAGAAGGAAATGGCAACCCACTCCAGTATTCTTGACTGGGAAATCCCATGCACAGAAGAGCTTGTGGGCCACAGTCCATGGGGTGGCAAGAGTCAGATATGACTTAGTGACTAAACAACACAGAACACAAATTGTAATCTCTGAATATCATTTCCCACTAAATAAAACCAGGATTCCTTAGAGAAATGACTCACTCCAGGTCTAGGGCAGGAGTTTGGGATGTTTGTCTTCTTGTGCTAGAAAACAAGTAAGTTATCAGCAACTACTACGGTCATGTCAGAAGGCCTCAGAAATCAACTTTAATGGGGCTGCGACTAGCCTAACATGGAACAATTTGGGTATTAAAGTGAAAAGTCACTGTGATTTATTGAAGCATATCAAATATATAAAAGTCCATGAATTCATAATGAGATAATAAAAACACATTAGTCACCATTGGAGCTTCTTAGGACACCAAATCATTCTGAAAATTGATAAGTAAAAGGCAAGAGACAGGTACTTGTCCTAAGCTTTCCTATAAGAACTGTACTTCAGGATAACCATAGAGTTGATGTGGGAAATTTCTTCCTTAATATAATTGTAGCTTAAAAACACAATTCAGTGGTTAGGACAATGTCAGCCCCCCACACCCCTGACAGTTGCACTTTGACTCCATGGGTATGCCCTTATGCTTTTGTTTTAATTTTTTTTAATGATTTTTATTATAAAGCAAAACATATAAGGAAACTACACAGATGTGTTGCTTAATGAATTCAACATTTTTATAACCATTATCAGATTAAAAACTATGTAGATTTTTATTGGCTACCCAAGAAGCCACTCCATGTGCAGTCCAGATCACAAGCCTCCCCCTTTCCTATAATATGTAACTATTGACTTTTATAGTTCCTTGTCTTAAGAAAAAAGTTTTATTATCTAAATGTGCATCCCTATATTCTCATCTTGCCTGTTTTAAAAATTAGATCTATTTTTAAGTCTCTCTTAATCTACAGCTTCTCCTCCATCCCTCGCTTTTCCTTATCATTTATCTGTTGAAATACCCAGGAACTTTGACTAATAGTATTTCCCAGTCTGGATTTTGCTGGTAGTATGCCAATAATCGGTATCTTAATGAACTGACCTTTGCCTTCCTCGCTTCCCTCCCCTCTTGCTGGGGCCGGCGTGCAGCTGCAGGAGCTCTGTGGGAGCTTTCCTCAGTCCACACTCCAGCATGACTGATGGAAAAGCCAGGTCTCCTGCTTCCAGCTGCTCCCAGCTAAGGCTCCATCTGGTTGTTTAGGTGGTTAGCTGATATCTGGAGCTCATCGATGTGCCTCCAGTGTCCACCTCAGTCTTTTCCTTCCTCTTCTTGGGACACACATTTTGACTCCTAAGATGGGGAAAAGTAGAAACTGATGCATTAAGAGTTTCATTGCACCTTAAGGTTCACGGAACCTCATTATTTCCTAGTAGTGCATTTGGGGGACTGAGCAATGTACAAAGCCCCAGCTGAGTTCCTAAATATGGGCCAGGGTAGCTAGCATCCTAAGTGTTCAGTATCTTTTAAAGATATCTTGTATGTTTAAATATACTTTGTAAAGCTTAAAAGAAAAAAGTCATAAATGTAACCATATTTTAGGCACACTCTGTGTTCCATTGGGGTTTTGTAGGCCTACCTTGATGTCTAATCAAATATACCATCATTTGTATGAGAAACTAAATGCCAAATTCCAAACATGCCACTTGACTAATAGCATGTGGGAACTGATCCCTTTTATAAATTTAAAGGTTGCCTGAATGGTCAATTATGAGATTTTAGATTCTGGTTTATGCAAGCTGGAATCTGAAATTATCTTCCTGAGGTCTTTTCCTAAAGAAGGCTTACATATTCTTACCCCTAAGCATCTCCTCAAAACATCACTTCTTTGTCTATATTCAAATATCAGAAAATGATTCTCTTTCTGTGATGTAAAAGGAAGACCAAGATTCTTGCTTCAGGAACTAATGCCCCAAATTCTGACTACCATAGAGAAAGTCCTAATACTCACCAACTCTAAAAACTAGAAGCCAGCACCGTTATTATACACAATGAGCATCTCTCCAGGGGAAACAACCCCTCCTGGCAAACGCTCCAAATTTCCAAGCAATATGTGGAATTATTTAGGACTTAAATGTCAATTGGTGGCAGCTGGGAAATTTTCAGATTTTGAAATGTGATAGTCTCCATTTGCTTGCATCCGGTTAATAGTCTCTGTATCACTTTAAAAGCATCACATCAAAGACAGAGGCAAAATGTAATAATAACAAAAAAAGATTGATTTCATTCTGGGGCCCCATGGTAATGATTCTTTAGTTTCTTTGACTCATTACAAATTAAACTGGGTCCGAGAACACCAACTCATTTTTTAAGGCCTTTCAAGTAAGCCAAATAAGGGTATTCAGCCAAGACTCCTTCATATTCACATTTCTAGGACACCCTGATTTAATAATATATGTTCCATACAATGCAGTAACGGTTAAATCAGGGGTCTACAGACGCTTGAGCCTCATGTAACAGAGCTGCAATTTAAGGCAGCATGGCCTTTGAGCACTAAAGCAACAGCACCTGCTATCTTATTTTAATAAGACCCAGGAGATGCTCTGGAGGTTTCTATTTCACTAAATTTTCACTTCATGTTCTAGCTCTGTTTAATATTCTTATAATGGGAGAAGAGAGCAAAAGGCTTTAGCAATGCTATGAAGATTCAAAATGTGGTATGGAAATACCAGAGAGTCCAAGAGAAAATGTTATGATGGAAAGATAAATGTTATGCTCTCCCTACCTTAGTGTGTTATAAGAAATAATACAAAAGCATAGATAGTTAAAAGACAATTTGGCCTGTGTATTTAATAATCTCATGCATGCATTAAAAGAAAAATATTTAGAAACTTAAATAAATTACATATTTTGTGGACAACAGAGGTGACATGATGTATATATCTAAAGAAGACTTCAAAACTAGAATTTTATAATTTAGTAATTATACAGAAATGGAGCAAAAAGTGTAGCTTTTCTAAAAGACATTTACAATTTACAAATGTTGTACATAACAATTAAAAATGCACATTTATATCAAGTACATAGGGAATAATTATTTAAAAATTGATGCTGCAATAGGTAATGAAGCAAGTCTCAGAACACACCAAAGTATCAATATCCTACTGATATCATAGAAATAAAAAAAATAACTCAAAAACATACAATGCAAATGAAAAACATTTTTAAATGACTCACTGGCCAAAAGGAAGAAATCATAATGGAAATTATCCAATGCACAAAACTGAAAGTGAAAGTACTATGTATCACAAACCAGGAGGATAGAGCTAAAGCAGTTGTTTTAGTTGCTCAGTTGTGTCTGACTCTTTGTGACTCCATGAACTATAGCCTGCTAGGCTCTCCTGTCCTTGGGATTTCCCAGGCAAGAATACTGGAGTGGGTTGTCATGCCCTCTCCAGGGGATCTTCCTGACCCAGGGATTGAACACGCATTGGCAGGTGTATTCTTTACTGCTGAGCCACCGGGGAAGCCCTACTAAAGCAGCAGTTCAAGTAAATTTATTCCACAGATACTAATCTCAGAAAGGAAGACGTAAAATAATTAGTGAACATGTTGTACAACTCAAAAAGTTAGAAAGCTAAGAAAGTAATAAAGATTGCAGACGTTAATAAAAACAATTTTTTTAAATATAGTAAAGATGTACAACAAAACTAAAAGCTTATACTCTGGGAAGACTAATAAACTTTAGGAACAGACTTGGCAGGAGGTTTGATCTCAAGCACATAGCTGATTTTGTCCTCAGGACATTTTATGATATCTGTCAAGGCTGTGAAAGGCAATATAAAACTCACTATATAAAGATTAGAGTTTGGGACCTGCCCAGAAGAGTGTCCCAGGAATATCTATCATGAATATATTTAATCAGATAGAGGAAAAGATGGAGAAGACAGATGAAAAAAAGGAGAATTTCACCAGGGTTGAAACACGCACACACTCCTTCAAATGACAATTACAAAATTGAAAACTATAGTATTTGAAATTAAAGGATATAAAGGTAGGGAAAATATTATATTCAAATTTGTAATACTGAATATAATACAAAATAGTATATTATATTACATTATATTCAAATAACATGATTGGATTCTCTGCATATAAGGAACTAGTAGGAGACATGAGCAATGTTGTTAGATAAAAGATTTTATAAAAATATGTGTTGCATTCCTATACACAAGAAGCAGATAAAATATATGAATTAAAATGAAACAAAATTTTTAAATAGCAAAAAATTATAACATATAATTATATATATAATATAATATATTTTAATTTTGTTTAATTTCACATACCAACTTGACTGGGCTAAGGAATGACCAGATAACTGGCAAAACATTATTTCTGGGTGAGACTATGAGGGTGCTGCCAGAAGAGATTAGCATTTGAATCAGTAGTCTGAGTAAAGCGATCTGCTCTCACCCAACGTGGGTGGGCATTTTCCAATTTGTTGAGGGCCCAAATAGAACAAAAAAGCAAAAAAAAAAAAAAGAACAAATTATTTTTTTCTTGAACTGGATATCCATTTATTTTTCCTGCCCTCGGACATCAGAGCTCCTGGATCTTGGGCCTTCAGACTCCAGACTTGTACCAGCAGCCATCTCGTTCTCAGGTCTTTGGCCTCAGATTGGGAGTTACACCATCAACTCCCCTGGTTCTCAGGTCTTTGACTCAGACTGAATTATACCACTGGTTGTCCTGGCTCTTCAGTTTGCAGACAGAAGACTGTGGGACTTCTCAGCCACCATAACCATGAGAGCCAATTCCTATAACAAATCTCCTTTAGAAAGTGAAGTGAATGAGTTAGTCACTCAGTCATGTGCTACTCTGCCAGCCCATAGACTGCAGCTTGTCAGGCTCCTCAGTCCATGGGATTTCCCAGGCAAGAATACTGGAGTGGGTTGCCATTTCCTTCTCCAGGGGATCTCCTGACCCAGGGACTGAATCCAAGTCTCCTGTATTGGCACGTGGATTCTTTACCACTGAGCCACCAGGGAAGTATATCTATATCTACATAGATAGATAGATATAGATACAGCTATAGATGATAGATATAACTATAGATATAGCTATATCCTATTATTTCTGTTTCTTTGGTGAGCCCTGACTAATATAGTACCTAGGAATAAATCAAACAAAATATGTACAAAACTTTGGGGGCAAGGGGAAATAATAAAACTTTACTGAAAAACAAAAGAAGGACATTAAAAGAGATTACTATACCATGTCTGGCTTCCCCAGTGGCTCAGCAGTAAAGAATCTGCCTGCAGTGCAGGAGCCACTGGAGACATGGGTTCAATCTCTGGCTCGGGAAGATCCCCTGGAGGAAGGAGTGGCAACACACTCCAGTATTCTTGCTTGGAGAATCCAATGGACAGAGGAGCCTGGTGGGCTATAGTCCATAGGGTTGCAAAGAGTCAGACACGACTGAAGGGACTTAGTATGCATGCATGCATACCATGTCCATGCACCTATGATCACCTAATCTATGACAAAGGAGGCAAGAATATACAATGGAGAAGACAGTCTCTTCAATAAGTAGTGCTGAGAAAACTGGACAGCTACATGTGAAAGAATGAAATTAAAACATTTTCACAGACCATATTAAAAAATAAACTCAAAATGGATTAAAGACTTAATGTAGGACCAGAAACTATAAAACTCCTAGAAGAAAACCTAAGCAGAACACTCTTTGACATAAATCACAGCAATATTTTTTTGGATCTGTCTCCCAAGGCAAAGCAAACAAAAACAAAAATAAATAAATGGAGCCTCATTAAACTTAAAAGCATATAATCACGTATATGTAGAATCTAAAACATAAAATAAACTCATGAATATAACAAAAAAAGAAACATATTCACAGATACAGAAAACAAACTAGTGGTTACCCCTGGGAAGCACGAACAGGGGAGGGTCAAGATAGGAGTAGAGGATTAAGAGGTATAAACTGCTTAGTATGTATGAAATATATGTTACAAGGATATATTGTACAGCACAGGAAATACAACCAATATTTTATAATAACTATAAATGGAGTATAATCTATAAAATTTGAAACAATATGCTGTACACCTATAAAAGAATATTGCTTATAGCTACAGTCGTGTTAAAAGTACGACAGCATACATAAGAATGATGAACACTGAATTCACGGTCCTGGGATACTGTTGAGCCTAATCCACACTGTATGCCAGAGAACTGTATTCCAGGGAGAGGCATTCACAGACCGAAAGGGAGGAAGAAGAATCCAGGAGCTTCCATGGTACCTATAATGTCTAATTTCTCAAAAAGAAGTAAATAAAAAGAAATGATGGAAGCAAAGCAGAATGTAAAGATTTACTAGAACTGGGCGGTGGGCACATAGGTGTCTATGAGGTTTTTCTCTGTGCTTTTCTGCATCCTTGCAATTTGTCAAAACAAAACATAAATGGGCATGGAGGAGGCAGTCACTCAGCAGCACAGTTGCTAAAAACAGAGCCAAACTGTGAGACACACAGAAAGAAAGAGCAACAGTGAGATGGGGAGCACCCATCCTTGATTGAATTAATTAAAAGAGATATTTTCCCTTGATATTCTTCCAGGAACTTTGTCCATTTTATTCTTCCTATGCATACTACACTCCTACAGACCTCCCCTTACTTCCCAGAGGAACCCAGATGTTTCCAGCTTTGGTGTTCCCAAGACCTCCCTTCTTTTGACCTCATCCTTCCTTTTAATTGTTAGAAAAAAAGCACTTTGAGCCTCCATTCCAAGTGCTGCTAGAAGTCCCTTGGTCCTTCCCACAGCTAATACTTATCTCACTCTTAATTATGTGTCTGGTGGTGTTCCAAACATTTCACAACCATTGTCTCATTTAATCTGTGAATGCAACAAGCTTAAAATAAATATTTATTGAAAATAATATACACTAAGAGTGGCACAAAAGTTCTTTTTGTCCCCACTTTCAAGATGAGGAAACTGAGGCTAAAGAGGTTAGTTGAATTCCTCAAGGCCACACTGTTAATAAGTAGTGGTGGTCCCCACTTGGCCTAATCTGAGGTTTTATTTCCACTAAGCTCTTGATCTCAGGAACATCTTGCCTTCTCTAGTCATTTTTTTTCTTTTTCCCATTTACACCTAATTAAAGCGTTCAGCTCTTTTTCCATTCATCTCCCCTAAACACCACAATCAAAGGATCTTACATGTAGAAAAAGCCATTTGAAAGGAGGGCAGCACGTTACTGAAATATAATAAAAAACTTAAAACTGAATATTACACACACCTGTCCGCTCCCATTTTTATACTGAATTGTCCAACTTTCTTCCTTATGTTTCCTACTGTTTTGTCTTACTTCTCCTTGCTCTTCCCTATCCCTTCTCTCAGTATTTGCATCTTCCTTTTGCCTTACATCATCATCACCTGATTACTATTTTTTAAAGTCAACCTTTAGTATAATGGTAAACTGAATCTTTCCTTTGTCTTATTCTCCTCTTTCCAACAATGCCCAGGGCTGGAGTGAGGGATATGGGATTCACCATTCAAACTCAAATAAACCATCAAGACATTTTTTCCAAAACAAAGAAGCATCTCCCTGGATGTGAATAATGCCCTTTCTCTTGATGTAAAAATGTCCGTAGTTGGTTCTCGTTTTAAATAGAAAGATTTTCTTTATCTTCTCACCACACGGATGCCTCTGAGATTTATTACCCTGTTTATTTCATATGATTTGCATCACTTGATTTTATGTACCCAGTTTGAAAGTCTGACATTAAACAACAGTTTTCTCAAAATAAAGCAGACTCCTTAAAACCACTGAACCAGCTGCCTGACTAGTGTTATAGCTTGAATTCTGTGCCCCACCCCCCACAATTCATATGCTGAAGTATCAACCCTTAGTACCTCAGTATATAAGGTACTTATTTGGAGACAAGATCTTTTATTAAAAATTTATTTTACTGAAATACAGTTGATTTACAATGTTGTGTTAATTTCTACTGTACAGCAAAGTGATTCAGTCATACATATATATACATTCTTTTTCATATTCTTTTCCATGATTGTTTATTGCAGGATATTGAATATAGTTCTCTATGCTATACAGTAGGACCTTGTTGTTTACCCATTCTCTATATAATGGTTTGTATCTTCTAGTCCCAAATTTCCAATCCAACCCCCTGTCACCACCCTTGGCAACCACAAGTCTGATCTCTATGTCTGTTTCTGTTTTGTAAATAAGTTCATTTGTGTCACAGTTTAGATTCCAAATGTAAGTGATATCATATAGCACTTGTCTTTCTCTTTATGACTTACTTCACTTAGTATGATAATCACTAGGTCTATCCACATTGCTGCAAATGGCAATATTTCATTCTTTTTAAAGACTGAGTAGTATTCCATTGCATATATGTACCACATCTTTAACCATTCATCTGTCAATGGACACTTAGTTTGTTTCCATATCTTGGCTATTATAAATAGTGTTGCAATGAACATTGGGGTGCATGTATCTTTTTGAATTATAGTTTTGTCCAGACATACACCCTGGACTCAGGAGTGGGATTGCTGAAACATATGGTAACTCTATTTTTAGTTTTTTGAGGAACCTCCAAACTGTTTTCCATAGTGACTATACCAATCTACATCCTTACCAACAGTTTAGGAGGGTTCCCTTTTGAAGACAGGGTTTTTATGGAGGTCATTAAGATGGGCTCTAATTCAAGATCTGACTGGTATCCTTATAAGAAATGGAGATATTGGACACAGACACAGACAAAAGAAAGACAACATGAAGACACAGAGAAAAGATCACCTACAGGTCAAGAGAGAAGCTTGGTATAAATCATTCTCACAGCTGTCAGAAGGAAACAACCCTGCCATGAACACCTTGATCTTAGACTCCTAGCATCCTGAATTTTGAGATAATAAATTTCTGTTCTTTAAGCCATCCAGTGTGTGGTACTTTGTGGCAGCCCTAGCAAATCAACACAACTACATAGTACAAATTCTTCAGTCTGGAATTCAGAGACATCCAAAATGTGGTCTCAACTGCTCTCTTCAATCTTCTCTTCCCCTGTAGCTCTGCAACCAAATGAAGCTCTACGCAAACTGTACTACTTGCTGTTTCTGCACTCAGCTCCACCCCTTCCCACATGTGCACCTTTGTTCTGGCTCTGTCCTCTTACTTAACAACAATCTCTGCCTGTGACCACCTACCTTTCCTTTAGGGTCCATCTCAAGTGCCACCTGCTTCATAATGACTGTCCTGAGTCATGCACCAAGATATTCTTTGAGGTCAACCAGACAGATCTGGGCTTGAATCTCACTCCACTGCTTACTACCTGTCTGGCCTTGACAAAACACAACTTCTCAAAGTTATCTATGGGCATGAAAAGATACCACTTCATAAGATAAGCATTGTGAGGACTAAGTGATTGCATGTAAGGCACTTAGCACAATGCTTGGCATAGAGAAAGTATTCTGGAAATGAAAGCTTTTTTTTCCTTATTTTGTATTATCTGAATCCCAATGGCATTTTATGCAAAGCTCCTTTATGCTACTTACCCTGTTCTGTCTTATCTTATTTGTTAGTGGGGTTAATCAATTAAATTACTACTGACTTAAAACAATCATTCACCATATCCTGCAGAATCACAAGAGCTATCAATCTGTCAGTCCTTGCTATATCTGAACCAGGTGAGGTCTCCACCCATGAGTAAAATTCAGCCTCAGGCTCCACACCTGGTGATGCCCTTTCATCAGTTCCTTTGCGTGTCAACTCTGCAACCCTTTCTCTATTCCCCTATCCCAAGGGACCCCCAGACTTTGGTTTCTTGGAGGCTAACCAGCAGGTTTTCACACCAGAGTCACTTTAATAAACTTTGCGTCATGATGTTTTGTCAGTTAAGAACTCCAGCATCAGACAGACCTGGCCTTTATCCCCCATGCCACTGTTGTAAGTTCTGTGACTGGTCATTTTATTTGACCCCTTCCCCCAAGACTCACTTTACTTATGTATACAATTAAGATACTAATACTACTAATTTAATAGTTTCTTGTGAGGACCAAAGGAAGTCATCTGGAGAAAAGGTGTTTGGTACTACCGAGCTCTCAATAAAAGATGTCATTATCATCACATCTCTTGTAATTCTTAATAGATTATAAACTCCATGAGACAGGAGATATGTGTACATAGTAGACTCTATACAAGCTTGTCAAAGAAAATTTTGAATCTTGATGTAAAAAAACCTCAAATGCTTATATCCACATTTATCTTGAAAGAGACCATGTTTCTGTCTATATGAATTAGAACAGAAAAGTACAATTTTTTAGATATAAATAAGTCTAAGCTACAATACTAGGTGGTTAACAAGTAAGAGTTGGCATTGTTCAAGATCATTTTTTGCTATTCATGTGGAAGACTAATAAAATAATGAAAAGTACCAAATAAACAATTCACTGGCTTCTTTTATTTTTAATGCTTCACAAATTTGCATGTCATCCCTGCCAACGGGCCATGCTAACCTTCTCTGTATCATTCCAATTTTAGTATATGTGCTGCTGAAGCAAGCACTTGCTGGGTTCTTTTATTCAAGCTTCACTTTCATAGCCAGGAGAAAATATGATCACTTGTAATTTTAAGTCTTTTTCAAGGGATCTGTGGCCAGATGTGGTAACATGAATTAGCCTCCATTTTTAACATCTTTTTTTTTTTTTGGCATTGTGAATGCACCCGCCCTCTCACAGGGCTTTAAGAGCAAAAAAGTGTTTATGGTATAATGGTACATACTACCTAGGGGAGAAACAGCCAGCATGGTTGATCAGTAGGTAGCATAGGGTCTATGGGCTACAGTGTTCCAAAGGGGCCCATGGAACATCCAAATCCTTGAGACATATTTTTTGACATTTTAAAATTTTTAATTGGAAGATGATTGCTTTACAATATTGTGTTGGTTTCTGCCATATATCAACACGAATCAGGCATTAGTACACTTATATCCCCTCCCTCCCACCCCCTACCCAATCCCACCCCTCTAGGGTGTCACAGAGCACTGTATACCTTTGAGATATATTTTTAAACACTGGTAGATAAAACTAAGGAAAAAGAAAAATGGCAACAACAAAAATGTCATTTCTGCACTCCAAGCAAAGTCTTTCTAGTAATGAATTGGTGGAGATGCCAATGTTCCTTTAAAGCAAACTCTCACTTTGTTCTCAGGGGAAAAAACCCAACTGGACTCTTTAAGTAGACACTAAACAAAAACTGTCTTCTAAAATGGAGATGAGAATCTGATTTCCTCATTTAGGGGTGGTGATGTTAAAGGTACCCTCTATTGGAAGCAGGCTGCATCTCTGTGGACCAGGATACTTTGGGAGAAAATGTGTTTCTGGAGGAAGAGGGAGAGGTGACACAATTCCAGTTCCCCGCCTGGTTCTCTGAACTAATTTTTGGTCTTGTGCTTAGAGGAGCAAGTCAGAAGTGTACTGCAACTCTTTTCAGAAAAGATTTTATAAGATTCTATGCTTAAGACCCAGATGACAAAATGTAAGAGAGTTGAGGAAAGGACAGTTCTCTTGGCCTTTTCATTTGTTGATTCATTCATTCAAAAAATGTTTATTGAGGGACTTCCCTGGTGGTCCAGTGGTTAAGACTTCACCTTCCAGTACAGGGGGTGCAGGTTCAATCCCTGGTCAGGGAACTAAGATCTCACATGCCTTAAGGCCAAAAAACCAAAACATAAAATAGAAACAACGGTGTAACAAATTCAGTAAAGACTTTTAAAATGTTCCACATCAAAAAACAATCTTCAAGAAAACATCTATTGAAAGCCCGCTTTGCATTGCACTCTGTGCTACATGCTGGAAGAGAGAGTGGTGAACCAGACACTGTCAGTGCCTCTCTTCACATCTCTTACATTCTGCTTTTGTATTAGTCATCACTGCTGCCTAACAAATTACCTCAAAACTTAGTGGTTTCTCCACTGCTGCCCTGAAAATTAATTCATCAGTACCATCTTTCTAGATTCCATGTATATGCATCAGTATATGATATTTATATTTCTCTTTCTGACTTACTTTACTCTGTATAATAGGTTCTAGGTTCACCTATCTCATTAGAACTGACTCAAATGCTTTCCTTTTTATGGCTGAGTAGTATTCCATCATATATAGGGTTATCACAGCTTCTGTATCCAGTCATCTGTTGATGTACTTCTAGGTTGCTTCCATGTTCTAGCTATTATAAATAGTGCTGCAATGGACATTGGGGAGTAACAGACATAGAGAACAGACTTACAGACACGGGAAGGGGAGGAGGGAGACGGTGAGATGTATGGAAAGAGTAACATGGAAACTTACAATACCATATGTAAAACAGACAGCCAATGGGAATTTGCTGTATGACTCAGGGAACTCAAACATGGGCTCTGTGACAATCTAGAAGGGTGGAATGGGGAGGGAAATGGGAGGGAGGTTCGGGAGGGAGGGGACATGGGTGTACCTATGGCTGATTCTTGTTGATATATGACAGAAAACCACAAAATTCTATAAAGCAATTATCTTTCGATTAAAAAAATTTTTTTTAATTTACAAAACTGAAAAAAAACTTAGTGGTTTAAAACAGCAAACATTTATTATCTCATAGTTTGTGTGGATCAGAAATCTGATTGTGGCTTAGCTGGATATCTCTGTCTCGGGTCTTACCCGAAGCTGCAGCCAGGCTGTCAGCCAGGGCTCCAGTCACCTCAAGGCTTGACTAGGGAAGAATCGACCTCCAAGCTCTCTTGCGCAGTTACTGGCAGGGCTTCAGATCCTCCTTGGCTGACGGCCAGAGACAACAGTCCCTTGCCACGTAGATCTCTCCAGAGGGCAACTCAGAAGTCGGCAGCTGGCTTCCCCCAGAGGGAGGGCTGAAGCAGGAAGAAGTCATGGTCTTTTTGTAACCTAATCTCAAAAGTTACAGCCATCACTTTTGTGAGATTCTGCTCATTAGGAGCAAGTCATTAGATTGAGCCACACGCAATGGTACGTGGTCACAAAAGGGCACTAATACCTGGAATCTGGGATCACTGGGAGCCATCTCAGAGACAGCCAATCATAGGTTGGGTCTCGCCCCATATCACTCACCTTTGTGAGGGAATCTTTCCTCATTCTATCTCCAAATTGCTTTTTCTGGTATAATAGAGGAAATCTATTTTGGGGGGTGGGCAGGTATCATTCATTATCAGAATCTATTCAATACCTGAAAACATGCTGATTAAGAAATTTTATAAAAGCAGGAGCCTACAGTACATCTTTAAAAGAAAAAAATATGTCTCCAGCCCTGCCAGTAATTCCAATCAATTTCCACAAATATCACTAAAGCACTCTTAGATATATATCTATATAACCATCCACCAAAGATTTCAACATAATAAAAAGCATTTAAAACAGTAATTACAGGACTTCCCTAGTGGTCCAGTGGTTAAGAATCCTTCTGTCACTGCAAGGGACACAGGTTTGATCCCTGGTCCAGAAAGATTCTACATGCCACAAGACAACTAAGCCTGCACACTCTAGAGCCCTTCTCCACAACAAGAGAAGCCACCATAGGGAGAAGCCCAAGTGCCGCAAAGAGAGAGTAGCCCCTGCTCGCCACAACTAAAGAAAAGCCTGCAGCAACAAAGACCCAGTACAGATAAAAAGTTAATTACAAGATTAAAATATTTAAAAAATAAAACAATTACTGAATAACTTAACCCTTAAGGACCTCATTAATGGATATGTTTGCATGTAATACACAATGAAACTATACAATATCACATGCAATTATTTTCCTTCTATATACCAACAGTCACATACATTAATGTAAATAATATATTAAAGATTTATAATTGTTACAATGACATTTAGAAGAATAAAAATAAATCTAGTAGTAAAGGTTTTTAATGTTGCCACATATGGGTCTCTTACAGCAGGTGTAAGAAACACATAGCAAAATTTGGTTGTAATGTTTTCCTGTCAATCTAACAACTATTTGGATAGTGAGATTGAGAACTACCTATATATTATGTTGTGCTTATCACATTTCTAGTATCTATAACTAGTGCTAATTGACTTTCAGTTCATTCTCTTATAGTTTACAGACAGAAATAAAAGTTATCAGCAAATAATGACCACTTTTGTATTCACTTTGTTCAACAACTAGATGGCTTATTCTGACTCTTGGCTTAAACCTTGGGCTTATTCTGACTCTTGGCTTATAACATTGACTAGAATGTAAGCCATGTTAAACTTAGCTTTCTTGAAAAACTAAAAACACACCACCATATTTTTGGATGGAAAGCCTAACTATAATAAAAATGGTAATTCTCCCCAAATGAATACATAAATTCAAAGCAATTACAATTAGAATCCCATAAATTTTTGTACTACTTTGTTTTATAACAGAGTACATGAGCTGGTGGCTCAGACAGTAAAGAATCTGCCTGCAATGCAGGAAATCTAGGTTCAGTCCCTGGGTTGGGAAGATCCCCTGGAGGAGGGTATGGCTACCCACCCCAGTATTCTTGCCTGGAGAATTCCATGGACAAACGAGCCTGGAGTGCTACAGTCCATGGAATCTCAAAGAGTCAGACATCACTAAGCGACTAACACACACACACACGAGCTTTAGATAGAAAAACAAAAATCTAAGTCTAAACTAATAAAGTTATAAAAAAAATAGTATGTGAATCTTCATATGCCAAAATTTAAATATATCTTGAAGCCACTATAAAGAAAATAGTATGATATCAATATACAAATAGACAAATATTAGGTCAGTGGAACTATTACAGAGACTTTAATATGTGACAAAAGTGGTAATTCAATTCAGTAAGAAAGGGGTAATTTATTTAACAAAAAGTCTGGCACAATTGGTTATCCATCTACAATAAAATTAATTTTAACTGTCTACAATACCCCACTGTTAAAGGTAAATTTATTTAAACTTAAAAACATAAGTTTCAATAGTAAAACAAGAAAAATCCCAAGAACTTTTAGACAAATATATGTGTAACTTAGTGGTTTTGAGATCTTTTATCTGAGCTAGAACACCCAGAAACTATAAAGGAAAACTTAAACATACTGACAACGTAATTTTCTTTTTAAACATTTCTATAGAAAAATTTCATAAACAAGTTCAAAAGACAGATGATCCATTGAGAAATACAACTTACAAATACATATGCCAGATAAAAGGTTAAAATGTATAATACTCAACTAGCTCCTTCAAACTGATAAGACAAAAATACACAGTAGGAAAATGAAGACTATGAAGTGCAAATCCAAATAGTCTTTAACAATAGCAGTTTGAGAATATGTAAATTTTAAAAAATTCTTCAGTTCTTTCTCACCCATTAGATTGGCCAATATTTAAGTACTCACAACTATTCTTGGCAGGATGGGAAGGAAGCATTCATCACACTGCTTACAGTACTGACTGTTCATATTCTTTTAGGAAAGCAATCTAGGAATATCTATAAAAATGAAAACCACACATACCTTTGGTTCCAACAATTCCACCGGTGTGAATGTATCTCAAAGAAATAAAAATAACAGTATAACGAGATTTACACAAATCCATGAAGAGATGGTAGGATGGCATCACCAACTCGATGGACATGAGTTTGAGCAAGCTCCAGGAGTTGATGATGAACAGGGAAGCCTGGCATGCTGCAGTCCACAGGTCGCAAAGAGCCAGACATGACTGAGCAACTGAACTGAAGTGACTGACACAAATCCATACACAAGGATGTTTACAGCAACATTGTTTCTATCATAGCAAAAAGAATGCCTTGTAACAGAGAAACAAGTAAATAAATTATACATCCATATCATGGAATACTGTGCAGACATCAGAGGAATTAACTAGATCTGTTCCAGTAAACTTGGAGATCCCACTGTTGAGTAAGAAAAGCAAGAGGCAGAGGAAAGTATATAATATGACGCTTCTTCAAAAATGAATAACGGTTTTAAACCCC
This sequence comes from Capricornis sumatraensis, assembly GCF_032405125.1. NCBI lineage: Eukaryota > Metazoa > Chordata > Mammalia > Artiodactyla > Bovidae > Capricornis > Capricornis sumatraensis. The sequence continues at coordinate 25,239,958 of NC_091092.1, forward strand.
TATGTGTATATATGAGTATTTATTTTTAACATAGCTATATGGACCTGAAGAAGGAGATGAAGAATATACACATCCTTTTGTTAGCACTGGTTATGCAGTGGAGGGTGACATGCAAATGACTAAAATTGTATTTGTATGTAAATACATACGAGAGATGAATGAAAGGATGGTAACCAACATATAATGCTGGTTACCACAGGATGGTGAGATTTCAGGTGATGTTTTACTTTTATTTCTTGTATTTTTCTGTATTTTTGCACTTTGAATAATAAACATATTTGTTATCTAATCAGAAAAAGAATATATCTATTTTCTAAAAGACAATTGGGAAGAAGAAAGTAGTGTTCAATTTTGAACAGCTATGCAGGAATAGATTTGAAATCAGTTAGAAACAGAGAATAATAGGAGGGGATACAGTTTAAAATTATTTTAGATAAGGGACTGAGAGGACTTGACAATTTGGAGGTCCATACGTGTGCACACACATACCACTTTAAAGCTTTTAACCAGTGGGAGTTGTTTCAGCTTTATTGAGGTATAATCAACAAAAAATTGTATGCATTTAAGGTGTACAACTTAATGTTTTATATATATATATATATATATATATATATATATATATAGCAAAATAATGACCACAATCAAGCTAATTAACACAACTGTCATTCTACAGTTAAACAATAGTCACCATGCTGTATGTTAAATCTCCAGAACTCATTCATCTTACATTATTGAAACTTTGTATTCTTTGGCCAAGATCACCCCATGGAGAGAAATTCTTTAGCTGCATGCTCTATGCTGCTGTTGTTGGTAGCCATGAGGTTTCTGTCTCCTAATATTTGCTAAGTTTTTTCACATCAGCAAAGTAAGCAGGGTTCTGTAATTTTTCTCTTCACTAACAACCTCTTCAATCCTGAGTCAAACATTTTGTCTGCTCAAAGGGGAAAGGGGGGAAGATTTTTTGTTTTTGTTAAGAGGGGTGGGGAACTACAGTAGACTTTGCTTTTAGGTAATTTTTATCAGTTAAGCTACTATATAAATTCTAATGAGTTAGTACTCACATATGCATTCCTGGTGGCTCAGATGGTAAAGAATCTGCCTGCAATGTGGGAGACTTGGGTTTGTTCCCTGGGTTGGGAAGATTCCCCTGGAGGAAGGCATGGCAACCCACTCCAGTATTCTTGCCTGGAGAATCCCCATGGACAGAGGAGCCTGGAGGGTTACAATCCATGGGGTCACAAAGAGTTGAACATGACTGAGTGACTAAGAACAGCACACATGCATATATGCATGCATGCAGGTTTATAGATACATGCTTTTTCTATCCTCTATACAGATATATATTTAAATAAAAAATAAATATCTGTATAAATAAATAAATATTTATTTAGGCACCCAAGATGGCTGTGTCTTGGTGGAGAAGTCTGACAGAATGTGGTCCACTGGTGAAGGAAATGGCAAACCACTTCAGTATTCTTGCCTTGAGAACCCCATGAACAGTATAAAAAGGCAAAAAGATAGGACATTGAAAGATGAACTCCCCAGGTCAGTCGGTGCCCAATATGCTATTAGAGATCAGTGGAGAAATAACTCCAGAAAGAATGAAGGGATGGAGCCAAAGCAAAAACAATACCCAGTTGTGAATGGGAATGGTGATTAAACCAGGGTTCGATGCTGTAAAGAGAATATTGCATAGGAACCTGGAATGTTAGGTCCGTGAATCTAGGCAAATTGGAAGTGGTCAAACAGGAGATAGCAAGGGTGAACACTGACATTCTAGGAATCCGTGAACTAAAATGGACTGGAATGGGTGAATTTAACTCAGATGACCATTATATCTACTACTGTGGGCAAGAATCCCTTAGAAGAAATGGAGTAGCCATCGTGGTCAACAAAAGAGTCCGAAATGCAGTACTTGGATGCAATCTCAAAAATGACAGAATTATCTCTATTCGTTTCCATTCAATATCACGGTAATCTAAGTCTATGCCCTGACCACTAATGCTGAAGAAGCTGAAGATGAACAGTTCTATGAAGACCTACAAGACCTGCTAGAACTAACACCCCAAAAAGATGGCCTTTTCATTATAGGGGACTGGAATGCAAAGTAGAAAGTCCAGAAACACCTGGAGTAACAGGAAAATTTGGCCTTGGAGTACAGAATGAAGCAGGGCAAAGGCTAATAGAATTCTGCCAAGAGAACACACTGGTCATAGCAAACACCCTCTTCCAATAACACAAGAGAAGACTCTACACATGGACATCACCAGATGGTTGACACTGAAATCAGATTGATTATATTCTGTGCAGCCAAAGATGGAGAAGCTCTATACAGTCAGCAAAAACAAGACTGGGAGCTGACTGTGGTTTGGATCATGAACTCCTTATTGCCAAATTCAGACTGAATTGAAGAAAGTGGAGAAAACCACTAGACCATTCAGGGATGACCTACATCAAATCCCTTATGACTATACAGTGGAAGTGAGAAATAGATTTAAGCGACTAGATCTGATAGACAGAGTGCCTGATGAACTATGGACGGAGGTTTGTGACATTGTACAGGAGACTGGGATCAAGACCATGCCCAAGAAAAAGAAATGCAAAAAAGCAAAATGGCTGTCTGGGGAGGCCTTACAAATAGCTGTGAAAAGAAGAGAAGCGAAAAGCAAAGGAGAAAAGGAAAGATATAAGCATCTGAATGCAGAGTTCCAAAGAATAGCAAGGAGAGATAAGAAAGCTTTCCTCAGCGATCAATGCAAACAAATAAAAGAAAACAATAGAATGGGAAAGACTAGGGATCTCTTCAAGAAAATTAGAGGTATCAAGGGAACATTTCATGCAAAGATGGGTTCAATAAAGGACAGAAATGTTATGGACCTAACAGAAGCAGAAGAGATTAAGAAGAGGTGGCAAAAATACACGGAAGAACTGTACAAAAAAGATCTTCATGACCCAGATAATCATGATGGTGTGATCACTCACCTAGAGACAGACATCTTGGAATGTGAAGTCGAGTGGGCCTTAGAGAGCATCACTACGAACAAAGCTAGTGGAGGTGATGAAATTCCAGTGGAGTTATTTCAAATCCTGAAAGATTTGAAAGTGCTGCTCTCAGTATGCCAGCAAATTTGGAAAACTCAGCAGTGGCCACAGGACTGGAAAAGGTCAGTTTTCATTCCAATCCCAAAGAAAGGCAATGCTCAAACTACCACACAATTGCACTCATCTCACACGCTAGTAAAGTAATGCTCAAAATTCTCCAAGCCAGGTTTCAGCGATACGTGAATCGTGAACTTCAAGATGTTCAAGCTGGTTTTAGAGAAGGCAGAGGAACCAGAGATCAAATTGCCAACATCCGCTGGATCATCAAAAGAGCAAGAGAGTTCCAGAAAAATATCTATTTCTTCTTTATTGACTATGCCAAAGCCTTTGACTGTGTGGATCACAATCAACTGTGGAAAATTCTGAGAGAGAAGGGAATACCAGACCACCTGACCTGCCTCTTGAGAAACCTGTATGCAGGTCAGGAAGCAACAGTTAGAACTGGACATGGAACAACAGACTGGTTCCAAATAGGAAAAGGAATACGTCAAGGCTGTATGTTGTCACCCTGCTTATTTAACTTCTATGCAGAGTACATCATGAGAAACACCTCGCTGGAGGAAGCTGGAAGCAAGATTGCTGGGAGAAACATCAATAACCTCACATATGCAGTTGATACCACCCTTATGGCAGTAAGTGAAGAAGAACTAAAGACCCTCTGATGAAAGTGAAAGAGGAGAGTGAAAAAGTTGGCTTAAAGCTCAACATTCAGAAAATTAAGATCATGGCATCCAGTACCATCACTTCATGGCAATTAGATGGGGAAACAGTGGAAACAGTGGCTGACTTAATTTTGGGGGACTCCAAAATCACTGCAGATGGTGATTGCAGCCATGAAATTAAAAGATGCTTACTCCTTGGAAGGAAAGTTATGACCAACCTAGATAGCATATCAAAAAGCAGAGACATTACTTTGCCAACAAATGTCCATCTAGTCAAGGCTATGGTTTTTCCAGTAGTCATGTATGGATGTGAGAGTTGGACTGTGAAGAAAGCTGAGCACTAAAGAATTGATGCTTTTGAACTGTGGTGTTGGAGAAGACTCTTGAGGGTCCCTTGGATGCAAGGAGATCCAACCAGTCCACCCTAAAGATCAGTTCTAGGTGTTCATTGGAAGGACTGATGTTGAAGCTGAAACTCCAATACTTTGGCCACCTGATGCAAAGAGCTGAGTCATTTGAAAAGACCCAATGCTGGGAAAGATTGAGGGTGGGAGGAGAAGGGGACGACTGAGGATGAGATGGTTGAATGGCATCGCCTACTTGATGGACATGGGTTTGGGTGGACTCCAGGAGTTGGTGATGGACAGGGAGGCCTAGCATGCTGCGGTTCATGGGGTCACAAAGAGTCGGACATGACTGAGCAACTGAACTGAAGTGAAATATTTATTTAAATTCCTATTTAAATACTTTAATATTTAAATAGATACCTATTTATTTAAACCTTCCCTTGTTGAAGAAATGATTTTAAATGGCTATTAAATAGACAACATTTTGTACTTTCAAGAGAGTGACATCTTGAAAAATAAGCTCTTGCAGCCTTTATTTTCATGCCATGTCTGTCTCTAAGGACCGGAAATAGCATCATCAATCTGGTGCCTTTGGCTACAAAGAGTCTTCCAAGAATTGTTCCAATCTATCACAATACAAATGACCGTGAAGATGGTCAAACGGCCCCAAACCCCTTGTGCTGCATTTCAGTCAATAAGTGCTTGTTGAACTGAATGTTACAGTGGATGTAAGCAGACACTGAAAAACTCCTATTTCAAAAACAGGTCTAAAAGAAGATAATCATTCCTAAAGTGCTCTCAAGTCAGGGAATCACCATCACAGCTAAAGTGAGACCGCACTGACACAAATTCTGTCAATTTCCAGCAAAACTTTTGCTTCTGCCTAGCATCCCATTCCATATCCCCACTGGCACCAGCTTCTTCCTCATGAAGGAAGCTTGGTATGGTGGAGCCACAGAGGCTTGAATTAAAAGCCTATCTCTGACCCTGACCAGACATTGATTAGCTGCGTGGCCTCAAATGAGTCAATTAGTCTCTTGAGGCCTTGGTCTCGTCATCTGCAAAATGGAAACAGTAATACCTGGATCACAAGTTTCATTGAGGGCTAAGTGCAAAGCTCTTGGCTCTGATTAATATTAATTCTTTCTTTACCCCCTTCTCCGTCTTGAGAAATCCTACTTATTCATCAAGGTCCACAAAAAAAAAAAAAAATCACCTCTTTTGTGACACTTTGCCTCACCTTCTCTACAAAATTAATTATTGCCTCCTCTGCACATTCACAGCACCCTGATCAGACCCCTTTTAGACTACTTACTACATTGCTTAGTTTTCATATCTGTCTCAATAAATTAGAGGCTTTTTGAGGGCATAGCCTGTATCATATTCACTTTAACATGCCCCAATATCTTGCAACAGGGCCAGTGCCTGGCACATAATAAATGCTCAATAAATATTTATAAGATGAGTTTCAGCTATAAGCAAAGAAATATCAGTTCAATAGTTTGAATATCATGGTATCATGACCTAGTTAAGTGTGATACTTTGGGGTTTTTGTTTGCTTTTGCATCGTTCATCTACAGAATTCTCAGAGGGTAAATATACCCCTTGGCAGAAAAGGAACCAGTCTATCTACTTTATTTAGACTTTCAAAAGGCCTTTGACAACCAGGCACGATTCCAAGGGAAACATTTCCTGCAGGTAGAGAGCTGCCTCTGCAGCCAGCCCACCTCTATGTGCTGAAATCTTTTTCTTCTCAGTGCCATCTTTGGTCTCACCTCCTTCAGGAAGCCTCTTCTGATTCCTCCAACCTCCCTCAAAAATGGTGGGGGCATTCTGTCTCTCCTCTCTTGTGGAACACAGAACAGTTTGCTTTGTGTATATTCAGCTCCTTGATTATATGTCCAATTTCCCCTACCAAGCAAGAGTAAGTGGGAAGAACTGGATCTAACGACCCTGGTAACCCTGCAGTCCCTACTACAGAGCTGTATACGTCACAGGCTTATAATATACAATCAGTGAATTGAATATATAGACAAGGGCCATTCTGAGTGGGAGAGATTGCATGTAAGAGCCCTGCTATTATGGTCAAAGGAACATAGATACCAGAGAAGTAGAAGAAGGAAGGAAGGAAACCAGCTTTTGCCAAAGGTCTGATCGTTAAGCACTTTTTTACACAGGGAGGAAAAATTGATTTGCTCGTGTACTATGTGCTAGGCTTTGTGCTATGTATTTTGACATACATAGTTTCATCTGGTGCCCCCAGTAAGAAAGAGGAGCAGTCTTACCTCCCCCCATTTGTTTCTTTCAACAGATGTGTATATTCAGCACCTTTTTAAATTTCATACCCACCACTAAGGAAAAGGCACAGAATCACAAGATAGGTGGAAAAGATATCTATGTAAACAATCACAATACAGAGCAATAAAAACATATTTCATAAAAGGCCTTTGAAAAGATTCCACATTTAAGGAATCTTTTTAAAAGCCTAATATGTTTGTTATCAAGACAACATTTTAAAATCTAGTCACTGGATTTTTTTGGATTACCTCTTCTTTTCAGTATGAAGATAAAGACTGTCCTATATGAGCAATCCAACTGCCTTGGGCTCCCTTTAAATTCAAGCCTGAGATAACCTGGGGATCACAAGTTGAAAGTTTATACTGGCCAATCGGGCCACAAGAGAGGGTGAGGGCAGGTTCATGACAAATTGAAAAGCAGTACTACCTCTAAAGGCAGCAGTAGCTACTCAGCGTGAGCTGATCATGACCATGAACGAATGCAGGCCCAGTGCAGCCAGAGCTTCTGGATTCTCCAGAGAAACCAGAAATCTGGATTATCAAAATGGAAAACCTCCTGGTTTGTTTTTGGTGCGGGGGACAGGGGTGCATACCATGTAGCAGGAGGGATCTAACCAGGGATCGAACCTGCACCCCCGGAATTGGAAGCACAGTGTCTTAACCACTGAACCCCCCAGGGAAGTCCCAATCTCCTGGTTTTTAACTGTCAACTCAAAATGCTTAGAATGTTGTATAGACCAAACAAGACACAAATACTAGTTTTTAATACTGATACAAGCAAAGCAACATAAAAATATCAACTGACCTGCACTTGACCTCAATATACAGTGCCGCTAAAGCTCTTTTGGACTCTGCACATGATACCATTGCCATCATCACTTCCTGCTATCCTGATTCTTGGCCCTGGTACCAGTGACTTCCTTTGAGACAGATCCAGGGCTTTTTCCCCAGTCGTTAAACGCCTTGACTTTTAGAGTACTTAGCCAACACCATCCTTAGACCCAAGTTACTACTGCTTCAGCAGAGGCAAGTTTGAATCTCTATCTGCACTGCTATTGCCTTAATTCAGTTCAGTTCAGTCACTCAGTCGTGTCCAACTCTTTGCTACCCCATGAATCACAGCACTCCAGGCCTCCCTGTCCATCACCAACCAATTCACTCAAACTCATGTCCATCGAGTCCGTGATGCCATCCAGCCATCTCATCCTCTGTTGTCCCCTTCTCCTCCTGCCCCTAATCTCTCCCAGCATCAGAGTCTTTTCCAATGAGTGAACTTTTCGCATGAGGTGGCCAAAGTATTGGAGTTTCAGCTTTAGCATCATTCCTTCCAAAGAACACCCAGGACTGATCTCCTTTAGAATGGACTGGTTGGATCTCCTTGCAGTCCAAGGAACTCTCAAGAGCCTTCTCCAACACCACAGTTCAAAACCATCAATTCTTTGGTGTGCAGCTTTCTTTATAGTCCAACTCTCACATCCATACATGACTACTGGAAAAACCATAGCCTTGACTAGATGGATCTTTGTTGGCAAAGTAATGTCTCTGCTTTTGAATATGCTACCTAGGTTGGTCATAACTTTTCTTCCAAGGAGTAAGCATCTTTTAATTTCATGGCTGCAATCAACATCTGCAGTGATTTTGGAGCCCAAAAAAATAGATTCTGACACTGTTTCCACTGTTTCCCAATCTATTTCCCATGAACTGATGAGATCAGATGCCATGATCTTAGTTTGCTGAATGTTGAGCTTTAAGCCAACTTTTTCACTCTCCTCTTTCACTTTCATTAAGAGGCTTTTTAGCTCCTCTTCACTTTCTGCCATAAGGGTGGTGTCATCTGCACATCTGAGGTTATTGATATTTCTCCTGGCAATCCTGATTCCAGCTTGTGCTTCTTCCAGACCAGCGTTTCTCATGATGTACTCTGCATAGAAGTTAAATAAGCAGGGTGACAATATATAGCCTTGATGTATTCCTTTTCCTATTTGGAACCAGTCTGTTGTTCCATGTCCAGTTCTAACTGTTGCTTCCTGACCTGCATATAGGTTTCTCAAGAGGCAGGTCAGGTGGTCTGGGATTCCCATCTCTTTCAGAATTTTCCACAGTTTATTGTGATCCACACAGTCAAAGGCTTTGACATAGTCAATAAAGCAGAAATAGATGTTTTTCTGGAACTCTCTTGCTTTTTCCATGATCCAGTGGATGTTGGCAATTTATCTCTGGTTCCTATGCCTTCTCTAAAACCAGCTTTAACATCAGGGAGTTTACAGTTCACGTATTGCTGAAGCCTGGCTTGGAGAATTTTGAGTATTACTTTACTAGCGTGTGAGATGAGTGCAATTGTGTGGTAGTTTGAGCAATCCTTGGCATTGCCTTTCTTTGGGACTGGCATGAAAACTGACCTTTTCCAGTCCTGTGGCCACTGCTGAGTTTTCCAAATTTGCTGTCATATTGAGTGCAGCACTTTCACAGCATCATCTTTCAGGATTTGAAATAGCTCAACTGGAATTCCATCGCCCCCACTAGCTTTGTTCATAGTGATGCTTTCTAAGGCCCACTTAATTTCACATTCCAGGATGACTGGCTATAGGTGAGGGATCACACCATTGTGATTATCTTGATTCAACTGCCTGCCATATTGGAAATTGTGGGTTTCTGCCCTATGTCCTAACTGGTCTCCGTGCATCAGGCTTGAGAATCTTGAATTCTCTTTCAATACTATATTCTCAAAAACACAGCCCCAATCATGTTGATTCCCTTCTTAAAACCCTTCTAGCTTTCTTTCAGCATGATGTCCAAGTCCTTCCTGATCCAGCCTCTGCTTATCTCTCGAGCCTCATCTCCCATCACTCCACCCCTTAATACCTTTTTCTGAGTCAACCAACTACTGCAGCTCTCTGCAAATGCCATGCTTGCCTATGCCCCCACTGCCTTGATGCACACTACTTCCTCTGCCTGGAAAATCTTACTTCCAACCACCTTCTGTAGGGAAGCTCCAACTACCCCTGTGACCCTCAGCTCAGATGGCAGTCTTCCTTGAACCAGCCCTACCCGCACTCTCAACCATGCTGGGTGAGGCTCTCCTGGCCTCCTCTATGAAACTATCCAAGCACTTATCTGACTTCTTGAATAGTTTGGCTCCTTTGCTCCGAACTCTGATTTTCTAAAGGATAGGAACTTATTTTAAAAACTCTGTGTCCCTACTCTCCAGTTTAGTGCATTACCTGACATAGAGCCAACACTTTATAAATATTTGCCAAGTGATTGTGAATTTCCTGTGTCGATTCATGAAGGTCCTGATACAAAGAAAGCACTCTTCCCAGAGCAGCTCAGCAGGAGGAGACAAAACAGCATAAGACACAAACAAAAGGATTTGGAGGACTTAGATGAGGAGAATAGCATAGAAACCCAGAACCTCAATAGTTTCAAAACTACACTGAGCTAAACGCTTCCCCCAATTCCTTAGTGAAGAGGAAACTGGAAATTAACACTGTGTGCTAAGTTGCTTCAGTTGTGTCCAACTCTTTGTGACCCCATGGACTGTAGCCCATCAGGCTCCTCTGTCCATGGGATTCTCCAGGCAAGAATACTGGAGTGGGTTGCCATGCCCTTCTCCAGGGGATCTTCCTGACCCAGGGATCAAACCTGTATCTCCTGTAGTCCTGCACTGCAGACAGATTTTTTACCACTGAGCTACCGGGGTAGCCTATAGTTTGATATAGAAATTTTGCACCTCAGTTTAAATTACACTAAATTCTATGTAATCCTTGCCTACATTGAGTTCTTTCGGTAAAGTCTTTCTGGGGTCTTTAAGGACTGTTGGCTGGACTGCGTGGATACCACCTGGCAGATGCAGTTAGATTTTGGTGCCCAGCATTGGAAGGCCAGGGAAGGAACACATTTTCCCACATGGGGCCTGAATGCAGCTGATTTCTGCTTGAGAGTGCTCCCAGGACCACAGCCACAGCATCATCGCCTTTGCTCTTCACAGCTGCCCTGAGTACTCAGCAGAGGAGATATTATTATCCCCCTTTCAGAAATGAGGAAACAAAAACTACAACGTTAAATGACTAGATTTTTCTCTCTTCCTGCTTGGGACCCCCCAAGCATAACAGCAGCAGTTTCAGCAATATTCCCCTACCTGCTTTAATACCCAGTCTCTCCCATGATAATCCCCCAATTTGGGAACTAAAAGGCCTCCAAAATGATCTGGCTCAAGTCTCCATGTTTCATAGAGAATGCATCTTTCCAGAGCTTTTATCAGCCTGAGGGAGGAAGAGCAAAGGAGATTGGCTGCGGACCAGCTCCTTAAATTATTTGCTTTCCCCGGCGGGGGGCCCCCGGGGCATCATGTGCTCTTGCTGGTTTCCATCTGCTCCACTCGTGGCCTTAGCTGAGCTCTGTGGCTGTGATCCCAAGCCTGCCTGTATTCAGATGACAGAAAATGACACTCGGAGCAGTGATATGACTTGCCCTATGACCCCAAGGCAGTGAAGGTCAGATCCAGGACTGGGCATCAGTTTTTGGACTGCTAGTGCAGAATTCTATCTACTGTACCATGCTCTCTCCCCAAAGGTGGCAGATGCTGGGGACACAGAGACCAGGGTCTTATCACGTGAAGGGCTTTAGCTGTTGCTGCTGCTTTGAATATTAAACATTCAATTATGCCACTCTTTGTCAAAGCTGTAAAATGAAATCTCAACATCTTTAGAGCACAGAGAAAATTTTAAATGACAAGGACTGAATAAAGGGAAAATTTTAAATCCAACCAGACACCCAAAGAAGAAAATTAGAGGCAATGTGCTGCTCTGGAAAAAGGGTGTTAGACAAACCACAGAACAATGTATCAGCAAAACCACTTCTCGAAATTCTAGCTTCGGTCACCATTTGCACAGAAACAATGCACATGCTGCTCCTATGGAGAGTCTGGGTAAGCAAGCAGTCGGCCCATGGTGTGGAAAGGGCAGGCTCAAGAGTCACAAGCTCTTAATTCAAAGGGAACTGAGGACCACAGCTCTAAGCAGGAAGAGACAGAGCCCTAAGTCAATCTGGAAAAATGAGCTGTGTTCCCATTAATTTCACTTTGTTACAGTCCAGTAAGCATTGTCAGGTGTTTTAAAGTGGATCATGGCAGTAGCTCTGGGCCCTGCAATCCTGCAGAGACCAGGTGACTGGGAAGTGTCTCAGGAAGAGAAAGGAGGGCTGACAGTAAGTTCCAAAATGCCACCATAACATGCATGTGTGTGTGTGTGTGAGAGAGAGAGAGAGAGAATGTAGTGCCTACTGTGAGCTAGGCCCTACAGGGCCATTTAATGGATATTTTATAAATATGTAGATGATTGTATGTGTGTTTGTATAGATGACTGTGTGTGTGTGTATATACATATATACACATACACATATAATACAGTATATGACATGAAATTCATTTATATTTATATGTACACAATATGTGTTGTGCATGTGCATACACACACACATTGTCTGTCTATAGGCATTTCCTCTCTAAGCTACCCATTAAATAGCCCTACAGGGCCTAGATCACAGTAGACACTAAATTCAGTTGATACAGTAATAATAAGGCCAATATTTAATGAGCATTTTTCATGTATTATCTCCTTTAATCCTTCCAATAACTCTGTAAAGTATGCACTATCATTGTACTCATTTTATTGATGGCACAGAAAGGTGAAATGACTTGCCCAATGTCACATGGCTCGTAAGTAGCTTAGTTTGAGACTTGCCTGCTGGCTCCAAAGTCCAAGCTCTAAACCTTTATGCTAGAAGACCTCTCCATGTCTAGGTTTTGTTTCTGGCCGAATACATACCTCTTTTCTTCTGAGAAACACAAGTTCTTTCTTAATTTCTTAATAGTATCACTTCCATTTATTGAGCATGTATTATATGCCAGGTGCTACATTATCTCATGACAAACCAATGAGGCATATACTATTATTATCCTCAAGTTACAAATGAGAATATTGAGCATGTACTATATGCCAGGTACAGCATTATTTCATGACAAACTAATGAGGGATATACTATTATTATCCTCTAGTTACAGCAGCAGCAGTTACAATGAGAATATTGAAGCCGAGAGTGGTAGAGTAACTAATTGTTCAGAGTCACACAGAGAGAAAATGGTAGGCCTGTCTGAAAGGTGAGAGATTACATAAGGAGTGACCTTACTTAGAGTTGCATTTTGTACAATCAGCCAGTAGTGTGCTGACTAATGTTTAACCACTGGATCTCAGGGAAAAAACAAAGGGCCCTCAACTCCAGGCAGGCAAGAGTAAGTGCAATCCAGCCTGTCTCTCCCACTTAATGCAGCTATAAAACCTGGACAGATTCATGAAGCAGCTATTTGAAGATGCTGAAAAGTAAAGGTGTGCATGCGTGCTCAGTCATGTCCAACTCTGCATCCTCATGGACTGTAGCTCTCCAGGCTCCTCTATCCATGGAATTTTCCAGGCAAGAATACTGGAGTAGGTTGCCATTTCCTCCTCCAGGGCATCTTCCTGACCCAGGGACTACCCACATCTCTTGTGTCTCCTGCATTGGCAGGTGGATTCTTTACCACTGAGCCACCTGGGAGGTCCAGGAAAAGTAAATAGTAGCAGGCAGATTGAGGAAGAAAACCAAAATCTGAAGTATCACCCCACTGATGGCAAGTTTACCTACCATTGTCCCCCTGTGGTATCTCCCACGCTAAATATAACATAGCCTAAAACCCAAAAGTAGGCATCAGCACAAACATAGAAAGTTGCAGGAGAAACTCTAATCCTGACTTTAAGACCAGGGAAAGAAACTCCTGATGATCAAAGTAGTTTTCTTTTATCTGTCTCCACTATCTCATGGCCCAGACCCCAGGCAACCCAGGGGCAGTGGTGGCAGAGCAACCTCCATGAGCCAAAATAGTTTTTGATCAGTACAGCTTGACCTCCTTGGGCAAACTCCCATTCCTCTTTTGTTGTGCTCTTCTCTCTTCCTACAGCTTGGCCCGGGAAGTGGACAAAAGTATAGATGTGCAGAGCAGAGGGAGAACTAAAGTCCCTAGTTTCTGTCTTGAAGACTAAAAATGGAGTCCTGGAAGCCAGAAAGTATTGAGGAGATTACATAGAGGGCAGACTCCTGGAAAGTGACCCCATGAGATTGTTTTATAAGCTCCTGGGCTCACCTGCTAGGGGAGCATGTGTGGATCTGATCCTAATCACCTTTAACTCAATGACCATGCCAAAAACTCTGAGAACTGAACCACAAGAGAAATTACTCTTGAGGTCCTACACTGACCACTAGGTGGTACACAATTGGGACAGATCCAAATACCAATACAAAGGCTTTGAAAATCGAACTGAAATTGGAACTACTAGCCTACAGAGGTGGATTGGAAATTGTATCCCAAACCTAACCAAGTTGATTGCTAAAATATTAACATCTGTCATAGGGTTTTATAATAGTCAAAATGTTGAGTATGCAATCCCAAAATCCTAGACATACAAAGAACCAGGGAAATTTCAATTCACACAAGAATAAACAATCAACAGATGCCAGTGTCAAAATAACACAGATGTAATTATCTGATAGTAACTTTGAAACAGCTATTATAAAAATGGTCTTGGAAGCAGCCATGAATATTTTTGAGGCAACTGGAAAAAGGGAAAGTCTCAAAAAAAAAAGAAAGAAAGAAAGAAAGAAAAGACATAAAGAAGAAAATGTAAAGTTTAGAATTGAAAAACACAATAACCAAAATTAGAAACTCACTCCAAGAGATCAATAATAGCAGATTGGAGATGACAGAGCAAAGAGCCAATGAACTTAAAAGACAGATCAACAGAAATTATCTAATCTGAACAAAAGAAAGAAAAAAGATTGAAAAAATAAACATCCCTGATTTATAAAGTTTACCGATTTCCATAATGAAAATACTTCCACTCTCGCCAACATACAGGTATCAATTCAGGTATGACTGAATGCAGTTGGGGAGAGATGCACATAATTGGCTCTTACCCACAAACATCTCTCACCCCTCAAGGAAAAATCAGCAGTACTAGAGTCTACTGAGTCTCAGCCTTCTGACTACACACACCCTAAGGCTGTTGATCCCCTTTTCAGACACTCCCAACCTGATTTCAATTGGGTAAGGATGTGCAGAGGTCACTGAGTGAGACTGTCAGGGAGGAGCCAGTTCCTCTGGCTCTAGGGGAGGCCCCTAGTGTGAGACATTTCCCCACAAGGGAAATGAGCTAAATGAGCCTAGCTAAAATCAACAGAGTGTTTCTCAAACTAGAAGCTGGATGGCTGACACAGATAGAAAGTCAAAACCATAACATAGATGAGCAAGACCAGGGTAGGAGTATACCCTAAACGGAGTAGCAAAACTGGGCTTAGAATTGATCTTGTCGTTCTTGAGCGTTTCAGCAAAAGCTTCTGGAGCATTCTGAATACAGCCCCATGTTAGGATTATGCAGCACCATTAAGAAAGGCTAGAAAGCAAAATAGACTGGAAGTTGCAAAGATATGAATCGTAGTTTGCAAAAGAGTTGGTTATTTAGCAAGGAGCAGTTTCAGGGTAGGGACAGTTCTAAGATTCTTATACAGGGTCTCATTGCATCCGGGATCCAAGATCCAGAGTTGCTGAAATGGTTTAAGGGTGGTGGAAACCCAAAGCCACAAATATCCCAGAAAGCCCTCTAACCTTAACTTTCTTAATTGTACACATTAAGGTACAAAGTTCCAGAGAGAACAAACAACTTTCTCAAGGTCACATAACTAATGAGCTAAAACAAAAAGGGAGGTCTCCTGATTCCAAGTCCCGTGCTTTTTTCCTGACATCACCCTTCCTCTTACACTTCCTTCCCTGAGCAAGATTTCTCTGGCCTGTGGTAACAGGGATGAAAAGTCTTGTCTTTGTGTGGTTTAGAGGGGGAATTAAAAACAAAAAAAGCTAATGAGCCAGTCACAGCTGACACTGATAGCATCGAGGAGGCGTTCAAGCTAGTGGGATTGTTGTTGGATAAGCTAGAGAATGGAAACCCATTATAAATTGAGGAATGTAGGTGGTCCACTCTAAGAAATTAGCAGGCACACTGCCTTGAGAAGTGCTCAGGGTGCAGCTGCAGTGTGATTTATGGAGCTGATGGGAAAACTCCATGCCCAAAGTGGTGAACATATCTTGGGTGCTCCCTGCCACCACCCCGCCTCTGCAGCATACACTGCCAAGTCTGGCCAATTGTCTGACAAGGCAGCTGTGTGTATGCCTGTTAATTACACTGTGGGGCACGAAAGTTCAGTGTCAGACAGCTGCCTAGAATATCAAATGGCTGCAAGTTTAACAGTTCAGCTCTAAGAGCTCCCTTCAGAGAGATCGGTATAGCAGCTGACTTACCCCTAACCCTGCTTCCACCAGTGCAACCCCCTTTAAAGTCCTATTATGAAGGGCTGCTGTGATATATTTTCATCAAGTTAGGTTAGAATCCTTGGGCTTCCCTGGTGGCTCAGATGGTAAAGAATCTGCCTGCAATGCTGGAGACCCGGGTTGGTTCCCTGGGTCAGGAAGATCCCCTGGAGAAAGAAATGGCAACCCACTCCAGTGTTCTTGCATGGAGAATCCCCATGGACAGAGGAGCCTGGCTGGCTACAGTCCACGGGGTCACAAAAACTCGGACATGACTAGGTCAGAATCCATAATGGAACCAGTGGTGATGATCCTTCTGACACACCTGGATGGGATGAATATAAATGCCATTTTATATTTCTATGTCTCCTAATGGCAATATCCCCTTGAAAACAAACACATCCTTCGAATTGACAATTTAGCCTGATTGTAATTAGTTGTAAGTACTAAGGTTACCTTCAAAATAATAAAGCCAACACTTACATGGGGCTACCGATATGCCAGCTATGTTACATAGTGCATGTGTGCTCAGTTGTTTCAGTCGTGTCCAGCTCTTTGTGACCCCATGGACTGTAGCCCACCAGGCTCCTCTGTCCATGGGATTCTCCAGCAAGAATACTGGAGTGGGTTGCCATGCCCTGCTCCAGGGAATCTTCCCAACTCAGGGATTTATCCCGAGTCTCCTGCGTTGCAGGCAGATTCTTTATCCACTGAGCAACCTGGATTAATTCTCAACTCCAGGTAGGTGCTATTATTAGTGCCAGTTGATGGATAAGAAAATTGAGACTTCAAGGTTAATTTGCCCAATACAGCCAGTATACCGCAGAGATGGTAGTTCAGTTCAGTCGCTCAGTCGTGTCTGACTATTTGCGACCCCATGAACTGCAGCACGCCAGGCCTCCCTGTCCATCACCAACTGCAGAAGCCTACCCGAACTCACATCCATTGAGTCAGTGATGCCATCCAGCCACCTCATCCTCTGTCGTCCTCTTCTCCTCCTGCCCTCAATCTTCCTCAGCATCAGGGTCTTTTCCAATGAGTTAGCTCTTCGCATCAGGTGGCCAAATTATTGGAGTTTCAGCTTCAACATTAGTCCTTCCAGTGAACACCCAGGACTAGTCTCCTTTAGGATGGACTGGTTTGATCTCCTTGCAGTCTAAGGGACTCTCAAGACTCTTCTCCAACACCACAGTTCAAAAGCATCAATTCTTCAGCGCTCAGCTTTCTTTATAGTCCAACTCTCACATCCATACATGACTACTGGAAAAAGCATAGCCTTGACTAGATGGACCTTTGTTGGCAAAGTATTGTCTCTGCTTTTTAATATGTTGTCTAGGTTAATCATAACTTTCCTTCCAAGGAGTAAGCATCTTTTAATTTCATGGCTACAATCACCATCTGCAGTGATTTTGGAGCCCCCAAAAATAAAGTCTGACACTGTTTCCACTGTTTCCCCATCTAATTGCCATGAAGTGATGGGAACAGATGCCATGATCTTTGTTTTCTGAATGTTGAGCTTTAAGCCAACTTTTTCACTCTCCTCTTTCACTTTCATTAAGAGGCTTTTTAGTTCCTCTTCGCTTTCTGCCATAAGGGTGGTGTCATCTGCACATCTGAGGTTATTGATATTTCTCCTGGCAATCTTGATTCCAGCTTGTGCTTCTTCCAGACCAGCGTTTCTCATGATGTACTCTGCATATAAGTTAAATAAGCAGGGTGACAATATACAGCCTTGAAGTACTCCTTTTCCTATTTGGAACCAGTCTGTTGTTCCATGTCCAGTTCTAACTGTTGCTCCCTGACCTGCATACAGGTTTCTCAAGAGGCAGGTCAGGTGGTCTGGGATTCCCATCTCTTTCAGAATCTTCCACAGTTTATCGAGATCCACATAGTCAAAGGCTTTGGCATAGTCAATAAGGCAGAAATGGATGTTTTTCTGGAACTCTCTTGCTTTTTTGATGATCCAGCGGATGTTGGCAATTTGATCTCTGGTTCCTCTGCCTTTTCTAAAACCAGCTTGAACATCAGGAAGTTCATGGTTCACATATTGCTGAAGCCTGGCTTGGAGAATTTTGAGTATTACTTTACTAGCGTGTGAGATGAGTGCAATTGTGCAGTAGTTTGAGAATTCATTGGCATTGCCTTTCTTTGGGATTGGAATGAAAACTGACATTTTCCAGTCCTGTGGCCACTGCTGAGTTTTTCAAATTTGCTGACATATTGAGTGCAGTACTTTCACAGCATCATCTTTTAGGATTTGAAATAGTTCTGAAGGAGGAAACAGAACAGGCTCTATCTTGAAAGCAGGACTCCATCTTGGGCTGGACTGTGGACTTTGAGCTATATGCCTGGTTTCTATGGAAATGACATACCAACTGGAAAACCAGAACCCTGGAAGGAAGAGCCCCAGGGCTCTCCATCGCCTAAAAGAATACCCTAATTATCTGTGTGACCGAATAGAATCATACATTCTATTATGCTTACTGGGGAATGACCACAAGCCTATTGATAATTGTCCACTGTTAACTACCTAGGTTTAAGGCATATGAATCACAGGTTGACTTTGATTGTATCTTTCTTTTTCCTTTGTTCAGACTAGTTTCAGGGAATCTGGGGAGGTGGGTTTAGGCACGTACACTTAGGGTATATAAGGTTTTCACAAAAACTGATTGGGGTCCTTGGCTAAGAGAAGACTCTGCCTTGGGCCCGCCAGTGTAATAAACTGCAGTCCACTATCTGCATTGTCCTTCTGAGTGAGTTTGTTTCCTGAAACGCATGGATACAACAGCTCAACTGGGATTCCATCACCTCCACTAGCTTTGTTCGTAGTGATGCTTCCTAAGGTCCACTTGACTTCACATTCCAAGATGTCTGGCTCTAGGTGAGTGATCACACCATTGTGATTAACTGGGTTGTGAAGATCTTTTTTGTACAGTTCTTCTGTGTATTCTTGCAGTATACCGCAGAGCTGGTAGTATTTATATTTAAACTTAAGCAAAGTGGCACCTCCATGGTATTAACTACTACACTTGACTGCTTCAAACAAATGGTCCGGCTTCATCATTAAACATTTCTCTAGCATCTGTAATGTGCACATATTTGTTCTTTTATTTTACTTCCTGCCTTTGGAGTCAAAGCAATAAACATTCTTTGCAACTCTACCAAGTACACAGAGGGAAAATTTACTTATAAATGGGATGATTGATAATGCAGGAGGCAGGTTTTGAGTTGGATCTTGAAAGATATATTTTGCCTATCAGAGATTAGAGGAGTCACAGGGGTAGGGTATATTAGGTAAAGGTACCAATATGAGCAAATTCACACAGGTAGGAATATTCATAGGAAATAAGTAAAACTGTGAGACTGAGCTATTGGTTGTATGCCTGGATCACAGAGACGTGGCTCCAAACTGAAGGATGGACTGATGGGTCTAGGATGAAGAGGAGGATAAGAAAGAAAAGGGGAAAATAGAGTGTAATTCATGTCTGTGGTACACACATGAACTAAGGAAAAATCAGAGAAGCTGACGATTATTTTTGATGACCAGTTTTCTCTCCTCCCTTCTTCCACCATAACTATGTCTCCATCACATGAATAACTCGCTGCTAAGCAAAGGCCTGATGCTGCTGCATTCACAATTCCCTGCAAGTCCAAATCAAATAATTAACATTTTTTTTTGTTCCCCTCAAAACAATTAAACTTCTTACAGAATTCTAATGAGTAGTTTAATACTCTAGCTTAAACACCCCTTGAAAGGTAGCCACAGTAGTGTATCTTTCACAATTTTTTATTTATTTTTATTTTTTAAATTGTGAAAGTATGATAACACATTTACAGGAGACTTGGAAAATACGGAGTAAAGTTACATATGGTTCCACTATATATTATACTTATTTCTTTAAACAGATAAATTAAGATTTTTAGTTGCATTTTCAATATTAAATTTGAAGATTAAACTTTCAAAAATTAATAGAATGGATAGATAGAAAAGTAGAAGGATATAGTAGACCTCAAAAGCACTATGAACCAATTTAACATAATCAAGTTTTATACAATTTTCCCACAACAGCAGGATACAAATTCTATTCAAGTTCCCATAGACTATAAACCAGGAACATATCCAGGGACATAAAATAAGCTGCAAAAATCTCATGGTCTAAAGGTATTTAAATCATACAGAGTCTGTTCTCTTATCACTGTAGAATTATGTTAGAAGTCAGTATCAAAAGATATTTGCAAATAATCCACATATTTTCAAGTGCAATGTGACATTTACCAAGAGAGATCTTTGACTTAGCAATTGAAAGCCTCAATAAAGTTAAAAGAATGAAAAAACACAGAAGGTGACTACAGACAAGAAAGAATTTAAATGAGAAATTAAAATCCAAATAATTAAAATAAATAAATTTATATTTAAAAAAAGAAATTAATACCAAAGATACTTTCAAACCCATGTATTTGGAAATTAAATGTCCACTTTTAAATGATGCATGTATCTAAGAAGCCATAACAAGGAAAATTAGAAAATATTTGTAACAGAATAAAAATGAAAAGAGAGTTTATTAGAATTTGCTACATGCAGCTAAAACTGTCCAATGCAAGTAAATGCAATATGAAATCTTGAATAGGGTATGAAAACAAATAATGGACACTAGCATAAAATTTTGTGAAATTTGAACAAAATCTATACTTTAGTTAATAATACTGTATCACATGTTAATTTCCTGTTTTTTTTTTAATGGCACTGTATTTCTTCACATTCTCAGAATTGAAGTAGTAGTTTCAAGCCTCATTCAAAAAAACTTTTTTAGGAAAAAAATCACTAAGATAATAAACTTTCTAGACTTTCAGCAGTAATACTAAATGCCAGAATAAATGGAACTATATCAAAGTCTTGAGTGAATATAAATTAGAAATCTAGCATTCTCTTCATACTTAGTCAAACAAGTGACTTTAAAACTTACTTCCTTTTGATACCTCCAACTCTTCTTTTTGTCCTTTTTAAAATCTGAGGCATGATTTGTACAGAATAAAATTCACCTTCTGTCATCTTAGATCCATGAGTGTTGACAAAGCACCAACAAAATCAATATATTAATAAAAAATAGTTCTGTCACCTTTCAAACGTCCTTCCTGCTCACCCTTTTGTAGTCAACCCCTGTTCCCATCCCACAGCTCCTGGTAACCACTGATCTGTTTTCTGCCCTTATAGTTTGGCCTCTTCTAGAATGTCACATAAGTGGAATCAGACAATATAAAGCAATTTGAACCCAACTTTTTTTACTTCATATAAGGCACTGGAGTTTCATCCATATTATTGGGTGAATCAGGAGTTTTCTCATTTTTACTGCTGAGTAGTAGTCCATTTTACAGATGTACTACAATTTTTTAAAATTATTCACCAGTTGCAAGATATTTGGATTGTTTCCAGTTTTCAGCAATTATGAATAAAGCCACTAAAAACATTTATATGCAGGTTTTTATGTGAATATAAAGTTTCACTTCACTTGAGTACATAATTTGTACCCAGAATGTATAAAGAACTCTGAAAATTCAATAATAAGGAGAAAAAAGTAACCCAATTCTCAAAAAGGCAAAATATTTGAACAAATACCTCACCAAAGAAAATAAACGATAGCAAATAACCACATGAAAAGATATTCTGTATCATAAGTGGTTAGATAAATATAAATTAAAACCAAAATAACACTCCACTATGTATCTTTTAGAATATTAAAATGCTTAAAGCCTAATAATACCAAATGCTAACAAGGCTGCAGAGCAATGGAAACTAAAACATTGCTGATGGCAATGCAAAACGGTACAGTCACTTTGGAGAGGTTTAGCAGTTTCTAATAAAGTTAAACATAAACAGACCATAAGATCCAGTAATCCTGTGGTCAGGGATTTACTCATGTGTCTTTTAATTACATTTTTTAAGGATGAATTTTTTTCCTGACTTCTTAATCAGAATGGAGTGAATAGAACCTATCTTACACAACTTTATGGACTTAAGTGCTGGGAATACATATAGACAGAGAGGAAAGACAGTTCCCAGTCTTAAAGGAGATGTGCTTAGGGCTTTGGTTGCCCACACAGCTGTTTTCGTTTTCATTCAATGGCCTCAGATTGCTGAGCTTTTTTGGGTTTTTGTATATGTCTTTTAAAATTCTATTCCTCCCTTGCATTCCAAGCTTTGGCTATTATTTCTTCTGGCTCTCAATGGACCTGCTGCTAATAGCCCCTCATCTAATTTTCTGTGGGCCAGCAGGCCAGATGATGAAGTCTATTAGAACTGTGTACCAAATAAGGTTACTGATTAAAGAAGGATCTGCCTGCCTCTCCTGGTGCTTCTCCTACAGGGTAAAGTCCATGGCCTCTGTGATAGTTCTTTCCAACTCTCAAAGGCCTTCTTTGTTTTTTTCCAGGTTCTGGCCATCTTCCAGAGGGGCCCAGTTAAGATTGCTGGAAGTCCAAACTATAGATAAAGGGGCTGTGACCAGAGTTGACATCTTTCTAGTCTGATCTGGTCAAATTTTGCTTATCTGCATGCTAGGCAGAAGGATGAGTGAGCCTTATCATCTAAAGGAACTGAGTTTGCATAAACTTAGAGTTAGCGACAGAATAATAGAGAACAAGCTATAACCCATTCCACACAAAGAGCAAAAGCAAGGCCTGTTAGAACAAGAAAATGAGGAAAGATAAAATATATGCCGAGTTCAGCCTCCTACACTCAGAAGTCTCTATTTCTCATTGGGATTACTATATTTCAAAGAAAGGGCAAATTTTCTTACAGTGCACATATCCCACTTTTAACCATCTTGAATGCAAAGTCATTCAGCACAAGCATCAGCATCACACTATAATGTGCCACTGTCCCCTTAGATTTGAATGGCTTTGTGACCTCACAGAAGGGCTGAATCACACCTAAAACTGAGCTGTTCTAAGAGATGCTTTTTCCCCCCTCTCTTCCATCTTTCCCCCATTAGAGAAGACTAAGTCTTCAGAAAATAAAGTTAAAATAAAGAAACCATTTACATTCTAAAGCAATCTCTGCTCTACCTAACCCATTTAGAACTTCTGTTGTCTTAAAAAAAAAAAAAACAAACAGCAGGCTTTGGGCAAGGTCTGCTAGAAAAAGGAATATAAGAACTCATCTGTGCTTTGTGCTAAATACATTGTCTCAAACACATCAGTGATTTCCATTCCAAAGATGGATTCAATCACTTGCCGAATAAAATAATTTTCCACCGCACAGGAAATGAGGAGATTGGATATTCTATCAGATGGGCAACTGAACAAACAGGGCTCCAGGTGGCTAATGTCACAGGGATAAAGGCACACAGGGGAATAAGGAGGCTTTTGGGCTTCAATGGCCTTCTCTTCATCAACATCCAACACAATGTAATTGCATTTCCACCATGGTAGCAGCACTTTCCCAATGAACCCCCAGATAATAATCTATTCTAATATAATGTAGTTTCCTTAGGAGGACACAATTTATTGGGACACTGAGCTATTTAATTTTTTCTTTTAATTATGTCTCTTTAACCTTAATCCTTAAAAAAAATCACTCTCTTTCTTGAGCAGTTCCAGGCACAGGTACCAAACACTGAAAGAAATAAAGCTCTGTTATTTCTATGAAAGACTTTAAAAAGTTGAGAAAATTATTTTGTCGGTTTGATTTTAATGAAAATTGATGATGCCTTTTCCCTTCTGAGAAGCATCATTTCCAAGCTCTGCTTCTGATGTAATTGCATGCTTTAAAAAAAAATCTTTAAATGACTCTGTGTCAGTGAAGTGACTTATCACATTCACCACTCATAAAAAATGGTTCATTTCTGTTATCTGCATTTAGGTAACTCTCTATACAACACCGAATTCATTCAATTAAATAACACAATATTTCATACTTGGGGGAGCAACCATGATTTTTTTCTGGGTTGAGCACTGCACTGGCACTGCATGCCTTTCTTCAATCATTCTAAGGAAATATGTATCATCAGTTCTCCTAGGTGTGGTTATATTTTGATACCATGATTATGTTTTTGTAAAAAAATCCTTATATTTTAGAGACATATACTGAAATATTTGTATATGAAAGGATAGGACGTCTGGGATTTTCTTCAAAATTATATGGTGAAAATGGGACATGTAGATGAAACAAGAGTGGTTATAAGATCACAACTGCTACAGTAGGCTGACGGCTACATAAAGAATCAGCAATAGTTCTATTTACTGTATATGTTTAACATTTTTCATAATAAAAAGTCAAAAACCTTTCATCATTCTAATGCCTAGAGAAGTGGCAACTCTTCAGTCTGTCTTTCAAAACCTTCATTAATCTTTGCATTTGTGAAGTTAATTTTTAAACCTAATCACCCACTATTTTTATTCATGTAACCCACACCCCAACCAAACTGGACTGACAATTCAATGAACATACCTGGTACCTTACCACATCTAGATTTTAGCACATTTTATCCTCTTTGCCAGAAATGTCTTGCCCTTCCCGCCTCTATCTCTATCTATCAAATTCCATCCAGCCCTATAAATATCAGTTGTTCCACGAAGACTTTTACTACCCACCAGAAATCAAATCTCTTCCCACTCTATTCCCTTTGTACTGTTAGTTAAAGCAATTATTAGATGATTACCCCATTAAGTGATACATACTTAATAGTAAATTGTTCACAGAAAATAAAGATTTGGTGCGGTTCAGTATCAAAATATTATTGAATAGTTATATTGAAATATTATTGAATAGCTGACATATAGCTCTGTGATTAATTTTTGGAGCATTATATAGAAAATAGAAGTTGGTCCCATATTAAATATGCTTGCACCTAACTTCTAATCAAGAATTAGAATAATGAAAGGAAAAGCATGATACTATCAATGAGCATTTCCTAGATGCCCATCAAAAACTGAGACTTCCATTTGTACAGAAATGGTTTCTATTACTCCAGAGTTTTTAATCTAAGTCTCAAAATAGATGTAGATGGGACAGACTAAGACAGAGAAGAACAAAAGTACTCATATTTCAAGAGTAAGCATATTTTAAAGAACAGATTTTTGGACTCTGGGAGAAGGCAAAGGTGGGATGATTTGAAAGAATAGCATTAAAACATGTATATTATCATATGTGAAATAGAGTGCCAGTCCACGTTCGATGCATGAGACCAGCTCAGGGCTGGTGCACTGGGATGACCCTGAAGGATGGGATGGGAACGGAGGTGGGTGGGAGGGTCAGGATGGGGAACACATGTACACCCATGGCTGATTCATGTGAATGTATGGCAAAAACCACCACAATATTGTAAAGTAATTAGCCTCAAATTAAAAAAAAACAATAAGCATATTTGACATGGCAAATTTCTCATGATATAATATTGAGTTGAAAAAAGAGCAAGATATTGAACTATATGTATAATATGATCCTGATTTTCACAAGAAAAAACTGTATTTCTACATATACATAGAAAAAAGAAAAAGGAAATATAATAGGTCAATAGTAATTATCTCTAGGAAATGGAATGATAGGTGATTTTTCTTTTTTCTTTCCTTTATCTGTCAATTTCTTTACAATGAGCAGTTATTATTAATATAATCAGGGGGAAATTAAGGTTAAAAAGTATATTTGGAAAATTAAATCACTATGTCATTCCTTATACCAAATGAATTAAAAATTTAAATCTCAAATGATAGGACCATAAAAATATTAAAAGAAAGTATGAGTGAAAGTTTTAATAATTTCAGGGAGGGAAAGATAAGATGCCATATAACTCAGAAGCCATAAAAGGAAAGATTGATCAGTTTGACTATATAATCTAAAAACACTGCATCACACGCACACAAAATCATTAACAGGAAATCAAAAGACAAACTGAAAAAACAGGAACACAAAGCAAAAAAAGCGCTACTTTTCTTAGTACATAAAGTGCTCCTGCAAATTAATAAGACTTAAGTCAACAACCTTGATCATTGTCCATTTCAACTGAGCAATAGATGTAACACAAATTTCTCTTGAACATATGAAATATGTTCAATCTCATATATGAAGGAAATGCAAACTAAATCTAGAACATATAGATCTATCATATATATCAGATAAAGAAAGATAAAAATGTTTTGATAATACAATCTTCTGCAAGAATATGAGGGAATAGGCATTCCCATACACTGCTTATGGGCTTCATATTTTTATCGCAATGGAAACAATTTGGAAATTTCTGTCAAAATTAAAAGTGTTCCTATTTTTTTGTGTTCCTACCTTTTGACCCAGAAATTCCCTTTCTTGGGATTTATGCCACAGATATACTCCCACGTGTGCAAAAAGGACTACAAAGAGAATCTCTGGAGCCAGCACCCAGCCTGTGGGTCTCTGGCACTCCAGCCACATCAGACTGCTGAGTGGAGGGTCCCAGACTGTGGGTCATCCAGAGCACCCAAGACATATTGGCTACTGATAGACTCTCCCACAGTTCCTCTTCATAAATTGGTTCTTCATAAATCTGGACTCCTGAAAGAACAGTGAGCATCACAACTTCCCTGAATTTGATCTGGAGATCAAACCCTGAGCCTTTAGAGTGGGAGCACTGACTCCAAGACCCTAGACTATGAGAGAACTACCTTAGAGCGTATCAAATAGTGAGAACTCACACAAAGGAAACCATCACCCAACCACCAGCAGCACCCTGTGAAGGACACCTCATCTAAAAAACAAACAAAACAAAAATACAAACCAAATCATCAGCAGACAGGATTACCACCTCACTCAGCCTTCATCAGAGGAAAAACAAATAAACAAAAACTCAGCACCAATTTCACCCTATATGAAGCTTACACAAACCATTGGACCAAACTTAGGAGGGTGGAAACCAAAAGGAAGAAAGAATTCAACCCTGAAGCCTGGGAAAAGGGGACCTCAAACACAATAAGTTTAAAAGGCAGAGAAGAAACTAGAAACACAGAAGTCCAAATAAATGAAGAGGAAATAGGCAAACTACCTGAAAAAGAATTCAGAATAATGATAGTAAAGATGATCAAAAACCTTGAAAACAAAGTGGAGAAAATGCAAGAATCAATTAACAAAGACCCAGAAGAATTAAAGAATAAACATACAGAGACAAACAACACAATTACTGAAATTAAAAATATTCTAGAAGGAATCAATAGCACAATATCTGAAGCAGAAGAATGAATCAGTGAGTTGGAAGATAAAATGGTGGAAATAACTTATGAAGAGAAGAATAAAGTAAAAAGAATGAAAAGAACTGAAGATAGTCTCAGAGACCTCTGGGACAATATCAAATGCACAACATTCAAATTATAGGGGTTCCAGAAGAAGAGGAGAAAAAGAAAGGGTATAGGAAAATGTTTGAAGAGATTATAGTTGAAAATTTTCCCAATGTGGAAAAGGAAATAGTCAATCAAGTCCAAGAGGCACCAAGAGTCCAAACAGGATAAACCCAAGGAGAAACATGCCAAGACATATACGAATCAAAGTAGCAAAGACTAAACACAAAGAAAGAATATTAAAAACAGCAAGGGAGAAGCAAAAAGTAACATACAAGGGAAACCCCACATGCTTAACAGCTGATCTTTCAGCAGAAACTCTGCAGGCCAGAAGGGAATGGCAGGATATATTTAAAATACTGAAAGGGAAAAATCTACAACCAAGATTACTATACCTGGCAAGGATCTCATTCAAAATTGATGGAGAAATAAACAGCTTTTCAGACAAGCAAGAGTTAAGAGAATTCAGTACCACCAAACCAGCTTTTCAACAAATGTTAAACAGACTTATACAGTCAAGAAATACCAGAGAAGAAAAAATATCTACAAAATCAGCCCCAAACAATAAAGAAAATGGCAATAGGAACATATATATTAATAATTACTTTAAACGTTGGGTTAAATGCTCCAACCAAAAGACACAGACTGGCTGAACAGATACAAAAACAAGACCCATATATATGCTGTCCACAAGAAACCCACTTCAGACCTAAAGACACATATAGAATGAAAGTGAGAGGACGGAAAAATATATTCCAGGCAAATGGAAACCAAAAGAAAGCTGCAGTAGCAATCCTCATATCAGACAAAGTAGACCTTATATTATAAGAGATAAGGAAGGACACTACATAATTATCAAGGGATCAATCCAACAGGAAGAAATAACAATTTTAAATATTTATGCACACAACATAGGAACACCTCAATACATAAGACAAACATAAAATGAGAAATTGACAGTAACACAATAATAGTAGGAGACTTTAACACCCTACTCACACCAATGGACACATCATCAAAACAGAATATTAATAAGGAAACACAAGTCTTAAGTGATACATTAGATGAGATGGATCTCATTGACATCTTCAGGACATTCCATCCAAATGCAGAAGAATTCACCTTCTTCTCAAGTGCACATGGACCATTCTCTAGAATAGACCACATCTTGGGTCACAAATCAAACCTCAGTAAATTTAAGAAAATTGAAATCATATCAAGCATCTTCTCCAACCACAATGCTATGAGACTAGATATCAATTACAAGAAAAAAAACTGTAAGAAACACAAACACATGGAGATTAAACAACATGTTTCTAAATAACCAACAGGTTACTGAAGAAATAAAAAGGGAAATTAAAAAATTTCTAGAAACAAATGACAATGAAAACACTACAACTCAAAACCTATGGGATGCAGCAAAAGCAGTCCTAAAAAGGAAGTTTATAGCAATACAATCCTACCTCAAGAAACAAGAAAAACATCAAACAGACAACCTAACTTTACACCTAAAACAGCTGGAAAAAGAAGAACAAAAAAAAAATTAGTAGAAGGAAAGAAATTCTAAAGATCTGAGCAGAAATAAATGAAAAAGAAATGAAAGAAACAATAGTAAAGATTAATGAAACTAAAAGCTGGTTCTTTGAGGAGAACTGACAAACCTTTTTCCAGACTCATCAAGAAAAAGAGAGAGAAGAATCAAATCAACAAAATTAGAAATGAAAAAGGAGAGGTTATAATAGACAATGCCAAAATACAAAGGATTATAAGATACTATTATGAAAAACTATATGGCAATAAAATGGATAATCTGGAAGAAATGGACAGATTCTTAGAAAAGTTCAATCTTCCAAGACTGAACAAGAGGAAATAGAAATTATGAACAACCCAATCACAAGCATTGAAATCGAAGCTGTGATCAAAAATCTCCCATAAAACAAAAGCCCAGGACCAGATGGCTTCACAGGAGAATTCTATCAAACATTTAGAGAAGAGCTAATACCTATCCTTCTAAAACTCTTCCAAAAAATTGCAGAGGAAGGAACATTTCCAAATTCATTCTGCAAGGCCATCACCCTGATACCAAAACCAGACAAAGACAACACAAATAGAGAAAACTACAGGCCAATAACACTGATGAACATAGATGCAAAAATCCTCAACAAAATTTTAGGAAACAGAATTCAGCAACACATCAAAAAGCTCATGCACCATGATCAAGTTGGGTTTATTCCAGGAATACAAGTATTCTTCAGTATACGCAAATCAATCAATGTGATACACTATATTAACAAATTGAAAGAAAAAAATCATGTGATAACTCAATAGATGCAGAAAAAGCCTTTGACAAAATTCAGCACCCATTTATGATTAAAACTCTTCAAAAAATGGGCATAGAAGGAACCTACCTCAACATAGTAAAGGCCATATATGATAAGCCTACAGCAAACATTACTCCCAATGGTGAAAACCTGAAAGCATTCCCCCTAAGATCGGGAACAAGGGTGTCCACTTTCACCACTATTATTCAACATAGTTTTGGAAGTACTAGCTATAGCAATCAGAGAAGAAAAAGAAATAAAAGGAATCCATATTGGAAAAGAAGAAGTAAGCTCTCACTGTTTGCAGATGATATGATACTATACATAGAAAATCCTAAATATAGTATCAGAAAATTACTAGAGCTAATCAGTGAATTTAGCAAAGTTGTAGGATACAAAATCAATATACAGAAATCACTTGCATTTCTATATACTAACAATGAATAATCAGAAAGAGAAATTACAGAATCAATCCCATTCACCATTGCAACCAAAAGAATTAAATATCTAGGAATAAACTTACCTAAGGAGACAAAAGATACAGAAAATTATAAGACACTAATGACAGAAAACAAAGATGACATAAACAGATGGAGAGATATTCCATGTTGCTGGGTAGGAAGAATCAATATTGTGAAAATGACTATACTACCAAATGCAGTCTACATTCAATGTGATCCCTAGCAAATTACCAATGACATTTTTCACAAAACTAGAACAAAAAGTTTCACAACTCATATGGAAACACAAAAGACTCCTAACAGCCAAAGCAGTCTTGAGAAAGAAGAATGGAGCTGGAGGAATCAACCTTCCTGACTTCAGATTATACTACAAAGCTACAGTCATCAAGACAGTATGGCACTGGCACAAAAACAGAAATATAGACCAATGGAATAAGACAGAAAGCCCAGAAATAATCCATGTATCTATGGGTACCTTATTTTTGACAAAGGAGGCAAAAATATACAATGGGGAAAGACAGCCTCTTCAGTAAATGGTGCTGGGAAAACTGGACAGCTACATGTAAAAGAATGAAATTAGAACACTTCCTAACACCATACACAAAGATAAACTCAAAATGGATTAAAGACCTAAATGTAAGACCAGAAACCATAAAACTCTTAGAGGAAAACATACTCAATGACGTAAATCAAAGCAAGATCCTCTATGACCCATCTCCTAAAGTAATGGAAATAAAAACAAAAGTTAACAAGTGGGACCTGATTAAACTTAAAAGCTTTTACACAGCAAAGTAAACTATAAGCAAGGTGAAAAGACAATCCTCAGAATGGGAGAAAACAATAGCAAATGAAACAACTGACAAAGGATTAATTTCCAAAATATACAAGCAGCTCGTACAACTCAATGCCAGAAAAACAAACAACCCAATCAAAGTCTTTTGGAAAAGACCTAAACAGACATTTCTCCAAAAAAGACATACAGATGGCTAACAAACACATGAAAAGATGCTCAACACCACTCATTATTAGAGAAATGCAAATCAAAACTACAATGAGTTATCACCTCACACAGGTCAGAATGGCCATCATCAAAAAGTCTACAAACAATAAATTCTGGAGAGGGTGCAGAGAAAAGGGACCCCTCTTGCACTGTTTGTGGGAATATAAATTGATACAGCCACTATGGAAGACAGTATGGAGATTCCTTAAAAACCTAGGAATAAAACCACTATATGACCCACCAATCCCACTCCTAGGCATATACCCTGAGGAAACCAAAATTGAAAAAGACACATGTATACCATTGTTCACTGCAGCACTATTTACAATAGCTAGAACATGGAAGCAATCTAGATGTCCATTGACGGATGAAAGGATAAAGACGCTGTGGTACATATACACAATGGAATATTACTCAGCCATAAAAAGGAACACATTTGAGTCATTTCTGATGAGGTGGATGAACCTAGAACCTATCATACAGAGTGAAATGAGTCAGAAAGAGAAAGATAAATATTGTATTCTAACACATACATATGGGATCTATAAGAATGGTACTGAAGAACTTATTTACAGGGCAGCATGGAGAAACAGACTTGGAGAATAGACTTATGGACATGGGGAGAAGGGAGGAGAGGGTGAGATGTATGGAAAGAGTAACATGGAAAATTACATTACCATCTGTAAAATGCTGCTACTGAGTCACTTTAGTCGTGTCCGACTCTGTGCCAACCCATAGACGGCAGCCCACCAGGCTTCCCCGTCCCTGGGATTCTCTAGGCAAGAACACTGGAGTGGGTTGCCATTTCCTTCTCCAATGCATGAAAGTGAAAAGTGAAAGTGAAGTCGCTCAGTCGTGTCCGACTCTTAATATACAAATAATATACTTAACATATTCTTCTACACCCAACATTTTTCATTTAACATTATTTTAGAGGTAGTTAATATCACTGCATGTAGAAATGCTTGATTCACTGTTTGAATTAACCATAATTTATTGATGAACATCTAGGTGGTTTCCAATCTTCTGTTATTATAGTATTAGTCATTCAGTTGTGTCCATCTCTTTTGTAACCCCTTGGACTGTGGCCTGCCAGGCTCCTCTGTCCATGGAATTCTACAGGCAAGAATACTGGAGTTGGTTGCCATTCCCTTCTCTAGGGGATTTGCCTGACCCAAGGATCGAACCTGGGTTTCCCATGTTGCTGGCAGATTCTTTACCGTTTGAGCCACCAGGGAAGCCCTTTGCTATTATAAACATTGCTCTAATACGTATCTTTGTAGTCTTTCTTTTTTAATTTATCATTTACTTGAAGGGTAATTGCTTTACAGAATTTTGTTGTTTTCTGTCAAAATTCAACATGAATCAGCCATAGGTATACATATATCCCCTCCCTTTTGAACTTCCCTCCCATCTCCCTCCCTGTTCCACTCCTCTAGGTTGACAGAGAGCCCCTGTTTGAGTTCCCTGAGCCATACAGCAAATTCCCATTGGCTATTTTACATATCGGAGAAGGCAATGGCACCCCACTCCAGTACTCTTGCCTGGAAAATCCATGGACAGAGGAGCCTAGTAGGCTGCAGTCCATGGGGTCACTGAGTTGGACAAGACTGAGCGACTTCACTTTCACTTTTCTCTTTCATGCATTGAAGAAGGAAATGGCAACCCACTCCAGTGTTCTTGCCTGGAGAATCCCAGGGACTGGGGAGCCTGGTGGGCTGCCATCTATGAGGTCGCACAGAGTCGGACACTACTGAAGTGACTTAGCAGCAGCAGCAGCAGGGGGATAATAGCTCAAAATATCCCTCTCTCAACAAGCTTTGGGTGAATGTAAAGCTTCAGCATACTGATGCTGAATATAGGGAAAATATAGGAAGAGAATATTAAGCTATCATAGATGACTCAAGACAGTTAAACAAAGATGATCTGAGAGCATGCATAAGTTAAGAAGAAAGAAAATCCAGAAAGTTTTACAGATACAAAGCAAGAAATATTCAGCAAGATTCATGAATAGAAAGAAAGCTTAAAAAACTATACTATGTCATTAGAAGGCCTAAAAAGTATGGTGAAAGAAAGTGAAAGTCCTAGTCCCTCAGTTGTGTTCCACTCTTTACGACCCCATGGACTGTAGCTCACCAGGCTCCTCTGCACATGGAGTTCTTCAAGCAAGAATACTGGAGTGGGTTGCCATTTCCTTCTTCAGGGGATCTTCCCAACCCAGGGATACAACCTGGGTCTCCTGTGGTTCCTGCACTGCAGGTAGATTCTTTACTGTCTGAGCCACCAGGATCTGAAAAGACCACATGATTCTAGGGACACTGAGGTGGAATAACAGGACTTATTAATAAAAAGGTCAGCTTTCCACTCTATTTAGAATAGATATAAATTGCTTAGGAGCTCTGGTCCAATTTATTGATCCAGGCTGTTTCTATAACCAACAGGTAGTTCTTGGGTGATTTGTGATCAGGTATCCCATGAACAAATCTGTGACTTGTTTTTTACCCTAGGAATGTATCCAACCCATGTGCATGCATGCATGCACGCACACACACACACACACACACACACACACACACACACACACACACTCACAGTCAGCAAGTAGTGCTGTACTTTTTTTTTTTGGTCTTTTTGCTTCTGCTTTCTTGACCCCAGTTGCCATGCTGATAAATCATCTGACATTAGTGCCTTTAACCTTTGTTATTTCTGATCTTTATTTGTGTCTAACCTTTCTGTGCTCTCTTACTATACCTACCCTGTCTGACCCAGGAGCAAATCAAAACAAGTGGAACTTAAAGAGAAAATTGTAGTCAGTCAGAACCAAGTTGGTCAGTTTGAGAACAGAGAGCAGACAGGATCTAGAACAAATTGCTTAAATCTTCTGAAAAAGAAAATCAAGTGTTCCTAAAAACATAATGCCTTCCCTCGCATGAACACTCAGAGCCACGAAATGATCTACTTTACACAAAACCAATAAATAAGATTCCCTTGTGCTAAGCTACTAAGAAGCTTTCTAGGTAAAGTGCTGTTTGAAAGGGCAAAAAGTACAGGTTAAGCCTCAGGCCAGTGGGAAATGCCCAGGAAATCCTCTGTGGGCTACCACAAACTCTTTAAAAGAGCTGGCAATATTTCATTTGGCATCATGAGAACACAGACTAGTATATTTTGCTGTACATATTCCAAAAAAACAATTTAGAGTATTATTGTATCCTGTCTGAATTTTACATGTCCATTACTATATAATTTCTGCAACTGTTTGCTTTTCAGTTTCATCAGGAACACTGCTGCTGCTGCTGCTAAGTTGCTTCAGTAGTATCCGACTCTGTACGAGCCCATAGATGGCAGCCCACCAGGCTTCCCCGTCCCTGGGATTCTCCAGGCAAGAACACTGGAGTGGGTTGCCATTGCCTTCTCCAATGCATGAAAGAAAAAAGTGAAAGTGAAGTCGCTCAGTCGTGTCTGACTCCTAGCGACCCCATGGACTGCAGCCTACCAGGCTCCTCCGTCCATGGGATTTGCCAGGCAAGAGTACTGGAGTGGGTTGCCATTGCCTTCTCCAATCAGGAACGCTACCCTAGTAGAGGCTCAGAGGTTAAAGCATCTGCCCACAATGCGGGAGACCTGGGTTCAATCCCTGGGTAGGGAAGATCCCCTGGAGAAGGAAATGGCAACCCACTCCAGTACTCTTGCCTGGAGAATCCCATGGACCGAGGAGCCTGGTAGGCTACAGTCCACGGGGTCGCAAAGAGTTGGACACGACTGAGCAACTTCACTTTCACCCTAGTAGAAAGTTGAAGCCTTGTCAGTAGGAGCCTTGACATTGTCTCTCCTGACATCTAGTGGATGGAGACCAGATACCACAGTAACTACTATTTTCAAAGAATCAGTTTGGGGTAAAGTGAATCTTTCTCTCTCTTAGACTTTCTAAAGATGATCTAAGAGCTTTTGATCACAAAAGGCTTTTTTTTTTTCCTTAGGATGGACTGGTATGCCATAGATTCTCCTTTTGTAGGCATCTAAGAATCCCATGCACTGTATAGTCCATGGGGTCACAAAGAGTTGGACATGACTAAGATGACTAAACCACCATGAAGACACCAAGGCCAAGTAGTCAAAAGCATGAGATCGGTATTAATTTTCTTTGGTTTCTGTAACAAATCATCACAAACAGTGGCTTAAAATACTGCACATATATTATCTTATACTTCTGGAGGTCAGAAGTCTTAAAATCAAGATGTCAGCAGAGGCTTAATCCCTTCTTCAGTGACATGGCAGCATCTGCTTGTCTTGAATAAATGCCCAGCTTACAGTGATCAACTAGATTATAAGGACATTCTGGAGGGGGCAGGCATGCCCCAAAACTTGCATTTTTACTCAGTACTTTATGAGGTATATAGGACATTATCCTGAGGTTCAGGAAATCTGGCTCCTATTCGAGATCTTAACAGGGCATTTAGATGGAATATGAAATGGCCAAATTAACATGTCAAAGATACCCAGAGAATTACCACCTACCTCTCAATTTCTCCCCTAATTATTTCTTGACATGTGAATTTGAAAAAAAAGATAACAAAAGCAGGGAGTGGGATGCTATTTTACTAAACAAATGGAGATGACAGTATGAAAATAATTTTGAAAAAAGATGACATTTGATACCTTAATGCAAATAAGAAATAACTTACACAAGAGCCTATCCTGCAAGCATATCTTGGTAAGCCAAAAGAAACAGCCTGAATGCTTGAGGGACTAGGGGCATAAAGTTCTGCTGAGGGAGAGGCCAGTAACACACATGACTGGGTCAGTTTCCTTTAGGTCCAGATAGCTAGCCCAGTATGAGAAATGGGTTTTGAAGATATCCAGAAATATTATGACAAAAACAAAAACATTATTGTTTTTGAAACAGTGACTCTGGGGAAGAATGTCATGTGAGGAGACAACCACTCACCTCTTGAGGAAGCCCCTTTCACAAGACTACAGCTATGTAACCCTCCACTTTTGTACCTTTCCAGTGAAGCACCACTGGGGATTAAAAAGAAGGTGGTTGTCTTCCACCAAAGGAGAAAGAAATGTGGACTAGGCTCATCCACGGCCACCAGAGTGGCCACATAGAGACAGCCAGAGTTCATGGCGAAAGTGGAGAGTGACAATCAGGAAGACCAAGTTACTGGTCCCATTGTAAGAAAAGTCTGACAGGAGGCTTTCACTCAACAGAGTTTTTAGAAAAGTTATGATCAACACAAAAGTTGTCACCTCTTCTGAAGTGAGGTCATCATGAAGGTGGGGAGAAAGGCATTTCAGTCTGTCCTTGGCATACCAGTTAGTTAAAATGTGGGACATCGGCCTGGAAAGCTATATTCCTTCCCCAAAGCCTGATGCTCACCAACACACAAGGGTTACCACTTTCAAAGCATCAAGAGATCTTTAACTACACCAAAGGGGCTCCATGAAGTTCAATTTAAATGAGAGAGCTGTGGTTTCAAAGTGTCCAACTTTTTTTTATAGGCCAACAGTCAGGTCCATTAGTGTTTAAGACAACAATCAACACTGAACAGACAGTATGGATTCAGTCTGCACTGTTACTCATCATGACATTCATTATTCAACAAACTGCTAACAACTCTATATACAGCCGAGAAGCATAGCCAGGCATCTAAGCAGTAAAGATGAACAAACTGTCCTCAAAGAGGGATGGACAGAAACCCACAAACACAGTAAAAAGTGCTAAGAGCCATAAAATCAGTATGAATGATGTACTACACAATGTCAGACAAAGAAGAGATTATTTCTAAATGCCTGTGGAAAGAGAGGAGGGGATGCTTAACTCAGGAGGAGGTTGTTTGGAGCTGGAATATGAAAGGTGGGAGTACTCTATGTGAATAGGGTTTATTAATACTCTTTTGTTATTTTCCTTGCTTACTTCAGTGCATG
Organism: Capricornis sumatraensis; assembly: GCF_032405125.1. Taxonomy (NCBI): domain Eukaryota; kingdom Metazoa; phylum Chordata; class Mammalia; order Artiodactyla; family Bovidae; genus Capricornis; species Capricornis sumatraensis. Next base: position 25,276,765 of record NC_091092.1, read on the forward strand.
TAGTTCTCACACCTGGGTCACTGTGACATGCACCATGCCTAGGGCCTTCAATTCTCCTTTTAATCTGTTCCCACCTGCCAACTATTACTGCCAGTGTCCTTGCTCTCATCCCCCCTCACACCTTTCCTATCTTTTTCTTGATGCTTAAAATCACCTGTTGCAATACTAACTCTTTGCCACATTAGAATGATACATGATGCAAGCTGCTTATATGAACACTCAGCAATTCCCTCTGACACGATCCTGGTCTTCTTGCATCATACAAATTTTCTATAACTGAAGCAAAGTTGATCATAAAAGAAACCAAGTTTAAAGATGCAACAACAATCTACCACCCCACTCCATCCCCCCACCAAAAACAGGAAAAGTCTTTGCTCCATTCTAGATTTAGAAGCCTATAAATAGAGTAAGCATAAAAATATCCTTCTGCAGATTGAGATGCCCAAGTCAAGAGTTTAAGAGTAGCAGTCCAGCCAAATACCAAATACATGTGATAATTGATTCGCTGGTGGCTCAGGTGGTAAAGAATCTGCCTGGAATGCAGCAGACCCGGGTTTGATCCCTAGGTTGGGAAGATCCCCTGGAGAAGGGAATGGCTAACCACTCCAGTATTCTGGCCTGGAGAATTCCATGAACTGTATAGTCCATGGGGTCGCAAAGAGTCAGACACAACTGAGGGACTGTCACTTTCTTTCAAATTTCATGTCACACTAGAAGAGGTCTGGTTTATTTTACATTTATCTATTTCCTATTTATAGCCTTGCATGCTGTGCATGCTTAGTCATATCCGACTCTTTTCGACCCCATGAACTGTAGCCCACCAGGCTCCTCTGTCCATGGGCTTTCCCAGGCAAGATTACTGGAGTGGGTTGCCATTTCCTCAGGGATTTTCCCAACCCAGGGATCGAACCCACATCTCTGGAGTCTCTTGCATTGGCAGGCGGATTTTTTAAGACTGCACCACCTGGGAAGCCCTATTTATAGCCTGCTACTTCTACTAAGTAACTTCAGTCGTGTCCGACTCTGTGTGACCCCATAGACGGCAGCCCACCAGGCTACGGCAGCCCACCAGGCTCCGCCATCCCCAGGATTCTCCAGGCAAGAACACTGGAGTGGGTTGCCATTTCCTTCTCCAATGCATGAAAGTGAAAAGTGAAAGTGAAGTCACTCAGTCCTGTCCGACCCTCAGCGACCCCATGGACTGCAGCCTTCCAGGCTCCTCCATCCATGGGATTTTCCAGGCAGGAGTACTGGATTTATAGCCTACTTGCTTCTAAAGAATTTTATATAATGTAGAGTCAAATAAATAAATGTAAGGATTTATGCACCACAGGTGGTGAAAATAATGATATAAATTACATATATTAAAACTCTAGAGACAGGGAAAAGAGAATTTACTAGGAACCAGGGATGAAATAATGACCATAAGTGAGCACCCAGTTTTCTTCTGAGTATTCTGAGACCAAGACCAGCCAAATGAAGTTAAAAAAAAAAAAAAAAAAAGAAGTATAGCTCCTAGTATCTCAACTCCACTTCTTTCATAGAAACAAGCTTTTGCCTGGTACTACAATCTAGATGGCAGTTTTCTTAAGAGTTCTTAGTTAAAAGACAATGAGCATTGCAATAATTTTCAACAAATAATTCTCTGAAAGATACAGAATTGCTTCATGTGACCATTTCTTAATACTATCTCTTAAAAGCAGGTCACAGGTACTATAACTATATTTAGAGAACCTGAGGGAATGTATGCTTAACATTTTAGTGGCTAGCTCTTAAATATCTTCAACTATTCTTTGACACAAGCTGACTAGGAGTCATTTCAAGATGGAGGTCTCTGGCGAGGGCCTTAAACACAATGGTATAGAGTTGGGGATGATGGTATGCTTTACCTAACAGAAAGGTGAGGACCAGGGTGATGAAAATTAAGGAACATGATATACATTTTATCACTTGATGATGCTGGTTGAAAGGGGCAACTTGTGTGCATGTATGTATATTTTTTGCTTTTACAGCAAGACTAGTGATTTTGCTCAAAATGTTAATAGAAGCTGGAACCTCCCAAGTCAAGACTGTGTGTGCCCCAGGACTCTGTTCTCCAGAACTGTTCTATTTCTGTTAGTACAATTCTGCTTATTAACACTTATCGTATATAAGTAGTCTTAGTTGTCCAATAAAGATTCAAATGGATAACTATTAATCAGTATCTCCAGAAAGCGAGAGAGATGTACATTCAATGCACTGCTGCTGCTGCTGCTGCTGCTGCTAAGTCGCTTCAGTCGTGTCCAACTCTGTGCGACCCCATGGACTGCAGCCTACCAGGCTCCTCCATCCCTGGGATTTTCCAGGCAAGAGTACTGGAGTGGGATGCCATTGCCTTCTCCGTCCAATGCATTACCACACAGTAAAAGTACTATCAATGAGTCTTTAGGTCAACATGCCCTACCTTAGTAATATACATTCAGTTTGACCTCCAGAAGGGACTAGATTATAGGGCTTCCTGTTGAGCAGTATTTCCTGTCAATGAGGGTAGAGTACAGAGTATAAATAGCAGTGGTATAACGATGGTACAGCAGTAGTAGGTCTAACTGTGTTTTCTGTGAATGAAATTTCACAATGATTCTATGGACTCATATCTCCAGCAATTGTTTGAAGCCTCTTTCCTACAGCCTACCTTGCCTTTCAATATTCCAAACAGAAGATAAAATTGGATTCATTCCTCACACCACAAACCAGGATAAATTCTAAATAGATTGGAGATTGCAATGTAAAACTTGAAATTATTTATTTAAAATGAATTCTTTCTCACCCTCTTAGCTGAAAGTGTGTTATAACTTTAGCTTCTTTTTCTAATAAAAAAAAAAAGTAATGTTAGGTTGCTTGTAAGATGGTTAAGCATACTTTATTAAAAAGCTGTAATTAATAATTACAAAGTTAATCAGGAAGAACAAACAAGTAAGAATATTTAAAAAACCTGAAAAATAAGAGCTCCTGAGAGGAGCCACTAGGCTCATCTGATAATAAAATATACTATAAAGCCTCTATAAATAAAATAGGATAAGACAGACCAATAACAGAATATAAAATCCAGAAAGAGACCCAATTTCATATGCAAATTTAGTTTAAAATAAAAGTGGCAAATCTTCAAATCAGAGAGGAAAACATGGGCTTTGTTGTTCAGTTGTCAAGTTATGTCTGACTCTTTGTGACCTCATGGACACTCTTTGTGTCCATGCAGCACGCCAGACTCCTGTCCTCCACTATCTCCCAGAATTTACTCAGATTCATGTCCACTGAGTCAGTGATGCCATCCAACCATTTCATCCTTTGTTGCCCCCTTCTCATTTTACCTTCAATCTTTCCCAGCATCAGGGTCTTTTCCAATGAGTCTGATCTTCACATCAGCTGACCAAAGTACTGGAGCTTCAGCTTCAGCATCAGTCCTTCCAATGAATACTCAGGGTTGATTTCCTTTAGGATTGATTAGTTTTATCTCCGTGCAGTCCAAGGGACTCTCAAGAGTCTTCTCCAGCACCACAATTCAAAAGCATCAGTTCTTTGGTGCTCAGCCTTCTCTGTAGTCTAACTCTCACATCTGTACATGACTATTGGGCTTACTAATAAATTATATTGGGATAATTAGATAGCCATAAGGAAAAAAGATAAAATTGGATCTATTCTTCATGCCATAAACAAGATAAATTCCAACTGAATCAGAAATTTAAATGAAGCAAGCAAGCAAACATTTATCAGTACAGAAAATATTGGTGATTTCCTCTATAACCCAAGAATGAGGAAATCTCTCCTATGACTCAAAATCCAAAAGCAAAAAGGGAAGATAAATTTAATGACAAAGAAACATTTAAAACTTGCATGTCAAAAAAAAACCACACATAAGCATAGTAAAAAGATATAGAATAGAAGACATTAACATCCTGTCTAGAAGCTTGAGAATGGAACAACTTGTCCTACTAGACACTAAGGCATCTATCTAAGACTACTAGGATCATTGAAAAGCAGCTACATTCCAATTTAAAAAAAAAAAAAAAAAACAAGGACAGAAAAAGATTACTGGGATCTTGTCAGATTGAATGGTCTCAATCTACAAAGATGGGATAATTATAGTCAGTGAAAATATTAGCTGCAGTAGACTGAAATCCATCAAATATATTTAAATCCAGGGGTTCATGATTAGGTTAAAGGAAAAACAACTGGACACTGTTGAAGGATGCTAGTAAGCCAATTCATTATTTTGAAAAATGGTAAACAAAGGGAAGAATTCATGTATTTTATCCAGTTTTTCCCATAAACACTGGACCTCAGCATAACCAAAGAGTAGATAGAAGGGACTTGTATTCTCTATAAAAATATTCCAGCTAACAAATGAAGAATGAATGTTAGGACATCATCATTTTGCAACCCTTAGTGAGTTAATATATCTAGGTATTGATCGTAAGTGGTGGGTGGCTAATACTCTAAAAGAGAGAACCAGACCTTAGGTGCTTTCTGATTTTAAAAAAAATCAACAAAATCACACAGTGGGAAACTCTTCAGAACAAAAGATTCAGTTTCTTCAACAAATAAGTAACAATAAATTAAGGAATAAAGAAAAAACCTAAAAATTAAGTCAATGAAGACACCTAGGAAATAATCGCACTGTATGGTCCTCTTTTAAATCCTGAGGCAAACAAGCAATGCAAGAAAAGGGTACTTATGAGACAACTGCATATATGAATACTAACCTGATATTTGATTATATTAAGAAACTATAACACCGTAGGTACAATAACAGTATTGTGATTTTAAGTGTCCTTATCTTTTAGAGACATATAATGAGATGTCACTGATGAACTTTCTTTAGTCAAATTTAACTCATCAAAATATTATTTGCCTTGAAATTATATAAGCGGAGAGAAATGGGTGAGTGTAGAAATGAAACAAGATTGGCCATGAGTTGATAATTGTTGAAGCAGGTAATGAGGGCTTATTATACTAGTAGTGGTGTGCTGAAAGTGGCTAAGACCTACTCAGGAGAGCCTATTTTTTAATTTTCAGGAATTATGACACCACACTGGTATCTTGAAATTGGCCATGGTGGAAGTATTTCCATCATGAAAATCAGCACGTGCCACACATCAGCTCCCTCCTCCAAGAGTTGGATTTTAAAATGCTTATGAGCACACCACTGCTATTCTACTTTCGTATGTGCTTTTTAAATTCAACAAATATATTTACTGAGCACTTCCTGTGTTCCAGACCCTGGGTTAGATGCTGAACATACTGCAGTGAACAAAAAGACATTATCCCTGCTTGTATTAATTTCCTAGAGCTTCTGTACAAACTACCATCAACTGGGTAGCTTGAAACAATAGAGATTTATTTCACAGTTCCAAAAGCTAGAAATCCAAAATCAAGATGCTGGCAGGGCCATGTTCCTTCTGAAACCTGTAGTGGAATCCTTTCTTGCCTCTTCCTAGCTTCCGATGGTGGTTGCCTGGCAACCTGGTGTTCCTTGGTTTGCTTCCATCCTCACACAGATTCTTGGTGCCTGTGTCTTCACATGGCCATTTTCTCATAAGGACACCAGTCATATTGGATTAGGGGCCCACCCTATTCTAGTATTAGTATTCACTTTTAAACTGTAAAAAAATTGTAAATTGTGGTTAAGAAAACATAACAAAATTTGCCATCTTACCCACTTTTAAGTATATTGTTCAGTAGTGATAAGTATATTCACCTTATTGTGTAACAGATCTCTGGAACTTTCCATCTTGTAAAACTGAAACTCCATACCCATTTTCCCTTCCCCTCAGCCCTTGGAAACCATCATTTTAACTTCTTTATCTATGAGTTTGACTACTTTTCCTTTCTCATGAGTGAAATCATATAGTATTTGTCTTTTTTATGACTGGCTTGTTTCACTTGGCATAATGTCCTCAGGGTTCATCCATGTTGTAGCATGTGACAGGATTTCCTTCTTTTTTAAGGCTGAGTAATATTCCATTGCATCTATTACCATTTATGGTTTATCCATTCATCTGTCCATGGACATTGGGTTGCTTCCACCTCTTGGCTACTGTCAATAATGCTGTAATGAACATGGAGATGTGTCGGGGAGTGTTTAACAGGAGGATTCCTAAGTGCTGTTTCTCACAAGTTCTTTGTTTCTTTTTAAGCACACTGCTCCCAGGAACCAAGGTCATTGTGTGAGACAGGCTGGAATCTTCTTTAGTAAACATTCTCTTTATGACAAAACTGCTTAGTCTCGATCCCCTTTCTTGAGATATGGATGGTCTTCTGATCTTGTGGCCATTATTAATCCCTTGTTCCCTTGGTAATGGTTGCTATACGCTTGGTTTTCTGATCTTTATCATAGTCCTAAGAAACTTCTTGTACCACAGCCTACATATACTCACAGAAAAATCATTAAATCACCTCTGCTCCATCAGAGCTTGGGTCCCTATTTCTTTCTTTCTTTCTTTCTTTCTCTCTCTCTCTCTCACTCTTCTTGGCTGATTCCTTGGAGGTAGAGACCCGTCTTGCTCACTCTCCTGCCCGGGCTTGTAAGACTCTCTTGAGAAGGCACCCTGTGCCATCACCCTCCTCGAGAGGGCGCCCGGTGCCTTCGTGAGAGATGCAAGTCCTGTGTCAAGGGCTTTATTGGTTTTCTGCGTAAACCAGGGAGTATCAGCCTCTTTCTCTCTTTCACTGTCTTATCATCACCTCTGGACCGCCAGGTCCTGGTCCATTAAAGGACCCCAACAGAGATGTAAATATCTGTTTGAAATCCTGCTCTGATTTTTTTCCTTTTGCACATACATTAATATTTTAATAATAAAACTTAAAATATATGTAAAGAAGTAGGAAAATGGCTGTAACTTGGGGAATAAAATACACAAAAAGCATAATCAAATTGTTACCAATGGGATTTACATATATATTATTTAAATCCAATGTTTAAATAGTCAATCTTCTCAACAATTAAGTATCCATCTTATCTAGAAATAGAAGCAACTAGAACTAAATGAGATTTTTTAGGTGAACATTGCTTCTTGCAAAATAAATGTAATTGATGTACATGTATCAAATTGCAATTCTTCACTTTAGCAAATGTTTTTCCTCTCATATTCATTTCCAAGCATGTTTGTATTCTCTATTATGTATAAAGTAACACTTGAATTGGACTCCTAATGTTCCTTTTGATTGATCATAATTAAAATGCATACACTTAGCCCCAGTATTTGTGTTGTCTCAATTCTTATGAGGATGTAAATTCAGACACTTTCCCATATCTAGGTAATTGTGGTTATTAGACTTGAAGTGGCCCTTTTAGTCTTTGCATTTTGTCTGGCTTTATGTCAGTATAAATCAGCATAAAATTGGTATTTAGTGATAGGTTTAAAATATGGCTATTCTTTTCATTTAATACATTACAATGGAGGAAAACAAAAAATGAAACCATCACTAGTGGATGAATGGGAAATCGGAAGGAAGAGAAACCTGTGCTCTATGTTACAATTGTTGAGGACCAGATGTGTGCTCCAGAACTGTGAATTTTTGGTTCCACAGTCTTTTCCAAGGCTGCCCTTTGTTTAAATGACTTGGCCCCACATTTGTTAATTTTCCACAGTTTGTAAGTAATAGTATAATTTTAGAAATGGCACTGGTTTGTTATTCTTGGTCTTGCATCACTTTAAGGTCTCTGTATGCCAATCACATGTAGGTCTAGAGTTCACAGATTTGGTATTAGAATTCATGCCTCCAGCAGAGTTTTTTTCCATAGATCAGACTACATGTTAGGCCCAGATTCCATGGGAAATCTATTAGGATTTGGAGCTACCAAATGGATGCAGTGATCTAAAAGCTTAATAACCTACATGGGTAAATAGAATCCAGCAGGAGCACATGCAGAACAATCATGTCAACACATCATCTGTATCAATAACATGACCAGGGACCCAGAAACAACCCAGAGAATGCTGGAGGCACTGAGTCAGCCATGGGGAGGATCAAGCAAGCTGATGGGGAATGTGTCAGGTACCCCCTCAGTCTTTGCTGGCTCACCCTAACCCACTGAGGACTATTGCCCTCCACTGCATAGACAATGGCAGAACTAAAATTAAAACATAAGGCAGAGACAGCAGCTCGATGCTAAGAGACTTGGGGCCCTTGCGAGTTTGGCCTGGAACATGCCAGCGTATAAATTTTTCTGGGTACTGTATGGTGGAAACTAGCTCTAATTCTTCTCCCAGGCGACAGACTTACCACCTGTGCTCGTCTCTAATTATCTTTGATCAGGCTTATGCAGTAGGAAGTTCTGTTTCAGCAACTGTGATTAGGCCCAGGGCATAGCTAAGTCTATAATTACTAGCTGGTTAAATCAAAGCGCTTCTGGAATTTAGTAGCCATTTGTGTAAACTGCCTCAATAGTTTTAGACTGTAAACTTGTCCTTTTACACTTCTATGAGAACTCAGAGATGAACAAGTAATAGTTAAGGAAAAGCAAATTTGTCAGTGAATGTAAAAAAGGTGCAAAATGAAGACAGTTCTAGCCACAGGCAGAAAAATGAGAGCCAACCATAGACAGAAGTATGCACTTGCTCAGTAACCTTTCATGAGGAAAAAGGACATGCCTCCAGGAGTACTTCTGATTTTGGAATACCAAAACTTTAAAATGTGTTCCCTCAATTAACCACTGAGAATATTAGGTGAGGGATAGAAATCATTTAACCTCTGTGAATATCAAGTTTCTCATAAAAAAAAAAAGCTTTCTAATCACTCCACATGGCTGTAGTGAAAATCACATGAAATAACAGAAAGAACATTTAGCACCACCATTGGTAGCCATGGCATTTAATAAATGCTTGGTAATAATAATAATTATAATTCCTGTTATTGAGGTCAGTAGGTGTCTGGGCTCTCTAGGAGTAAAGGGTGATTTCTTTGCCTACAGACTCTGTCATCCCTATCCAACTGCCAATTAGAAGTATGTGGCATCTGTATGTCTTCTTTGGAGAAATGTCTGTTTAGTTCTTTGGCCCATTTTTTGATTGGGTCACTTATTTTTCTGGAATTGAGCTGCAGGAGTTACTTATATATTTTTGAAATTAATTCTTTGTCAGTTGCTTCGTTTGCTATTATTTCCTCCCATTCTGAAGGCTGTCTTTTCACCTTGCTTACAGTTTCCTTCATTGTACAAAAGCTTTTAAGTTTAGACTGAGCAACTTCACTTTCACTTTTCACTTTCATGCATTGGAGAAGGAGATGGCAACCCACTCCAGTGTTCTTGCCTGGAGAATCCCAGGGACGGGAGAGCCTGGTGGGCTGCCGTCTATGGGGTCGCACAGAGTCAGACACGACTGAAGTGACTTAGCAGCAGTAGCAGCAGCAGAAGAGAGATTCCTAAAAACACTGGAAACAGAACTGCCATATGACCCAGCAATCCCACTGCTGGGCATACACACAGAGGAAACCAGAATTGAAAGAGACACGCATACCCCAATATTCATCACAGCACTGTTTATACTAGCCAGGACGTGGAAGCCACATGGATGTCCATCAGCAGTCGAATGGATAAGAAAGCTGAGGTACATGTACACAATGGAATATTACTCAGCCATTAAAAAGAATACATTTGAATCAGTTCTAATGAGGTGGATGAAACTTGGAGCCTATTATACAGAGTGAAGTAAGCCAGAAAGGAAAACACCAATACAGTATACTAATGCATATATATGGAATTTAGAAAGATGGTAATGATGACCCTGTATGTGAGACAGCAAAAGAGACACAGATGTATAGAACAGTCTTTTGGACTCTGTAGAAGAGGGTGAGGGTGGGATGATACGGGAGAATGGCATTGAAACATGTATATTATCATATGTGAAATGAATCGCCAGTCCAGGTTCAATGCATGATACAGGGTGCTTGGGGCTGGTGCACTGGGATGACCCAGAGGGATGGTATGGGGAGGGAGGTGGGAGTGGGGTTCAGGATGGGGAACACATGTACACCCATGGCAGATTCATGTCAATGTATGGCAAAACCAATACAATATTGTAAAGTAAAAATAAATAAATAAATAAAACCAAGGTGGGGGGGGGAACACTGAAGAGGAAAACTAAAAAAAAAAAAAGAAAGAAAGAAACACTAATTCAGTATATTAATACATATATATGGAATTTAGAAAGATGGTAACAATGACCCTATATGCAAGACAGCCAAAGAGACACAGACATAAAGAACAGACTTTTGGACTCTCTGGGAGAAGGTGAGGGTGGGATGATTTAAGATAATAGCATTGAAAGATGTATATTATCATATGGGAAATAAATCACCAGTCCAGGTTCAATGCATGAGACAGGGTGCTCAGGGCTGGTGCACTGGGATGACCCTGTGGGATGGGATGGGGAGGGAGGTGGGAGGGAGGGTCAGGATGGGGAACACATGTACACCCATGGCTGACTCATGTGAATATATGGCAAAAAACCACCACAATATTGTAAAGTAATTAGCCTACAATTAAAATAAATTTAAAAAAAAGAAGTACGTGGCAGAGCTAGTAAAGGGAACTCTTTCAGGCTGAAGTGAGAGAGCCATACTCCTCTTGAGATGGAGAGATGCTATTACCCTCCCCCCCACCACAGTGCCCCTGAAATGGTACCACAATTGGTGAGAAAAGAAAATGATGCATAAACAACAAGCTAATTATTTCCAAAGGAAATGAATACTCATATAATTTAATGCAGGTGGTGCTTAATAAACAATCCTTTCACTGAGTAAACAAAAGAGGGAAACTGTGAGTAATTTACAGGCATCTAAGTGAAATCGCTTATGGTGCCTTATGCATAGATGTCTTAAGACCTGTATTCTGGTTTAGCGCTCACCTCTCAGATGCGTGTCTCTGGAAGAGCCTGGCAACACAAACATGAAAGTAGCCTTAATCAAGTGCATATGCGTAAATCGTGCACTTTGGTTAGAGAGGTGGATGAAAAAGAATTGGAGTCACTTGTTTATGCACTTGGGCAGCTGTGCTGTTGGACCAATGCCACCTTGATTCCCCACTGAAACAAAGGAAGCAAACTCTGTTTTCAAGAAAATAACGCCTAACACTTTGGCCAAACAGTTGTCTCCAAATGTTAACCTCCTTCAAGAACACAGTAATAACTATGAATATATGATGAAACGACATTTGGAAAGATTACCTGTGGGCATGTGAGATGTTTAACTTTTCTCATTTTAAGCCACGAGTACAGTGGTCATTTACTTGGGCTTTAAAGGGCAACTCCTGACATTTGGTCTTTGGTAGATTTAACAGGCCGCTTGTAAGCTTAAAGGTTTTGCCTGGTTAAAGTGGGTTTTATTGCAGAGGCTATTTGCAACTTCATGCTCCATCTCACAGAAATGTCAGTGTTTGCCTTTGCTCAGAACTGGGCATAGCAACTCAAAGGTTTATCCCGGAGTAGCTCTGAAAATAGAAGATGCTTGACTTTAGGTCTCTGTTCTTAACTGCCCACAAACAACCTGTAGGAGCATTCGCTTTCACTTGGGGTGGTATAAGTCTTCCAGATGGCTGAGCAACAACAGACTTTTGGGAAAGACTAAATGCTCATAACCCTCTGTCACATTGTAAACTGCCAGTGTGTTTTCCTTTATTCTCTTCCTGGTGGAAACAAAAGTCTACTTTGATAATAAGCTTGAGAAATACATTTTCTCTGGATTCTGTGGAAATAAATTATCTCACTCGCTCTGGGAAGTTGAACCTCAGCTGGGCTTGCACTGCAGCTTGGCAGGCCTCTTGTTGACTCCCTCGAGAATTTCTTAGAACAGTTGTTCAAAATCCAAACTGTTTCCACTGCTCCCCAGTCCCCAGTCCTACCCCAGCTGTCCGTCCTCTCAAAGATGATCTCACCTCCCACTTCACCACAAAGACTGGCCGTGTAGGCTCCTTCATTCCCCTTTTCTTCAAACTGCATGATGCATGGCACTTTTGCCTGCACCACAATGCTTGAGTCTCAAAGAAAACCACATCTTTTTTTTTTTTTTTTTGCCTAGGCTATGCTGTCTATTTGGACACTTGATCTCATTCCCTCTCCACCCCAGGAAGAAATTGTTCCATCAGCTATTTTAATGGCTCCTTCCCTACGGTCTATAAACTCACTCAGAGCTCCTCTGACTTGGACCCAAGTTACCACCCTATCAATCACCTTCCTTTCACAAGTCAAACTTCTCACAAATGTAGTCAATGCTTACTGACTCCTTTCACACCACTAACTCCTCACAACCAAGCTTCCATCCCACCTCAATGACACTCTATTGAAACTGCTGTCTTGAAAGTCAGCAATGGCCTAATAACTGGCAGATTGGCTGGCTTTTCCTTAAAACTTACCTTACTTGATCTAGCCACAGCTTTTTACCAATGCTGACCACTTCATCCCTCCTAAAACTCTCTTTATGGCTTCTGTTACATGACCCTGATTTTTATCCTATCTATTTTACTCCTTTTTAAATATATATGGTATTATCTGCAGCACATGGGATCTATTGCCTTGACCAGGGATCAAACTCAGCTCTCTTGCATTGAGAGTGCAGAGTTTTAGCCACTGGACTACCAGGGAAGTCCCAACTTCTTTTGCTTTGAATCCTTGGTTGACTCTTCCTCTATCCCTTCAATGTAAACCTTCCACATTGGCCCTGTTCTTGGCCCTTATCTTTCGTATTCTCTCGGTTTTGATGAACTTACCAATTGCACATATTCACTTATCTTCTCTATGGGAATGGCTCCTCAATCACTGTCATTTATTCATGTCTTAATTCATTAATTACTTACTGAATGAATACCACATATGTAGAGTGACTTTGGGCTTCCCTGGTGGCTCAGCAGTAAAGAATCTGCCTGCAATGCAGGAGTCAGCAGGAGATGTGGGTTTGATCCCTGAGTTGGGAAGATCCCCTGGAGGAGGAAATGGCAACCCACTCCAGTATTCTCACTTGGAGAATCCCATGGGACAGAGCCTGGTGGGCTGAAGTCCATAAGGTGGCAAAAAGTTGGACATGACTGAAGCTACTCAGCACGCATGCAGAGTGACTATACAATTTGTCAATCTAACTGGGACATTTTGAGTATGAAAGGGGATCACTATTAATGCTTAGGTCAGAGCACTAGACATAAACCAGATTGGCCAAGCAAATTGAGACATATGGTAACCCTATGTATAAGATACTCTGCCAAGTATTATGAAGTTAAAAAGTAAATCATAAATGCATCCCGTCCCCAAAGAGCATTAAGTCTAGTAGGAGACACCAACATAAACAGAATACTATTAGAAAGTGATAAATACCCTAAGAGAGGTCAAGATAAAACATACTGCGTTTTCAGGATGCTGCTGCTCCTGCTAAGTCGCTTCAGTCATGTTCAACTCTGTGCGACCCCACAGACGGCAGCCCACCAGGCTCCCCTGTCCCTGGGATTCTCCAGGCAAGAACACTGGAGTGGGTTGCCATTTCCTTCTCCAATGCATGAAAGTAAAGTCGCTCAGTCATGTCCGACTCTTCGCGACCCCATGGACTGCAGCCTACCAGGCTCCTCTGTCCATGGGATTTTCCAGGCAAGAGTACTAGAGTGGGTTGCCATTGCCTTCCCTGGTTTTCAGGATGAGAGGAGATCTATTTTCACCTTGAAGAATTAGGAAAAGCTTTGTGATAGTGGCATTTGAGTAGCCCTTGGACATGTGAAGATGGTGGTGGGTAGAATTTCAGGTGGAGGAAACAATACAAGCAGGGCCTCCCTCACGGTTCTTCAGTCTGCATGCTGCAAAAGTGCTACACCTAAGAGGGCACTGTCCACCTTGTTAACACCCCTATTAGTTGAAAATGTTCATATTTTAATAACTTTGTTACTTCAAAGGTGAGTGATTTGTACATTTATTACAAAAATTTTCTACTAGATCACAGGAAAATGTCATTTTCTACCAATCAGTACACAACAACAATTTTTTGACAGATGGAAGTAAGTGTCTGAGGAAGAGACATCCTTTTCTACTTCATACCAAAATGGGCTAGAAGTGATCCTGAGTGTGTACAAAGGCATAATAGAGAAAATTGTGGAGCATAAATAGGACAGAGAGTCTATTTGGACAAACTGTCAACATCAGTCTGACAAAAGCTTGGGGTGCATGAAAAGTCACAATGAAAACAAATTGGAAAAGTAGATTTAGTCCAGATTGTAGAGGGCCATGAGTGTCACCATAAGTAAATCAAACTCTAGTCAGTAGGCACAGGTCAAAATAGTTTCAGGAAGTTACCTTGGAGGACTTCCCAGGTGGTCCCGGGGTTAAGACTCCATGCTTCCAATGCAGGGGGCATGGGTTCAATCCTTGGTCAGGAAACTAAGATTCCACACACCATGCAGTGTGACCCCCCCAAAAAAAACTAATTATTTTTTAAAGAAGTTTTCTTTTTTTAAAAAAAGAAGATCCTTGAGAAAAATGTATAAAATACTTTCAAAAGGCAAGAACTGGGAGTGACTGAAAAACCAGTTAGATGCTCACTGGCCTTGTAGTATAAGCCAACATTTTCCAAAGTAGCTCTGTGGAACTAATGCTCTGGATTTTAACAACTACACCAGATAGCAGGAGAACAGAAGCAGAGAAAGCTGCATGGTTTCATTCAGTCCTACCATCTCTCCACAGCCCTGACTCTTGTACATTTCTCCCTGAGTGACCTGCCAATGCTTCATATTTCACATATCCCAAATCAAACCCATTATCTTTGTCATGAAAACTATTTCTTCTGTGCATACCACCACAGAATAAGGGTGGCTTAAATAAGAGCTTCAGAAGTAGGCAGGCCAGGGCTAGCATGATAGCACCAGGAAATCTTCAGGAATCAAGACTCCTAGTTGTATATATTCTGCCAGGAGTATGAAAATGAATGCTAGAATTCTAGCCATAACATCCTTGTTCCAAACTGTGTGCTGGAGGAAGAAGAGAAGAAATGTGTGATCTCTACCTTTTCGACTTCCTGAAATGATCACACAACACACCCACGTTTACCTCATCAGCCAGAACTTAGTCACATGGACACATACAAGGAAAACTGAATGAATGTGTGTCCAGCTAAAAGTCCAGTTTCTTTTATTTAAAAAAAAAAAAAGGAAGAATGGATTTGGGAGCTAACTGGCAAGGTCTACCACAGAAGGTGAAATCTGTAAGATTGAAAAGGAGAGGGAATTCCCTGGTGGTCCAGTGGTTAGGACTAATGCTTTCACTGCCAACGACTCAGGTTTGATCCCTGGTCTGGGAACTAAGATCCTACAAACTGCATGGTGCTTCCAAAAAAAAAAAAAAAAAAGTCATAAGATTGAGAAGGAGAGCAAAGGAAAGGAAAAGGTGTCAAGAAGGGCAAGTTTTCCAGCATGTATGGTTGAGAGAGGAATTATTCTTTTATTTGCAACTGAACCAATATACTGTAGTGTAGATTTATCCATTCTAAGTTGTTGGTTAGTCACTAAGTCATGTCTGACTCTGTGCAACCCCATGGACTGTAGCCCACCAAGCTCCTCTGTCCATGGAATTTTCTAGGCAAGAATACTGGAGTGGGTTGCCATTTCCTTCTCCAGGGGATCTTCCCAACCCAGGGATCGAACCCAGAAGCATTTTAAAGTAGTTTACCCATTTGATACAATTCAGAAGATACTAATATAGTCCTACTAGCAGATGTGGTTATAGCTACACCTAGGAATTGGGGTTTCCAAGGTGGCGCTAGTGGTAAAGAATCCGCCTTCCAATGCAGGAGACATAAGAGACGTGGGTTTGATCCCTGGGTCTGGAAGATCCCCTAAAGGAGGGCATGGCAACCCAATCCAGTATTCTTGCCTGGAGAATCCCATGGACAGAGGAGCCTGGCAGGCTATAGTCCATGGGGTCGCAAAGAGTCAGACACAACTGAAGCAACTTAGCATGCTCACATGCAAACATAGAAATGAGAATTTAAAAACAGCCATTTGGAGTCCTGACTATTACAGACTACATTAGCAGCAATCACAGTCTATATCACCAGATCCTCAAATAGATGTTATAAAGCCCTGTTTTATTATGATTATGCTTTAAAATTATATTTCCAAGAAATTAAAAGACATGACTGCCCTTATCATTTTTAATCTAATATACATGATATATGTATGAGCTATACAGTAGGTAAATAACTTAGTAGTTATTTTATTGACTGTTGTTTAGTCACTAAGTCATGTCCGACTTTTGCAATCCCATGGACTGTAGCCCACCAAGCTCCTCTGCAGGCAAGAATACTGGAGTGGGTTACCATTTCCTCCTCCAGAGGGTCTTCCTGGCCCAGGAATTGAACCCATATCTCCTGCATTGGCAATTGGGTTCTTTACCACTGAGCCTTTGACAGGGGCAAGAACAAATTGATGCTTATGGTTATAGGGTTTCTCAGATGGCTTCAAGCACAATGTCCTCTATTGGGCTTTCTAGCAAGTAAGTTTGTTTTTCCCAGACAGATTGGTGACCCCAGCTTTCCCTTCTATTACCTCTCAAATGGGGCCTGAGTGCACAGTTAATCATGAATGGAACTGAGGTTAAGCCTAGATCCCTCAACATCCCCAGTATTGATCTGCATGGGCCATATGATTCAAAACATATTTTTATATTTCCCCAAATAGAACTCTCTCCCCATTTGCAAAGACCAAATACCCAAAAGGACACCCAAAAGATGCTGCTGGATTGCTTAACAGCCCAGACAAAGAGGGATGAGAGACATCCTGAAAAGGGACCATCTCTACTCTGGACTCAATCAACAGATATGGGAAAGGAGGGGAGCAGGGAGTAAGAAAGGGACAGGGAGTAGAAAAAAATGTAGAAAAAAACTCGTGTGCTTTGCTTTAAATTGATTTGCTTTGGTTTTTGGTTAAAAAAAAATGTAATAGACCTAAACAATATCATAATGAGGCAGGTCAGTATTTACAGTCCTTCGAACCCCATTTAACCTTTCTGTGCCTCATTTGTTAAGTATGTTGGCCAAGATCACATACCAAATCAGTGACACAATCATCATGAGGCCTCAAGTGCCTGATTCCCAGTTTCATATTTTAAATAAGCCAAGTGACAGAAGAGAGGGAAAAATTGGGTCAGAGAAAAAAATCTGGCCTGAAAAAAATCTGTGTTTCAAAACAAAGCCAATTACACAAAGACATGATATTCCTCATCTAAACAGAAAAACAAGCTGGGGCCTTAATATCTTTCTTTTCTGATGCATACACAGAGGCACTTTTCAATGGTGAGAAAGGCAAAATGATGGATGTACCTTTATGGTCAATTCTTTTATCTGATGACACTCCATTTCTTGTAAAATTTTGGTAGAGTTGGGAAAACAAACAGGTCAAGTAATTGCCTAATATAACACAGCTATAAAGATACAGCTAATTAACAAAGGGGTATATGCTCATATAACTAACACCAAAAACAGATGTCTAAAATAACAATTGCTAGTATCTGTCCTTTAGATTTCTGGTCATCAAGATTGTTTCCCACTAATTTTCTCTTGTTTCCTTAACTTTAGATTCCTAAATTTGTACTTCAGCTTTGATAGCTACCTCTAATCCCATAAATCATGGTGTCTCATTCATAGTAATTTTTTTAATCTTGGCTTTCTGGCCTACATATCAATTTTGCTGGCTCTTTTGTGTTTATTACTCTTTCTTTCTTTCTCTCACTCTTTCTCTCTTTTTCATACATACACACACACACACACACACACACATACACACAGAGGAAAAGGGGAAACTCCAGCAGGTTTGACAGCCTCCAAGTGCTTTCCATCAAGCACCTGGGGAATATGGAAGAAGCACCATTTTTCTTATTCCTGGGACAAAAGCACTGTGAGGAAAAAGGCAGTGATGGGACCAAGTAGCTTTACTTAAGGCAAAACTAACAGGACTCACAGCTGGTCTGGGCTTGAGGAGGCAGATGAATATCCTCAGGTTCTCCTTTAACCAAAGTGATGCTTCTTCACCAACCAGTTTCCCATTGGAGCACTATGCAGCCTTCCCAGCTGTTATATTTCATGAACATAACACTGCATGCCAGGACAGGAGTGCTGCAGATAGATTTATAACTCTAGAGTGTCACCTGTTGAGAATGGTCCAGTAATCCAAGAAAAGGAAGGGGCCTACATTTGGCCCATTAAGACCTAACCTGCCACTCCCCAACCCTGAGCCACTCCAACAACCTCAGACCACGAAACTGAGTACAGATGTCCCTCAGCTTGTGTGGGGATTGGATCCAGGACAACCCCATCCCCACCAAATGGATGCTCAAGTCCCTTATATAAAATGGCTCAGTATTTGCATATAACCTATGCACATATTCCTGTATGCTTTAAATCATCTCTAGATTAAGTATAATATATAATATAATGTCAATTCTATGTAAATAGTTGCCAGTGCATGATAAATTCAAATTTTGGTTTTTGGAACTTTCTGGAATTTTTTTTTTCCCCAAAACATTTTCAATACACAGTTAGGATGAAGAAACCACACATACAGAAGGCTAACTCTACTGGCCTCCCAACCACAATTCAGGAGCAATGGACCAGGACCCAAGTCATGGAGCTTGTCTCCCACCTCACGCACACCACAGAACTTGTCAGGCACCCAGATAACCTTGGGAAGGCTTGGCTTTGCTCATGCTGAAGGGGTGGATTCCTTTTTCTCTATGCACTTATTCAGAATCACTCACCATCACTATATGCATTGTTGTCAAATAAACTTATGTTTTTTCTCATCACGTAGAACCTGGACTCTTGGCTCCTTGCCTCAATGTTAACACCCATATTTAGCCCATATTTTAGTTTTGGTGATACTATGGGCTCCTCTCCAAGACCAGAGCTTTGGATATCATCTAGTTGATTACAAAAATGCTATATATTCATTGTAAAGAATTTTTCTTTTTCTTTTTTTGGTTTAAAATAACTTTTTATTGCCCAGGATATTTTTTTTCCTTGTGTTGTATTTTGTCTGTTTTATTTGTTTTTGTTTTCTTTTTTCATAATTATAAATTCAAGTGTCCCTTTGTCTTAAAAAACAAAACAACATGTAGCTTTCATATCATTTGCAACCTGGTCTCATTTGAAGAGACAGGTGGGAGTTATCTGGCAAGAGTAAGATTTATACCATGAATGGTGCAGGTCTAGGTCTGGTGGTACTGAGAGGAGACAACAGCATTCTTGACAAAGTTAAATCTGCTGGTGGCATTTGCGGAAAAGAAGCCCTTAAAAATTTCTAAACAACAGTAAACTCTTATCAGGAAATTCTGAAGTGTTTTATGGAGAAGGCAATGGCACTCCACTCTACTCTTACCTGGAAAATCCCATGGACAGAGGAGCCTGGTAGGCTGCAGTCCATGGGGTCGCTAAGAGTTGGACACGACTGATCGACTTCACTTTGACTTTTCACTTTCATACACTGGAGAAGGAAATGGCAACCCACTCCAGTGTTCTTGCCTAGAGAATCCCAGGAATGGGGGAGCCTGGTGGGCTGCTGTCTATGGGGTCACACAGGGTCGGACACGACTGAAGCGACTTAGCAGCAGTAGCAGCAGCAGAAGTGTTTTACAGGCCCCAAAGGGAATGAGGTTAGTAAAATGCCTCAATAGAGTTGGAATAAAATACTGAATTTGAGAGTTACTGGAACTTGGATATGTTTAAAAAGAGGGTGGAGATTGGGACATGCTTACAATGGTCTCAAGTTCAAATAAACTACTGTGACAAGACACCACTTCACAAGTCACACGCTGGCCCAGGGGCTCTTCTCTTCCCTCAGTAGGTGCTGGCAGAAGGCATGCTTAGTCATTTTGCAATGTAGATACTTACCCCCAAAGCCAAAACATGGGAGAGGAAGAGAGAGGGAATGAACACCTTAAGAAACTCTGTGGAGAAGATCCCCCCTTTCTTCTTGGCTTCACTTTTCCTCATGCTTAAGGAAACAGAACATTTAGGGTGCCTGAAGTAGAACTCCTTGGGTGAAATATTTTCAGGTCTATTGGACCAATCGGACACCCAATCTATACTTTTCTTCAGAACATCCACCTCTTTGTCTCCTTCTGCAGCTTCTTCTGACTGAGAGCTATGGACCTTGCTGGTGTGCATTTCCACATCAAGCATGATCTGCCCATCTTCTTGTGAGGAAGGGCTGTCGCAGTGAGAACTGCCTCTTGAACTGCTCTTTCTGGATTCATTCTGTGCATCCAAAAGAATCTTCTCCATGTCCCCACTGTGGATGGAGGACGAGGAGGGTACAAGCTCCGTCCCCCTATTCTTCTCATTGCCATTGCTGCTGTTCATGGGCAGCTCCACCCAGAAACTGTTGAGGCCAGCAGGCAGTGGCAAAGACTGTTCACCTTCCTCACAGTTATTATTCTTGTTGTGCAGGGGCGGCAGCTGTTCTACTAAGTGAGAAGACATTGTCAGGTGGCTGGAAGAGCTGCGACTCCACAGGAACTTTCTCCAATTCTCCGGCATCAACACCAAGAATTTTTCTAAAATATCAACCAATTTTATAAAAGATTTTCAATTCATATTAGAATATATATATATATACATGGAACTAAAGAGCTTCTTGATGAGGGTGAAAGAGGAGAGTGACAATGCTGGTTGAAACTCAACATTAAAAAATCCAAGATCACAGCATCTGGTCCCATCACCTCATGACAAAGAGAAGGGGAAAAAAGTGGAAGCAGTGACAGACTTTATTTCCCTGGACTCCAAAATCACTGTGGATGGTGACTGCCATCATAAAATTAAAAGACGCTTGTTCCTTGGAAGGCAAGCTATGACAAACCTACTGTGTGTGTCCTCAGTTGTGCCTGACTCTTTGCGACCCCATGTACTGTAGCATGCCAGGCTCCTCTGTCCATTGGACTTCCTAAGCAAGAATACTGGAGTGGGTTGCCATTACCTCCTCCATGGGATCTCCCCAACCCAGGAATTGAACCTAGGTCTCTTGCATCTCCTGCACTGGCATATATAAAAAAATTATTCACGATCCCACTACCCAGTTGATACCCTCTTCTGACTCAACTAAGATTTCGTGATTAAGCCCTGAGGAACCCCATCCATCCAAGTTGTACCAGCCTCTGATATTCCCTGTGATTAGATTTGGTTTGCTTGAACCTGAATGAGGATCCAGAACTTTTGTCATAAACAGGGTGAGAATATTTGGCATTCTCTCTCTCGCCATGTGCTGGTCACAAGGTATATAGGTGGATCCATCATCCTCATCAGCACTGAAGGCCTACAGCCATGCCAGACACCTGGGATAAACACCTGCAATATGAAAGCAGATGACTTCAGACAACTGACCTGGATTTACCCAGTTCTCCCAAGAGCAAGCATGTTCAGACATCAAGGAGATTGAGATGTGTAACACACACACATGCATTAGGCATTCACTATGTAAAGTGTTTTATATTATGCATTTCATTTTAGATTGCCTAATATTTTAGAATTTCTCATGTCTCTGATTTGAATCTAAAATCTTCAAATAGATGTTTTGATTTTTCTAGAAGCAAGTACTTGTCTATTGTGAGATAGTTAAAGTTTGAACTTTTTATAATGTTATTCTTTTAAAATACAGGACTACTTTTAGTGTACCAAGACCATAATTTTAAGCAGCTTTCATTACTCTCTATATAGTTAAGTCTTAGTCAAGCCATTCGTGATTCTAGAGTAAGGGAAGAGCTCCACCTTATGGTACTATTTTGAAGTACACCAAGAAAAGGCCACGATTTTTATAATTGTCCTTCACTTTTACTTTAGAAACTCAAGACGGGCTTCCCTGATAGCTCAGTTGGTAAAGAATCCGCCTGCAATGCAGGAGACCCTGGTTCCATTCCTGGGTTGAGAAGATCCGCTGGAGAAGGGATAGGCTACTCACTTCTTGGACTTCCCTGGTGGCTCAGCCGACCTGGGTTCGATCCCTGGGTTGGGAAAATCCCCTGGAGAAGAGAAAGGCTACCCACTCCAGTATTCTGGCCTAGAGAATTCCAGGGACTGTATAGTCCATGGGATCGCAAAGAGTCGGACTGAATGACTTTCACTTCACTTCACTTAGAAACTCAGAGGGGAAAAGGATTAAAAAATACAGACTACCTCCCCCAACAAATTGTAAATCCTCTTCCATGATATGTTCAAAGTGACAAAATGGCCAAGGCTAAGTTAAAATTAAGCAAAATCTTTCACTTGGCTATTGAACTGGGTACTAAATTGGTAAAACAAGAGTCCTTTTTACTTGATACCAAACATTATCATTATCATCATAATGATTCTTGAGTTCCTATTATGAACCAGATTATGGTGTGTATATATATATCATATATGTGATATATTATAAATATATAATAAATATATACTATTTATCACATTAAATATTTATTAAATATTATATTATTAATATTAATAAACATGTATATGATATATATTTATATATTTATAAAAATATTAAGTTTTTAAATTTTTATAAACTTAATTAAAAACTTTAATATAAAATATCTATATATTTATATATAAATAATATAATTTATATAAGAAATGATTAAATATTTGTTAAATGTTAAATATTCCATATTAAATATTATTTATTAACTTTTATTTACTATAAATATATAATAAATATATTATATATATATGCTAAGTTGCTTCAGTCATGTTCAAGTCTTTGTGACCCCATGGACTATAGCCCACCGGGCTCCTCTGTCCATGGGATTCTCCAGGCAAGAATAGTGGAGGGGGTTGCCATGCCCTTCTCCAATATATATATACACACTAATTTAATACTCACACAACCCTATAAGAGAGGTACTATTATAAACTCCACTATCCAGATGAAGAAACTGAGGCCTAGAGAAGGTACATAAATTTCTCAAGGCCACACAGCTACAAAGTGGTACAGCCGAGACTCACTAGCCCAGATTCTAAACCACCAGGCCATACTGCCTCTTTTTAAAGCTCAAATTCAGTAAGGTCTCTCTCAAAATAAACAACCTGAAGCCATGCTCTTACCCATTCTTTCTCAAAATATTCATAGTTGAAGGCAAGACAAGATCCCTGGTTCAATTTCTATTCCTCTCATGGTGGTCCAGATTTGTAATTCTTTGGCTTATTTCCTATGTTCCTTCCCAACTTTGGCAATGATTTTATTTGTGATTTTGACTATAAAGTATTGCAGTAGAGAGCTATACACTGAACGTTTCCATCCCTCCAAAATTCACATGTTAAAACCTAATCTCCCATGTGATGGTATTAGGAAGTGGGGACCTTGGGAGGTACTTAGGTCATAAGGGTGGAGCCCTCATGAATCAGATTAGTGCAGTTATAAAATGCACTCTCTCTTTGCCCCTTCCACTGTGTGAGGACATGGCCAGAGGTTGGCTATCTATGGACCAGGAACCAGGTCACCAGAAGATACTGAATCTTTCAGCACCTGATCTTGGACTTGCCAGCCCCCAGAACAGTGAGGAATAAATGTTGTTTAAGCCACCCAGTCTATGATTTTTCTATTATAGCAGCCCCAAAGGACTGAGACACTGAAAACAGATTTTCTGTCTCTTCCCCCTATTTTACCTCAGGCCCCTCAAACATCATTCATTTAAAATCATGTTGAAAATGACATATTTCCATGAACAACAAAGTCCTACTATAGGGCACAGGAAACTATATTTAATATCCTGTGATAAAACACAACAGAAAAGAATATATGGATGTATAACTGAATCACTTTGGTGTACAGCAGAAATTAACACACTGTACATCAACTATACTACAATAACATTTTAAAAAGGACACATATGTAAAACTTTACCAACGCTAATATAACTCAAACCAGAATTTTTCCTAAAGCATTTATTTCTTTAAAAATGGTCTCCTGTGGTACTTTTTAAAAACCTGGTAGAGTCTATAGGTTTTTTCTGTGCAGTTTGAGCAAGCACTGGGTTTCATGGAAAATCATAAATGGTATTTACCAATATTTTCAGCATTAACACCTAAGTCATATTCCATTAAGGGAAAAACCATTTTTCTTATTTACCTAACAAAAATTTATTGAGCTTTTACTATTCCTAGGCTATAAGGACACAACAATGAAAAAGCCAAATATGGTCCCTGCCTTGATGGAACTTATGGTTCTGAACACTGTTCAAGACAGAAAAGAGAAAGGAGATGACTCTGACCTAGGAATGCCTTCTATATATATAGATATACATTTTTAAAATTTAAGATGTATTTAAAAAATAGTTTACTACTTTGAAACAAAAGTTATCAGCATGCACATTCTCTGACTAGGTGACCAAAAAGTAAATTTACAACCTTTCTAATTCCACTGACAGAAAGCAAAATCCATGAATATTCCATTAGGAGAAAAACAGGATTTTATTCTATATTCAAAAATTACCAGATGACATTTCTCTCAGCCCACCAAAACAAGGAAATTAGAGAGGCCTAGGGCTGTCCTGGAAGCCACCATGCCATGGGCAGCTTGCCTTTGGAATTTGGAATTTGTAGCTAAACTAGAGGCGATATGGAAGTAGCTCAGCCTGACCCAAATGAGAACCTTGGGTAAATTCCTCCTTCCCTTTTTATGCCTGTGATCCTTGGGCACCATCCAAATTGCAAGCTCTGGCTAGACATCAACAATCCAACAGTTATCTCAATGCCAACCCTCTCTTCCTCCCTTTTTTATCCAATTTCTTAACTCCTCCTCTCTCTCCCAACACTTCCACTCCACAGTCTGGAACTCTAACCATGGTAAACAAAGTCCACTTCTATGTGTCTACTTTTTCCCTGAACATTCACTCCATCTCCTGTTGCTAATTGAAAGGGAGTTCCCCACCTACAGCACTATGTCCCATAAAGCCATCTCAAGGCTGTATTCTCTTCCACAGCCTACATGCGGGGTGAAGGTGAGGGTTAGGGAGAGCTATGTCACCATTCACCTTACTCTCCCATTGCATTTTCGAAACCATGGTCACCGAACATTTTTAAGTACCATACAGCAAATATTTTAGGCTTTGTAGGATATACTGGTTCTTTTGCAACTACTTGCCTCTACTGTTGTAGCTTGAAAGCAGCTATCAACAATATGCAAACAAATAGATAATGGCTGTGTTCCAATAAAACTTTATTGACAAAACAGGCAGCAAGGCCAGACTTGACCATAAGGATGATCAATACACTGCCATGGCCTCACAGTGCCTTGACTTTCTCATTCCCAATGATTTTCACTCCACCTTTAATACCTTCAAACCAATTTGCCACTCTCCCTATAACTCTTATCATGCAGACTTTCCAACTCTTTGTTCCCCAATAAATCTGATCTTTAAGCTCACAACCCCTCCATTGCCTCCCTATTAGTTTGCCTCCACTGAGCCTCACTTTTCACTTACCCAGTCTGGATGCCATGGTCAGTCACTGCACTCTCTTATATCCTCAATCCCCTTGCTCCTTTATTTCCCACTGTACATTGTTCACTATCAAAACCATACACCATTTCTGAATAAATTTAATTACCAGCCTTCTCTGATCCTATGGCCAAATGGCTGAACACAGCTGGAGAACACTATCTGTCTGTGTTAGTCGCTCAGTCATGTCGACTCTTTGCAACCCCATGGACTGTAGCCCGCCAGGCTCCTCTGTCCATGGAATTCTCCAGGCAAGACTACTGGAGTGGGTTGCCATTTTCTTCTCCAAGGGATCTTCCCGACCCAGGGATTGAATCTGGGTCTTCTGCATTTCAGGCAGATTCCTTACTATCTGAGCTACAAGGGAAACCCTGTACCACTATATATATTTGAGCCACTATGAACTCATAATTTTAAATCCAGCTGGGCCCTCACAATTTCTAGTCTATCCCTTTTAACAGTCTTCCTGTAACTCTCTATCACGTTTATATTAGGCAAGACAACATAATGCTGTAAAGAGATTGCAGGCTTAAAATCCAGACAGACTTGGATTTGATATCTGGATCCACCATTTACTAGCTGTATGGTCATGAACAAGTTATTTAAATTCTTTTTGTCTCAGTTTCCTTATGAGTAAAATGGGAAAAATAATACCTACTTTATATCTTAATAAGATTATGTATATAAAACAATTAACATACTGCCTGAGCTTATGGGACTTCCCTGGTGGTCCAGTGGTTAAGACACCATGCTTCCACTACACAGGGCATGGGTTCAATCCCAGGTCAGGGAACTAATATCCTGCATGCCATATGGCATGGCCAAAAAATAGAATATAAAAATGCTTAAACATGACTTTTAAAAAAACAAAATGAGAGCTCCTGTTCAGTAGGTGACTATACCTCCTACTTTGATTTCTTCTCTCATTGTTAAAAAATAAGATCTTTTTAAAATTATACTTGTTGATTTATTTCTTGTTTGTTCATAAAACTGACTGAAAATTAAAAAAAAAAAAAAGACCATTAAGTGTTTCTTAACTGAGGTCCCCAAAAGGCAGAACAATGGTTTATGTGCTATTTGGCTGAATCATAAGAAAGTGCTGAAATTCAGCCATTCTGACAGACAGAAACCATAAGATTCAGCCTCATAAGTTATTAGAGAGCACTCCCAGGGAAGCTTCCCAGGTGGTGCTAGTGGTAAAGAATTTCCCTGCCAATGCAGGAGATATAAGAGATGTGGGTTCAGTCCCCAGATCAGGAAGATCCCTGGAGGAGGGCATGTCAACACACTCCAGTATTCTTGCCTGGAGAATCCCATGGACAGAGGAGCCTGGTGGGCTACAGTGCATGGGGTCTCAAGAGTTGGACACAACTAAAGCAACTTAGCACAAAGGAATGAGAGTCAATATAAAGGTTTTCTTTGTCAAAAGTTTGCACCCCTGGGCTTCATTAACTCCTCCACATTTCAAGGCTCTTCCAAACTACACCATGCATGGGTGCCCCAAGCAGTCCCACCCTGTCTCAAGCCTCAGTGTCTGCAGGAAAAGTGCCAGGGCCCAGAGCTAAGAAGCTTCAGGGTTACACCTTGTCAGTGTGTCTGAGCCCATTGAGAGAATGGGCTGAAACAAAGCAATAGCCAAAGGCCCCTGAGACAATCAGGCCCAGAGGATCTGAACTGGTGAGGAAGAGGTAGCTGATAGGAGATGTGCCCAGTCTTGATTTCCTTTCACTGTTCAAACTTTCCTTTACCTGTAACCCACTCTTTCTTTTGGCCAGAGGAAGGGACATGGCTATTGTCCACCCCTCCAGGTCCCCCAGCCTCCCCACCCACCCTGTGCTCAAATTTCCATCCCTCCTATCTCCTCCAGCCCACCTACCCTCAGTTTTTTTTTTTTTAACCTTCAACCCTCTCACTCCTCTGATCCATCCCCCTCTACCAATATACCTGCTTAGGGCTTTCCTTTCCTTTAAAGATCCTTCCTTTGCCTCGCACAGGCTTCTAGCCACTTCCTTTTTCTCTTTCTCTTCCTTCTCTGGAAAATACCTGAAATGAATAATCCAGATTTCCTCTGTCAACTTGCTTACTACATGCACTGATCTCATCACTACCCAAACACCTTCTCCGAGGCTGCCACTGACCTCTGTATGGCCATATCTGGTAGACACAATTCCAGCCACATCTATCTTGGTTTCTCTGTAACAGTTGGATCTGTGGATGCCTCCCTCCTTACTGAAACACATTCTCAGTCCAGTCACCACGCCACTGTTATTGGCCACTTCTCCTATTGCTTTTGCTGGCCTTTTTCTCTCAGCCTCTATCCAGCCCTTAAGTGTTGGTATGTCCCAGAGTTCTTTTCTCCTTTTATCCCACACATTCTCCATGGAGGATATCACCCATTCCCTGGATTACAAGCACATGTAGGTAACTTCCCAGCTTATCTCCAGCCAGACCTCTCCCTCTACACTCATTTTGGTAATGCCTGCCAAGTAGCTGCCTATATCCACCAAACCACCATTGTTCCTGATAATCTTCCTGTCACTACTAAGGTCAGCTGAAGTATCTTGACCTGAGTAGAGGTACAGCCCAAGGAGCAACATCCTGCACACTCTGCAGCACAGGGCATGGAGGGGGCAGGGTGCAGACGAGGGATGACAAGGAGTAGTGACTCGCTCAATGTGGTTCCTTTAACATGCTCTATTGCTAAGTCACTTCAGTCGTGTCCGACTCTGTGCAACCCCATAGATGGCAGCCCACCAGGCTCCCCCGTCCCTGGGATTCTCCAGGCAAGAACACTGGCATGGGTTGCCATTTCCTTCTCCAATGCATGAAAGAGAAAGATGAAAGTGAAGTTGCTCAGTCATGTCCGACTTAGTGACCCCATGGACTGCAGCCTACCAGGCTCCTCCATCCATGGGATTTTCCAGGCAAGAGTACTGGAGTGGGGTGCCATTGCCTTCTACCTACTACTTAATGCACTGTGGTGACCTGATTAGGGAGGAAGGCCAAAAGGGAGGGGATATATGAATATGTATGATTGATTCATTTTGCTGTACAGAGCCTGCCTGCCAATACAGGAGACTTAAGAGATACGGGTTCAGTCCCTGGGTTGGGAAGATCCCCTGGAGGAGGGCATGGCAACCCACTCCCGTATTCTTGCATGAAGAAAGAATCCCATGGACAGAGCAGCTTGGTGGGCTACAGCCCATGGGTTCACAAAGAGTTGGTCATGACTGAAGTGACTTAGCACAGCACAGAAACTAACACAACACTGTAAAGCAGCTATACGCCAATAAAAATTAATTTAAAAAGAAAAAAAAAAAACACATGCTCTATCTATTCCTACCAATAGGTACTAGGTGCTACATAAATATCATGCTTACTATCATTGGCTTCCCAGGTAGCTCAGTGGCAAAGAATTCACCTACCAGTGCAGGAAATGCAGGAGACGTGGGTTCAATCTCCGGGTCAGGAAGATCCACTGGAGGAGGAAATGGAATCCCATTCTAATATTCTTGTCTGGGATATCCCGTAAACAGAGGAGCCTGGTGGGCTACAGTCCATGGGTCACAAAGAGTCAGACACAACTGAGCACACAGCATGTACTACATAAAATGCTTTGCCAATAATTAATATCAAAGTTTTAGTTCAGTTACTATTTTCTGAACTTCCCTTCCCAGCCTGACACACACCTTCCACCCCATTCTATCTCTCTTCAGTCTTCCATACAGAGATTTCAAATAGTCTTTGCCTGTAAGTATGTCTTGGAACTGGATACACACAGTTGAATCCCAGGTCATGGTTTTGGTACTTCCCAGTTAAAATTCTACTCTGCTCTGGCAATGTTCTGACCTAGGTGTTCTGGCCCAATGGTGGGCACTCAAGAACATGTGCATGAAATGGGTGGTTAGGCAAGATGATGAAGGGCCTTGAATATCATATTAAGAACTAGGGACTCAAATTTACAGAAAGTGGGGAGTCTGTGAAGTTTCTAAGCAGGAAAACAAGAGGATGAAAACAAAAGCCATGTTGTAGATTCTGGTAGAATGGGAGTAGTAGTAGAGAAAATTGACTAAGGAGGAAAACTGGAAGCATGGAAATCTATTAGGAGTATGTTTCAGGAATCCAGAAATGAGATAATCAGTCGAGCTCTGTCAACCTCACCTGCCTCATCTCTTCACATTTAATCCCCTGTCAAATCAAATCTAAATGGGGGAACCTTTAACCAGCATTGGAGGACCAATGGCCATATTTGGAATAAGTTCAGAACATCACAATGACCAGTAATGAAACTGATATCACTACAGGTCACTCTTGATGATTTAAATGTTCAAAAAGAGGTCCTTTGCCACTTCAACATAAGTGTCTAAAGGGTCCGCATTGCTTTGAGCACTAAAATTTGGGGTTATTTACTAGGGCACTGCCAATAATAAAAGGATGACTATTTCCTAGATTGCCCATTTCTTGTTTTGCAAATCGCCCTTCATTAGGCTCTTATTTTAGACTCGAATTACAAGATTTTTTTTTTCCAAAATCTTCTTTAAAGGCTCATATAGCTTTCACAGGTCTAGCCCTGGGGCGGGGAGAGGGGGTGTTAATTAGCTATATCTCTAGATCTGACAAAAGCTTGTATGAAAACTGTGTGTAATGATCTTTGGCCGATCAACTCCAGCTTTAGTTACTTAAACAAGGAAAGAAATTGTACTCATTTGTCCCTATATATAACTTTCGCATTTGAATGCTACCACCGGAGCAACTGTAATAAAAATACAACATGTAGTGGTACAAAGCAAGAGTGATAGATAATCTCACAGCCCAAGATTATAAGCTTTTATGTTAACACTAACAGGGAAATCAATTCAATAAACTGAGTAAGACTGAAAACATGATTAGAATTAGGAAAGATACCCATAATACACCAAAACTAAATGGAACACATTTTTTTTTAACTTCAGCTGTAATGTACACACTATACAAAGTATCTAAAAGCCTAAGAGACACGTTATATTAGCTACAATAAATTAGTATGAGATTCAGTTTAATAACACCTGGATATGGATAGAAATAATTTCAATTCAAATTTTGAAAACCTAAGATCAGCAAGCACATTTCCCAACACTGCACAACAGAGTAAAGCTGTGCCCAATCCAACAAAAGAATTTTCTAATCAAATGCTATTTAAAATAAAGAGTTACGAAAATGGAGTCTTGGATGATCAGAAAATCATTAAATTAATAGAAGATTAAAGAGCATATCAAAATCCAAAGCATGACCTATGATTTTTTTTTTGTCCATGCTAATGCATATTATCAACTATTGGGCTGGCAAAAAAATTGCATGGATTCTTCCATAACATCAGATGGAACAATCCCAAATGAACTTTTTGGCCAAGCCAATAGTTTAAACTTTATTCTTCTTAAATGAAAGGGAAGGTGCATCTCTGAACACTGAGCCCTAGTGGAACTGTTTCTTATTAGTTTTATGAGATTTCTCCAAGATGGGCTGCATATAAGTTTATCCTGCCTCTAAGAGGTCAGTGGTGTATTTTGGTCTCAGGTTGCTGACATTGTTTTCAATGCTTGAAATTTTTAGGTCAACTAACTGATGTAACAAGGAGATCTAACCAGTCCATTCTAAAAGAGATCAGTCCTGGGTGTTCATTGGAAGGACTGATGCTAAAGCTGAAACTCCAATACTTTGGCCACCTGATGCGAAGAGTTGACTCATTGGAAAAGACCCTGATGCTGGGAGGGATTGGGGGCAGGAGGAGAAGGGGCAGAGGATGAGATGGCTGGATGGCATCACTGACTTGATGGACATGAGTCTGGGTGAATTCCAGGAGTTGGTGATGAACAGGGAGGCCTGGCGTGCTGTGATTCACGGGGTCACAAAGAGTCGGACATGACTGAGTGACTGAACTGAACTGATGTAACAAGTAACTTGAGTGGTGGATAAACCATATACCTGTGTCTCATGGTAAGCAACTTTGCATTTCATGTGCTTGTGTCCTGTAAAAAAAAGAAACTCAGTCTTCTGACTTTCATTTTGGAGTGGCCAAAACAAAGTCAAAATAACAGGTGATGTAAGAATGGGCAAAGTAAGGTCAGATGTTTCTTAATGATTGTTTGATCTTTGTTTCTCATCAATTAAAAAAATGTACTGAGGGGCCAGACTATGCTTAGTGCTAGAAGTTGAGGGAAAAAAACACAGTCCCTTCTCCCATTTCCCCAGATGACTACAATATACAATAAGTGCCATAAGTAAAAGTTACATTAGATTACACAATGGAAGTCACTGACTGCTATTTGAAGAATAACATGACATGCCATTGAAAATACAAAAACTTTCAAGTACATCAATATACTCTATTAAAGGAACAAATGAAGGATGGTCATAGCAAACACTCACTTCCAACAACACAAGAGACGATTCTACACATGGACATCACTAGATGGTCAATACTGAAATCAGATTGATTATAGTCTTTGCAGCCTATAATCAAGCCTATAGCCAAGCCTATAAGATGGGGGAGAGTCTATCAGTCGGGAAAAATAAGACCTGGAGCTAACTGTGGCTCAGATCATCAGCTCTATATAGCAAAAATCAGGCTTGAAGAAAGCAGGGAAAACCACTAGGCTGGCCACTCAGGTATGACCTAAATCAAATCTGTTAAGATCATACAGTAGAGGTGACAAATAGTTTCAAGGGATTAGATCTGGTAGACAGAGTGCCTGAATAACTATGGACAGAGGTTCATAACACTGTACAGGAGGCAGTGACCAAAACCATCCCAAAGAAAAAGAAATGAAGATGGCAAACTGGTTGTCTGAGGAGGCTTTACAAATAGCTGAGAAAAGAAGAGAAGCAAAAGGCAAGCAAAAAAGGGAAAGATATACCCAAATGAATGAATGCAGAGTTCTAGAGAATACCAAGGAGAGATAAGAAAGCCTTCCTAAGTGAACAATGCAAAGAAATGGAGGAAAACAATAGAATGGGAAAGACTAGAGATCTCTTCAAGAAAACTGGAGATATCAATTGGAGATATCCCACTGCTGGGCATACACACCGAGGAAACCAGAATCGAAAGGGACACATGTACCCCAATGTTCATCACAGCACTGTTTATAATAGCCAGGACATGGAAACAACCTAGATGTCCATCAGCAGATGAATGGATAAGAAAGCTGTGGTACATATACACAATGGAATATTATTCAGCCATTAAAAAGAATACATTTGAATCAGTTCTAATGAGGTGGATGAAACTGGAGCCTATTATACAGAGTGAAGTAAGCCAGAAAGGAAAACACCAATACAGTATACTAACGCATATATATGGAATTTAGAAAGATGGTAATGATAACCCTGTATGCAAGACAGCAAAAGAGTCACAGATGTATACAACAGTCTTTTGGACTCTGTGGGAGAGGGTGAGGGTGGGATGATTTGGAAGAATAGTATTAAACATGTATATTATCATATATGAAATGGATCACCAGTCCAGGTTCGATGCATGATACTGGATGCTTGGGGCTGGTGCACTGGGATGATTCAGAGGGATGGGATGGGGAGGGAGGTGGGAGGGGGGTTCAGGATGGGGAACACATGTACACCCGTGGTGGATTCATGTCAATGTATGGCAAAACCACTAAATATTATAATTAGCCTCCAATTAAAATAAATGAATTTATAAAAAATAATAAAAAATAAAAATGAAATATGTGTACAGAAAAAACATGTGGATGATTATTTTTCATATTTTTAAGTTGGAAAGGTCTTCCTAAACATGGCACAAAACATGAAGCCATAACATAAAATAATTATAAATGACCATCCGAAAATAAAGAAACCAATTTACAAGGCTAAAAGAACCACAAAATCAAAAATAAACTAGAACTTAAAGCCATAATATATAGATAATTCTTCTACTGAATAATCAAGGCAAATAATCCCATGTTAAAATGGGATTAAACACTTCTAGTTTCCAGTCAGGAACATAAGGAACTTGGAAGGCATCACTCCATTCTAAGTAAAATGCTGACCAAACTAAAAAACCAACAACTCTTTTAGATCCATCAGAGAAATGAGGTCACAGGCCAAACTGATGCCCCCAAATTAGAGACTAATAGGCGAATACAGAAAATCACAACTTACTGGGGCAAGAACCTATAAACAGAAACCTCCACAGGAACTACTGCCAGGGAATAAAAACCTGTATTATAACTGACAAATTGCTGGAGGCTAGTCTAAGTGTGGACTAGTCTAAGAGTTAAAAATCCAGAGGGGCCTGGTCATAGGGGAGTCCCCACACTTTGTGAGTTTTACTTCCAGAAACTTTAGCAGGTTCTCACAGTGAATATCTCAGAAAAATCCTCCAGGACTTAGGGAAGGAGGAGAAAAGTAACCATTTGAAATATACCAAGGTAACTCTGTTCTTCTTAACAAGGCCTGCCTTCAAAATAAACTATTTCACCAGCACATAGGGCTTTCCAGGTGGCACTGGTGGTAAAGAACCTGCCTGCCAATGCAGGAGATGCAAGAGACACAAATCCAATCCCTGAGTTGGGAAGATCCCCTAGAGAAGAGAATGGCTACCCACTCCAGTATTTGTTCCTGGAAAATCCCATGGACAGAGAGCCTGGTGGGCTACAGTCCATGGGGTCACACATAGTTGGACACAACTGAAGCAACTTAGCACCAGCACATAACTTACTGGAGTCTTTGATAGTAAGAGTTTAACCAACCCAGAGGAAGGAAAACAATATGTATAGGTTTCATATACATATCAAACTAGGTTTCATACTAGCTTTTGTTAGATCTAGAGATATAGCTAATTAAAACCCTCTTTCTATGCTCCCCCCACCCCACCAGGGCTAGACCTGTGAAAGCTATATGAGCCTTTAAAGAGAATTTTGAAAAAAAAATCTTGTAATTTGATTCTAAAATGAGAGCATAATGAAGGGCAATTTGCAAAACAAGAAATGGGCAATCTAGGAAATAGTCATCCTTTTATTATTGGGCTTTGCTGGTGGCTGAGATGGTAAAAGTGTCTGCCTGCAATGCGTGAGACCCAGGTTTGATCCCTGGGTCGGGAAGAGCCCCTGGAGAAGGAAATGGCTATCCACTCCAGCACTTTTACCTGGAAAATCCCATGGACAGAAGAGCCTGATAGGCTATACAGTCCATGGGGTCGCAAAGAGTTGGACATGACTGAGCGACTTCACTTTCACTTTATTATTGGCAGTGCCCTAGTAACTAACTCCAAATTTTAGTGCTCAAAGCAATGTGACTCCAACCGACTCTAGATATCCTGTACCACTTTCTAGACATCCTGTACCACTTAAGGGGGAACAAAACTGTGAAGCGCTTGTGAAGTTCACAGCCCACAATATAGGCTCACTAGAAGCCTGAGACCTAATCATAGCTCCATAGAACACTTGCCATCCCCCTACACCTACCACCATACCACTAAAAACCTATTAATCAGAGATTAATTATTTTGCTATTGGATAGTACTCATATTACCCATGAAGTGGTATAGTATTATTTGAAAGTGAACTTGGATTAGTTGTAAAAGTATACTGCAAACTCTAGGATATATAAAGAAAACTATAAAAACAAATATTTAAGAAAAATATAAAGAAAGTATAACTAATATGCTAAAAAAGAAGAGAAAACAGAATCATATAAAATTCTCAGAACCACAGAAGGCATATAAAACATAGGAGACAAAAACAAGGACAGGAAAAAAGAGAAAACATGAATAAATATGGTAGATATTAATCCAACTATATGAATAATCACCTTAAATATCAGTGTCTAAAGGCAAAATAATTAATAAAAGGCAGAAATTGTCAAAGGGAATAAAAAACAAGACCTAAGTATATGCTGTCTACAAGAAACCCAGTTTACATATAAAGATACATACAGGGAATTTCCCTGGTGGTCCAGTGGTTAGGAATCCACCTGCCAATGCAGAGGACACAGGTTCCGTCCCTGGTCTGGAAAGATCCCACATGCCATGGAGCAACTAAGCCTGTGTGCCCCAACTACTAAAGCCTGCATGCCTAGAGGCTGTGCTCTGCAACAAGAGAAGTCACTGCAATGAGACGCCTTCACACTGCAACTAGAGAGTAGCCCTCACTCACTGCAAGTAGAGAAAGCTCACATGCAGCAAGAAGACCCAGTGCAGGCAAAAAAAATTAAAATAAAATCAATAATAATAAAAAGATACATATAGGTAAAAAGTCAAGGAACAAAGATGTACCATACATATCCAAATAATCATATGAAAAGATGCTCAATACCATATATCTTAAAAGTGAAAGTGTTATGTCATGTCTGACTCTTTGCAACCCCATGGACAGTAGCCTGCCAGGCTCCTCGGTCCATGGGATTCTCTAGGCAAGAATACTAGAGTGAGTTGTCATTCCCTTCTCCAGGGGATTATCCCAAGCCAGGGATTGAACCCAGGCCTCCGGCATTACAGGCAGATTCTTTACCTATAGGCCACCAGGGAAGCCCATCATATATCTTCAGTTCAGTTCAGTTCAGTCACTCAGTCGTGTCTGACTCTTTGCGACCCCATGAATTGCAGCACGCCAGGCCTCCCTGTCCATCACCAACTCCCGGAGTTCACTTGGGAACTGCAAATTAAAACAACAATGTGATTTCACTGTACACCTTTAGAATGGGTCAAAATCCAAAATACTGACAATACGAAATGCTGGATAGATCATGGAGCAATAAGAATTCTCATTCATTGCTGGTGGGAATGCAAAAGGCTATAGTACTTTGTAAAAGTTTTTGGCAGTTTCCTACAAAATTAAACATACTCTTACCATATGATCCAACAGTTGTGCTCCTTGGTATTTATCCAAAGGAGTCAAAAGCTTACACACACACAAACCTCCACACAGATGTTTATAGCTGCTTTGTTCATAATTGCCAAAACTTTTAAGTAATGAAGATATCCTTCAGTAGTTGAATGGATAAACTGTCATACATTCAGACAATGAAAAATTATTCACCACTTTAAAAAAAAAGATAACAAGCCATGAAAAGACGGATAAGCCTTAAATTCATTAAGTGAAAGCTTACCTGAAAAGGAAACATACTGTACCTTTCCAACTATGTGACATTCTGGAAAAGGCAAAATTATGGAGACAGTAAAAAGATCAGTGATTTCCAGGTGTTAGGGGAGAGAGTGGGACAAATAAGTCATAGCATGAACAATTTCTAAGGCAGTGAAACAGATATTCTGAATGACACTATAATGATGGATACATGTCATTATACATTTTGCCAAAAGCACAGAATGTACAACACCAAGAGTGAACCCAAATGTACTGATAAACTATGAACTTTGGGTGATTATGAGGCATCAATATAAGACCATCAGTTGTAACAAGTATGCCACTCTGGTTGGGGATGTTGACAGTGGAGGAGGCTGTGCATGTGTGGGAAAGTAGTTGAAACAGTAACAATATAGGGGAAATAGTAAATGAAGAGGGTATTGTGTAATAAGATCCTTGTGGTATTAATAGCAAGAAGGACAGAATAATTTGTTGACTTTATTTTTAAAAGTATATTTAAGTATGCATCATAAAATGTTGAAATATCTTAAAGAGACAAAAATATAATATATAGCTTTTAAAGCAGAAGAAGAAATAAAGGGAACAAGGAAAACTTAATAATCCATCAGAAGGTTGGAAAGTGGAGGTGGAGGGAATAAAAGAAGCAAGAAAAAAACTGTTGGTAAGCAGAACCTAAACTAATTGAAATGAAGCAAGTTTCAAATATATATATATACACATATATATATGGATATGGATATATATGGAGAAGGCAATGGCGACCCACTCCAGTACTCTTGCCTGGAAAATCCCTGGTAGGCTGCAGTCCATGGGGTCGCTAAGAGTCAGGCATGACTGAGCAACTTCACTTTCACTTTTCACTTTCATGCACTGGAGAAGGAAATGGCAACCCTATCCAGTGTTCGTGCCTGGAGAATCCCAGGGACGGAGGAGCCTGGTGGGCTGCCGTCTATGGGGTCGCACAGAGTTGGACACGACTGAAGCGACTTAGCAGCAGCAGCAGCATGGATATCTATTATATATATTATATACATATAATATATATATATATATAATTTATATATAAAACATAATACAATTCATATGAAGTTTTAAAAGCCCAGAAAACAATACTGCTTATTGTTTCTGGGTACCTAAATGATATATTCAAAATTTGTGATAGCAATTATCTCTATAAAAAAGAATGAAATAAAAAAAAAAGAATGAAATCAAGAAAGGATAGATATATAGGGTCTCTCAACTCTTTACATTTTTATTTCTATTTTATAAATATTTTTAAATATTAAAACATAATATCAAGATTTTATGAACGGGGGTGGTAGGTGCCCAGGCATTCATTACTGAATTATTTATTCTTGTCTTTATGTTAGAAACAATTCCTGCCTTAAAAAATAGGTTTAAAAAGAAGAGCAAGGCATAAAAAAACACATATGTAGAAAAAAAAACCTTATGGTTACAAAAGGGGGTAATAGCAGAGAGGAGAGAGAGAAATTAGGACTTTGGGAATAACATATACAGGCTTCCCAGGTGGCTCAGTGGTAGAGAATCTGCTTGCCAATTTAGGAGACGCAGGTTCAGTCTCTGAATCACTTTGCTGTATACCTGAAGCTAACACAACATTGTAAACCAACTATACTTCAATTTAAAAAAAAGGTTTAAAAATCATTCATATGTATATATTTAAGAATAATTAAAATAACATATGTTAGAAAAAGCATGCAAAAAATATATGCCTAACTCTTCAGAGTGTCTCTAGAGGAGAAGATTGCAACCTACTTTCACTATCTGTTATATATTGCAATTGTTTACTTTGTTTTACAATAAGCAGATATTACTACTGTAAGCAGTGGAAATATTTTTTTTAAGTAGAAACAATAAAAAAAGTAATCAAGGGAATCTGAACACACCTTTAGTCTTCATTAGGAAAACTCAATGCAACAAGAATTAAAACAAAAGAAAAAGAATATTGCAGAAAATGCTGTTTTCAAGCAAGCCTTCT
Source organism: Capricornis sumatraensis (assembly GCF_032405125.1). NCBI lineage: Eukaryota > Metazoa > Chordata > Mammalia > Artiodactyla > Bovidae > Capricornis > Capricornis sumatraensis. Next base: position 25,315,320 of record NC_091092.1, read on the forward strand.
CCGAATGGAGTGTTATGCTACATTGTGCCGAAATGCTGGGAGAAACGATTAACAAATCAATGCAAAATGTAGATATTTTCGTGTATTCTTGCTCAGCAATTTCATTACTGCAATGGGCAAAAATGAAAGAATAAGATGTTATAAATTAGAGGAAAGGGATGCTTATGCCATCCTGTGACAGCTGGCCTGGAAGATTAGGCCATTCTTAGGCTGTAATTGGATAATGCTGGCTTGGGTGATTTGAAGTAGAAGGCTAATCTAGGGAGCTTACAGTGACAACAAAACTGTTAGATTGCTGGCATGGTAACAGGAAAAGAAAAAAACAAAATGTAATGAGAGACTGGAATAGTCCTCTTGCCTGTCTTATGCCAGTGGCAAGTATCATTTACTATACATTGGTTTGCAAGTATGCTCATATTAAAATACATATTGTATGTTTGCAAGGATAAAAACCTTAGCATAGATCATTAATGAATATATGGCTACATGCCTATTGTGTGTGAAGGCTAATTTTAAACATAAATCAGAGTTCTGAGATGTAAGCTATGTGAACATATTTTAAACAGAATATATATCATACATGACAGAAATTTAGAATAATTATACTTTTTCAGCATTATGTGGCAACATCATTGTGAACGTGTTTTATAAAGTGTACCCACAAGTGGGTACATTATCTTTAATGGAAAAGGGGGATTGCCATAATCATAATTCATAATCCTATGGCTGAGATGGAAATGAGTCATATGCTAGTTGCTAGAAGACCAAAAAGGAAAAAAAAAAAAAGTGCATCAAACAATGCAATGTTAAATATATAGGTTTTCAAGTAAGTACATTTCTCTTTTAAAAAATTTTTAAGCCTATTGGCCAAAGTTTAAAAGATAATTTTATATCAGCATTTCCCAAAAATAGATATGGCAATTACCCAAAATGGGCCCCTCAAAAAGGCCAGACAGAACAGGGTCCACCATGGACCTCTAAACATCATTTTTGATTCACCTAGAGGAAAAGTAGTCTCTGCCAACATCTTCCACCTCCTACAGGAACTGCCTCTAGGTCAAAAAGTGCTATGAACAAATGTTCATAACCTTTGAATATAGTTTTTCAGCTTCTAGAAAATTATTCTGCAGAATCCTGTAAGAGTACGAAGATGAATGTACAAGAATATTCGTTGCACTATTGTTCATGATTTGTGCAATAACTAAAAGTTGATACCAATCCAAATGTTCAACAATAGAGACATATTTAAATAAATCATTATATGTACACAACAAAATGCAATATATATATATATATATGTGTGTGTGTGTGTGTGTGTGTGTGTGTTAATGACAGATTCATCAGTATCACCATGGGAAGATGTACATGGATATTAAGTGAAAAAAAGTATTCTGTAAAATGCTGTGTTGCACACTGCTATATATAAACATAGATAACTAATAAGGACCTACTGTATAGCATGGGAAACTTTACTCAATACTCTGTAATAAACTATATGGGAGAAGAATTGAAAAAAGAGTACATATATGTATAACTGACAGTGAAGAGGAACAAAAGAGCCTCTTGATGAGGGTGAAAGAGAGTGAAAAAGCTGTTTTGAAATTCAACATTAAAAAAAAACAAGATCATGGCATGCAGTCCCATAACTTCATGGCAAACAAAAGGAGAAAAACTGGAAGAAGTGACAGATTTTATTTTCTTAGGGTCCAAAATCACTGTGCACTGTGACTACAGCCATGAAATTCAAAGATGCTTGCTCCTTGGAAGGAAAGTTATGACAAACTTAGACAGCATACTAAAAAGCAGAGACATCACTTTGCCAACAAAGGTCTGTATGGTCAAAGCTATGGTTTTTCCAGTAGTCATATATGGATGTAAAAGTTGGACCATAAAGAACACTGAGCGCCGAAAAATAGATGCTTTTGAACTGTTGTGTTGGACAAGACTCTTGAGAGTCCCTGACCAAACCAGTCAGTCCTAAAGGAAATCAGTCCTGAATATTTATTGGAAGGACTGATGCTGAAGCTGAAACTCCAATACTTTGGCCACCTGATGCGAAGAGCTGACTGACTGGAAAAGACACTGATACTGGGAAAGATTGAGGGCAGGAACAGAAGGGGACAACAGAAGATGAGATGGTTGGATGGCATGATCAACTCAATGGACATTAGTCTGAACAATCTCTGGGAGACAGTAAAGGATAGGGAAGCCTGGCATACTGCAGTTCATGGGGTTGCAAAGAGTCGGGCTGATTCACTTTGCTCTATACCTGAAACTAACACAATATTGTAAATCAACTATACTCTAATAAAAATTTTTAATGCTATGTTGAATATGATCCACTTTCAGTTGGTATCAGTATGTCAGGAAAAAAAATTAGAGGAATAAGCTGTAAACTAGTGACAAACTAGTGACAGTGGAAGCTAAAGAAGACTTTCACTTTTCAGTTTATGCATTTGAATCTCATATAGTATACATATATTAATTTCATAATGAGAAAAAATGATTTTAAAACTATTTTTTAAGACACTTAGATTTTGCACACACACAAATACACACACACACACACAGAAACAGAACATTTTGACTGACTTAGGTCAAACTGATCAAAAATAGATGTAGAAACAGGATAGGCTATACAGACTTGATTTTTCTCCTTAAGATGGTGTTATGCACTAAACTGTGTCCTGTCAGAACTAATATTTTGAAGCCCTAATCCCCAGTAATTCAAAATGAGACTATGTTTTGAGACAGGGCCTTTAAAGAGCTAATTAAGTTAAAATGAGGTCATTAGGGTAAGTACATCCTGTGTACTTGCTGTCTTTATAAGAAGATATTAGAACACAGACACAGAATGACCACATTAAGATACAGCCAGAAGGTGGCAGGAAAAGGGGATGACAGAGGATGAGATGGTTGGATGGCATCACCGACTTAATGGACATGAGTTGGAGCAAGCTCCGGGAGATGGTGAAGGACAGGGAAGTCTGGCATGCTGCAGTCCATGGGGTTGCAAAGAGTCAGACATTGTGGCTGCTGCTAAGTCCCTTCAGTCGTGTCTGACTATGTGCAAACCCATAGACAGCAGCCCACCAGGCTCCCCCGTCCCTGGGATTCTCCAGGCAAGAACACTGGAGTGGGTTGCCATTTCCTTCTCCAATGCATGAAAGTGAAAAGTCAAAGTGAAGTCGCTCAGTCGCGTCCGACTCTTAGCGACCCCAGGGACTGCAGCCTACCAGGCTCCTCTGTCCATGGGCATTTCCCAGGCAAGAGTACTGGAGTGGGGTGCCATTGCCTTCTCCAGAGTCAGACATTACTTAGCAACCAACAACAATAGAAGATGGCTATGTGCAAGCCAAGGACAGATGCTCAGAAGAAACCAATCCTGCTGACCCTTGATCTTGAAATTCTTGATCTTCCAAATTTGTGAGAAAATAAATTCCTGTTGTTTAAAATACCACCCAATAAGTCGTATTTTGTTGTGGCAGCCCCAGCTAATTAATACAGACAGTAAACTCATAAGGAAAATTGTAAAACCACTATAGATCTATATTTTGAATTTTACTTTATAACATGGATGACCCTTGAAAACATGCTAAGTGAAATAAAGTGAAAGTGAAGTCGCTCAGTATCCGACTCTTTGCAACCCCATGGACTGTAGCCAACCAGGCTTCTCTTTTCCAGGCAACAGTACTGGAGTGGGTTGCCATTTCCTTCTCCAGGAGATCTTCCTGACCCAGGGTTTGAACCCAGGTCTCCCACATTGTAGGCAGACGCTTTACCATCTGCGCCACCAGGGAAGCATCAGTCACAAAAGACCATATGTGTGACCATACTGTATGATTCCATTTATATGAAATGTCCAGATTATGAAAATCTACACAAATAGAAAGAGATAAGTGACTGCCTAGGCCTGAGGGTCTTGGAGGGAAATTAGAAATGACTACTAATGGCCACAGAGTTTCTTCTGAGAATGTAGAATGTGTCCTAAAATGAATTGTGGTGCTGGGTGTAGATCTCTGTGAACATACTAAATCTACTAAAGTGTACACTTTAAATGGGTGAATTGTAATGCAAATTATATCATGAAAGACATTTTTTAAAAGCCATTTTATAGAAATAAAGAGGAAAGTTACAAAATTGAAAACAGAGAAGCAACCACAGATGGATTAAGTAAAAAGAATTATTATACAGTAGTTTACTCAACTCTCTACAGATCAACTTGAAAACTTGGGTCAATGGCCTATTTCCTAGGAATCACCAAAATTAACTCTTTGAACAGAATGAAAACAAACCAATTACTATAAAAGAAATTGAAAATGTTGTCAAATGTATGAAGCCAAGAAATCTCAGATAAATTCTACCAAATCTACAAATACTGAATAACTCCAAGTTATTTCACCTGTTTAACAGCACAGAAAAGAATCCAAAATATCTTCTTCAAATTTTAAGAAAGCTTGAGCTCAATCTCACTTACAAATCTCAATGCAAAAAATACTATACAAAATACAAAAAAGAAAAATTAGCCCATTGAAAGAGTAACACACCAGTGACCAAGCTGATTTACTTCGGGGGGGGGGGCAGATTTTTTTTAATGTTAGGAAATCCATCAATATGATTCACTATGTTAACAGATCAAGGGAGAAAAAGAATATGATCATTTTCACACATGCTGAAAAGGCATTTGACAAAATTCAACATCCACTGCTGATTTAAAATATTCTTAATAAACTAGGGATAAGTATATGTTTACTTAACATTATGGTATTACAGAGAGAATTAGTTTTTAAGAAAGCTTCACCTTCAGCGTTAGTCCTTCCAATGAATGTTCAGGATTGCTTTCCTTTAGGATTGACTTATTTGATCTCCTTGAAGTCCAAGGGACTCTCAACAGTCTTCTGCAACACAACAGTTCGAAAGAATCAATTCTTTGATGCTCAGCGTTCCTTATGGCCCAACTCTCACATCTGTAAATGACTACTGGAAAATCTAGAGCCAGACATCTTGGAATGTGAAGTCAAGTGGGCCTTAGAAAGCATCACTATGAACAAAGCTAGTGGAGGTGATGGAATTCCAGTGGAGCTATTTCAAATCCTGAAAGATGATGCTGTGAAAGTGCTGCACTCAATATGCCAGCAAATTTGGAAAACTCAGCAGTGGCCACAGGACTGGAAAAGGTCAGTTTTCATTCCAATCCCAAAGAAAGGCAATGCAAAAGAATGCTCAAACTACCGCACAATTGCACTCATCTCACATGCTAGTAAAGTAATGCTCAAAATTCTCCAAGCCAGGCTTCAGCAATACGTGAACTGTGAACTCCCTGATGTTCAAGCTGGTTTTAGAAAAGGCAGAGGAACCAGAGATCAAATTGCCAACATCCGCTGGATCATGGAAAAAGCAAGACAGTTCCAGAAAAACATCTATTTTTGCTTTATTGACTATGCCAAAGCCTTTGACTCTGTGGATCACAATAAACTGTGGAAAATTCTAACAGATGGGAATACCAGACCACCTGACCTGCCTCTTGAGAAATCTGTATGCAGGTCAGGAAGCAACAGTTAGAACTGGACATGGAACAACAGACTGGTTCCAAATAGGAAAAGGAGTACGTCAAGGCTGTATATTGTCACCCTGCTTATTTAACTTCCATGCAGAGTACATCATGAGAAACGCTGGACTGGAAGAAACCCAAGCTGGAATCAAGATTGCCGGGAGAAATATCAACAACCTCAGATATGCAGATGAAACCACCCTTATGGCAGAAAGTGAAGAGGAGCTAAAAAGCCTTTGATGAAAGTGAAAGAGGAGAGCAAAAAAGTTGGCTTAAAGCTCAACATTCAGAAAACTAAGATCATGGCATCCTGTCCCATCAGTTCATGGGAAATAGATGGGGAAACAGTAGAAACAGTGTCAGACTTTATTTTTTGGGGCTCCAAAATCACTGCAGATGGTGACTGCAGCCATGAAATTAAAAGACACTTACTCCTTGGAAGAAAAGTTATGACCAACCTGGATAGCATATTGAAAAGCAGAGACATTACTTTGCCAACAAAGGTCCATCTAGTCAAGGCTATGGTTTTTCCTGTGGTCATGTATGGATGTGAGAGTTGGACTGTGAAGAAAGCTGAGCGCCGAATAATTGATGCTTTTGAACTGTGGTGTTGGAGAAGACTCTTGAGAGTCCCATGGACTGCAAGGAGATCCAACCAGTCCATTCTGAAGGAGATCAGCCCTGGGATTTCTTTGGAAGGAAGGATGCTAAAGCTGAAGCTCCAGTACTTTGGCCACCTCATGCAAAGAGCTGACTCATTGGAAAAAAACACTGATGCTGGGAGGGATTAGGGGCAGGAGGAGAAGGGGACGACTGAGGATGAGATGGCTGGATAGCATCACAGACTCAATGGACGTGAGTCTGAGTGAACTCCGGGAGATGGTGATGGACAGGGAGGCCTGGTGTGCTGCGATTCATGGGGTCCCAAAGAGTCGGACACGACTGAGCGGATGAACTGAACTGAACTGACCATACAGACCTTTGTTGGTAAAGTGATGTCTCTGCTTTTTAATATGTTGTCTAGGTTTGTCATAGCTTTCCTTACAAGGAGCAAGCATCTTTTAATTTCATGACTGCAGTCACTTCTGCAGTGATTGTGGAGCCCAAGAAAATAAAATCTATCACTGTTTCCATGTTTTCCCCCATCTATTTGCCATGAAGTAATGGGACCAGTTGCTCCTTACCTCAAAATAACTCTAAATGGATCAAAGATTTAAACATTTTTTTAATGACAAAAAAAGTGGGAGTTTTTTTTTTAATTATCCCAAAGTGAAGAAAAGACTTTTTCTAAACAGGGCATAAAATCTAAAGGCCATAAAGAAAATATTGACAAACTAGAATGCATAAAAATTTGTGAGGTCTGCATGGGAAAAACACTATAACCAAAGTCAAAAGACAAGCTGGATAATTATAGGCAATTCATAAAACAGACCTAGTTTTCTTGATAAAGAGCTCCTACAACTCAAAAAGGGGGAAAAGAAGCAATGGAAAAATAGGCAAAGAATATGGACAAAGCTAACAACAAAAAAAAGGAAATTGGTTTTAGAATGTCAAGATTACTAAAGTTCACTCTCAATTAAAGAGATGCACAGTTACAAAGAGAAACAATTTTCACCTACTAAATTATCAAGCACCCAAAAGTTGGATAACATTATTTTTGATGTAGGTGCAAGAGAACATGCACTCTTACATTTCTGATAAGAGTGTACATTGGTGTTAGCAGCACAGAGATCAATTTAGCAATATCTATCCAAATTTAAAGTAGTTGATACAACAATTTTATTTCAGAGAATTTATCTTGTTATACTCCCACATTTGCAAAATGACATATGTACAGGGGTATTTATTGCAGCATTGATTTTAATAGCAAGGGTTGGAAACAATCAAATGTCCATCAAATAGGAGACAGTTTAAATAAATTTTAAAAAACTATATGATTATACAAGTAATCTCTACAGGATACATGAAAAATGTTAAAAGTGGCTTTTTCTGAGAAAGGAAACAGAATCAGTTATTAGAAAGAGATGTGCTTTTCATTGCATACACTTTTAATATAAATTTATTTATTTTAACTGGAGGTTAATTACTTTACAATATTGTATTGTTTTTGCCATACATTGACATGAATCCACCACAGGTATACACGTGTTCCCCATCCTGAATCCCCCTCCCTCCTCCCTCCCTGTACCATCCCTCTGGGTCATCCCAGTGCACCAGCCCCAAGCATCCAGTATCATGCATCGAACCTGGACTGGCGATTCGTTTCATATATGATATTATACATGTTTCAATGCCATTCTCCCAAATTATCCCACCCTCTCCCTCTCCCACAGAGTCCAAAAGACTATTCTATACATCTCTGTCTCTTTTGCTGTCTCGCATACAGGGTTATCATTACCATCTTTCTAAATTCCATATATATGCGTTAGTATACTGTATTGGTGTTTTTCTTTCTGGCTTACTTCACTCTGTATAATAGGCTCCAGTTTCATCCACCTCATTAGAACTGATTCAAATGTACTCTTTTTAATGGCTGAGTAATACTCCATTGTGTATACGTACCACTGCTTTCTTATCCATTCATCTGCTGATGGACATCTAGGTTGTTTCCATGTCCTGGCTATTATAAACAGTGCTGCGATGAACACTGGGGTACATGTGTCTCTTTCAATTCTGGTTTCCTCGGTGTGTATGCCCAGCAGTGGGATTGCTGGGTCATAAGGCAGTTCTATTTCCAGTTTTGTAAGGAATCTCCACACTGTTCTCCATAGTGGCTGTACTAGTTTGCATTCCCACCAACAGTGTAAGACGGTTCCCTTTTCTCCATACCCTCTCCAGCATTTATTGCTTGTAGACTTTTGGATCGCAGCCATTCTGACTGGCGTGAAATGGTACCTCATTGTGGTTTTGATTTGCATTTCTCTGATAATGAGTGATGTTGAGCATCTTTTCATGTGTTTGTTAGCCATCCGTATGTCTTCTTTGGAGAAATGTCTGTTTAGTTCTTTGGCCCATTTTTTGATTGGGTCGTTTATTTTCCTGGAATTGAGCTGCAGGAGTTGCTTGCATATTTTTGAGATTAGTTGTTTGTCAGTTGCTTCATTTGCTATTATTTTCTCCCATTCTGAAGGCTGTCTTTCACCTTGCTTATAGTTTCCTTTGTTGTGCAGAAGCTTTTAATTTTAATCAGGTCCCATTTGTTTATTTTTGCTTTTATTTCCAATATTCTGGGAGGTGGGTCATAGAAGATCCTGCTGTGATTTATATCGGAGAGTGTTTTGCCTATGTTCTCCTCTAGGAGCCACACCATGTGGCATGTGGGATTTCAGTTCCCCAACGAGGGATTGAACCTGTGCTCTGGGACAGTGGAAGCAAGGAGTCCTAATCACTGGATTTCCAGGGAATTCCCTCATCATATACATTTTTAAATATTTCTTGAATTGTTTTTTTTTTACTATATCCATAATCTACCTATTTTTTAAACTTATCAATTTATTTGAATATGTAGAAATCAGTATGTGCTAAACACTACTGACTTCCCAAATATTAGTTCAAATTTTTTTCATAACAACACTACACTATAAGGACTCTTTTTATCTGTATTTCACAATGTAATAAAACCGAGGCACACAGGGTCACATTATGATTTCCGTGGGCACTGAGCACTTTGGCTATTGTGGGACACTTCCACCATAAGAAAGTGTTGACAATTATATTTTCCAACTGCTTTGGTATATAAAGACAAATATAATCCAGCCTGGATTCATTATTATATATTCATTAGTTTTATAATCACTTTTCTGCTGATGTTAGATGAAATTAAATTTAAAACGTTTTCATTGATTATTACAACTAGAATAAGTCCTAGGTACTGTGTCTCCTGCAGGCACAGAGAGGTCACACAGAGAGGCACCCACAAGGTCACACAGCCAGTAAGTAGAAGACCTGGGAATTGAACCCAGGTAAATCTCATGGACAGAGGAACCTGGTGGATTGCAGTCCATGGGGTCGCAAAGAGTAGGGCACAACTGAGCGAGTAACACACAGACTAACACAGAAGAGTCAGACATGACTGAGTGACTTCATTTTCACTTTCATGCATTGGAGAAGGAAATGGCAACCCACTCCAGTGTTCTTGCCTGGAGAATCTCAGGGATGGGGAGGCTGGTGGGCTGCTGTCTATGGGGTCACACAGAGTTGGACACTACTGAAGCAACTTAGCAGCAGCAGCAGCAGCAGTGTGGCTTCAGAATCTATGCTTTTAATCTGTATGCTAGATAAATAAATCACAGGGGGAAATTTGTGTAGTTATATATGTGCTGACATGGGACTACCTACAAGATACATTAAGTGAGAAAATCATGGGAGAAAATAGTATACATATTATGCATTTTTTAAATAGGAAGTTTTACATATACACACATGCTATCTCTGTTTTTTAATGTATGGAGAAAGGGACTGGGAAACTGGAGGTCTGGAAAACTTCCATGTCATTGTATATCTCTTTGCACTACTGGATTTTGTTTGTTTGTTTATCATGAGCAAATATTTACAGATGAGGAAACTGAAACTCAAACAAGGTTAAGTCACTTACCCAAAATCATACAGATAGTAAAAAAAGAAAAAAAAAATTACATGTAAGTGTGAATAACTATTCTGCCAATTAATAATACATCGCCATTCCTAAGTATAGACCTATCAGTGCATTCCTGCCAGATTTCATCATTTTAACCCAGTGGGCCAAGCTCTTTTTGTATCATGATTCTGAATGCATGACATTCATCTTTATGAAATACTTAAATGAGGCAAGCATGCTTTCTGTTTCCATCCAGGTTGTTGATGAAAATGTTTAACACATGATGGAGCTTAAGCAGAGCCCTGTTGGTGAGAACAGGGATCCCTCTAGGATCACATTAATAAATCTCTTTGGGTAATGAGCTACCAATCCAATGGACTGTACTATCTATAATTACACTCACACCCCCTAATCTCCCCTCACCCATCAGGCTATCTGGAGATTCCCAATGTTTTCTACAAATTGTCCACACCATTCCCTTGTTGGCTAAGCTGATCTGACACCCATTTCACAGCAGGTGTTCAAAATTAATAAACAATTGGTTTCTTTACTAAATTCTGTATGTTTCTAAAGTTTACAACCTGGCCGACTCCCCAGAATTCAAATAAAAGCTGTTTCAGAAAGACTAAGATTTCCACCCCCAAGGTTTTCATAATACATTTGAACAGGACATTTCAAAAAGCAGAGATATACAGCCGTTTCCCCACTGGAATCAACCCACTGTCGCCCAAAATAGCCCTGACAACTGAACAGAGCAGCTGGCAAAAGGACAGACGTCTCTATCCCTGGGGAGAAGGAAGCTAAATGCATGCCTCCGGGAATTTCCGAATAAGCACTCTCTGTAACAACCCCTTACTCTATTTCTGGCTACAACACACAAGCTATAATCTAAGTATTGGAAGAAGAATATATTCTCTGGTTTCCTCTATAATCACACACTATGGCATTAAATGTTTATATAGGTAATCTTAACGGAACACACTTGCTAAGTTTCTGAAAGGTTTACTGTAAAGCAGTAAACAAGGAATTCATTTTTTTTCATTGATTTGCCCTACCAAATTAGGAGCCACATTGCCCTGCAAAGAATTCTGTTCCCTGTTTTTTTTTTTAATTGCAAATTATAAATGCTATTTTGTTGTTCAGTCTCTCAGTTGTGTCCTACTCTTTGCGAGCCCGTGGACTGTAGCATGCCAGGCTTCCCTGTCCATCACCAACTCCCAGAGCTTGCCCAAACTCATGTCTATCGAGCTGGTGATGCCATCCAACCATTTCATCCTGTTGTCACCTTCTCCTTCTGCCCTCAATCTTTCCCAGCATCAGGGTCTTTTCCAGTGAGTCGGTTCTTCACATCAGGTGGCCTAAGTATTGGAGCTTCAGCTTCAGCATCAGTCCTTCCAATGAATATTCAGAGTTGATTTCCTTTAGGATTGACTGGCTTGACCTCCTTGCCGTCCAAGAGACTCTCAAGAGTCTTCTCCAACACCACAGTTCAATAGCATCATTTTTTGGTGCTCAGCCTTCTTTACGGTCCATCTCTCACATCTGTACATGACTACTGGAAAAACCATAGCTTTGACTAGATGGACCTTTGTCAGCAAAGTGATGTCTCTGCTCTTTAATACACTGTCTAGGTTTGTCATAGCTTTTCCTCCAAGAAGCAAGTGTCTTTTAATTTCATGGCTGCAGTTACTGTTCACAGTGATTTTGGAGCCCGAGAAAATAAATGCTATAGAATTTTCAATTATACATCTTAGAGGAAAATGTGATTAACACTAAGATAATAAATAACATGTTTTACTCAAAATGTCACAGATAGAATGACTAAACCAAAAACAGTAGAATGCTAGAGATTCTGGTAATAGGATTACTTAGCTAATGATACCTCGCATATTGTTCCACTATGAAAGCTGAGTTGTGCACCATTACTAGGATTTTCCTAGATGTACCATCCCCCTTCAGACCTCTCTGATGGAGTCTGTATGGCTCATTAAAGGAATTGTTTTGTTAGAAGAATTACAATGCACAAAGTAGGGTATGTTTAGATATGCCACTAACTGGTTAATGTCCATCAAATGATTAATAAATTAAATTATCACTATACTATTCCAAACTTACTGGTTAAAATGGTGGTATTGTTCTCATTGAGGTATGTCATTTTATCAAAATAGTGTTTGTTGAGATCAACAAAATACTCATCATAGATATTAGCTTATTAACTCTTTGATGTCATTTATCACTCCAGCATAGAACAATAATAGCTAACTTTTACAGAGTATTCACTATATACCAAGATACTGTGATAAATGTTTTACATGTATCATCACATTTAAGGCTGACAGCCACCCTAAGGTACAAAGCAACGAAGATCAAAGATCCTGTGTACCATAAATAAGACTCAGCACAATCAAATGAATAAATATATAACTATTTAAAAATAATAAAAGGGGCTTCCTTTGTAGCTCAGTTGGTAAAGAATCTGCCTGCAGTACAGGAGACCCGGGTTCGATCCCTGGGTTGGGAAGATCCTCTGGAGAAGGAAATGGCAACCCACTCCAGTATCCTTGCCTGGAAAATCTCATGGACAGAGAAGCCTGGTGGGCTGCAGGCCACGAGGTCACAAAGAGTTGGGCATGATTGAGTGAATAACACTTACTTACTTACTAAAAATATTAACAATTTAAACATAGAAAATGAGGTTGCTGTTTGTATCACACTAAATGAATTTATTGATTTCAGTTTCTTTAAATCAATCACTGATGAATGAGAGATACCTATCCACTCAGGCTGGACTCTGTCAATTAGTCTATGTATCTGTAAATGGCTTTTAATTAGATTACAAAGGAATTCCACCCTCGGCCCCCCCCAATGTCACATTAGAAGTAGAGTTCTAATGTTTGAAGCCTTTAGGAAAAGTGACAGAGTGCCCTGCTAAGAGAAGGGCTAGAAAGAGAAATGAGAAAGATTTTTTTTCTGAGGCCTGACTAAGGTATACAGCAGGAAAGGCCTAGAGGTTCATTGACTAGGAGCACATTAGTCCAACGCTCTTAAGACTCAACTCTCTTTTGCATAATAAATTATTAAAAGTTCTCACACAGTTAAGAATAACAATCTTCATTATATACTATATTCAACAGATCACAACTCTAACTAAATATATAAATACTCCTAATACTGATATTTCAGATAACTGTTTTATAGTTAAGAAGTCATATTAGTAAATATAGATTTTAAAACAATGATCCTGACTTTGAGTGATGTACTAAAAAGATATAAACTAGCCAACTGACCTCCATTCTGACTTCCTCTGAATTATACATAGCTCCCCACATCAGTCCGATAGTTACCAAAATAATTGTTCTTCTCTCAAAGTCTCCCTTGAATAACTATTGACTGATTATCACAAAAGCATTCCTATATCTTTTCTCCTAAACCACAGGCAAATTGTCTATTTTTCACTCTCACTTCAAAAGAAATAAATTTCCTATCCACATCCCAAATCAGTTACTATGTTTACACTGTTTCTCTTGATTTAGGGGTGGTAACAATTATTATTATTTCTAGTATTAGTCATGTTCTTCCAGAGAATAGCAAGGCTATAATTCATGCTTTACTGCAATTGATAAATCAGCAAAAAAAAAAAAAAGAAAAAAAAAAAAAAACATCAGAAGCCCATAATATAAATCCTCTTTGGGTTCTTAATCTAAGACTCTGACATTTGAATTGGGATCAGTAATATATAGTTAAGATTAAACCATGAAGCAAGCCTATATAAATTACCATAAAATCTAACTCTATCACCTAGAGTGATAAACTCTAGAGTGATAACTCATAAATTAGGAATTGAGATTGAAACTCTATTTCTAATCCTCAGTATTAAAACTACAGCACATATCATGCTAAACAGGTATATATTTTGTTTTCATTTATTTTGCCTGTTACTTAGGTTAGGGCCTTTTATCTAAACTAAAAGTCAATAATTTGCAGATGTCAAGTTATTCCTTTGAAAACATATTTTCCCAATTAATAAAATTCCAGAAGCACTTTTACACCATCAAATCTACACTCCATTATTCTTAGCAACAGGAATTACATCCTATTTCTTCTTAGTTGTGATTTAAGTCTATACTCTTTTCTTTCCCATTCTCTCCTTTTTCCCTTTGAAGCCTCTTTTCTTAGAATCATGGATAAGGTACAACTGCATGAGATTGAAACATTGTTTATAAACAGAATGACAAAACTATTGCATGTGATGCAGAGGGAGGTGGTCTTTGATTCTATGTTTCCAAATTATATATGAATGGCTGAGTCACTGGGGTAGAAGTCAATATTTCCATTTTCTTTCCCATATCACTGGGACTTTCCTCCTCTCCTAATTACATTTCCTCCACTGTTACTTTTCCAAACACTACCTAGTATCTCTTCCACTCAGTTCTAGTCCCATTTTGCCTAAATGCTGGTTGGCAAATGGAGATCGGGGAAAAGAAAATTATGTTACTGATGAGGAAGAGAGAAAGTAGGGTTCCTTGAACATAATTTTGTGCCATGCACTGAGCCAAATAGTTTATACATGTCATCTCACTTAATTCTACAACAGCCTTAAATAATTGGAGCTGTTATTCTCAATGTAAGATCATGGCATCTGGTCCCATCACTTCATGGGAAATAGATGGGGAAACAGTGGAAACAGTGGCAGTTTATTTTTTGGGCTCCAAAATCACTGCAGATGGTGACTGCAGCCATGAAATTAAGACGCTTACTCCTTGGAAGGAAAGTTATGACCAACCTGGATAGCATATTCAAAAGCAGAGACATTACTTTGCCAACTAAGGTCCGTCTAGTGAGGGCTATGGTTTTTCCAGTGGTCATGTATGGATGTGAGAGTTGGACTGTAAAGAAAGCTGAGCCTCAAAGAATTGATGGTTTTGAACTGTGGTGTTGGAGAAGACTCTTGAGAGTCCCTTGGACTGCAAGGAGATGCAACCAGTCCATTCTGAAGGAGATCAGCCCTGGGATTTCTTTGGAAGGAAGGATGCTAAAGCTGAAACTCCAGTACTTTGGCCACCTCATGCGAACAGCTGACTCATTGGAAAAGACTCTGATGCTGGGAGGGGTTGAGGGCAGGAGGAGAAGGGGACGGAAGAGGATGAGATGGCTGGATGGCATCACTGACTCGATGGACATGAGTTTGGGTGGACTCCGGGAGTTGGTGATGGACAGGGAGGCCTGGCGTGCTGCAGTTTATGGGGTCGCAAAGAGTCGGACACAACTGAGCAACTGAACTGAACTGAACTGATTCTCAATGGACAGATGATGAAATTGAGGCTAAAACCTTTTAAAATGTGCTCAATACTTAGGCAGCTAGCAAAGGTTAAAAAAAGAGAGAGAGAGAGAAAGAAAAAGACAGAGGCAAACTTTACTCACCTTACTCCTTACCACCTCTCTGAAGCTCTCAACCTCACGGCTCAGCTTCATGGGACCATGCAGGTCAATGGCCTCCAGCCCCATATTATCAATAGTCTTCAACTGTAACTCTCAATGTTCAGTTGCTCAGTCATTTCTGACTCTTTGCAACCCCATGGACTGCAGCACGCCAGGCTTCCCTGTCCATCATCAACTCCTGGAGCTTGCTCAAACTCATGTCCATCAAGTCGGTGATGCCATCCAACCATCTCATCCTCTGTTGTCTCCTTCTCTTGCTGCCTTCAATCTTTCCCAGCATCAGGGTCTTTATTTTAATTCTTAAATGTTACCTACAATAAAGTCATATATACAGTCTTAGAGACAAAGGGATGGAAAGATCTTCATGAAATTTCATTTCCAGGAATCTGGGAGACTCGATCTCTTTTAAAAGTCTCCTGCTACATAATAAACAGAAATTCTGTAGGTTTTGCTGTTATTATTGCTTAGCCACTAAGTTGTGTCCAATTCTTTGTGACCCCATGGACTGTAGCCCACCAGGCTCCTCTGTCCATGGGATTTCCCAGGTAAGAATACTGGAGTGGGTTGCCAATTCCTTCTCCAGGGTATCTTCCTGACCCAGGAATCAAACTCCTGTCTCCTGCACTGGCAGATGGGTTCTTTACCACTGAACCACTAGGGATGCCCTCTGTAGGTTTATCTAATCTTTCCGATGTGTAACAAAACTCAGCCCCCAAGAGAAAAGAGTAAATCTCCAGAGGTCAAAAATGAAAAGAAGCTGATGCTGTTGCTGTTGCTATTAAGTTGCTTCAGTCGTGTCTGACTCTGTGCGACCCCATAGATGGCACCCCACCAGGCTCCGCTGTCCCTGGGATTCTCCAGGCAAGAATACTGGAGTGAGTTGCTATGTCCTTCTCCAATGCATGAAAGTGAAAAGTGAAAGTGAAGTCGCTCAGTCGTGTCCGACTCTTAGCAACCCCGTGGACTGCAGCCTACCAGGCTCCTCCGTCAGTGGGATTTTCCAGTCAAGAGTACTGGAGTGGGTTGCCAATTCCTTCTCCAGGGTATCTTCCTGACCCAGGAATCAAACTCCTGTCTCCTGTACTGGCAGGCGGGTCCTTTACCACTGAACCACTAGGGATGCCCTCTGTAGGTTTATCTAATCTTTCTGATGTGTAACAAAACTCAGCCTACAAGAGAAAAGAAAAATCTCCAGAGGTCAAAAACGAAAAGAAGTTGATAGTAGAACACTAATCAAATGTTGATACTTCAACAGTCTTGAGTGTTTTGCAGTTGTCAGTAATGAACATTCAAAGAGATATTAGCAGAAAAATTTTCAGAAATTATGGAAGTTATAAAGCCTCAAATTCTAAAAGCATAAACCATAAACAGGATTTTTTTTAAAAAGAAATTCCAAACTGTAAAGGAAAACTCAAGATTTTTTTAGTTTTGAACCTCAGTTAAGTCTACCTCCCATGTTGGGAAAAATCTCTTTCTTCCCTCCTGTTTCTCCTTTCCTTTACATAGACACCCTACTCACAAAGAACACTTCACTCCTGACACTCCAATCACCAAATGTGATGTCAAGCAATTCTCTGTAACACCAGCAGTGTATCCTATAATTTTAAACTCGATTCTAATACTATCTACCTGGAGATAGTGTCAGGTTCCATAAGTTAAGGGCTCAGTCCCACAAGACTGTTCCTACCCCACTTCAGATGCCAATTACAAGTAGTAAGTCTCCAGGTTACCCACAACTTCCAACCAATTTAGTTATTGATACAAATCAGAGGTTCCTACAACCCCCCTCCTTAGGCTTGTTTAATTTGCTATAACAATTCACAGAATCAGGGAAACACTTATATTTACCAGTTTATTAAAGGATATAAAGGCTACAGATGAATAGCCAGACAAAAGAGATACATAGGGCAAGGTCTGGGAGGGTCCTAAATGGAGGAACATCTGTTCCTGTGGAGCTGGGATATGTCATCCTCCCAGTATGGATGTGTTTTACCAACCCTGGAGCTCTCTGAACCCCCTAATATTGAGATTTTATGGAGTCTTCCATAAATTTAGGGGGCATGATCCATCATTAACTCCATTGCCAGCCCCTCTTCCCTCTCTGGAGAATATGGAGGGAGCTGAAAATCCCAAGATTTTTATTATGGCTTGGTCTTTCTGGAGATCACTCCCATGCAGGAGCCATGCAGAACCCACCCAGAATCACCTCAGCAGAACAAAAGATGCTCCTCCTTGCTCTGATCACTTAAGAATTTACCAGAGTTTAAGGAGCCCTGTGTCAGGGATGGGGTCAAAGACAGAATTAGAACAAAAGGTGCTCCCAGTATTCTTATCACTTAGGAAATTACAAGGGATTCAGGAGCTCCGTGCCAAGAACTGAGACAGAAATCAATATATATTTTTTATTACCTCACACAAATCTAAATACACTGCTGTCAAATATCAAAAACAAAAAAACTTAAAGCAACCAGAGAGAAAAGATAGATTATTTTTATATATATATATATATGTAATCAAAAAACTGACAGCAGGCATCTCAAAAGCAACAATAAAAGCCAGAAGAAAATAAAATAATATTTTCAAAGTGCTGAGAGAAAATAATTGTCAACCTGGAATTATGTAACCAGCAAAACTAGCTGTCAAAAACTACATACAGCAAAATAAAAACATTTTCAGACAAATGAAAATTAGAGGGACTTCCCTGGTGGTCCAGTGATTAAGAATCTACCTTCCAATGCAGGGGACACAGGTTTGATCCCTGGTCAGGAAACTAAAATCCCACATGCTGTGGGGCAACTAAGCCTGTTGCCACAACTAAAGAAGCCCATGCACCACAACTACTGAGCCCATGTACTCTAGAGCCCATGCTCCACAACAAGGGAAGCCAGAGCACTGCAACTAGAGAAAGCCTGTGCAATGCAATGAAGAATCCACACACCACAACAAAGACCTAGTGTGGCTAAAATAACAGAAAAAAAATTAAATTAAAAAAAAAATAGAAGTTTTACCAGAAGACCCTCACCAAAGGAAATTCTAATGAATAAACTTAAGAAACTGCCTGTGAATGTAGGAGATATGGGTTCTATCCCTGGGTTGGGAAGATCCCCTAGAGAAGGAAATGGCAACCCATTTCAGCATTCTTGCCTGGAAAATCCTATGGACATAGCAGCCTGGAGGGTTATAGTCCATGGGGTCACAAACAGTCAGACACAAATTGGCAACTCAACAACAACTGAAGAAAGAAGAAAAAGGGACCCATGACTAGGAAGGAAATCAGAAAATACATGGTCAAAGTCAAACAAGCATTGGCTGTATGAAACAATATTAACAATATATGATTTGGATAAGGGGGAAGTATAATACTGGACAACAGTAACAAGTACAAATGCAGAGGTATGGGGTTTCATACTTTCATTCTGAAGTTCTTGTTTTGATTTGGAAGAGGGTAGAGATGTTCATTTTATTAGTAAAGAGAGTTTGTTTAGTCAAAATGCATGTTAAAAGTTCTTTCAGCAAAAGAAAAAAGGCTTAAATCTGAGTAAACTGGCATCCCCAAAACTACAATGGGCACAAACACAAAAATCCGTTAGAAAAGACTGCACTCTCTATCTAAAAGATTAGGAAAGAGACAACCTAGTAAGACAGAAAACTTTTAGACAACAACTACTCTGCAGCAGTCAAACATCGTCTGTACAAACAAGCTAAAGAAGAAAAATCACATAATTATATAAATAGATGCAGAAAAAGAATTTTATAAAATCCCACACTATTCATAAGAAAAAAAAAACTCAGAAAAACTAAAAATATAGAGGAACTTCCTCAACCTGATAAAGAAATCTACAAAAACCCCTCAGCTGACATCATACTTAATGGTAAGAAACTAGATGGTTTCCTCCTAAGATCAGGAACAAGGCAAGGATATCTACCCTGAGCTACTCTTATTTATCATGGTGCTGGAAATTCTAGCCAGTGCAATATGACAAAACAAAACAAAAAAGGAAATAAAAGGTATACAGACATGAAAAGAGGAAATAAAACTGTCCCTATTTGCAGACAACATGACTGTCTATGCACAAAATTCCAAGGGATCTGCCATAGAAGCCTTAGAAGTTCAGCAAAATTTAAGTATACAAGATAAATACATAAAAATCCACTGAATTTCTA
This sequence comes from Capricornis sumatraensis, assembly GCF_032405125.1. NCBI lineage: Eukaryota > Metazoa > Chordata > Mammalia > Artiodactyla > Bovidae > Capricornis > Capricornis sumatraensis. The sequence goes on from NC_091092.1 coordinate 25,335,050, forward strand.
TATAATATTAATATATGAAAAGTTCCAGAACTCAATGTCAACTATCCTACGGTTGTTCGGCATTTGAAGCAAATTGGAAAGGTGAAAAAACTCAGTAAGCGGGTGCCTCATGAGCTGACCACAAATCAAAAAAATCATCATTTTGAAGTGTTATCTTCTCTTATTCTACACAACAACAACAAGCCATTTCTCAATCAGATTGTGATGTGTGATGAAAAGTGGATTTTATATGACCATGGGTGATGACCAGCTGAGTGGTTGGACTGAGAAGAAGCTCCAAAGCACTTCGCAAAGCCAAACTTCACCAAAAAAAAGTCCATAGGGTCACAAAAGAGTAGGACGCAACTTAGCAACTAACAACAATTCTAACAAAACACATACAGGACTTAAATGCTAAAAATTACAAAATGCTTATAAAATAGATCACATATCTAAGCACAAGTTCATGGCTTAGAAGACTCAACATAGTAAAGAAGTCAATCCTCTCCCAAACTGATATACAGTTTTAATACAGAAGGAATTGGCAATGCACTCCAGTATTCTTGCCTGGGAAATCCTATGGACAGAAGAGCCTGGCAGGCTACAGTCCACAGGGTCACAAGAGTTGGATACGACTGAGCAACTAAAGCCACCTAACTTATCAAAATCTAAATAAAATTTCGTATAGGTCTAAACAAGATTATTCCATAATTACATAGAAAAACAAAGTAAATAGAATAGCTGAAACAACTTTGAACAAGAATAAAGTGTAGAGAATCAGTCTACATGATTTTAAAACTTAATTTAATGTTATAGTAATCAGGACTGTGTGATATTGGTGGAGGGATAGACATGTAGACCAATGAAATAAAATAGAGAACCCAGAACTAGACCCACACAAATACGCCCAACTGAGTTTTGATAGAGGTGTAAAGGCTTTTGAACTGTGGTGTTGGAGAAGACTCTTGAGAGTCCCTTGGACTGCAAGGAGATCCAACCAATCCCTTCTGAAGGAGATCAGCCCTGGGATTTCTTTGGAAGGAATGATGCTAAAGCTGAAACTCCAGTACTTTGGCCACCTCATGAGAAGAGTTGACTCATTGGAAAAGACTCTGATGCTGGGAGGGATTGAGGGCAGGAGGAGAAGGGGACGGCAGAGGATGAGATGGCTGGATGGCATCACCGACTCAATGGATGTGAGTCTGAGTGAACTCCGGGAATTGGTGATGGACAGGGAGGTCTGGCATGCTCTGATTCATGGGGTCACAAAGAGTCGGACACGACTGACAAGTGAACTGAACTGAACTGAACTGAACTGATGGAGCAACTGGTCATCCATTAGCAAAAACTGAAACTCAATCTAAGTTTCATGCCTTATACAAATATTAACTATTAGATCAGGTATTTAAAAATAAAACTATAAAACTTTTATGAGAAAATCACTGGGATCTGGGGTAGGCAAGGCATTCTTAGATTTGACATCAAAAGCAGGATCCATAAAAGAAAAAATTGGTAAGTTGGGCTTCACCAAAATGAAAACCTTTTGCCCTGTGAAAGATCCAACTAAGAACATGAAAAGAGAAGCTACAGAATAGAAGAAGATATTCCAAATATTCCAAAGGACTAATATATGGAATATATTTTTTTAAAAAACTCTGAAAACTCAACAGTATTAGAAAAATGGGCAAAAGACATTGAAGAGGCATTTCACCAAAGAGGACACACATATGACAACATGAAAATATGTTAAAAGTCATTAGCTGGATATTCCTGGTGGTACAGTGGATGGGAACTCACCTGCCACTTCAGGAGACACAGATTCAATCCCTGATCCAGGAAGATTCCACATGCTGCACAGCAACTAAGCCTGTGTGCCACAACTACTCATGCTCTAGGCCTTGCAAGCCTCAACTGCTGAGCCTGCGTGCTGCAACTACTGAAGCCTGTGCATCTAGAGCTCAGCAACGAGAAGCCACAGCAATGAGAAGCCTGAGCACTGTAACAAAGATTAGCCCCCGCTCACCGCAACTAGAGAAAGCCCTTGGGCAGCAACGAAGACCCAGCTCAACCAAAAGTAGATAAATAATTTTTTTAAATAAAATCATTAGCCACTAGGGAGATGAAAATCAAAATGGTGAGATATTACTACTATAAGAAGGGCAAAAAATAATAATAATAGCAACATCCAAATACTAGCAAGGATGTAAAAAAACTATTATTCATACATTGCTGGTGGAGATTTAAAATGGTACAGCCACTCTGGAAAACAGTTTGGTAATTTCTTAAAAAACTGAACATGCAACCATTTTATGAGTCAGCAATTGCACTCCTGGGCATCTATCCCAGGGAAGTGAAAAGTTATGTTCACACAAAAACCTATGCAAGAATGTTTACAGTAGTTTTATTCATAATAGTCAAAAACTAGAAATAAGTCAGATGTCCTTCAACAAGTAGATAGCTAAACTGTGTTACGCTCATATTATGGAATAATACTCAGCAGCAAACTGGAATGAATGTCACCTCATATCCATTAGCAATGGCTACTATAAAAAAAAACCCATAAATGTTGGTGAGGATGTGGAGAAATTGGAACAATAGTTTATGTTTATAGTATTGTAAAATGGTGCAACCAGTATGGAAAACAATGTGGAAGTTTCTCAAAAATTTAGAACTACCAAATAATCTAGCAATCTCACTTTGGATATATATCCAAAAGAATTGAAAGCAGAGTCTCAAAGAGATATTTTCACACCCATATTCATAGCAGCAGATGGAAGCAACCCAAATGTCCATCAGTAGACAAATGAATAAACAAAATGTAATAGCCCACCAGGCTCCTTCATCCCTGGAACTCTCCAGGCAAGAATACTAGAACGGGTAGCCATGCTCTTCTCCAGGGAATCTTCCCAACTCAGGAATCAAACCTGGGTCTCCTGCATGGCAGGCAGATTCTTTACTTTTTGAGCCAGCAGGGAAACCCTATATACATACAGTGGCATATTATTCAGCCTTTAAAAAAAGGAAGGAAATTGTGGCACATACTACAACATGGATTAAGCTTAAAGACATTATGATAAATAAAATAAGCCAGTTACAGAAGACAAATACCCTATGACTCCACTTATATGAGGTGTCTAAAGTAGTCAAATTCATAGAAACAGAAAGTAGGATGGTGGTTAATCAGGGACTTGTGGGGGTGGGGGAAATGGGGAGCTGTTGTTTAGTGGGTATAAAGTTTCCGTTTCACAGGATGAGTTCTGGAGATTGGCTGCACAAGAATGTGAATGTACTTAACATGCCTGAACTGTACACATAACACTGGTTAAGGTGGTACATTTTGTTATGTATATTTTACCACAATTAAAACTTTTTTTAAAAAAACATTCATCGTGTAAGTTTAACCTTCTGTTTCATTTCCAATATGTGCCTATATAACATACTATAAATCCTTATTTTGTACAAACCCAGGAATCATTCTGAATATTTCAGAATATTATTGTCCATGCACAATATTGTCCATGTTAAGAAAAAATAACTTCTAAAAAAAAAGAAAAAAAACAACTTCTTAAATGTGTTGTTGTTGTTCGGTTGCTAAGTTTTGTCTGACTCTTTGCGACCCCAAGGACTGCAGCACACAAGGCTTCCCTATCCTTCACCATCTCCCAAAGTCTGCTGAAATTCATATCCTTTGAGTTGGTGATGCCATCCAATCATTGCATCTCAATCCCTTCTCCTCCTCCTGCCCTCAATCTTTCCAAGCATCAGGGTCTTTTCCAATGAGTCAGCCCTTCCTATCAAGTGACCAAAGTATTGGAGCTTCAGCTCCAGCATCAGTCTTTTCAGTAAATATTCAGGGTTGATTTCCTTTAGGATTGACTGGTTTGATCCTCTTATTGTACAAGGGACTCTCAAGAGTTTTCTCCAGCACCACAATTCGAAAGCATCAATTCTTTAAATATAAGTAAACACTTTAAATATACCACAATTTGAATCCCTCGCTTGGCATGTATTTTTAATATATCCCCAAGACTAAACCTTGCCACATTTCTCCAGACCTCTGGAGTCTTTGCTCCTCTTTTTCAACCACCTTTCCCTTTCCTCAAACTATGTTCTATTTCTTCAATTTTCTATTGTTCCCATCCGATTTCTTTCTACAGAATCCTCTCCCTAGGGTCCTTCAACTCAAGATCCTTTCATTTCTGTCTCCCTTCCATACTCAGCCTGCATTCATCTTATTGAGCCAGAATAGCAGACCAGGAAAGCTGCCACTAGCTACTTGGACCTGGGGAATATCCAGTTCTGTTTGTCAGGAAATAGCAGGGAATGCTCTAGAACTGGGGTAAGGAGTACTGAGTTAGAGGGCAGCAAGACAGAATAGACTTTTGTATGAGGCTGAGGTCAAAGCTTAGAAACTACCTCCAAAGTAAGGAAGAAAATGTTGATAGAGTTGGGTAAAGTCCTCACTAAACATTGATGGGACAGGTCCCTTTGTTCAAAACAGAATCACAGTCACTGTTAGGAAACCACACAGCCCACAAATAAAGGGACAATTGGTTGGGTCAGCACTACCCCTAATAAACTTGAGTCCTTAGTGGAGATGAGAATAGACAGAAATGGATTCCAAAGACACACTTTGGAAAAGTAACTATTAGCTTTGCAAAGCAGAGCCTGGACTAGAGAAGCCTGATCTGAATCCTCTCTAAGCATGCCACTCCAAATTGTCCTGCAGCTGATAGGAAAAGACACTGCCACAGTTTCATGGGTGTTCCTAGCCAACTGTATCCAGAACCATCTTGAAATTCTTCACGATTTTATCTTTGAATTTATGTTTTGTAAGTGAAGTCCAATGGGACAATAGATCATGTTCATGAGCAGAGAAGTTATGTGGAACAAAGAAAAAAAGCTTTGTATTTTAGTACCTTTAACAGCAATTTTCCCCTTGCTTTTGAAAAAAGCATTTTCATTTTGCAATGGGCCTTGTATCAGGCAGCTAGTCCAGCATGAGCACATTTTCCCTGCAAGAGACATCAACCACCTCAAATCTACCAACCAGGTACGCTAGCTCTCCTTCAAGCAGGCTGGAACTTGATGGTACTTTATGGGGTTTTTTTTCCCTTAATTTCACAAAATATATTAGAGGTAATTCCTTAAAAAACTGGAAATAGAAGTGCCTTATGACCCAGCAATCCCACTGCTGGGCATACACACCGAGGAAACCAGAATTGAAAGAGACACGTGTACCCCAATGTTCATCGCAGCACTGTTTATAATAGCCAGGACATGGAAGCTACCTAGATGTCCATCAGCAGATGGATGGATAAGAAAGCAGTGGTACGTATACACAATGAAGTATTACTCAGCCACTAAAAAGGATACATTTGAATCAGTTCTAATTAGGTAGATGAAACTGGAGCCTATTATACAGAGTGAAGTAAGCCAGAAAGAAAAACACCAATACAGTATACTAATGCATACATATGGAATTTAGAAAGATGGTAACGATAACCCTGTATGCGAGACAGCAAAAGAGACACAGATGTATAGAATAGTCTTTTGGACTCTGTGGGAGAGGGAGAGGGTGGGATGATTTGGGAGAATGGCATTGAAACATGTATGTTTCATATATGAAATGAATCGCCAGTCCAGGTTCGATGCAGGATACAAGATGCTTGGGGCTGGTGCACTGGGATGACCCAGAGGGATGGTACAGGGAGGGAGGAGGGAAAGGCATTCAGGATTGGGAACATGTATACACCCGTGGCAGATTCATGTTGATGTATGGCAAAACCAATACAATATTGTAAAGTAATTAGCCTCCAATTAAAATAAATAAATTTAAATTAAAAAAGAAAATAGATTAATCAAAAATAAAAATATATAAAAATCATTGCTAATCCCAAGATCCAGAGATAACCATTCTAGATATTTTGGTATATATTCTACTTATGCGCACATGTACTCATTTTTATAACATTTCTATAAGAACAAATGTTAAATCACAACTTTTTAGTAACCTGTTCTTTTATTTCCTGGTGGTTCAGGTGGTAAAGTATTCACTGCTTGCAATGCAGAAGACCTGGGTTTGATCCTTGGGTTGGGAAGATCCCCTGGAGAAGGGCATGGCAACCCACTCCAGTATTCTTGCCTGGAGAATCCCATGAACAGAGGAGCCTGGTGGGCTACAGTCCATGGAGTCACAAAGAGTGGGACACGACTGAGTGACTAAGCATGCATGCATGCACTATATTAATACATTAAAAACATGTTTATGTCACTAAATATACACATTTTTGTTTTCAAAAGGAAATAAACATGTTAATTTTCTAATTATAAAAATAATATTAGCTCACTGGGGGAAAGCATCAGGAAATAGAGAAATATATAAATAAGAATGAAATTTTTACTTAATCTCATCATCCATAGATAATCACTGCTAACAATTTGCTGTAAATACTTGGAAACCTTCTTCTGTGTGTATGTGTAAATACACACATGTAAGTTTTATATTATATACACTTTAAACAAATAAGGGATCACACTCTATGTTTAGTGATAAAATCTTTTTAATTTTCCTGTAGAATACAGGTATATTTCTATGAGAATATAGATCACTATATGTGGTGGTGGTGGTTTAGATGCTAAGTCATGTCTGACTCTTTTGCGACCCCATGGACTGTAGCCCGCCAGGCTCTACTGTCCATGGGGTTCTCTTGGCAAGAATACTGGAGTGGGTTGCTGTGCCCTTCTCCAGGGGATCTTCCCAACCCAGGGACTGAGCCCACATTTCTTGTGTCTGCTGAATTGGCAGGCAGATTCTGTACCACTGAGCCACCAGGGAAGCCCCTGATCACTATACACTTTTATATAAATGAGATTATCCTATATATAATATTCTTCATCCTGACTTTATCTCCTAACAATATGATTCAAATGTCTTTCCCATCCCGATACACACTGACTTCTCTTATTCTTTGTAATGACTGAAGTTATTAAACTAAGGCTTATTAATACTCATTGTGTAGATTTATTATACTGTAACCATTTCTCAGATGATGAAACATTTAGCTTGTTTCCAATTTTCAATTTTTAAGGCAATACTATGATGAACATTTAGTTGCATATATGTGTGTATATGAGCGTGTATGTTTGGACCCATTAAAATCATTTCTTTAGAATAAACTACTAGATGTATAATGGCTAGATTAAAGGATATGAACAAGAAATTTATACTTTACAGTTCATATTGAGCAAATACGTGTAGCCACTTTATTTTTTTATATCTAAAGTTTCTTTAATACCCTTATTCTTCTGAATGATACAGGAGGCATACAGAGATAAATTTGTCAATTAAAGATATCTGTAACTAGTTAAGTTTAAAAAATAATATTTTTCTATTTCAAATAATCTCCTTTGAGTAAATGCCTAGACTTTCAAAGTTTCACTCCGTTCTCCTTCCCAAGATGTCCTCATGGTAATTGAGGCTGGGCCCCTGGCCACTGGCTGTCCTTTGAGTCTCAGTAGCACAGGGGCCCAGCAATGGCACCCCACTCCAGTACTCTTGTCTGGAAAATCCCATGGATGGAGGAGCCTGGTAGGCTGCAGTCCATGGGGTCGCTAAGAGTCAGACACGACTGAGTGACTTCACTTTCACTCTTCACTTTCATGCATTGGAGAAGGAAATGGCAACCCACTCCAGTGTTCTTGCCTGGAGAATCCCAGGGACGGGGGAGCCTGGTGGGCTACCGTCTATGGGGTCGCACAGAGTCGGACACAACTGAAGCGACTTAGCAGCAGCAGCACAGGGTATCACTAGTCTGTAGAACTCCCTGCATCTTAGCTGTCACAGTAACATTCTTCAGCCAACCTAGAGATGTTTATTCAAAAAACTTAGAAATGCAAAGGATAAGTTCTCTTCGGCTGAGATATCTTCAGGATGCTGGACAAAGTATCAGTTATCTTGGAGTAGAAACCCCCCCTGAACTATTATTAAGGGCATTAACCAATCACTGGAGTTCCCCCAGTTTTCCACCTCCACCCTAGTAACCCTACCAACAAACCTCCTCAAGAAGAAGGCAGGCTTTTACCTAGTCCCTGGCTACAGCTACAACATGCCAGCAACTGAAATCCCTATTGTCCTTTGCCTTTAGCCTTGCCTACCCTACACCAATGTGCTCCTAAGTTATTAAAACCAACCTCAGTTCAAGTGTCATCACCTCCAGGAAATCTTCCCTGGCTCCCTGGTAGCTTCTCCCCAAAGACTGTGTTAAACATCTTTCATACATCCTCCTATAATACAGAATATGAAATTTATTACAATTTTTCATTCACTGTGTTTTAATTATATTTTAGTGTGCCACTGAACCCATTTGATGGCAGTACTCTCTTAGGGAAGGGCTCTCTCTTATCTCTCTGTGCATCCCCAAGGTCTAACAATATGTGGTACACAACAGGCCCTCAATAAATTCTTGCTGGTTAAATAAACAAATAAATGAACTCAGTCCTGTCATTTCATTGCTAAACCAATCCCCCTGCCCCAATCCAGAAATGAAGTAATGCCTTGAGGAAGAAAAAAATCTGGTCCAAACCCAATCATAAGTACATTTTGAGAAATTTGTCAAATTTGGCTGACTGTTTAGTATTGTGTATATATTGCTTCTATATGCAAATTATTTGGCCAAAAGGAAATCTTCATTGAGTGAACTGACAGTTCTAAAAACGAATAACCTATATTCCCCATAATTTCTTATTGTGATTATCTGTGTATCTCCTATAAGAGTAAGAGATTCTTAAAGCTGCAAATGCTTGACACATAGTCAACACTCAATAGATGCTTGTTGAATAATATATAACATATATTCATACTATTTCCTCTACCAGAAATGCCTCTTCTCCCTCTCCTTTTGCACTTGAAAAAAAATTTATACTTGTTCTTCAGGATTCAGCTCAAATGTCAACCCTTTCTGATTCCGCATAAAGCAGAAATAATAATTTCCTCCTCTGGGCTACTGTAGTTAGTATATGTGTAGTTCTTATAGTCGCTCAGTCATGTCTGACTCTTTATGACCACATAGACTATACAGTCCATGGAATTCTCTAGGCCAGAATACTGGAGTGGGTAGCCTTTCCCTTCTCCAGGGGATCTTCCCAACACAGGGATCAAACCCAAGTCTCTCACATTGCTAGTGGATTCTTTACCAACTGAGCCACAAGGGAAGCCCAGACTTCCCTCATAGTTCTGTTGGTTAAAAATCTGCCTGCAATGCAGGAGACCCTGGTTCAATTCCTGGGTGGGGAAGATCCCCTGGAGAAAGGAATGGCAACCCACTCCAGTATTCTTGCCTGGAGAATCCCATGGACAGAGGAGCCTGGCAAGCTAAAGTCCACGGGGTTGCAAGAGTCGGACATGACTTAGCAACTAAAAAACAAAGCAATCAAAAGTTCTTACAGCATCTACTGCATTGTATTATAGTTAGTTAAGTTTAAGAACCATCATCCATTTCTTGTGAACTCAAGAGCAGGAACTTTGTGTTATTTACATTTGCACCTCTATATAATGTGCTTTTGAACTGTGGTGTTAGAGAAGACTCTTGAGAGTCCCTCGGACTGCAAGGAGATCCAACCAGTCCATTCTGAAGGAGATCAGTCCTGGGTGTTCCTTGGAAGGAATGATGCTAAAGCTGAAATTCCAGTACTTTGGCTACCTCATGCGAAGAGTTGACTCATTGGAAAAATCTCTGATGCTGGGAGGGATTGGGGGCAGGAAGAGAAGGGGACGACAGAGGATGAGATGGCTGGATGGCATCACTGACTCGATGGACACGAGTTTGGGTGGACTCCAGGTGTTGGTGATGGACAGGGAGGCCTGGCGTGCTGCAATTCATAGGGTTGCAAAGAGTCAGACACGACTGAGTGACCGAACTGATACTGTACTTAAAAACTGAAGGTCCTAAATAATAGTTTGTAAATTAGATGGAAGGAGGTAACCGTAAGAATAAAGAGGAGATGTGTGTTACAACAATGGATAGAGACCAAATTGAGAGAATTTTCTGAACAAAAGAGTGGGAGAGAGGAAAGACACAAGGAGAAAATCAAGGATGATTAAGATTTTGAACCTGAATGACTAGAATGAGTAATTTAAACCTGGATAACAGAAAAAAAGAAATGAATATTAGGCACAGGTTTGGGCAAGTGTGGGTAATTAGGACTTTATTTAATTTTAGATATGCTGAGTTTAAGGTTCCAGGAAACATCTACCCAACATTTCAAACCCAAATCTGAATTTAAATTGCAAGAGATGCTAACTTACCATTCATCTATCATTGAAGCTATCAGGATTAAGTGAAAAGAAAAAGATATCCACTTTCCCCACACTAGTCTTAGTAAAAAACAAAAAAAGAAGACGAAAAAGAAGTGAGTGCTAAATATTGAAATTATTGGCTGATGATATGATGGTCTAACTGGGAAAGAATAAAAGTCAATAAAATTACAGACACCAGGATAAAAGATGAATACATAAAATCAACTGCTTTCAATATAATGAAAATAACTAATCAAAAATACAATTTAAAAAACCTATTCATAATAATAGCAAAACTATAAAATACTTAGAAAAAAATGTGTAAAATCTATATGAAGAAAATCATAAAACTTCACTGATGCACATAAAAGAAAATTTTTAAAAATAGAAAAGTATACCAAGTTCCTGGAGGAACTTGTATTATTTAGAATAAGTAGTCTAAATAAAGTAATTCTTCTAAAATTAATATATAAATCTAATGCAATTTTAATCAAAAACTTAATTCTTCCTATAATTAATATATAAATCTAATGCAATTTTAATCAAAAACCTAAAGAAATTTTTGGAAATGTTAAAAGTTAATCCCAAAATTCCTCTGGAAGAACATATCCCAGAAATTTTTGAAAAAGAGGAATAATGAGAATGGACTTGCTTCACAAGAAAGCAAAATTTATATAAAGGAACAGTGATGAATATAGTTTCAAAGCATGTTTATGCACATCTGGGGATTTAGTATGTGATAACAGTGAAATCTCAAGTCAGAGGGGAAGAAAATGATTATTCAGTAAATAAGGTCAATACAGTTTTCTGTTCTTTGGGGAGGATTAGAATCTCTACCTTATACCACATACAAAAATAAATTTCAGGGGTGGGATAGGATGGGAGGTGGAAGGGAGATTCAAGAAAGAGAGGACATATGTATACCTATGGCTGATTCATGTTGTTGTATGGCAGAAACCAGTACAACATTGTAAAGCAATTATCCTCCAATTAAAAATAAATAACATTAAAAAGTAAATTCCAAATGGATTGAATATCTAAAAGAAAATATAGAAGAAAAAACAAGACTCATGATAATACTGAAATAAGAAAAGCTCTCTAAGCAACTCACAAAACACGGAAATTATAAAGTGAAAAAATGATAGATGTGACTACAGATAAATTTAAAATTGCACAACAAATGACAGCATAAATAAAAATCAAGTGTTTTAATAAAACACTAATAAGTACTATTTGGATAAAATGCACTAACAAATTAAAGGATTAATATACATAAAGGATAAAGAATTCCCAAAAATCAATAGGAGAAGAAAATTTTGAAAAATAGGTATAAACAGGCAATTCAAAGATAAGAAGTACAAATTTTCAAAACATTCAGCCTCACTAGTAATCAATTTATGCATATAAAAACAATGAGATCTTTTCTTTTCACTCAGGTTGGCAAAAATGAAAACAATCAAACACTTGTTAATGCATATCCAGTGCCACTTATGGAGAAGGAAATGGCAACCCACTCCAGAGATTCCCGTGGACAGAGGAGCCTGGTGGGCTGCTGTCCATAGGGTCGCACAGAGTCGGACATGACTGAAGCGACTTAGCATGCATGCAATGCCACTGATGAAAGTATGGAGAAGTGGACTCTCTTAAATCCTACTGGTGACAGTGCTTATAAATTGCTTCAAGCTTTTCAGAAGGCAAATTGTTATTGACTATTAAAGCTCTACATTAAAATCTATAAAATCTATATATTTAAGTTTATATTAGAATTTTACATGTACATACCCCAACATCCAGTAATTGTATAGTGTGCCTGACATACCCTATTTCCTTCAGTCACACCAATCCAAACCTCTCCTTTATTATAATTTATGTTATTTCTCATATAGCTCTCTTCCTCTTCTAAAATAACCAAATATCTCACTATCTTTTACAACCTCCCTAATTCTTCTACTGTGTCCTCTGGAACTCCATTTGCCTCAGTCTTAAGCTCTGTCATATTCTCAGTCTTTTCCTTAAATGTTCCCTTTACCCTCCTGTTTTCACTAAAACCTCACACTCCCCTGAGCACACTGCTTTCCCTACAGCCCTCTCAAGTGGAGGTTGTACCTGTTTTACACAAATCACACCACTAGACTTGGAGATAAAGTGCCCTCCATGGTGCCCCTGCTCTCACAGCCATTTCTAATCCATTCCTCCTTAAAAATCACTAGCTCCACACCTTGCTGCTGTCATCTAGCCCCAAGACTGATGACTTTGCCATCAGTCTTTTTTTTTTTTTAATTTAAATTTATTTATTTTAATTGGAGGCTAATTACTTTACAATATTGTATTGGTTTTGCCATATATCAACATGAATCCGCCATGGGTGTACACGTGTTCCCAATCCTGAACCCCCCCTCCCACCTCCCTCCCCATAACATGTATAATATCATATAAGAAAGGAATCACCAGTCTCGATTCAATGCCATCAGTCTTAATCTTGTTCTCTAAATCTACTGCTGTTGTTCTTGGTGACTTTGATATTCACATGGATGATCACTGAACCCCCTCTAGTCAATCAGTTCCTTGATCTCCATCACATCCAATGGTGCTTTTCTCCAGGTTGCCTCAGCTGCCCATTTCACTGCCATAACCTAAATCTGTAATCACTATCACTGAATTACCTCTCAATGTAACATGGCAATTGAAAGACAATAGAACAATGCCTTCAAAATTCTGAAGGAATATTATTTCTAAACTAAAATTCTATATTCAGCCAAAAATCAAGTGACAGGGTAAAGACATTTCAAACAGGTAAGATCTCAAATAATGCTTGAGATTCTCATCTCCCCATGCCCAACACACACATATACACAAACACACATGCATGTGCACACAGAAATGTTATGATTTGACCTATTCTGTTTTTTGAAGCATAGGTGCTTTATAAGAGCATTTATAATAGTGATTTATAATAGTGTTAGTCTCAGGTGTACAGCAAAGTGATTCCATTATACATATATATGCAAATATATTCATTTTTATTCTTCTCATTATAGTTTACTACAAGATATTGAATGTAGTTCCCTGTGCTATACAGTCAGTCCTTGTTGATTATCTATTTTATATATGGTAGTGTGCTTCTATTAATTTCATACTCCCAATTTATCCCTACCCCCCATTTCCCTTTGGGAACCATAAGTTTGTTTTCAAAGTCTGTTTTATAAATAAGTTCATTTGTACTATTTCTTAGATTCCACATATAAGTTATATCATATAACATTTGTCTTTATCTGACTTACTTCACTTCATATGATAATCTCTAAGGTCCATCCATGTTGCTGCAAATGGCACTATTTCATTCTTTTTATGACTAATACTTCATTATATATATAGATATACTACATCTTTATCCATTCATCTGTTGATAGACACATCCATTGTTTCCATGTTTTGGCTATTGTAAATAGTGCTGCTATGAACACTGGGGTGCATCTTTTTGAGTAAATTTTCTCTGGATATATGCCCAGGAATAGTACTGCTGGATCATCATATGATAGCCCTACTTTTAGTTTTTTAAGGAACTTCCATACTATTCTCTGACTCTTTGAGACCCCATGGGCTATACAGTCCATGGAATTCTCCAGGCCAGAATACTGGAGTGGGTAGCCGTTCCCTTCTCCAGGGGATCTTCCCAACCCAGGGATTGAACCCAGGTCTCCCACACTGCAGGTGGATTCTTTACCAGCTGAGCCACAAGGGAAGCCCAAGAATACTGCAGTGGGTAGCCTATCCCTTCTCCAGTGGATCTTCCTTCCTGACCCAGAAATCAAACTGGGGTCTCCTGCATTGCAAGCAGATTCTTTACCAACTGTGCTATCAGGGAAGCCCTGATACCTGCCAGAGATGCTCAGAGGGCTCAAACAAACCTTGTGTGCACAGGACCCAGAGACCCCATGGAGACTGAGACAGAACTGTGTTGAGCATCTCCTGTGGAGGTACAGGTCAGCAGTACACTTCTGCAGGGACAGGGGCTCTGGGTGCAGTAGGCCTGGGTATGGCATAAGCCCTCTTGGAGGGGGTCACCATTAATCCCACCATAGAACCACCAGAACTTGCATAGGACTGGGGAAACAGACTCTTGGAGGGCATAAACAGAACCCTGTGTGCACCAGGACCCAGGAGAAAGGAGCAGTGACCCCACAAGAGACTGACCCAGACTTGCCCATGAGTGTCAAGGTGTTCCTGGTGGCGGCGTGGGTCAGCGGTGGCCTGCTTCAGGGTTGGGGACACTGAGTACAACAGAGCATGCATGGGACGTATTGAAGGGGGTCACCATTATCTTCATTACCTCCACCATAGTTTGGCCTCAGGTCAAATACAGGAAGGGAACACAACCCCACCCATCAACAGAAAAATTGGATTAAAGATTTACTGAGCATGGCCCCACCATCAGAACAAGACCCAGTTTCCCCCTCAGTCAGTGTCTCCCATCAGGAAGCTTCCATAAGCCTCTATCCTTCTCCAACAGAGGGCAGACAGAATGAAAACAATCACAGAAAACTAACCAATCTGATCACATGAACCACAGCCTTGTCTCACTCAATGAAACTATGAGCCATGCCGTATAGGGCCACTCAAGACAGATGGGTCATGGTGGAGAGTTCTGACAAAACATGGTCCTCTGGAGAAGGGAATGGCAAACCACTTCAGTATTCTTGCCTTGAGAATCCCATGAACAGTATGAAAAGACAAAAAGATAGGACACTGAAAGATGACTCCCCAGGTCAGTAGGTGCCCAATATGCTACTGAGATCGGTGGAGAAATAACTCCAGAAAGAATGAAGAGACAGAGCCAAAGCAAACACAACACCCACCTGTGGATGTGACTGGTGATAGAAGCAAGGTCCGATGCTGTAAAGAGCAATATTGCATAGGAACCTGGAATGTTAGGTCCATGAATGAAGGCAAATTGGAAGTGGTCAAACAGGAGATGGCAAGAGTGAACATCGACATTTTAGGAATCAGCGAACTAAAATGAACTGGGATGGGTGCATTTAACTCAGATAGCCATCATATCTACTACTGTGGGCAAGAATCCCTTAGTAGAAATGGAGTAGCCATCATGGTCAACGAAAGAGTCCGAAATGAAGTACTTGGATGCAATCTCAAAAACAACAGAATGATCTCTGTTCGTTTCCAAGGCAAACCATTCAATATCACAGTAATCCAAGTCTATGTCCCAATCAGAAATGCTGAAGAAGCTGAAGTTCAACAGTTCTATGAAGACCTACAAGACCTTCTAGAACCAACACCCAAAAAAGATGTCCTTTTCATTATAGGGGACTGGAATGCAAAAGTAGGAAGTTAAGAAACACCTGGAGTAACAGGCAAATTTGGCCTTGGAATACGGAATGAAGCAGGGCAAAGGCTAATAGAGTTTTGCCAAGGGAACACACTGGTCATAGCAAACATCCTCTTCCAACAACACAAGAGGAGACTCCCTACACATGGACATCACCAGATGGTCAATATCAAAATCAAATTTATTATATTCTTTGCAGCCAAAGAGGGAGAAGCTTTATACAGTCAGCAAAAACAAGACCAGGAGCTGCTTGTGGCTCAGATTATGAACTCCTTATTGCCAAATTCAGACTTAAACTGAAGTAAGTAAGGAAAACCACTAGACCATTCAGGTATGACCTAAATCAAATCCATTATGATTATACAGCACAAGTGACAAATAGATTTAAGGGATTAGATCTGATAGACAGAGCACCTGAAGAACTATGGACAGAGGTTTGTGACATTGTACTGGAGGCAGTGATCAGAATCATCCCCAAGGAAAAGAAATGCAAAAGGGCAAAATGGTCGTCTGAGGAGGCCTTACAAATAGCTGTGAAAAGAAGAGAAGCAAAAGGTACAAAGGAGAAGAAGAAAGATAGACCCATATGAATGGAGAGTTCCAAAGAATAGCAAGGAAAGATAAGAAAGCCTTCCTGAGTGATCAGTGCAAAGAAATAGAGGGAAACAATAGAATGGGAAATAAAAGAATTTTCTCTTTTGAGAAAATTTCTCTCTTGAAGAATTTTCTCTTCAAGAAAATTAGAGATACCAAGGGAACATTTCATGCAAAGATGGGCACAATAAAGGACAGAAACAGTAAGGACCTAACAGAAGCAGAAGATATTAAGAAGAGGTGGCAAGAACACACAGAAGAACTATACAAAAAAAATCTTCATGACTTAGATAACCATGATGGTGTGATCACTCACCTAGAGCCAGACATTCTGGAATGCGAAGTCAAGTGGGCCTTAGGAAGCATCACTAAGAACAAAGCTAGTGGAGGTGATGGAATTCCAGTTGAGCTATTTCAAATCCTAAAAGATGATGCTGTGAAAGTGCTGCACTCAATATGCCAGCAAATTTGGAAAACTCAGCAGTGGCTACAGGACTGGAAAAGGTCAGTTTTCATCCCAATCCCAAAGAAAGGCAATGCCAAAGAATGTTCAAACTACTGCACAACTGCACTCATCTCACACACTAGGGAAGTAATGCTCACAATTCTCCAAGCCAGACTTCAACAGTATCTGAACCGTGAACTTCCAGATGTTCAAGCTTGATTTAGAAAAGGCAGAGGAACCATCTGTTGGATCATCAAAAAAGCAAGAGTTCCAGAAAAACATCTACTGCTTTATTGACTATGCCAAAGCCTTTGTCTGTGTGGATCACAATAAACTGTGGAAAATTCTTCAAAGGATGGGAATACCAGACCACCTGACCTGCCTCCTGAAAAATCTGTATGCAGGTCAAGAAGCAACAGTTAGAACTGGACATGGAAAAGCAGACTAGTTCCAAATCAGGAAAAGAGTACATCAAGGCTGTATATTGTCACCCTGCTTATTTAACTTATATGCAGAGTACATCATGTGAAATGCCAGGCTGGATGAAGCACAAGCTGAAATCAAGATTGCCGGGAGAAATATCAATAACCTCAGATATGCAGATGACACCACTCTTACAGCAGAAAGTGAAGAAGAACTAAAGAGCCTTTTGATGAAAGTGAAAGAGGAGAGTGAAAAAGTTGGCTTAAAACTCAACATTCAGAAAACAAAGATAATGGCATCTGGCCCCATCATTTCACAGGAAATAGATGGGGAAACAATGGAAACAGTGACAGACTTTATTTTTCTGGGCTCCAAAATCACTGCAGATGGTGACTGCAGCCATGAAATTAAAAGATACTCCTTGGAAGAAAAGTTATGACCAACCTAGACAGCATGTTAAAAAGCAGAGACATTACTTTGCCAACAAAGGTCCATCTAGTTGAAATGCAAGAAAAGTATGACCAACCTAGACAGCATATTAAAAAGCAGAGACATTACTTTGCCAACAAAGGTCCATCTAGTTGAAGCTATGGTTTTTCCAGTAGTCATGTATGGATGTGAGAGTTGGACCATAAAGAAAGTTGAGCACCAAAGAATTGACACTTTTTTACTGTGGTGTTAGAGAAGACTCTTGAGAGTCCCTTGGACAGCAAGGAGATCCAACCAGTCCATCCTAAAGGAAATCAGTCCTGAATATTCTTTGGAAGGACTGATGCTGAAGCTGAAACTCCAATACTTTGGCCACCTGATGCGAAGAACTGACCCATCTGAAAAGACCCTGATGCTGGGGAAGATTGAAGGTGGGAGGAGAAGGCAACGACAGAGGATGAGATGGTTGGATGTCATCACCAACTCAATGGACATGAGTTTGAATAAGCTCTGCGAGTTGGTGATGGACAGGGAAGCCTGGCGTGCTGCAGTCCACGGGGTCGCAAAGTGTCAGACACAACTGAGCGACTGAACTGAACTGATACTATTCTCCATAGTGGCTGTACCTATTTACATTCCAACCAACAGTGTACATTCCCACCCTTTTCTCCACACCCTCTTCAGCATTTATTATTTGTAGACTTTTTAATGATGGCCATTCTGACCAGTGCGAGGTGAAGCCTCATTGTAGCTTTGATTTCTAGTATTGTAGTTCTGTTTTTCTGTTATTGAGTTCTATGAGCTGTTTGTATATTTTGGAAATTAACCCCTTGTTGGTTGCATTGTTTGCGAGTTTTTTCTCCCAGTCCATGGGTTGTCATTTCCTTTGGTTGATGGTTTCTTTTATTGTGTTAAAGCTTCTAAGTTTGACTAGCTCCCATTTTTTTATTTTTGCTTTTATTTCTATTGACTTGGGATACTAAGAAAATATTGCTATGACTTATGCCAGAGAATGTTTCATCTATTCTTCTAGGAGTTTTATGGTGTCATGTCTTATATTGAATTCTTTAAGCCATTTTGAGTTCATTTTTGTTTATGGTGTGAGGGAGTGTTCTAACTTCATTAGTTTACATGTGGCTGTCCAATTTTCCCAACACCATTTGCTAAAGAGACTGTGTTTTCCCCATTGTATATTCTTGCCTCATTTGTTAAAGATTAATTGACAGTAGGTGTGTGGGTTTATTTCTGGGCTCTCTATTCTGTTTCATTTATCTATGTCTGTTTTTGTGCCAATAATACACTGTTTTGAATACTGTAGCTTTGTAGTATTGTCTAAATGCTTTGACCCTGAGAACTGAAGATTAGCCATGGTGAGTTTTAAAAATATAGGGCAGCCCATTCCCTCTGGTCATCTTTCTGCAGAATGTTCAAAACCTGATCCATACTATTCTATCATTGCCAAATACCCTTTCTGATGTGACTCCTGTGTTTCTTAGGACAAGTGGTTTGCTGGCTCTCCAAAATATTTTTTAATCAAAAGAAAAAGCCTTGAGTTTAAAGTCTGCCAATTTTCATGATATAAGTATTTTCCTTAGGGCCAATTTGAAGCTGCCAACATAAGATCAATTTCCTGAAAATGTAATCATCAGCCAGTACAAGCTAGTTTCAGCACACCATTGTGTAACACAACAAAACTCACATAAGATTTTGCCCAAGAATTCCTTTAGAAAGGATTCCTATAAACTCTCAGGAAAGCTGAAGACAGGCTATGCCCCAGAGACTTCCTATGAAAGACTTTATTTAATAATGACAACATTGCCCATTCTTAATACAGTGAGATTAGTGCTTACTACTCAATTTTTCAAAATTAAACAAAATTCATTACACATATGTGTTTAATATACATAGAAAAAAACAAATGTTTAAAACAAAAAGCAAGATAGCGATTATCTCTGATGTTGAGGGAAGGGGACACAAGTGAGGAGGATCCACACGGGGACCTGCTAAGGTATTGATGATGTTCTATTCTTAAGTCAAATGACATATATCTCAGTTCAGTTCAGTTCAGTTGCTCAGTCGTGTCTGACTCTTTGTGACCCCATGAATCGCAGCACGCCAGGCCTCCCTGTCCATCACCAACTCCTGAAGTTTACTCAAACTATGTCCTTCAAGTTGATGATGCCATCCACCCATCTCATCTCCTGTCGTCCCCTTCTCCCCATGCCCTCAATCCCTCCCAGCATCAGGGTCTTTCCCAGTGAGTCAACTCTTTGCATGAGGTGGCCAAAGTATTGGAGTTTCAGCTTTAGCATCAGTCCCTCCAATGAACACTCAGGACTGATCTCCTTTAAAATGGACTAGTTGGATCTCCTTGCAGTCCAAGGGACTCTCAAGAGTCTTCTCCAGCACCATAGTTCAAAAGCATCAATTCTTTGGCACTCAGCTTTCTTCACAGTTCAACTCTCACATCCATACATGACCACTGGAAAAACCATGGCCTTGACTAGGCGAACCTTTGTTGGCAAAGTAATGTCTGTGCTTTTTAATAGGCTATCTAGGTTGGTCATAACTTTCCTTCCAAGGAGTAAGCGTCTTTTAATTTCATGGCTGCAATCACTATCTGCAGTGATTTTGGAGCCACAAAAATGAAGTCTGACACTGTTTCCTCATCTATTTCCCATGAAGTGATGGGACCAGATGCCATGATCTTAGTTTTCTGAATGTTGAGCTTTAGGCCAACTTTTTCACTCTCCTCTTTCACTTTCATCAAGAGGCTTTTTAGTTCCTCTTCACTTTCTGCCATAAGGGTGGTGTCATCTGCATATCTGAGGTTATTGATATTTCTCCCGGCAATCTTGATTCCAGCTTGTGCTTCTTCCAGTCCAGCGTTTCTCATGATGTACTCTGCATAGAAGTTAAATAAGCAGGGTGACAATATACAGCCTTGACGTACTCCTTTTCCTATTTGGAACCAGTCTGTTGTTCCATGTCCAGTTCTAACTGTTGCTTCCTGACCTGCATATAGGTTTCTCAAGAGGCTAATTTTATTGTTATGCCTATGCTTTTTAAATGTGTAATATATATAATTATCATCATATATATAATATGTATTTAATAGTTTAAAATATTTAAGTAATAATGAAATAGAAAAAAAGGAAGAAAACACAAAAGAAAAATTATGTAGTAAAATAAAATACAGTAGAATATTTTTACATAATCTTCAGTTGGTAGGGCTTTCCTTAGCAAGACTCCAAACCCCAAATTCAAAAGATTTACAGGTTTGATTACAAAACAATTTTAAATTTCTGTCCAACAAAAGAAACATAAAGTTAAAAGACAAGAAACAGAGTAGGAAGGATGTTTTTCTATTATGTAAGAAAAGGATTAATACTTAATATATATGAAGGGTCCCTACAAATCAGTGAGAAAAAAACAACACATCAGCAAACAGTAAAGAATTGTCTGTTGTCAACAGACAACTCATAGAAAAAACTGCAAATATTAAACAGATGAAAAAGATTTCATATTGCTAATATTGGAGAAACAACAAATTAAACAATAATGAAATGCCAATTCTCACCCACTTTGTTGGCAAAGATAAAAAAGATTTATGATAGATATCCAGTGTTGGTGAGGGTGTAAGGAAGAAAGCCTCTCAAATACTATTGGTGAGAATGTACATTCTTCTTAGAGGACAATCTGGTTATACATCTAACAAAATATTAAATGCATTTTTCAACCCTGCAATCCCTCTTCTAGAGACTTAGTCTTCAGACACACTTGCATAGGTATACAAAGTAAATATTAAAAATAAAAATAAATTTCTATCCATAGAAGACAGATTAAATATATCACAAGATACCCATAATGGATCATATAATGGAATACATGCATGTGTTGAAAAAAGAAGACTCACGGACATGGAAAAATGCCTCTGGTTTACAGTTAGATTTTCCAAAAAGTGATACGCAGATCAATGATTTAATTTATCAAAAACTCTTTATGTGTATTTACATATATATAAATAACATTAAAATATCATATATATGCCTTTGTCTATATGTTTTTGTTTGCTTATATATTCTTTTTTCTAAATGCTTTTTAACAATTTACATATGGTATATAAAAGTATATCAAAAAGCATATACATATATGTGTATATATATAAGCAGAGAAAGTATTTTGAAAGAAATCACTAAACTGTTCATTATGGTTACCTCTTGTTGGGTAATGTAACTGGGTGGCAGCTGGAGAAAGATTAGCAATTATAACATTTAACTTCTGTATTGTTTGAATCTTTATCAGCATGTACCTGAAGATTTCTTGCACAAATATAATATAAAAATGCTAATGCTTGCATAGTTGGTGCAGAATTGTTTACAAAAAATATATTTGATAATGTTTAATTTAGTATAGCTTTGATTGGGACTTCCCTTAAAATAAAACAGATTACTTTTGTCAAATCAGCTTATGGATAATATGGGCTCACAAGCGCAATCACAAAATAGTATATCTCTGACTTCACTCCCATCTGCTCTGCGGAAGTTAAAAATAACTCTTCTTAAATTTTTCCCAAATATTTCTGGCATTAAGTCCCCAGAGGCTATCTCACATATGCTCTGTAAATGAATCTGCTTGCTGCCATGTGGTGCCTGCCATTTTCCTCCAGTAATGATGTCTCTGTTCCTTTCACCACCAAGAGTGGCTAATATGCCAACAATGCCTGTGAAAGGCACGTAAGCTGATGCCTGAGCTGAAGGTGCCAATGCTGTTTGTCAGAGACACTGAAGGTACCACTGCCAACAGAGCTACTGCCTTCAACAATGACTCTGCTAATGTTGCTGCCAGCATCACCATCACCTGGACAGCTCTCTTTCCCTCGCCCCCACATCCTATTTATGTTTAAGTCCAACAGATTCAAGCTCCACAACATATCTCAAATATGCCTTCCACTGTTATCACCCTGGCCCAAGCCACCATCATATCTGTGCTATTGCAAACACCCTAAGTACTCTCCCTGTTTCCATTCTGACATCAATATGATCCATTTTCCACTACAGTAATAAGAATGCTCATTTAAAATATAAATTAGGTCTTATCATTTCCCTACTGAAAACTATTCAGTGACTCTTCATCACACTTAGATTAAAATTCAGACTCTTAACCATGATTCACTGCACTGGACATCATCTGATCCCTGACTACTCTAGAACCCCATCTTGTGCTTCTCTCTCCTCAATCAAACCAGCCTCCCGGGCTTCCATGGTGGTCCAGTGGTTAAGAATCCACTTTACAATGCAAGGGACATAGTTTCAATCCCCAGTCCGGGAAGATCCCACATGCCACGGAGCAACTAAGCCCGCGATTATTGAGCCTGTGCTCTAAAGCCGTAACTACTGAGGCCATGTGCTGCAACTACTGAAGCCCATGCACCCTAGAGCCTGTGCTCTGCAACAAGAGAAGCCACCACAACAAGAAACCCGAGCACTGCAACTAGAGAAAGTCCATGTACAGCAACGAAAACACCACAGTCAAAAAATAATAATTTTTTTTTTTGAAAACTGGCCTCCTTTCTGTTCCTCAAACATACCAAGCTTCTCGAAATCCTTCAAGTCATTATACTTGCTGTTCTCTGTGCCTAGAATATTCATCCCCCTGCATTTTATGTGGCTGCCTCCTCCTTGTCATTCATACTTTACCTTAAATGTCTCCTCTGCAGAGAGCAACCTTCCCTGACCTATCAATACAAATGCCCACTCATTCTCTATCATATTACTCCATTTAATATTCTGCACCCTCTTTTGTTAGTCTATTTCTCAATATCTGACACGGGTTTTTTTTTTTTTAGCCCATTTCCACCAAAAAATTATGAGAATCCATGATCCAAGAGAGAGAGGACCTTGTCAATCCTGTTTGCCACTGTATCCTTAGCACCTAGACTAGTGCCTAGCACATAATATAGCTTTCAATAAAATTTTGCTGAATGAAGGAATCACCACAACCAATACTGCCAGTGTTGCTGTCAATGCTGGTAACCCCTTGTGTTCTTACTATCCTACTGAGTTTTAGAGGCCACTGTTATTTTAGCTTTTACTCTTTTGCAGCTCTTTAGACCTAGTCTCAAGTATGGCAATCCAGGGATAGCCATGGGTATAACTCCCTGGGGGCTAAATCCAGGGGCAATTTGATTGATAGAAACATATTGTACCCAGAACCCCTCTTCCCCTGCTTCATTTGTCAGTTTCCCTGACTCAGTCCTGTGTAGCTCTATGCTCTCATCCTCTAGAGCTACAGTTCTCCATCGTGGCTGTGCAAAGAATTACCTGAGGAAGTTTGATGCCTGGTCAGGCTCCACCCTCAGAGGTTCTGATTAATTGGTCTGAGATGCATCATAGGCAAAGGGATGTTTTTTAAGCTCCCTAGGTGATTCTGATGTGATATCCACTGTTTTGGAATAAAGTCTTTGACAGGAGCCTCCTTGAGTCCTCATAGAAATTAGATTCCTGGGAGGTCAATTTCAAATCCTCTTGAATCTCCCAGAATTACAACGAATGACATCTTTAGGCTCAATCTGAGATGCCTGAGGCCCCTGCTGCATAGATGTGCTGCCATACACTCAACTGTCAAAATTCAGAGAATCCATTTACTCCCACAGTTCCTATCATTTTGATGAGTATGAATCTAAGTTTTCTATCACTTGCTCTGATCACTTTTCAAATGTCTAGTCCTGTATATTCAAGTGCAGCCTTGCAATTCCTTCATGATTCTTCACCACCTCACATTCAACTCAACACTAAAATCAAGCACATGCCTCCCCAAACTGACTTCCCCTCTGACTTCTGTTCCTGTCCATGATGTTTTTCTTTTTTCCTCTCAAACTTTAAACTTTTTATTTTGTGTTGGGATATAACCAATTAACATGTTGTGGTAGTTTCAAGTAAATAGCAAAGGGACTCAGCCATATATATACCTGTATCCATTCTCTCCCAAACCCTCCTCCCATCCAGGCTGGCACATAACATTGAGCAGAGTTCCATGTGCTATACAGTCAGTCCTTGTTGGCTATCCATTTTAAATATAGCAGTGTGTACATTTCTTTTCCATGGCAATAGTCTTGATCCCTGTCTCCTATACAATGTCATGAACTTCCATCCATGCAGAGTACATCATGAGAAACACTGGGCTGGAAGAAGCACAAGCTGGAATCAAGATTACCGGGAAAAATATCAATAACCTCAGATATGCAGATGACACCACCCTTATGGCAGAAAGTGAAGAGGAACTAAAAAGCCTCTTGATGAAAGTGAAAGAGGAGAGTGAAAAAGTTGGCTTAAAGCTCAGCATTCAGAAAACTAAGATCATGGCATCTGGTCCCATCACTTCATGGCAGATAGATGGGGAAACAGTGGAAACAGTGTCAGAATCTATTTTGGGGGGCTCTAAAACCATGGCAGATAGTGATTGCAGCCATGAAATTAAAAGACGCTTACTCCTTGGAAGGAAAGTTATGACCAACCTAGATAGCCTATTAAAAAGCACAGACATTACTTTGCCAACAAAGGTCCGTCTAGTCAAGGCCATGGTTTTTCCAGTGGTCATGTATGGATGTGAGAGTTGGATTGTGAAGAAAGTTGACCACCAAAGAATTGATCCTTTGAACTGTGGTGTTGGAGAAGACTCTTGCAAGTTCCTTGGACTGCAAGGAGATCCAACCAGTCCAGTCTAAAGGAGACCAGTCCTGGGTGTTCGTTGGAAGGACTAATGCTGAAGCTGAAACTCCAATATTTTGGCCACCTCATGCAAAGAGTTGACTCATTGGAAAAGACTCTGATGTGGGAGGGATTGGGGGCTGGGGGAGAAGGGGACGGCAGATGAGACGGCTGGATGGCATCACTGACTCGATGCATATGAGTTTGGGTGAATTCCGGGAGTTGGTGATGGACAGGGAGGCCTGGCGTGCTGCGATTCATGGGGTCGCAAAGAGTCAAACACGACTGAGTGACTGAAATGAACTGAACTGAGTGAATACATAACCTTCCCAAAGTCCCTAACTATCCCTTCCCCCTGATAACCTTAAGTTAGTTTTCTAAGTCTGTGAGTCTGTTTCTATTTTGTAAGTAAGTTCATTTGTATCATTTCTTTTTAGATTCCACATATAAGGGATGTCATAGATATTTCTCTTTCTCTGACTTAACTTTACTTAGTGTGACACTCTCTAGGTCCATCCATGTTGCCACAAATGGCACTATTTCTTTTTTTAATAGCTGAGTAATATTCCATTGTATGTATGTACCATGTCTTTTTTATCCACTCTGTTGATGGACATTTATGTTTCTTCCATGTCTTGGCTATTGTAAATAGTGCTGCAATGAACACTGGGGTACTTATATATTTGGGGGGCATGCTTTCCTCTGCATATATGCCCAAGAGTGGGATTGCAGGGTCATATGTTAGCTCTATTTTTAGGTTTTTGAAGAACCTCCATACTGTTCTCCGTAGTCCCTGCACCAATTTACATTCCCACCAACAACACAGGAGGGTTCCCTTCTCTCCACACCCTCTCCAGCTTTTACTGTTTGTGGGGGTTTTGATGATGGCCATTCTGACTGGTGTGGGCTGATATCTCATTGTAGGTTTGATTTGCATTTCTCTAATAACTAGTGATACTGAACATCTTTTCATGTGCCTATTAGCCATCTGTATGTCCTCTTTGGAGAAATGTCTATTCAGGTTTTTTACCCATTTTTTAAGTGGGTTGTTTGTTTTGATGCTGTTTGTAGATTTTGGGGACTAATCCCTTATAGGTCACATCGTTCGCAAGTATTTTCTTCCAATCTGTAGGCTGCCTTTTTATTTTGTTTATTGTTTCCTTTACTGTGCAAAAGCGTTTGAGTTTAAGTAGGTCCCATTTGTTTATTTTTATTTCCATTATTCTGGGAGATGGATTCTCCCAGGCACATAACGAGAAACTCCACAATCCCATGCTTTCTTTTCCCATGTGTCCCCTCCAAGCTCCAAACTGATTTACCTCCTAAATATTTCTCACAACCATTTCTTCTGTTTCTTTTGTTTTAGTAGCTAAGTAGTGTCCAACTCTTCACAATCCCATGGACTGTAGCCTGCCAGGATCCTCTGTTCATGGGATTTCCCAGGCAAGAATACTGGACTAGGTTGCCATTTACTCCTCCAGGGGATCTTCCCAACCCAGGGATCGAACCCGAGTCTCTTGCACTGCAGCAATTTCTTTACCACTGAGCAATCAGGGAAGCCCCCATTTCTTCTACTTTATCCCTACTACCATGGCCTTAGACCAGACCCATAGGATTTCTCATTTGGATTTTTATAGTAACCTCCTAACAGGTCTCTCTGACCCAGTCTGGGGTTGTCTACTCCTTCCTTAAAACTGCCACCAGAATGAGCTTTCAAAACCCCAAAGCTGACCGTGATCATGGCAGTCCCTTGCTTAAAACCCTTCAAAAGCTCCATATATAATAAAGTATAAATATCCCTTTAGGGCCCTTTAAGATCTAGCTCTTTGCCTACTTCTCCAAACACATCTTTCTCAACCTGTTTTCTAGCTATGCTAAGATCTGATGTCTACAATCTTGAAGTTCCCCCATCTGTGTATTTCCTGTCTACCATGTCCTTCCTCCTCTTTATAACTTGGTAAGCTACTCATCTTTCAAAATTCAGCTATGGAGTTTCCTTCTCTTTTCAGGGAAAGACAGTCACTCTGGAACTGCCTGGACATCAGGATTTGTCAAAGCTCGTCTGGTGATTCTGACATGTACCAAGATTGAGAAGCACTGCCACCACATATCTCTAAAACTCCACTGTATTTCAACCAGGTATATCTGTCCTCCTTTCTAAACTCTAAGGTCTTTGGGGGAATAAGCTATGTTTTATTCAATTCTACAATCCTAGTACCTGTGGAGAAGAAATGAAGGAACAAGTGAATAAACCCTCCAATGATATAAAAACACAAGTTTCCACTAATATTTTTGTGTCATATGAGTCTCCTCTGTAAAAATATAAGCAAGTATTACATTATAAGAACATAGGAATTGGGGCTTCCCTGGCAGTCCAGCAGTTAAGACTCTGCACTTCCATTGAAGGGGGCAAAGGTTTAATACCTGATTGGGGAAGTTAAGATCTGGCATGCCACACAACACCCACTTCCCTGCTCCCCCAAAAAGAACATAAAAATCTTACTGCTGATTTAGACTAAATATTGTCACCAACAGTGTAAAAGAACATGACTGTCACTAACAACTACTTTAATCTGCTCAAAGATATACCTATCATAATTTTAGCTTCCTAAACTAATTTATTATTTAAAAAAAAACATTATAGAGGAAATAATAAGTCTCTTTAGAAGCTATTTATAATTGCAGCTAGCTCTATTTTGTGGGCATACATTTACTACTGGCATGCAGCAGCATTCCAGGGCCTGGTAGGAGAGGCAGTGTACAATGAAGCCACCTAAAATTTTCTTTTTTAGATAGAACTCAATCCTATGACCAAGGACAATTTATCCCCACAGCAGCTTCCCTAGATGCCTCCATTACACCATCACATTCTTATCAACAGCTGCTTAGCTAAAAAGTCCTGAGGACAGCTCATCCAGCCCAACACCAAAACTTGAAGATATTTCTGTGATTAGGAGAGAGAGTTGAGAGACCATAGAAATAGAGGACATCTGTTGTTGTCCTTCCACAATAAAGAAGACACCAAACAACTTGGACCTTCATCTGAGTATGAGTGCCTAAACACAATTTGGAGATTTCTGGCCCACGAGGAAATGTGAAGGCCTAACCGAGTTGAACTGACTGTAGTTCAGTTCATGAATTCTTTATTGCAAAATTCAGACTTAAATTGAAGAAAGTAGGGAAAACCCCTAGACCTTTCAGGTATGACCTAAATCAAATCCCTTATGATTATACAGTGCAAGTGACAAATAGATCCAAGGGATTAGATCTAATAGAGCACCTGAAGAACTATGGATGGACATTTGTGACATTGTACAGGAGGCAGTGACCAAGACCATCTCCAACAAAAAGAAATGCAAAAATGCAAAATGGTTGTCTAAGAAGGCCTTACAAATAGCTGAGAAGAGAAACAAAAGGCAAAGGAGAGAAGGAAAGGTATACCCATCTGGATGCAGAGTTCCAAAGACTAGCAAGAAGAGATAAAACCCTTCCTAAGTGATCAATGCAAAAAATAGAGGAAAGCAATAGAATGGGAAAGACTAGAGATCTCTTCAAGAAAATTAGAGATACCAGGGGAACAATCCATGCAAAAATGGGCACAATAAAGGACAGAAAAGGTAAGGACCTAATAGAACAAGAAAAGATTAAGAAGAGGTGGCAAGAACACACAGAAGAACTATAAAAAAAAGATCTTCATGACCACCCAGATAACCACGATGGTGTGATCACTCACCTAGAGCCAGACATTCTGGAATGCGAAGTCAAGACGGCCTTAAGAAGCATCACTACAAACAAAGCTAGTGGAGGTGATGGAATTCCAGTTGAGCTATTTCAAATCTTAAAAGATGATGCCTTAAAAGTGTGGCACTCAATATGCCAGCAAATTTGGAAAACTCAGCAGTGGCCACAGGACTAGAAAAGGTCAGTTTTCATCCCAATCCCAAATAAAGGCAATGCCAAAGAATATTCAAACTACCACACAATTGCACTCACCTCACACGCTAGCAAAGTGATGCTCGAAATTCTCCAAGCAAGGCTTCAGCAGTATGTGAACCGAGAATTTTCAGATGTTCAAGCTGGATTTAGAAAAGGCAGAGAAAACAGAGATCAAATTGCCAACATCCATTGGATCACAGAAAAACCAAAAGGGTTTCAGAAAAACATCTACTTCTGCTTCATTAACTATGCTAAAGCCTTTGATTGTGTGGATCACAACAAACTGCGGAAAATTCTTAAAGAGATGTGAATACCAGACCACCTGACCTGCCTCCTGAGAAATCTGTATGCAGGTCAAGAAGCAACAGTTAGAACTGGACACAGAACAACAGACTGGTTCCAAATCAGGGAAGGAGTACGTCAAGGTTGTATATTGTCACCCTGCTTATTTAACTTATATGCAGAGTACATCATGCGAAATGCCGGGCTGGATGAAGCACAAGCTGAAATCAAGATTGCCGGGAGAAATATCAATAACCTCAGATATGCAGATGACACCACTCTTACAGCAGAAAGCGAAGAGGAACTAAAGAGCCTTTTGATGAAAGTGAAAGAGGAGAGTGAAAAAGCTGGCTTAAAATTCAACATTTAGAAAACTAAGATCATGGCATCCGGTCCCATCATTTCATGGCAAATAGATGGGGAAACAATGGAAACAGTGACAGATTTATTTTCTTGGGCCCCCAAATCACTGCAGATGGTGACTGCAACCACGAAATTAAAAGATGTTTGCTCCTTGAAAGAAAAGCTATCACCAACCTAGACAGCTTATTAAAAAGCAGAGACATTATTTTGCCAACAAAGGTGCATCTAGTCAAAGCTATGGTTTTTCCAGTAGTCATGTTTGGATGTGAGAGTTGGACCATAAAGAAAGCTGAGTGCCAAAGAATTGATGTCTCCCACATCTCCATCATTGGCAGGCAGGTTCTTTACCACTGAGCCACCTGGGAAGCCCCTAAGGAGGACTGTTTGACAATAAAAATGGCAAATATTCTTCCTATTTTCAGGACTTAAAGGGTAAGCATCTTGTTTTTTAACTTAAAGCTTATTGGGGTTGCAGATAGGATGAAATGGATCTGGACAGCCTCTAATGGGCTCCTCATTTTTTCTCTACTGACCAACTCTCTTGGTCTATTTCAGACACAAGTAAATTTAAAGCACTGAGAGGAAAAATTGAGGAAAAGTTATTTACATTTGTGGTGATGGCAAAGTATTGCTCAGGCTTCCTTGATGGCTCAAATGGTAAAGAATCCACCTGCCAATGCAGAGGTAAGAGACACAGGTTTGATCCTTCTGTCAGAAAGATCCCCTGGAGGAGGAAATGTCAGCTCACTCCAGTATTCTTGCCTGGGAAATATCATGGACAGGGGAGCCTGGTGGACTATAGTCCATGGGGTCTCAGAGAGTCAGACATGACTGAGCGACTAACACTTTTTCACAAAATGTTGCTCAACTTTCCACTGGTTGAACCACTAAGTAGGTCCTTCCAGTATTCACTGCTGCTGCTGCTGCTGCTGCTAAGTCACTTCAGTCATGTCTGACTCTATGTGACCCCATAGACAGCAGCCCACCAGGCTCCACTGTCCCTGGGATTCTCCAGGCAAGAACACTGCTAATACTCCCTATAACACAGGGGAGTGCCAACAGTCCCTAGACCCTGACCACGAAGTCTAGTTTTTCTAATTAATTTTCCCTACTTCTACCTTCCAGACCCAGATTACAATATAAGCTTTAATTTCCTTTTTGGTCTTTAAGGAGTTAAACTCCTTTGTTATCTGACCTTCAACAGACATGAGTTTTGACTTCAGCTTGAAACAGCATTAACTTCCTGACCACTTCTCATCACGCAACTGGTTAGCTTCCCTCTGGCTGCTCCCAGGATGTCCTCTATCTCTTCCTCCCGGCTTGTGACAAAAGCCCTGCTCCCACACTGTTCTTGGTCCCTGTCCCCAGGACTAGAGCATCCTGAGTAGTCTGCCATTTCTCTCTATTGCTTCTCTTCAGATTCTCCCTGGCTGCTGTACTTTCTGGCATTCATCATATATTCTGTATCCAGTGCTCTTGAGCTTCTTTTTGACTCTGGCCATCCTCCACTTTCTGTCTCCTCTCTTTCTTTCCCACTTTTGGATTTTGGATTTGTTTTTCACAAGTTTACCCCTAGGTATTACCTACCTACTATGTGAGGTTCCATTTCCTTACTTTCCTATAGTTCAATCTTTCCCTCATTCAGGCTTGAACAATACACATCTTCAAAAGTACCTCCCAGGGGATTTATCTGGTGGTCCAGTGATTGAGAATCCACCTTGCAATGTAGGGGACACAGGTTCCATCCCTGGTCAGGGAACTAAGATCCCACATGACAGAGCGCAACTAAGCCTGAGCATAGCAACTACTGAGCCCATGTACTCTAGGGCCACAACTAGAAAGAGAAGCTTGTGCAGCCCACTGAAGAGCCAACGTGGCCAAAAATAATTTTGTTTTAAAAAAAGTACCGTCCTACACACACTAATTGCCATTAAACATTTACATATACCTAAGATTCTTATATTTATACTTTCTTTAATAGTCCCATTTTTAGACCTCCCTTCCTCAATTACAGTCACTTTGAAGAAGGCAGGTATTTTTTCCTATAGATGTCTCTGAGTGTTTATGGCTAGAATCCTGAGTCTGATGACCAAATATGCAAATATAATGTGACACTCCCTCAAATAGATCTTGCTTAAGGTGTTATCTAAGGACTACCTGCATCACAGTCACTTGAGGGAAGCTTAAAATGCTAATTTCAGGGGCTTCCCAGAAATCAGAATTCAGTAGGCCTAGGATGAAGTTCCAGGATCTATATTTTAAGCAGCTCCCTAGAAGAGTATATAGTTTGAAAACCACTGCAGTAAGACATGTTGCTTACACAACTTTCCTTACTTACTTTATTTATATATTTTATTTTGGCCACGCCACACAGCTTGCAGAATCTTAGTTTCCTAACCAGGTATTGAACCCATGCCAATGGCAGTGAAAAACAGATAGTGCTAACCACTGGACCACCAGGGAATTTCCAGCTATCTTTACTTTAGGTATTACAATCTTGACCATGGTCATCAGGTTATATACCTATAACAGTATGTAGAGTTCTTTAACTTGGGGCTTTATGAAGACAGCAAAAATATCTGTTGAGAATAACTGAAGCTGAACTGAACTCTAACAAGAACCATATACTTACTCATTCATACACAATACACACACATACACACACATACATTCTGCTTGTTTATTTACTACATATATTTAGATTTAAAAAAACTACAAGGGTCTATGGCAGGTTTTGATATCAATCTCCATATTCTCCTTTCTAAGGAACTATATACATTTCCCTTCTAGGATCCAAGGATCACTGTCTATCTGCCAAGTTATTTTCCCATGCTGACTGACCTGTGAGATCCAATTCTAGCTTCAGGGTGCTTCTTAGGAATCATGTGTACTTGCTCTAAGTATGGAAAATTAAATGATTTCTATGTTAAGCTTTACATCCTTCCAACGTGTTCTGTGAACAGCTGACTACCTAGTGTATTAGTTAACTGGAATTGGCAATGTGTGTGTGTTTAGTCACTCAGTCATGTCTTACTCTCTGTGACACCATGGACTATAGCCTGCCAGGCTCCTCTGTCCATGGGATTTTTTCCAGGAAAGAATCCTGGAGTGAGTTGCCATTAACCTCTGGAGGATCTTCCCGACCCAGGGATTGAAACTGCATCTCCTGCACTGCAGGCAGATTCTTTACCTCTGAGCCATCGGTGAAGTCCCAGATTTTGCAATACTTTCAGTGAATGTCTAATCTGATTGTTCCAAAACAGAGGCAGTGGGGAGGCAAGGGGATATAAGAAAATCAGCTGATGTGTGCCCTCTATCCAAGATGGATGAGCTTTTGACAAGACTCATTTTTGTGGACAGGATAGTAAATTCAGGTTGAGAATTACTGGGCTAAACAGCATTCTGCATCTATATTCTCTGGAATAGTAGGAGTTTCTTATTTTTTTTAAATCAGTGTTTTTCAAGGTAAGACAATAGGAGATGCACTTTCAATACATTTTGCTGGAAAAGCCACTTATGGTTTTGAATCTAAGCTGAAAACAAATTCTCCTATTTTTCTCACTAT
This sequence comes from Capricornis sumatraensis, assembly GCF_032405125.1. NCBI lineage: Eukaryota > Metazoa > Chordata > Mammalia > Artiodactyla > Bovidae > Capricornis > Capricornis sumatraensis. The sequence continues at coordinate 25,368,416 of NC_091092.1, forward strand.
GTAACTCTTCCTTTATAACACCATAAACACCCTCCATGACCATCCCAACTCTTAGCCTTTGGGTGGCATCAGCTCAGGATATTACTACTTAATCACTTCTTTCCTTCTATCCTTTGGTCTACAGAATGACTTTTAGATTTACAATGGGCATCCTCAGAAACTGACGGGATCTAGAGTCTTTCCCAGGGTGGTATGAAATATGACTTAGACTCTGAGTATTCCACATATGGTGTATGACCAGAGGAAATGGGTTTCTGTTACTAGCCTCACTGACATTCATCCCTCAACCAAAATGATGGACATTGAATAGCTGTTCACTAAACAATATATACCCAAACGAGGAAGACTTAGATTCCAATCAAAGAAATGACTAACCCCTTCTTAGACAAAGGTTATGGCTCCTCAGTAAGAAAGTAGCTCAGTTTCAAATAAATTGAATCTCCACACTTCCTAGGCAGACTAGCTATCCTTACGCTCTTCTGGAAAGAAAGGAGTCTCACCTCCTACCCAGTTTTTGATCTACTTTCTGCAATTCTCTAGTCCAGAAAGTGTCTGCTTTAGGATATGGTGCTGGTACAAGTAATTATATCACACTACCTGATCCAGGGCCTCAAACTTCTTTATTCTTTTGAAAATACGATAAATCTCGTAAAAACACATCCACCACAACTAAGCAATGGCCTAATTGATATAAACCTAGAAGCAGAGCTTCTGTATCATCAGTTTTACTTTTCACCTGGAAGACTGCCTCCATGATAACTGTACAGATCTTAATCCACCTATCCAAACATCTTTCTGTGGAACAGAATTGAATTGAGGTAATATAGAAAAACAGATGGCCAAAGAAGTACCTCTAGTTTCGCACATCTTAAAATAAGTAGATAGATAGATAGACCGATAGATAATAATAGACAGGTATGATAGATAGAATATATTCTTTTAAATTCAGGGCTGATGGTTGAGATAGTGGGAAAATAACAGCCAGTAAGGATATGTCAGCACTGATTCAGAATAAAAAAGGAAGCTCTGAAGATGGCTTTGGATCACTACTGGTTCCTAGTAGTTTTAAAGGGCCAGTCAAGTGCAAGGGACAAAGAAGACAAATCCTTGGAGGCAAGCAAGTTTAGCGGTTAGATCAGGCGCACACCATCCCTTTCCTTCTCTGCTTATAGTCAGACTCCCAAAGGGTGATGCTCTTAATGGGTGAATGGGGGCAAAACTACCACCCAGAGGCAGATGGTAGACATAGGTGCTTGTGCTGGTTTTGACTCTGAATATAAGAGACAGACAGAGAGAAATTCCCTTCAGACATCATAACCCCAGGCAGCTCTGGGTCCAGAAATCATATGGGTCCAGAAATCTATGGCCAAAACATCTCATACGAGAAATTTAGCTTAAAACAGTTGTGGATTGGCAATATTCCTGGGTGACTAGTAGAAGCAAATGCAACTCTCCTCTAGAAGAATTCACTTTAAACCCAGGTCTCAGTCTCCAAAGAAAAAGTTCCAAGGAACACATGTTCACAAATAAATATCATAATATACACAAGGGAAAATATGAAAGACAGGTAAAGACATATGGAGGATATAATGAGAAAGATCAACAAGCATCTAATGGAAGTCCTAGAAGGAAATATTAAAAATAGTAAGAAAGAATGGCTAAGCATTTTCCAAAGTTAGTGAAATATACAAATCTTTACATTCAGGCCACCCTTAATGAACTTGCTCACTCTACTAAACTTATTAGGCTAATATCAACCCTTCATTTGCACACATGACAATCCTGGATAGACTACAATTAGAGTGTCCATTCATGTCACCTTCAAAAGAAGCAAAGGCAATTGAGTACAGTTGCTTGAATAAGCCTTATGGTTTATCTTTCAGAATACAAGAAGTAAGATTATGTATAGTCAATGCAGATCTTTCCTTCAGAGTCTAAAGTGGTAGGTGAGCTCTGTTAATCCTAAGTCCTAGTGTGACCATTCCGCAATCTCCAAAAGAAAAAAAAGAGAAAAGTTTGCATTTTGATGCAGAATACTAGGAAAAGCATAAATTTGAGGGTCAGGTACATCTAAGTTCAAATTCTGACCCTGCTACCATGCTTCAGGTCCCTTCCTATAAAAAAATTTTTTTAAAAAACAACACAGTGGGGAAAGGTTAGAGAATTGAATCACTGAGATAACATGTAAAATGCCAGCCAGATCACTGGCACAGAACAACAAATGAATATTTCCTTTTCATCCCCCATCCCTCTACTTACATCATGACTTTCAGACTTTTGTCCAAGACTAAGATCAGCTCCATGATTAGTTTTTAAACAAATTTCCTACTTTTGACAAAATGGCCATTTTAGTTATAAAACTTTGTTAAACTTTTGAAAACCTAAAATTATGTCCACTATTTCTCAACTTAAAGAAGTATATGGACAGGCTGGGTATAAAGATTGAAGAGATATTGACCAACCAGAACGGCCAGCCAATGTGACCCAGGTGGATAGGATGACTGAAGTAGGAAAAAAGATCTGCCAAAAAGATTTCAAGCCCATAACTTAGCACTAACCAGGGAATATTGGAAGACTGTGATCAAGGCAGGCTGGAGAAGGCTGGTAACCAGAAGTTTAGGCTTCAAAGATGAGGAATATAGGCAAAAGCCATAAATGAAAAGCTAGGGATTTAATTATTCAGGGACTGAGCAATGACCGCTAGAAGTTCAATTCCCAGATCATCTGGGTTACATGTGTCAGAGTTCAAGTTTAGGTGACAGAGATGAAAAGCTCATCACAGAAGGACTAAACTATACCACTGTTAACCTACTAATAATACAATGCCTAGCACATAGCAAGCCCTCTGTTGAGTGAATGAATGATCAAGCAACCACAGTAAAGCCAGATAAAAATACTGGAAGGTCAGTAGTAAGATTAACATTGAAAGTAAGGTTAAATTCTAAAGGCAAGCAGGTTCACTCAGTGGTTAAAGACCACAGAAGAAAGGGAACCAGACAGTCCCTAACATCACATGGGCAGCAAGACTGCTGAGGTTCTAGAAAATATTTACAAACGGGGTTGAATTTTAGGTGTACTGTGTGTGTTAGTGTACGCGAAGCAAGATACTTCTTTCATATTTTAAATTCATTTAACGGCTTTTTCTTTTTTCTGAACTCACTGTTTTTTCTTCTGTTACATCACACCATAATGTTCATTTCCAGGGTGACATTTATTCCCCAGTGCATTCAAGGACTTCAGAGAGCAAACAGCACCTGCTGATATGTTACACTTGTTTTTCCAGGACCTACCTAGATTCGTGGTTCTCAACTGGCAGAGGGAAGATAAGGATATTTATCCCTGGAGTAGTTTTCTACTGTTTCATAACAAATTACCACAAACTGAATGGCCTAAAAAAAAAGACATATTTGTTAGCTCATAGTTCTGTAAATCAGAAGTCTGGGTACAGTGTGGCTGGGCTCTCTGCTCAGGGTCAAGCGTGGCTGAAATCAAGGTGTCAGCTAGGCTGCTTTCTCATATGGAGTTTGGGGTCCTCTTCCCACCCCATTCAGGTTATCAGCAGAATTCATACCCCTGCAGCCAGAGGACTGAGGTCCCCATTTCCTTACTATCAGCAGGGAGCTACTCTTGATTCCTAGAGGCCACATTTCACATGTCTTGGCCCCCAAAGTCAGCACACAGTATCGATGTTTGCTTTCTTTTTTTTTTCCTAGATGTTTGCTTTCTCCCAAGCCTGCCAGAGAGTATTTCTCTGACTTCCTTTTCCCACTAGTTAGAGAAAACTCTGCTTTTAAGGGGCTCATGTGATTAGGTCAGATTCACAAGTATCAGCCCTGTATCTTAAAGTCAACTGATTTGGAACTTTAATTACATCTGCACAATCCCATCATAACAGCAGATGGATTAGCACTGAATTAAATAACTGGGAGAAGACGTGTGTATAGACGGAACGAGGCAGTCTTGGAGGTCTAGCTTAAAATTCTGCCTACCCTAAACCCCAATGTTGGGATGTTTCTATTTAGATAAATACCATAAAAATGGGAAAAAAAGAAATATCAACCAGGTGCTTTAATTTTTGTAGCAATATTACTATTTCAGACAGTTCTCTCATTAACATGGCTCATTTGCTATAAGATAGTAAACTCGATTAAACTGTATATGCACACACACACACATGCGCACATTAGTCTGACTGATATTTCTATGTAAATATTTGCCACCAGATTATTTCACCAATTAAAAATACATATATATGTATGAATGTATATATTCTTTTTCTTCCATGAAAGAAAAATAAAAGATCTCTTCCTCAGATTTTGACCTGGAGTGAATTTTTGAAGCATAAAGTTCATATGTCTTAGTTTCTCTTTCTTTAGATTAGGTCATATATTACTAATTACTGTTTTGAAAAACAAAATTATTCTTAGCCCATATTATTTAGAAGTGAATCTCTAACATTATACTTTGCTTCTAGAAGCTCCACATCAGTGCATCATTTCACAGTTGCTTTAGAAATTATCATTGCCATTCTCTTTGTCAGGCCTGCAGTGTAGAAAACATGATTTTTACCAGTAGAATAATTACACTCCAAGATTTTCTTTGTATTTTTTCCAAGTTCATTTTCTTAGTGGCACTTATTAAACTGTTCCAGAAGCTAAGTGTGACACATGTAATACCTTATATTGGAAATGAATCTCAGATTTTCATGTGTAAGTCTACCTTGTATATGATTGGTTATATATTTTCTTTTAATATTTCCCCTCATTTACACAGTAACACATATTCATTGTAGAAAACTGAGTCATTTTATAAAGGTACAAATAACCATAAATTTCATTATTATTTTAATCAACAACCAAAGACAATCACCATTAATCATTTGGGAACACTTCCAGAACTCTCTTCGCTTATATACACATATAGATACATAAATAAATAATTTTTGTAAATGGAATTATTCTTCATGCAATTATTTCATAACATCCGTTTTCACTTAACACATTATCAGTTCCTGTCATGTCAATGAATATAGAGACTTACTCCTTAACAACTGGCGGTTAGCACATTGTTCTTGTCTGCTAGTAACCCTTTCTTGGAAAAAACATCCATTGCATACTCCATGTGGTCCTAGTAAGAAAGATGATCAGAGTAGTCTCTCCCTACATGGTGTGTGGCAGGGAATCATTTGACCCATGCCTGAAAACTCAGAGTCTCTATTCCCTTAGCTACAGGGGTTTCCTAAGACCAATCAACATAGACCCTGAGATTTAATATATCAACACTAGGAGAGAGAGAGTCTTACTTCCTTTAGGATTGAGGATTATTAAGACAGTATAAACCAATTGCCTACAGTCATCTTTGCTGACAACAAAAAGGAATCTGTCTGTGATAGGAAAATTGAAGTCTAAGCACAAAAGAAGCAGAGATAAGCAAAGATGAAAGAGAAAGTTTTGAGCTATCTTAGACCCTGGATCCCACTATGCCTGAAGCTACTTCATCTGGACTACAGTCAGTGTTGCTATAATACAACACAGGCTTTCCCCAAAATTACTGCACTATGCAAAGTTGTTCAGGAAAAATCACAGGGCTTATGGGGGAAATGGGACTAGTTGTACAAGATTTAAGAACTTTGTCATGGACACATATTCAAAAAAGGTATGAACTTAATGAAAATGATAGCACAGTTTTACACACTAACTGGTTACGAAATACAAAAATACTACAATAAACATGGTGGTTTAGTTTGAAAAAGACCTGAAGCTTGCTTATGGAAATGGTTATCAGAAGGGTTGCAAGTTATGAGTTAGTGTGAGGTGACAGATGGACAGTTATCTGAAATCAGGTGGAAAGCTGCAACACTAGATGCGGATGGGTATGACTCAAAACATACAAAGAAGTGAGGCAACTGAAAACATACAAAGAAGTGAGGCAACTGGTAGGTGTCTGAGGTCTATGTGTGCATTTTGTATACTCCTCTGCAACTTGATTCATCTGGGTTTAGTTTTTTGTTTTCACCTAATGTTTCTGGCTGACAAAACTGAACATAAAATGCAAAATTCATCTTACACTTAAATTGTTCTCTAATACATTAGTCACAAAGGAACAGACAAGTGTTAGAGCAGTCTGTACTTGACTATGTAAGTGAATAAATTCCCTTTTTTGGTTTAACATAATTCCAGTTAGCTTTCTTCCAGGGTCCTGAATAGTAATAGATGGCTAAAAAATATTTCATTACACATCAGTAACACATTTTAAGTTCCAGGCTGGCTTCTCTGTGTCTCTTGACACATTTCTAGACTCCTTCTCTACTTTCAGTTCTTGTGTGCTCAGAGATTGAAAATTCATTTTAATATTAACATAAACCATCATTAAGAAGGTGAAGTGGTGACTTCCTTGGTGGTCCAGTGGCATTAAGACTTCACCTGCTAATGCAGGGGGTGTAGGTTCAATACCTGTTTGGGGAGCTAAGATTCCACATGCTTCACAGTCAAAAAACATAAAACCAGTCCAGGTTCGATGCATGATACTGGATGCTTGGGGCTGGTGTACTGAAACAACCCAAAGGGATGGCACGGGGAGGGAGGAGGGAAGGGAGTTCAGGATGGGGAACACGTGTATACCTGTGGCAGATTCATGTTGATGTATGGCAAAACCAATACAATATTGTAAACTAATTAACCTCCAATTAAAATAAATAAATTTATATTTTTAAAAAAACCATAAAACAGAAGCAATATTGTAACAAATTCAATAAAGATGTTTAAAAAAGAAGGTAGAATGGACCTGAAAAAGGCATAAAAATTCAAAATCAAAAGATTTTTTAAATTTTACTATTATAATCTGTAACACAACTGACTTTTCAAACAAATGATTGAAAGTTGATGATTACAGAATTTAATCTTGGCCCTGACAAGTTTTGGCCATTTTCAGAATGATTTTTCCTATGGATTCTGCTACTTTAAAATCCATAAAAACTCTCATGGTGATTGCAATATTAAATCTTGTCATGTAAATACTATAGCTCAAATCACCTAACCTTGTACATAAAAAAGTTTTTCCCTGGGTTATCACTTTAGCTCTTGTTTATGCAAAGGCCTACATGCATTACAGTTTTATCACTGATGTTCTAGGTGATTACTCTTGGAGATGGAGCAAAATTGGCCCCAAAGATACTGCCATTTTGTATTCTTGACAAGAGAAGAGAGCCAGTATTCCATACCACAGACAAGTTCTTTCATACCCTGGCTGTGACTTTAGCTTTTGAAATCCCTAAGCAGGGTTTATGCTATGCAGATAAGGAGGCATAAAAAGTTTCCTTAAACCCATCAGCCTTAGATCTGTGTAGTTTTTATAGTCATTGGAAATGAGCCACTCAACTCTGCTCTGAAAGCAGACATAAACAATATATAAACAAGTACGGCTGGTTATGCTCCAATAAAACCTTCTTTACACAAACAGACAGCAGGACAGATTTGTCCAGAGTTCTGGTACCGCAATCTGCCAAAGCCTGCTTTGGACCAATAGTTTTCACTTTTTTTTTTTTTTTAATGGAGCCTTGCAGCAGTCTCTTGAGAGTCAAGGAAGGCCAAGCAGGCAGAAACCTGAATTATCCCTGCTTCAACTATAATAGTTTTTATTTTTATGATATGTGGACCCTTGTATGAAATCAGGTTTGATTAAAGAGTTTCATTTCTAATAAGGAGAAAACCTTTAAAACCACAGCCTTGGACTAAGCCTAAAATCTGCTGCCTTAAAACTCAAGAACAGGTGTTTAAGGCAAAACAAATATACCTTTTGATATCTTTAAAAAGTGATCATAGGTGGTACACATGTGTTTTGATGTTTCCAGAAATTCACTTTCTCATAAAATTGATAAAAGCATTTAAATAGATAACTTGAACAGCTCTAAAAATGTTACTGGATTATCATTCCTATTTCATTTCAGCTTTCTCTAAACATAATGTTTAAGGTACCTTAAAAGGTCCAAGAGAGGTGGTATGAAATAATGAAAAAAACACCAACTTAGGAGACTGTATTTTCCTCCATTGCTAGATTTTGAGCTCCTGGGAAACAGGAAGTAAATTGTCTTCGTCTTTGAATTATGCTCAGCACCTAGAACAGAACATGACATTAAGTTTTAAATTTTAAGGCAAATGTAAATTCACTATTACATAGCTAGGAAGAAAATAAATTCAGGTAGTTTATTTATTTATATCTTTCCATAATCCATAAGGGAAAAAAGCATATCTTTCCTGATTGTATGCTAAGTTGCTTCAGTCATGTCCAACTCTGTGCAGCCCTATGGACTGTAGCCCACCAGGCTTCTCTGTCCATGGGATTCTCCAGGCAAGAATACTGGAGTGGGTTGCTATGCCCTCTTCCAAGGGATCTTCCTGACTCAGGGATTGAACCCTGGGTCTCCTGCATTGGCAGGCGGGTTCTTTACCATCAGCACTACCTGGGAAGCCCCTTATAGTGAGCAACAAAATAAAAAGCTTGTACTTTGAGATATATTTTTAAACCTAGAAAATTAGCATGTTTAAAACACATAAAAGCTAATAATTGGGTCCACAAATCCCTTATGTGCACTTCTTAATTACAAAAAGCTCTGGAAGCCAAACATTTTTGTTTTGTATTTTTAGTGACTTATTTGACAGTCAATTTAGTCTAACCTAAACTTATCTGACAGTAGTAGCTGACCTGAACTGAAGGTGGCTACTTACTGGTGTTTATCTACCCCTTATGAATAATCATATGGTTTGCTGCAAGAAATATTACCCTATTTGATTATGCAGTGTTTGCCCTCAACTCCCTAGAGTGTTAAAGAATACATAGTATATGGCATTCGGTTTTACACAAACTCGCCAGACAACCCCAGATCTTTTCCTGGTAGCTTTCCACGTAGGAATCCAGAATCCCATTCCAGCCTCTCTGAGGCCATGACCCCGGTCCCAGTTGCTTTTCTGCCGCCATCTTGAGCAACAATTGTGCAAACAGTTCCGAGTGCCTTCCTGTCATGGCAGTTGGAAAATTAAATGTTTCCCGATTATATATAAAATCAGCATTATCATTTTGATGGTCAATGATGCGTTAACAAAGAACATCTTAGTTTTTTATAAGCACCTTTCTATTTTCATCACTGGACACGGCAGTTGAGGATCAGAATTAAGTTACAAGCTCTTATCCTTGCAACGGAATCTGCTCAATATATTTACCATTTGACTGATGCACATATTGACCAGTATGTAAGAATTTCTCTCCCGTTAAGTGTGGGCAACAATAGTTATCTGTAAAGAGAAAGTAACCGGAGGCCCTACAGTGGCTCAGCTCCAGCAACAAATCCATCATTACTCCATCGAACTGACACACTCCCCACTATCTCTCCTGGACCCCACCCTCTGGCCAGCAGGATCCTATCTAGAGATCTCAATTAGAGATCTTGTACTAAATAGCACAGGTTATGCCCCATAACGCTAGAGGAGGTGGACCCGCCTACTCCCTAGGGTTTGGGAATCTGGGCTTGGATAAATTATATCGACAAAAATTTAAACCACAATGCCAACTTATCCCGACACCATTTCCTCATAAGAAAAACAGCAAACTCCAAATCACCCCTCTAAAAATGCCTCTGTTTAGAATTGCAGAGTTAGTGAATGGGACACTCTGCCGGACCCCACCTACATCAGGCGCGCTCCCACAAAGTCGGGGGACAGCGTAGCTCAGGCGTAGGCTCTAGACTCCTCCCCTCAGAACACTCACCCCCACCCTTCCCCACTACTTCCGGCCCTCACCGAACGCCCTCAACAGCGCTTGCGCCGTTTTGATAGGCTTCTAGAGTACAAAAAATCTGAGCTCTGCCTCGCAGGAACCGCCCCCGCCTCCTCTTCGCCCCACCCACGCCCCACCGGCCCCTCCCGAAATCTCGCGAGGGTAGGTGCGCGTCCGTGTTTTGCGGGCAACTGGCTCTCCCAGCAGCTGTAATTGCCGCTGCGGGAGATATTGGAGCTGCTGTCGTCCGCGCGCCCGCCCTCCCCCACTGAGGAGAGCCACCGCCTCTTTCGCTCTCTTCACACACCTATCGCCGGGAGCGGCGGCAGCAACAGTCCACCGCCGCCTCCTCAGACGGCCGCTCTGCCGGTTATTGCCTCAGTCCGGCACTTGCCGGCGGCCCCCTGTCCAGCTCCTCTCTTCAGATCGTCTGCTCCCTCCTCATCCTCCCCGGGACCCACCTCCCCACGGTTCGCCGGTGTGGAGGACGACGAGGAGGAGACGAGAGTCACCCTCCCTCCAGGCGGCGCCGGCCCCCTCACCCGCGGGTGTGTCCTATAAATGGCGTCGGAAAGCGACACGGAGGAATTCTTTGATGCCCCTGAAGATGTGCACCTTGAGGGCGGCGACCCTACCGGGTAAGTAACCGGAGCCCTGGCCCAGAAGCCAGGCGTCCCCGTCTCCTGACTTCCCCTGTGCCTTCCCCCCTACACCCCTTCCAGGTCCCGTCGCCGCAGCCCCTCCGTCTCCCTCGGCTACTTCAGAGTGAGTTCCGGGGAGGGCAATCGCCCACCTCGGGCAAACCCCCCTCTTGGCCCTGGTAAACGGCCCCCGGGCTTCTCTCGGAGCCGCTTTCTCTTGTCCAGCTTTCTGCGAGGTGGGACAGTTTACGAGCTCGAGAACCAGAGATGTGTATTTGAGGGTTTCAGAGCTTACCTTGAAACATCCGTTTTGGCCTTGGGGGCCATAGATTAAAGGAGCGGTAACAGGAATTGCAGTGACGGGTTTTTTTGTCTTCTTTTGCCGCTAACTTACCTATCCGATTCAGGTGTCTCTACTTCTCCCTATTTGCTGTCCTCTTTTGGTTGCACAAAAAGAAAAGGAGCGGAGCGAGGGGAGGGGGAAGACTGGATGTTTACTTAGGAAAGTCCTCTAGCTGATGTACTCTAGATCTACGGTGTTTTATTAAAATAGCACCTTGCCATGAGGCAGAGGAAATCGAAGACGAGGTCCTTTACAATTAGCGAGACTGCGGTCTTAAAAGAGTTGCCGTACAGAACTGTGTACAACCGACTACAGCGATACAAACAAGTGCTGAGTAATCTGTGGTTGGAAGGAGAGCCACAGCTTTGTGCTCTTTATCTAATTCTGCAAAATGTTTTAGTGGTGATTAATAGGGAGATTCTGAGTAGGAACTACAGTAGTTGGAATGCTTCGCTTGCCTGGGACTTCTACTGACCCACTCCCGACTCTTCCGAGTTGGAATAATGTTTAAAGCGAGTTCACGGAACTCGTCTACTGGTCTTGTGTGGCACTAGAGGCAGTGAAATACATTTTCGTGCTATAGGAACTTGAAAATGGGTAAAATTTGTCATGTTACTGTAAAAGTCACTAATATGGTTCCAAAAGTCAGCTGCCTTCAATTTGCAAGCTTACCCGTGGAAGAAATACCTTAATGCAAATTAATGTTATCTGTACATTCTAGAAGTCGTTGTAAAACTGAATAGGTATTGTATATAATATGTACCCCAAAAGTTACAGCGACAAAAGCAGAGAAAATGTATGTTGGTGGGTCGTTAATGAGTGTGTTTCCACCAACCTTCAAATCACTAGTATAGGATTTGAAGGTTGGCAATGGCCAATCTTGAGATGGCATTGAATCTCCTTTAACTTCACGAATTCACAGCTAGATGGTAGAGAATAGAAAATTCACTTGGATTTCCAAGTATATAGGAGTCCTATGAAATTAAATTTTGTATTCCTGGTATTCCCCTTAAAGTAATCATATGATTTAATAAATTTAGAGCTGTATGAGTATTGTTTCTTTTCAATGAATGTAACATTTAATTTTGACGAACAGCTACATCAGGACCTGTGTAAACTGCCTAGTAGTCCAGTACCTGGCAGAAAGAACTCCAGTGTTCATTCCCTTCTCCTTCCTTTCTTGTAATTAGCAAATTTAACTTCACAGGGTGCTTACTTTGGGAGGAAGTATGCACAACTTGGAGTTATTTAAATTATCTAAACTGAGTGAGTCATTTTGATAGAATTGCTAGTCACTTCTTCCCTCCTGGGATAATAAACTTCTCAAGCACTTTGATCCTTTGATATGCTAGGTAAAAAGTAAAACATCTCTTAGGACCCAGCCTTCTGATTTTAACTCTAACCTGCCCAAATATTGAGGATGTTGAGCTCTATGGGTAAAACTACTGTCAGTCTATGAATTTCAAGGCTCCATCCTGCATTATTGAGGGGATTTCGAAGCAAATTAAACTCTACCTGTGTAAATTTAATCAGGACAATGTAATCTGAAAAGAACTAGCAGTACTGAGAGGACTGCACAAGGTTGGCATTATTAACATTCCCTCTGTCCTTTGTGACAGTTTTTGTTATTTGCATAAGGTACTGTGAGGAAACTTGGCTGGGTAACTAACAACCTAGAAATGAGCGAGAAATCTTGATTTGTGAAAACATATGGTATCATCAGATATCAGTTATTAGAAGTATCTTCTCTCCCTTGAGATACACTCGGAGATTTACACCGTATGCACTCTAAGAGGTTAACTGACCCGGTTTGGGCACTTTAAGAAATGTTCCTTGCATTGCATGTTCTAGACTACACAGAACATTTCACCAGATTGTAGTAAACTGAGTAGGCTGTTGAGAGTTATCTCATGTTTTGTTAATTAGCAGAATCCAGATAAACAATCCATTTCCTAAAACTGATTTCTTTCTTCTTTTCCCCTTCCAATGGTGTCTTCAGCTTTGTTATTCTACTCTTTGAAATCAAAGTTAATAAAGTTAAAAATCAGTCCAGTTTTTTATAGGATGACTTGATTTGAATGCAGCTACTTTTCCACAGTGAGAGATCAACTCCACTTGTCCAGCTTTGCAATGTACATCACAGTTACAATGCTTTATTTTGGTTGATATTTTAGGTCAGATTTCCTTATTCTTTTCTCCATTTTAATGAGGAACCTTAGGCTCAAAGAGGTTAATAAATTGGCCTAGGGGACACAGCTTGTAAGTGACAGGTGGGATTTGAAACCAGTTCTTTGGACTCCTACTCCAGTATTTTTTTCTAGTACATCATAGCTGCCCCATACTGGGTGTGTGTGTGGGGGTGTGTGTGTGTGTGGGGGTGGGTGTGGTGTGTGGGTGTGTGTGTGGTGTGTGGGGGTGGGTGTGTGTGTGGTGTGTGGGTGTGTGTGTGTATTCAAGGTAATTTCCTCCAAGAGATACTTTAGAGTCAAATGCTTTAGGACCAACTTGCTAAGTTGAACTGGTGCATATATTTAAAACTAGTAGCACAAACTTCAGTTCTCTTGACTAGAAATTCCCACTTTCTCTTTCAAGAATGTGTATTTTGTTTTGTCAGATAGGGCTGTTATAAGATCATAGCATGTTACAGCTGGAAGGGACATCTGGTTTAACTCCTTCATGTAAACTGTGAAAGCCAAAGCCCTGAGAAAGGAAAGTGACTTGTCCAAGGTGCCACAGCAAACTAATGGCAAAGTTAGGACTTGAATCCAGATCAGTTTCACTGTCTAGAATTATCTTCTGCTATCATGCTATCTTTTGATAAAGCAGGAAAGGGAGGAGAAAGTTTGATATAGTACAAAAAAGCCCTGGACTATGAGTCATTTCATTTCCTCAGCTTTAATTTGAGGAGAGTTTAACAGACTTGATGGTATTTGGTACATGATTTAAGACCTGTAGATTTGAAATTCGATATTTACTGGGTAAATTATATGTGAAATGAATGTTTGTGCTATTTTGTGTGGATTATGCATACACATACTAAAGGCTTGCACTGAGAATATGTTGTAAAAACAAACGTGATGTTTTGAGCATTCTTTATTTTTTTATTGGAAGAAATGGTAAAATTTTTAGAGTAGGAAGGGACAGAAGATCGTTTGGCCCAGCTCTTCCATTTAACTGAAAGAGAAACTATGCTCAGAGAGGGGAAGTGACACATTGCTGATTAGTGGCAAACTCAGAACTAGAACTCAAGTCTCCTGATTGCTCATTTATACCATGATGCCTTGTCTGTAGAAGCAAGGAAAGTTTGGCAGTTATTCCTGCTGTAGGTTTCTGGCACATACTCTGTTAGCGGGACTCCTGAGATAGTCAACTGCATCTAATATGATTCTGTTTCTTTCATGTCTTGCTGTCAGAGGACGTGGAATATTCTAGGATCCTCACTTTTGCGCACTAATTTTCTCCAAGTCTGGATGAAAAAACAGTGACAGAACAGAACAGCTAATATAAGAACAGGGATGTGGGGAGGGAGGAGGGAGGGGGGTTCAGGATTGGGAACACGTGTACACCCGTGGCGGATTCATGTTGATGTATGGCAAAACCAATACAGTATTGTAAAGTAAAATAAAGTAAAAAAAAAAAAAAGAACAGAGATGGTTAATTGTTTTGTTAGTTTATTGTCAATTGTGGTCTATTATTTTAGATTGGAGTAATAACCCAAATCTTGATTTTTAAGTCATAAGAACTGAGATCAAACTGTCCCAAAGAGTTGTTTGGTCTAAAAAAGTTGCCTAAGTGCCTTTGTTGAAAACTCAGTTTTTCACTTGGACATCAGAAACATTTCTCTCTGAATTGAAAATTGATGCATTTCAATTAAAAATTATTTGCGTGATATGGGTTATTTAACAGCCCTATTAAAAATAAGCTGTTATTTAACAACCTTATTAAAAATGGCTATTCATGGGTTGGCCTGGAAGCATAGATGAATTATATTCGATTGCTATTGGCTTTGTGGATTGATAGAAATATATTTACATATGCTTTTTTAATCACACCATGTAGCATCATGTAGAGGTGGGAGGGGACCTTTTGCATATTAATTAGTAATATGCTCTAAATTTAGTGGCCTCCAACTGTCAGTTTGGTAACTCATGGAAGTAGGACAGTCTGAAGCAGTACTGCAGTTTGGGGACTCAATTTGAATCTGTACAAACTCTTAAAACTGAAAACTTTGTTCTGTTCTTGGGGTAACCTACTTCAACAAATAGGGTAGATAAAATTTGATCTTTAAAAATGTTAAAAACCTAGATAGTTGTAGGATGTTGACGGTTCAATGATGGTCCTACAGAACAAAAAGTAACTTCTCATTGTTGTTGTTTGAGACCTGTATAGCCTTCACAGTACATGACAGTCCTTGTGTTCTTTTCAGTTCATTGTTTCGATTTTGACAAAGTCAGGTGAATTTGCCAGGCAAGCACCTTGAAGAGGCTGTTTGTTTCCTCCTCAAACTCTGCCTGCAATTCTGGTGATTACTTCCTGGGATACATAGGTGGAGGCCAGGGTGGTGGTGATAGTGATGGAGTAGGTGGTGAAGGTAGCCCCCGAAGCCGAGAGACAGGTTCTCAGACTGCTTACTAGGACATGGATAACTGAGATCAGATGAATCACAGTATTTAGTATTGTTTTAGATACACACCTATACAGTGAATTAAACAACTCTTTCTGTGAGAGATTAATAGTCTATAAGAATTTAAAGTAATAAAAATTGTAGGTACTTTATGATGCCCTACTGATATTTAACTTGAATTGCTAATTAACCTACATTTTTGTTTTCTACCCACAGCTAAGCTAATTTCTACAAACTTTCACAAGGTTTGTTCCACCCTTGCTGTCAGCTATTATTCTGCTAACAAGCTAAACCTTTAATTGGGTGCTTTTCTTACTCTTCAGAGTGGAATCTTATCTGTTCTCTTATTTCAGACTGAGCAGCCTTTGTATTAGTCTGTCATCTAATGATTCAAAATTGTGGGAAAACTGCATAAGACATAATGTGGGCCTCGTACCTGATGGCAACCCCAATGTTTTTCCCCAGTCCTATACAAATTTATCTTGGTTACTGTAGCAACCAGCCTATCAGTTATTTTTCTAGCTCTTTTGCCTGCTCAGATACTAGGATTACCATATAATCAGGTTCTGCTAAAGCCCTCCAGATCTTGCATTTTATTACCAGCTGCAGCTGTCTGACAGTTTCAGCTTGGCATTCCATTAGGGTCAATTGGTTTTAAGTTCACAAAATCTTTTTGTCCCCAAACATTTTAAACATACAGAATTTAACAGGAACATGTTTAGGCAATATTTCTCTCATGCTAATTTTATCAGTTCCATTGTTAGTCATTCTCTTGAAGACTGAATGCATTACATCACTGGCATTCAATGGCCATCCATTTGTGATATCAGCTAGAATAAATTTCAAGATCGAGTTACCATTTAACAAATATATACAAATAGGATTTTAGACTTTATGTCATCACCAGCTAGCTGAAGTGACTTAAAAGTACCTTGATCCATCAACTCACAAATAAATAATCTGGCTTCTACCAAAAATTATTTCTGTAGATAGCAGAAAGGATGTTTGGACTTTTCATTCTAATTTTGGAAAACAGTTTAGCTGTTTAATAGGAAAGTTTATCCTTCTTTTGCAGCCTTTGATAAATGGGAAAAGAAACATAAAGATTGAATAGTTGTACAGATCTTTATTATGTTCTATTTTTTAAAATCTCGTAAAAACCTCAGAATTCAAATAACTAAAATAGTTAAGTTATGAACATGTTTGTCTTGCTAAAAATAAGAATGTTGAAGAAATATTTAGAATATATAGACTGATAGTTCATATAGTAGTTTATATAATGTTTGTGTTAATGTTTCTTTTTGGTGCTCATGCTTGTTAATATTATATGGTGTAATAATAAATATATGCCTGATTAATCTTTCTAAATATTCCTAATTAATCTTTCAGTTTAACTGAGGTGGTTAATCTTTTAATACTTTAGCCAATTTTGGTGTGTGTTTCAATATATAACAATAACATAAGTAATGTGTTTTTAAAAATCAGAGTAGAATTTCTCTTAAGATATGTTGTGTACTTTTCAAGAAATATTTATCTTTCTGAATTAGAATATTATGTAGTAAGCTTCTGAGTTTGTGAAATGATTAAATTAAAATTTCCTGGCTTGAATTTTTATTTTTAAATCATTTGAATGGTTTAAGAGCATTTAAAATTAAAATCATTTAATCTTAAAGCATTTTAAGATTAGTTTATCCTATTCAAAACTGTAGTTACTAAATTCTGATGATGCCCCAAGGAGAACTTTATTTTAATTGCACAAATAGGCTATAGAGCAGAAAAGGTTTTACTTTATCCACAGGACCCTAATCCCTAAAATTTTTTAAATAAAGGGGGAAGGGAGGATAGGAATTTTTTTTAAAGGCCTAGGATGAACCATAAAAATTTTGGAAAGTACTGACAGAAAACTTCAATGTTTTCCAGTAGGCAGCCTGTACAGAGGAAGCCATACCTGTATAAAATGTACTTGACCACTACTAATTGTAATAGACTGTTCCAGTACAAACTCATTGAACTGTGAGCATTCTTATGAACCACAGGTCAAACTCTTTCGAGAACCAATAAATAGAATGTAGAGCTGTATTCAAACCATTTTCTCAGAAGCAGGCATCCTGGTTACTAAGTAGGCTCAAGAGAAGAGATGAAAGTGTTCTTTCTGGCATCACTCTTGAACTGGAAAGACTAGCCATGGATGAACTTAATATCCATAGTCCTCTTTTAAATTTGTTTCTGAACATCTTTATTAAATTGGGAGACAGAGGAAATTATTTTTCTAGTTATTCAGTTCAGTTCAGTCGCTCAGTCGTGTCTGACTCTTTGCCTCCTTGTCCATCACCAACTCCCAGAGTTCAACCAAACTCATGTCCATTGAGTCGGTGATGCCATCCAGCCATCTCATCCTCTGTTGTCCCCTTCTCCTCCTGCCCCCAATCCCTCCCAGCATCAGGGTCTTTTCCAATGAGTCAGCTCTTCGCATGAGGTGGCCAAAGTATTGGAGTTTCAGCTTTAGCATCAGTCCTTCCAAAGAACACCCAGGACTGAGCTCCTTTAGAGCAGCATTCTTTGAAGTTGCTGGTTGGATCTCCTTGCAGTCCATGGGACTCTCAAGAGTCTTCTCCAACACCACAGTTCAAAAGCATCAATTCTCTGGTGCTCAGCCTTCTTCACAGTCCAACTCTCACATCCATACATGACTACTGGAAAAACCATAGCCTTGGCTTGATGGACCTTTGTTGGCAAAGTAATGTCTCTGCTTTTGAATATGCTATCTAGGTTGGTCATAACTTTCCTTCCAAGGAGTAAGCGTCTTTTAATTTCATGGCTGCAGTCACCATCTGCAGGGATTTTGGAGCCCCCAAAAATAAAGTCTGACACTGTTTCCACTGTTTCCCCATCTATTTCCCATGAAGTGATGGGACCAGATGCCATGATCTTAGTTTTCTGAATGTTGAGTTTTAAGCCAACTTTTTCACTCTCCTCTTTCACTTTCATCAAGAGGCTCTTTAGTTCTTCACTTTCTGCCATAAGGGTGGTGTCATCTGCATATCTGAGATTATTGATATTTCTCCCGGCAATCTTGATTCCAGCTTGTGCTTCTTCCAGCCCAGCGTTTCTCATGATGTACTCTGCATAGAAGTTAAATAAGCGGGGTGACAATATACAGCCTTGACATACTCCTTTTCCTATTTGGAACCAGTCTGTTGTTAGGGTTCTAGTTATTAGCAGTACTATTAACAATTTGTGTGTGTGTGTTTTTTTTTAATCACTCTTTTAAAATATGCTTATCTACCCAAATGACAGGTGGTTTGAACATTTCTTCTCAGCCCCAGTTCCACCCCCATTCACCCCCAGCTTTCTCTTTCCTAGCTTACCTCAAGGTCATTAGTACAGAGATTCCCTGGTGTAATAATTTATTCTTCCTTAACAAGTGAGAAGAAACTGGTGGATGATATATAATGAATGGGTGGGTCTTTGGGGATGAATAAGGGAAAGATTGGTTAAATTGGATATAGCAGATGCATTGGTAAGTGGGATTGGTTAGTGTCACAGGTAGAGTGGAGCACTGGATTAGTGGAAGATAGGTGAGCAGAAGGAATAGGTAGCTTGATAAAACTAGTACCTTTGTGAGTGAAAGTGAGTGGGTTTGTCAGTATTATGCAATTTTATCTTCATTGGATTGGCTTTAGAGATTAAAGCTAGGTACAGAGATCAGTCTTTTTTCCTTTAAGTGAACTTTGCTATACCTATTTTATCCCAGGTCAAAGCTCCCGTTTGTTAACTTTTAACCTTTGCCATATTTTCCTGGGTGGAGAGATGTCTGCAGTTGATGTGTTGTTGTTGTTCAGTCGCTCATTCGTGTCTGACTCTTTGTGACCCCATGGACTGCAGAACGCCAGGCTTCCCTGTCCTTCACCATCTCCCAGAGCTTGCTCATACTCACGTCCATCACCATCTCATCCTTTGTCGTCCCCTTCTCTTCCTGCCCTCATTCTTTCCCAGCATCAGGGTCTTTTCCAATGAGGCAGCTCTTCGTATCCAGTGGCCAAAGTATTGGAGCTTCAGCATCAGTCCTTCCAATGAATATTCAGGACTGATTTCCTTTAGGATTGACTGGTTTGATCCTTGGAGTCCAAGGGACTCTCAAGAGTCTTCTCCAATACCACAGTTCAAAAGCATCACCTATCCTTGGTGGCAATAGGGATGCTCTGTGGTTTTCCACTTCCTTTCACAGTTTCTTCTAGCAGTACTTTTGAACTTCCTGGTTTCTCTCAAATCTTCACTCCCACTTCCCATTCCTGTACATACTGGTTCCTATAGGAGTGAAGGGAAGAAATGGAGGGGACTGAGGCAAAGACGGCGGTTTAGATTTATAGGACCTTTGTAACTTGGGTACATTCTGTATTCAGTAAATATTGTGTTAACAGTGAAGCCTTGGGAAGTGTTGCCAGTTATCCTGCAATCATATCGATTTCTTGTTACCAACCTCCCCCCCACCCAGGATTGAATGTATTCCCAATAAGAAAGAAGTATTATAGTCCTGCATGTTGTTAAACATGCAAGAATGGTAATGCCATACTGTCAATTAATGTTGGACATTAATTTTCAAAGTATTTTATTTACATTATCTCTTCTGACTATCCTGCAGTTCTGTAAGATAGGACAATTTTTGTGAGACAGGACAGTTATGCTAATTTTGCAAATAAACAGCTCAGGGTCAACAGGGATCAGCTAGCAAAAGTGGAATTTCACTAGTTTGTGATACTTAAATGATGATTTTAAATGAAGATGTAAAACATTAGGTCCCTCCCACTTCACTTTTCTAAGCTATAAACATTTTTCGATGATATGTTTTAAACAGGAATTATTAAAATGATGAGGCTGACTCTCCTGCCAGTTGGGTATGTATAATTCACTCTTGAAAACAACAAAAGGCAGTATTTTAAATGCTTTTCTTTTTATACTTTAAAGAAATTGATTATGCTATGGTAGCTAGGTCAGAAAATGACCTTGCTCCTGAAAAAGCTGGAATCCCAGACACTGCTACTACATTTCAAAGGGTATGTTCTTTGTTTTTCTATGTTCTATGTTCTAAGGGAAAACTCAAGATGTGAGACACTGCTGATTTGGGCTTCTGTGCTTCATCAAAAAGTCTTGATCCAAGATTTTTCTTTTCTGTAATTGTTTTGTAGGTTGTTGTTAGTTGTTTAGACCACATTTTTTTTCCTTTTTTTTTTTTTTTTGCAGTATAACTCTGGTTCATATTTTTAGCTACAAGTCACTAATTGGAAACGCAATGTTTCTCCCCGCCCCCCCTTCCTCTTCAGAGGTGTTTTCTAGCAGTCACAATGAATGCATGTGGTGGTTTTTAATATTTTCCAGCTGGTCAAACATTTTGGCTATGAAATTAATGGGAAAAATGCATTCCAGTAGCTAATTAGAAAAATTATATTCTCAATAATTACTATTTAAGATGGAATAAGGATGAATAATATTTTTAATAATAAACTTGGCCTACAGATTGTTTTATATAGGTAAGCATTCTAGGTAATTTGAGATTTTTCTAGAATATTTTATCAGGTTTTAAATACACCTTCATTAAAGAATGCAGAAGTAGAAATTCAGATAAATCGTAAAAGTGGAATTTATAAACTAAAATGCTTAATTACTGAAATATGTCATTTTCTATTATTCATAATATTGAGGGAGAATATGAATAATTAAATGTTACCAGTTACACCAAACTCTCAGTTGAGTCGTTAGTTTACAACTTCCTTTCTCATCAAATCTTTTATCAGAAATAACAGTAATGTTTTGTGTGTGATTTAGTTTGATTTTTTTTGTTGTTGTTGTTCCTCTGCCAATCTTTGGTGATAAGTAGTGAACTCAGAAGGAGAAAAGAATCTCAAAGTCTGAATAATCAGTTCATTGACAATATAATTGATTTGGTTACATTTTTTAAAAAGGGGAGTTGTGACAGTTTCTTTACTGCTCTTAATTTTTATGTGGGGTGACCTTAGAAGTTACTGGCATTTACTTTTTAATATTAGTACACCAGTGAATGTTTTAGATAACTTAAAAACTGTATTAGCACATTAACTTGATAAAGCTTCTGTAAAGTGGCCTGTAGACAAAAATCTTGTTTACTTTCTAAGAAGTAAGTTACAAAGTGATTTAGCATGATTGCATTAGTATTGACTTTTCCAGACAGTTGTAAATTTAGCCATCTGTTTCTGCTGCAATTTTCTAGAAATTATTTTAAATCATTAATAGATGTGGCTTTTATCTAACCCAGTTTGACAGTTTGGAACGTTGATATAGCTGCCCTACCCTGGAGTTACTGTTTGAATGTGAGTATTTATTGAATGGTTGTAAATGTGCAGGGTAGAGTGTTTTTAGTTTAGAATTCTTGAGCAGGTATAGAGAAGTGATTATTCTGTTATTTTATCAATAAATAGATTATCAAGCTGTTCTTTCAGAAATATGACATAAAACTACATGAATTACATAAATCAGTTTTGAAAAATCTGTTTGTCATTTTAGACAATATTTAGTTGCTTAAGGTCCATGTCAGGTTTGTAATTACTTTTTATATGACTAGAATTTTATTTCATTATAAAGTTTCCTTTGATTTCATTATAGATCACTTACAAATGTTGCCACAAAACCCACTTTCAGAAAACATAGAAACATTGTGCCAAACTTTCTCACCATCTATTTCTGTTAATACCAGTGATAAAATAGTCATTAGGTATTTTAGACATATTCTGCTTCTTGACTTTCATAGTACTTTAAAATGGCACTTCAAAGAATATTAAAAGTATTAATTCACATCTTGAGGATTTGGTTAATTCCCTATTGATAACTATCATAAGTATATTCTTCATTTTTTATTAATCTTGTTAATAAGCCAGTATTACCATGTATCAAGGGAAACCTCCTTCTCTGGGGACTTTTATGCTTAGCATATAATCTAGTAAAACTTGCCATAAGAATGTAACTAATTAATAAATACATTTATTAATGATATATATGCATTAGTGTATATATTTTCATTCCAGTGAACACATTTTAAAAAACTATGCACTTAGAGCAAGATTTTTAAAAAGTAAAACCCAGTATATTATTCTCTAAATTTGTACTGTTCTTGTTCAACTTGAGGTTTTGTTTTGTTTTGTTTTTGATTTTTATTTTTGCTTTGTTTTTGTTTTTCTCTTGCCTGGCCTAAGTGGGAAGAAATCCTCATGTCAGTGTTTTGTGAGCACTAGAACCTTTCTGATTACTAGTTTAGACTGAGCACTTTTGTGTTGGTCTTAGTTTGCTATCAGATCTTCATATTTCAGCTTGCTGGGCTTTGGAAATCAAAACCCTTTAATTACTTACTTATTTTAATGGCTAGCTAGGGCCTTATCTATGCTTATCTCCTTTTCACCTCAAGGACCTTAGAATCCCAAACCTTTGTACAGGTGAGCTGTTCTTTGCTCTGCTTGATTCAGTTCATTGATGTACTGCTTAAGCTCATCCTACTTTTATATTTTCCCAATGGCAAAGGCAAAAAAAGGTGGATAAAAACAAAATCAAGCTATGAGGCAATTCTCCACTAAGCCCTTGGTAGTCACCTTCTTATAAGAAAAATGTTTGCCAAGCCACCAGCTTTATTCTCACTGACTCACTCTATACTCCTTCCTTTCGTGTCATTACTCTTTTTAACCTCCTTAAGAGTCTGTCAGGAATTTTGCAACCTGACAAGAGGCTTCTTCAGAGCCAACTACTTTTTTTCCTCAGAACCTAAAATAAAAAATGAGTCCTTTTACTGACAGAAAAAGAAAAGAAGACCTTGTTAGACCATTTTTCTTTGTTGCCCAATTTCATCCAGAAGTCTAGAAATAGGGATGTTAAATGTGAGATCATGCTTACATTTTGTGTAGTGGGTCTTTGAGTTCCTAGTTATTTAGTTGACTGTGAAGCAGGTGTCAGGTTTAGTCTGCACATTCCTTCCTCCCTGTTCTCAGAAGGCTTAAAGGTTTTGTTTTGTTTTGTTTTGTTTTGTTTCAGATAACTCTCAGGTAAGAGATAAGAGAAACACCAAACCCCAAAGGCAGAAGGATCTGTCTATAGCTAAAGGGTGAAAAACTAGAGGTAGAATGGCTTATGGGATCTGCCTCTTTGAAATTATAAAAATTCAATGTTCTCTTTTAAAGTGGACCTTTAAGCACCAATTATCCTAAAGCCTTAGTGCATGAGTGATGAATATTTGAGTTTAAAAGTTGGAAAAGGTGATACAGTGATTGCCTAAAGAGAAACCACTTGCTGAAGCTGTGAAAAACAAGTTAGACTCCTGCAGTAGTCAGCCATGTCTATACTTGATTTCAAAATGCAGATTTTGCAGTAAGACAGGGAAGGGAATGCAACTGGCTTCTATTTGAGGAATATAATCTATATGTGTTCTTAATGCACACTTGTATTGATATACCATTCAAATATAGGAGCTATTCGTGCTTCAGGTTGTGGGAAGACGTTGAGACAGAATTGAAAAGCAGGTTCTACCTCATATCGTAGAAGGTTCATTAGTTTTCTTGATTGAAAAATATTGAAAAATATCTGAAATATTTCTTATATCTCCTTTATAAAGTGAAAATGAAGTCGCTCAGTCGTGTCTGACTCTTTGTGACCCCATGGACTGTAGCCTATCAGGCTCCTCCTTCCATGGGATTTTCTAGGCAACAGTGCTGGAGTGGATTGCCATTTCCTTCTCCAGGGGATCTTCCTGATCCAGGAATCGAACCCGGGTCTCCTGCGTTGCAGGCAGACGCTTTACCGTCTGAGCCACCAGGGAAGCCCCTATGACATTGTAAATACAGTAACCTAATCCCTTTTTAATGACAACATAATTTTAATGGATATTTATCCAGAAAGTTGACTGCTGATCTTTATTTGACCTATATAGCTTAAGTTCATTTTTAACATGAGGACAGTTTCAAATGATATATCTTTATAAATAATGATTATAAGTCAATTTACATATCAAGGGATTTATCAGTTTGTTACAGTAGCCATCTTGTTTTTTTTGAGGGATTCAATCTAAGTCAAAATAATGAAGCTGTTAATAATACACCTTCCTGTTCTTCATAGAGTGTTTTTGAAAAATGTATATAATAGTGTATATACAGTATTTGCATTTGGGCAGGTCTACTGAATGCATTGTCTGGAAAAGCTTTGACTAAATTCACAGATGTTCTATTTTTTTCCCCAGTCAGTAAATGCTGTTTAATACTTAGATTAATATTTATACAAGGACATTGGCCATACAAATCCTCCTACTTTGTTCCTTTATCACACACGAACAGATCATAGAATTAATTGTCCACCTAATTAATTTAGGGATAGGGTAGAGTTGCCAGATAAAATACAGGCCTCCCAATTAAACCCCAATTTCAGATAAACATACTTAAACTGGAATTTAATTGAGCTGCCTATATTTATCATTGCTAAATGTGGCAACCCTAGGTGAAGGAGAAGCAGAAGGAGACTAGTAGGTATGGGCATGGTTGTGAGACTTAAATACAACTGAGTATGTAGTGACAGGGGTTGCCTTTATTTACTCTGACATGAATACCGAGATTTTTGCAATGTTAATTTTAAGAGTCCAGCTCTTTTTTTCTTTGCAAGTGCATTCCCGAAAACAGACCTCAGAAAAAACAAAACTTAATATATTGTTCAGAGATACATGGCATTTTAAAAATAAGTAAGGGAACAGTAAGTCAGATCTGGGCTAGTGGTTCCCTCTAAGACAAAGGCATCAGAATACGGCGCTCAGTAGCTGCTCTGATCCTGATGCTGTTCTCATTCTCAGGCAACCTAGTGAGTCACAGTTTAGTTTGTTTATTGTGCTTCATAATTACATGTACATGCTACATTATACTCAAACATATCAAATATAGAATAACAGTTTAAAAGTTAAATTAAGACAGACTTTAGTAAGAAAATTAGCCTATATGCAAAGTTTCACTGCTTATACTTTCCAAAATAAAACCAAAGTCAAAAAAGTCAAGAGGAAGTCATTTCTGTCTTATCTTCTCTGGATTAGCCATCCTTAGGAGAAGGAAATGGCAACCCACTCCAGTGTTCTTGCTTGTAGAATCCCAGGGACGGGGGAGCCTGGTGGGCTGCCGTCTGTGGGGTCGCACAGAGTCGGACATGACTGAAGTGACTTAGCAGCAGCAGCAGCAGCAGTATTTTGTATCATCCTACTCAGTTTCTGAAACATTCACCAAATTGGTTTTTCTTTTGGATATGTTCCATTTTATGTTTCTTTTAAAATATGGTATCCCAATGACACATGATATTCTAAACTGTGTTGTTATTAGTGGGAAGTAGAGTAGAATTTACCCCCCGCCTTGTTCAGGACATAATAGTTTTCTTATGCCTGCCACTGCAGGAGACATAAAAGACACAGGTTCAGTCCCTGGGTCAGGAAGATCCCCTGGAGAAGGAAATGGCAACCCACTCCAGTATTCTTGCCTGGAAAATCCCATGGACAGAGGAACCTGGAGGGCTACAGTCCATGGGGTCGCAAAGAGTCAGACACAACTGAAGTGACTTAGAATGCATGCAGTTCAGCCTAAGATCACACTAGCTCTTTCAGCAGTCATATGCTGAAGTCATAGCAGTCTTTTATGACTCTTTCAGCAGTCATATCACAGCCTTTACTCTGTCTGAGCAACCAACAAAAGTACCTGAGTGTTTTCATGTGATTTGTTAAGTCACATCTCCCCAGTCATGCATTTTGCATTTATCCCTACTCCATTACATTCTGTTAAGAACATTTTTGGATACTGTCAGCTAGTATATTCCCTAAGCCCTCCAACTTTGTGCCATCTGTAAATTTGGTAGGTATGCCATCAGTTTCTTCGTTTAAGACATTAAGAACATCAAATGAATAGAACATCAAGTAGGATAGAGCACAATAAAAATTAATATTTCCCTATGGTTTTTCATTGATCCATTAATCAGCACACCTTGAATTATGTTTAGCCAGTTACAAGCCCACCTAAGTGTATTCTAGCCTACATCCCTTTGTTGTCTAAAAGGATATCTAGAGAGAATTATAAAAGTACAAATTTTTGTACAAAAATATCCAGATTTTTTTGTGTGTACAGTATGGTCTTTATGTTCTAGGCCAGTAACCCTATCAAAAAAGAAAATTAATTTTGCATGTTTGGCTTTCTGTGAATGCTTTTTCTTAAATAAGAGTATCTTTTCCCCACACCTAAGGCCCTTAAACCATTTCATCATGTGTTTAAGAATTTTGCTTGACATTGACATCAAGTGAATCTGTTTATAGTTTGTAGCACTACCTGCTTTCCAGTGTTGACCACCAAAGTTTTCCCTAATATCCTCTTCCATACTCTGATTCTTCAGAGATTTTAGAGATTGAACTCTATAAATTCTCAGCTTTTGCTAGGATATAATTTGTCTGGGATAGAAGAACTGAACTCTTATCTCTTTGAATGCTTTGGAATTCGATTTCCTCATTCTATAATTTATTTTTCCCTTTCTGGTTTGACTATCAGCAATCTTAATTGGAAAGAAAAAGAATCGATATATCTTTCACATATGTACATTCAGTCAAATCATGTCTGGTTTGATAGCCTACCCGACTTCTCTGTCCATGGGATTCTCCAGGCAAGAATAATGGAGTGGGCTGCCATTTCCTTCGCCAGGGAATCTTCTTGACCCAGGGGTCAAACCTGCGTCTCCTGCATTGGCAGGCGGATTCTTTACCATCTGAATCACCAGGGAAGCCCAGCCTATCACATTATATAATTTATCCACGTATAAGCAGACTGCAGTTTAATTTTGTTATTCTTCTTAATATAAATTAAAATAATGAAAAACTGTCTCTGATATTTTTTAAATCTCACATTCTGGGCAACAGTCTTTCTGATACTGTTCTTGTAGGTTTTTGTACTTTTCCTTGGATACGTGTCCATTCCATCCCTCCAATCTCTTCTGCATGTTCTCCTTTAAAGTATTCCTTATGACATACCGCCATGGAGATGCAGTCAACAAAATTCAGACAATGAGAAATTCTGCAGGGTGAACAACCTAGTGTCTTTGTTTGTTTGTTTAATACTTATTTAAAGAGCTGTTTTAGATTCACAGCAAAACTGAGAGGAAGGTACAGAGATTTCCCACACACCTCTCCCCCAATACATGTATAGTCTCCCCGATTATCAACATGCCCTCGCCAGAGTGGTACATTGTTATGGCTGATAAACCTCCATTGACACAGCATAATCACCTAAAATCCAAAGTTTCCCTTAGGGTTCACTTTTGGTGGTGTAGGTTCTATGGTTTTGGATAACTGCATAATAGCATGTAGCCATCATTATAGTATCGTACACAATAGTTTCACCGCCCCAAAAAAATCATCTTTAGGATGAACAGCCTAGTTTCTTGATACATGAACTGCAAGAAAAAAAAAATGAAACCTGCTGATTGAAAGAGATATATCAACTGATTATGGCACATGACGCTTATTTGGATATTGATTGAAATGGACCAACTGTAAAAAAAAAATTTGACACTATCTGAGAAATCTGAATGTTTACTGTATATAATAAGGAATTGCTAAATTTGATAATAGTGTTATAATTATATTTTAGATACATATTGAAATTTTTATGGGTAAAGATTAAATAATTTCTGAGATTTGCTTCAAAATAATCTGGCAAGGGAGTGAGGGAGGCATATTGATATTGATCACTATTGACCATGATCAACATTTTATACATGTGGGTTCATAATATTATCCCAGTTTTGTACATGCTTGAAATAGC
This sequence comes from Capricornis sumatraensis, assembly GCF_032405125.1. NCBI lineage: Eukaryota > Metazoa > Chordata > Mammalia > Artiodactyla > Bovidae > Capricornis > Capricornis sumatraensis. Next base: position 25,396,628 of record NC_091092.1, read on the forward strand.
CATAACTAAAGGTTGGAAAAACTGCCCCAAAATATTTTTTATGGTCACATACATTGTTACTGGCAGATTCACAACTAAAACTCAGGTATCCCGATTCTAGTTCATGTTCTTTTACTAGGTAGCTAAACTTATAGCCTTTCTACTTTGAGGTTGGTGTCATGGTGCCCTTTCAGTCTTTGGGAACCCCCAAGTCTTCGGTGGAAAATTTGTGGTGGCACTCCTAGATAAAAGACTTTAATAAATGGCCAGTTTCACTTGACCAGCTACCTGACCGTTTGAAAGTAGGAGGGATTTTAGACTTCTTGGGGTAAACTGACAGGCTGCATGTGTTCTTTGAGTCAGTAAAGAGACCCGGCTCCTAGACCTAATCAGACCCTCATGTTAGCATAGCTCTAGGAGAGCGTGGGAAAAGGCAATGGCACCCCACTCCAGTACTCTTGCCTGGAAAATCCCATGGACAGGGGAGCCTGGTAGGCTGCAGTCCATGGGGTCTCAAAGAGTTGGACAGGACTGAGCGACTTCACTTTCACTTTTCACTTTCATGCATTGGAGAAGGAAATGGCAACCCACTCCAGTGTTCTTGCCTGGAGAATCCCAGGGACGGGGAGCCTGGTGGGCTGCCATCTGTGGGGTCACAGAGAGTTGGACACAACTGAAGAGACTTAGCATCAGCAGCAGGAGAGCGTGACCTTGTCTGCCTTGTTCACTACTTTCCAACCAGTGCCTAGCACTGTGCTGGTACGAGGTAAGCAGTAGGTAAATGTTGAATGAAGGTATTAATTTAACCTTCAGCCTTGTTTTCCTCACATGTGAAATGAGACAGTGGTCTAAATGAGTCTTCCTTCAAACACTGAAAAAATAAATATTCTTACCTTCTTACTGATTAAAAAAAATCCTTTTAGGACTTTGAAAAGAATTACTGTAAATTTCTTTTTAACACTAGGTAATATCTATAGGTATTATGCTCACTTTTAACACCTGGGACAGAAAAGTCACAGTTATGTTGTATCAAAATCCCTTAAAAGTAGCCTCTGCATTTTCTGTTGGATTGATTTTATTTCTATTAAGTGAATGAACACGATCTCGGGTCTCCTGCATTGCAGGCCGATTCTTTACCAGCTGAGCTATGAGGGAAGCCCACTGTTCTCAACATTAGTAAATTAGAGAGTCAGGTTTATTAGCAAGTTGCAAAATCAAGCTCAGGCTTCCCAGGTGGCTCAGCGGTAAGGAATCCACCTGTCAATACAGGAGACACGGGTTCAATCCCTGAGTCGGGGAAAATCCTCCTGAGAAGGAAATGGCAACCCACTCCAGTATCCTTGCCTGGGAAATCCCATGAACAGAGGAACCTGGGGGGTACAGTCCATTGGGTTGCAAAGATTAGGACACAACTTAGCGACTCAACAACAACAACAAAATCAAGCTAAGAGAGTTATAAATAAAATACTGCATTGCTTGCATATTTTGAATTGAATGCAGTATTATTGAAAGGATTTGACATTTTGCTTTCTATGGAAACTTAGTGAACAGCTTTTAGATAAGTTGTAATTATTGTCGTCGATCCAAATCCCAGTGATTAGCACCTACCTTTGGAAGTAATGACCTTATTCTAATAAAACTTTACCTAAAGTGCCTGAGAGTTATCACTAGATCAGGTCAGAGTTAATAAAAGAAAAAATAATTCCTTTACTCCTCTGCAAAATGACCGGAGCAATGTTTTGATGCCATGTAACATTTTAAAAATAATGTTGTGTAGATACTAAACTGCATTGGTGGTGGTGGTTCAATTGCTGTCATTTCCAACTCTGCAGCCCTGTGGACTGCAGTACGCCAGGCTCCTCTGTCCTCCACTATCTCTTGGAGTTTGCTCAGATTCATGTCCACTGATTTGTAGTGCTATCTAACCATCTCATCCTCTGCTATCCCCTTCTCCTTTTGCCTTCAATCCTTCCCAGCATCAGGGTCTTTTCCAATTAGTCAGCTTTTTGTATCCGGTGACCAAAGTATTGGAGCTTCAACATCAATCCTTCCAATGAATATTCAGGACTGATTACCTTTATGATTGACTGGTTTGATCTCCTTGAAGTCCAAGGGACTCTTCAAGAATCTTCTCCAACACCATAATTTGAAAGCATCAGTTCTTTGGCACTCAGCCTTCTTTATGGTCCAACTCTCACATCCATATATGACTACTGGAAAAACCATAGCATTGACTATATGGACCTTTGTTGGCAAAGTAATGTCTCTCTACTTTTTAATATACAGTCTGGGTTTGTCATAACTTTCCTTCCAAGGAGCAAGCGTCTTTTAATTTCATGGCTGCAGTCACCATCTCCAGTGATTTTGGAGCCCAAGAAAATAAAACTTGTCACTGCTTCCCATCACTGAAGTGATGGGACTGGATGCCAATGATCTTAGTTTTTTAAATGTTGAGTTTTAAGCCAGCTTTTTCGCCTTCTTCTTTTGCCCTCAAGAGGCTCTTTAGTTCCTCTTCCCTTTCTGCCATTAGAGTGGTATCATTTGTATATCTGAGGTTATTGATACTTCTCCCAGAAATCTTGATTCCAGCTTGACGGCATTTTGCATGATGTTCTCTGCATACAAGTTAAATAAGCAGGGTGACAATAAACAGCCTTGACATACTCCTTTCCCGATTTGGATGCAATATGTTGTTCCATGTCCAGTTCTAATTGTTGCTTCTTGACCTGCATACAGATTTCTCTGGAGACAGATAAGGTGGTCTGCTATTCCTGTGTCTAAGAATTTTACAGTTTGTTGTGATCCACACAGTCAAAGTCTTTAGAGTAGTCAATGAAGCAGAAGTAGATGTTTTTCTGGAATTTCCTTACTTACTCTGTGATCCAACAGGTGTTGGCAATTTGATCTCTGGTTTCTCTGCCTTTTCTAAATCCAGCTTGTACAGAAGTTCTCAGTTCACATACTGCAGAAGCCTAGCTTGAAGGATTTTGAGCATAACCTTACTAGTATGTGAAATGAATGCAATTGTAGGGTAGCTTGAAAATTCTTTGGCATTTCCCTTCTTTGGGATTGGATGAGAAACTGACCTTTTCTAGTTCTGTGCCCACTGCTGAGCATCCCAAATTTGCTGACATATTGAGTGCAGCACTTCAACAGTGTCATCTTTTTGGATTTTAAATAATTCAGCTGGAATTCTATCACCTCCACTACCTTTGTTCATAGTAATGCTTCGTAAGGGCCACTTGACTTCACACTCCAGATCTCTGTCTCTAGGTGAGTAGCCACACCATCATAGTTATCCTGGTCATTAAGACCTTTTTTGTGTAGTTCTTCTGTGTATTCTTCTACCTCTTAATCTCTTCTGCTTCTGTTACATCCTTACTGTTTGGTACTGAACACAAATACCCTAGCTGCAAAAGGAAAACTCTAGAATTAAAATGCTAAATGGATAGGAATGGGAGAAAGCATCTGTCACACATTGATTTATATTCAAACATGAGGTTTGCTAGTATAAACTCAATGTAGTGAGTGCATGAAATTAACTTTTTACAGAAAACAGGATATAATGAATTAAAATATTCTATCTGTACTATAAGTTGCTGAAATGCTAACCTTAAAATTGCTTTTATATTCAAAACCTGAGTGCAAGCTACACTAAAAATTAGCATTTGATCTGTAAGCCATGTGGGGTTTTTTGTTGTTGTTCGTTTGTTTAGTAGAATACCAATATTTTTTTAACTTAGACTCTGTTTTGAGGCTGTTTCAGAAATTGTTTGTTTTCATGTTTAGTACCATTGATAGACATTGTCTTTAATTTCAGAAGCTATGCTGCAAAATCAAAGATTTACTGAATTTGTAATTAGTAAGAATATGTTGGAAGATTCTTTTTATGCTATTAGGTGATGAAGGTAGTTTCGCCCATTAAAGTCATATTTTTGTTCAGCTTTGTAAGAAGCACATTTCTTATTTCAATGAAACTTTGTTAATCATATATTTAAATGCATCAAAAATATTTCATTTAAAAATAACCTATAGTAAAAACTTTTGAAATGAAAATTGAACTTTTGAAGTTCTCATTTTGGTTTCTAAAAGTTTTGTTTAAATGTGTGGTAAACTACCAATACTTAAATATATCTACCTGTTACTTTGGTTTTCTTAAAGATTTCTCACACGTATGGGATGTAATGAAAATGACTATTTACATTTTTATGGGAAAATTGGGAATTTTTATGGGAAGAATTACTAACCTTAACCTTTAAACAGGAGGAATCTAATATTTAGTATCTACAGAAAATTTTGAAGGAGTATTTTTCTAGTTAACTAGATGTATCAGAGTATTTGGGGCTTCCCTGGTGGCTCAGATGGTAAAGTGTCTGCCCGCAATGCGAGAGACCCGGGTTCGATTCCTGGGTCGGGAAGATCCCCTGGAGAAGGAAATGACAACCCACTCCAGCACTCTTGCCTGGAAAATCCCATGGACGGAGGAGCCTGATAGGCTACAGTCCACGGGGTCGCAAAGAGTCGGACACGACTGAGCGACTTCACTTCACTTCACTTCTGTCAGGGTATTTACCAGACATTTCTGGATGTTTGTGTGTGTGCTGGATTATGTCCATATTTTCTATGATGTATCTCAAATTTAAGGAAAGTCAGAGGGTATAAAATTTAGATCATTAATCATGGTATAAAAATTACATCTTCACTCCCAAACTAATGAAGGGTCTCAAAATAAACTTTCCTAAAATTACAGAACTCTGAAAACCCTTGCTTAAAAGTCTTGCAGCTAGTTGGTTGGGAAAGCCAAGAGTAGAACGAAATTTTCTTGATCTAGTCCCTTATTTCTCTTGTCCCCAAACTTAAACATGAATAAATTGTCTTTAGGCACATAATCACTCTGAAATAGTATAATATTATCTCTACTTTGAATGTATAGACTGAGTTACAGAGAGGAGTTGAATGGTTGTCTAGGGAGATCCTCATAATATCTGGATTCTTTCTTTACCCTACAATGCCATTTTTAAAAACCCGGTTTCCCAGACTAAATGCAAAAGATAGAAAGGGAGGGGGAGGAGAGCTTTTAAAGGCAGGCACATGGCCAACTGTATAAAGTGACCACTTCCATTGAGGAGGGAGATGTAAAGCTATAAAACCCAGACATTTCAAGCATGGTAGCCTAGGGTCCTGTAGTGTACAGGCACATAAATCCTCTGTGCCTTACAGTCCCTGGAGGGCATTATTGTATTAAAATATAGTGTAGTATTTGAGCATAATTATTCTGAGGCAGTAGCAAAGGGAAAAATGTATATCCTTTAAGAAGGTATTTTCAAGGGCAAGATTACTGAAATGGCAAGGCTTAGCCTATAATGTACTTATTTAAGAGCTGCTTTTGAAATTTGAAATTCAAAAATAATTACAACACTTTCAGAAGTTTGGCACTGAAAAGAGAAGCTTCATTTCTCTGGCATTTTTCTATATGGAACATTTCATTATTTTATTTCCTAGCAGTGCCAAATCAATTAGATGTTAATTGTAGTTGTTAAAGGCAGATCAGGATTCAAGCCTATGACTTAATTAGTTTAGTCCAACCCAAGAAGCAAGGCTAATTATCTTTACTTTCGTGTTCATTCACAGCACTGCTTAGAATATTCTCATAACTGTCATCTTTTAAGGCTTTACACAGAAAAAAGGCAACATTGCAATGTAGTTGAGAGAGTGGACCCTAGAGTCAGACTGCCTAGGGTCAAATTCTGGCCCAGTTATTTACTAGCAGTGCAGTTACCCATCTGACCCAAGCTTCAGGGTTTTTTTGTGTGTGTGTAAAATAGGGAAGGTAATATAACTTATACCTCATTGGAAAGTTGCGAGGACTAAAGAAGCTAAAGCAATCAAGTCTTAGCAGTTTTTGGCACGTGCTTAATAACTGATGGCCATTGTGTAATTGTTATTACAAGGCCCCTATTAAGAATTTTTCATGTGGGAATACTGAATAATGATTTACTGTTTCTTATGGTGAAATGAATTGTTGTTTCCACATTTTGGCACATGATACAAATCATTTTAGCTAACTTTGCAAATTATAAATATGCTTTCATGTTTTACTAGGTGCTAATGTTCTATAAATGGATGAAAAAATTTATCACAAAAATTCTGGTTTTACAGACTACCTGTTAAAGACAAATTCAGGCTTAATCAGACTGGAAGAAACTACAAAGTATTTCACTACCTACCAAAACCTTAACAACCTTTTAATATTTACATTATGTTTCAAACATGAGTGGCTTTTCTTATTAGTTTTTTGTTTAATGACATCACAAAATGCAAGCAGGATCCCATTTTAATCCCCAGCTCAGTATAATCTGGTGTTTTTCATGTTCCCTGTTGTTAAATAGGCTGGAGCTTTATGGGCTGTAGGGTATCTTTTCTGTATCCAGAAATTGGTCTCAGGCTGCTCACTACTGACAGACTGCCAAAGTCCCTTGGAGAAACTTGGTGACACTCATTATTTGTGAGTTTCAATGGAGCAATTCAAAGCTCCTGAGGAAAGAAACTACAGCTTATTGTGTGTGCCCCCTGTGCTCTCTCACTTAATCCTATGAAGTGTAGATGGTTTTACCCCTTTTCCGAAGGAGGAGATTGAGGCTTGGAGAAATTAAATGAATTGATCAAGATCACACATAAGGTAAACGGCAGAAACAATATTCAAGCAACATCTATCTGCACATGTTCTTTTCACTACATTCCCTTGGCTCTCAAAAGAAAGTAATAAATTACTTTTTATAGTTTGTACATAGTTATATGTAAGCTCCACCAGAACCAGTCAGAACTGTTTCCTTGTATGTCAACAACTGATCTATAACTTAGAGCCCTTTATGAAACCAGTTACATGCAAGAGAGAAAAATGTGGTACCCTATTCTGTTGTTGTTGTTGTTGTTTTTTTTTTTTTGACAGCTAAAAAACCTGATCAGATTTCTCAAAGGGGAAGTCATGAGGAAGGCAGATTTTCTTTTCCTTTCCTTCTCTACCTCATATGGGGCTTAAGGTTTTTGAAAAAATCTTACTTCCTCTTGTCTCTATACCTATGTGATAGGTGATTTTCTTCTTGGTTGGAATTCAGAATATGTGCTACATGGGAATTTGAGCCTCTTCAAGGTTTTTCGTTTTTGCTTTTTAAACTTTTGTTATTGATTTGATTGCACTTGTATTATTTTACACATTCTTTGTGTAGGATCTTGATCCCTTATTTAAAAATTGGAATAGCCTTGGTCCTAATCACCTCTGGATAAACAGGATTTTGTTACAGAGCAGTATATGTTTGCCAGGGAAAACAAGTAATTGGGGATAAAAAAAATTTTTGTTCCTGGAAATTATCCTTTATTAAGATGAAATTATATTGTCCAGGCTCTGCAATTAAATAGGCAGGCACTATTTTATACAGCTACCTTCTTTTTTTTTCTAAACAAGCTTTAAAAACCCCTAAACTAGGATTGTGTCTTAATCATTTTCCTACCCTTAGTCTCTGATAGATAGTGTTTCATAAATGTTCGTTGAATAAAGGGGTTGATTTTCTATTGAGTGGCAAAAGTAACTTTTTAATCACACTTTTGATTAGAGGTCAAAGATTACTCAATTTGGCATATGAGAAGCTTGGTAGTAGGACTTGATGCTTCTCTTGATTCTGCCCCTAAGTTAATATGTGACATTGGGGAAAGCCATTTAGTCTCTCAGCTCCTCAGTTTCTCTACCTATAAAAAGAGCCTCTATGGCTAGATAGATCTTGAAGGCACCTTTCTGCACAAAATTGTATCATCTGTGATTGCTGCATTTAAAAAATTTAGAAATGGCTTATTAAATATTTATGATTTAAAAGCTTCTTAGTGTGTAACCCTGAAATATAATAAGCAGCTGTAAGGGTATGTCACTCTTTCATGTTTTGAAGCAGGTATCAAATTGTTCCTATTTGAAGAAAAATATAGGGGGTGAAAATGATTGGTGAAAAGTTACTTTTTAAAATTATCATATCTAAAGTAGCCTGTATTTAAGAATAGAGTTTTGTTGTAGTAAAAAATAAACCAAAAAAGAGCTATGAACAAAAATGGGTTCTCTCTCTTTAAAAGTAACGTAAATGTCTGATGCATATGAAACTTCATCCATTGGGTTTCCCTTTGTGGCTCAGCTGGTAAAGAATACCCTGCAATGCGGGAAACCTGGGTTTGATCCCTGGGTTGGAAAGATCCCCTGGAGAAGGGAAAGGCTACCCACTCCAGTATTCTCGCCTGGAGAATTCCATGGGCTCTATAGTCTGTGGGGTTGCAAAGAATAGGACACAACTGAGACTTTCACTTTATTTCACGTCACTATAAATCGAAGAAGCACAAATTAAGACAGCAGTGAAATATACTTTTGCCTATTGAATTTTCTAAACATTTAAAAATAGCACTCATTTTTGGCAAGGTTATTAAGAAACAGAGATGTAGAGCAATGGGAGTGCAAATTGGCACAGCTGTTCTAGAGAGCAATTTGAGTATCTCCAAAAGCTGAAAAGCATGTATACTTTTGAGCTGCATTTCCACTTCTAAAGAAATTTGTGGAAGAGTACAAAATTATATTCATATTAATGCTAATTATAGTGTTATATATCTAGGAAGACAAAAGATACAAACTCAGATCTCTTGGTGGTAAGACTATGGGTCACTTTAATTTTCTTCTTTACTTTTGTATGTTTTCTACATCTTCTGTATGTACAGAAGAGTTTTCTAAATGACAAAATATATAAATGTTTTTAAAAATATGGGCTTGCCTTTAATGAGTGTATAGAAGGATTTCCCTTCTCATGGCTACTCTTCAACACCTTCTTGCTTTTATTTCTGAACAGGTATCCAGGAAAAGTTGGGATTTCAGCATTAAAGGTAAGTTGTGCTTTGTGAAAGTCATGAGTGTATTTCTACAAATCGCATACACTTTTCATTCATTTTTCTCTTTTTTATGTAATTTTTCATTTTCTGCTTTTGCTTTCTATTACTTATTTTTTGCTAAGTAATATTACCATTGTATCTTACTTGAGGTGTGATTAAGTATTCTAGAAATACCTAGTTAAATACTGTACTATAAGGAAGGGACTATAAGTCTTTTGTATTTGTAATTTTTATTTGGTTTATAATTTTTAGAATAAAGGAACACTTGTATTCGTGTGTGTGTATATTTTATAAAGTAACCAAAACACTTGTGTGTTTATTATGGGCACATGTATTGGTATCATAACTACATATAAAAATCAATCCTAGCCTTATATTCAAGCAAAGAAATTTGATACTGAGAAATTATGCCAATAAGAACCATTTTAAATATAGGAATATCACCAAACAGAACTATTTACATCAAATAGAATATATACTGTATGTGCATGTTTGTATATGGTGGTGTTTGTGTGTATGTCTGTACATATGTGTGTATAATCTCAAACATGCTATATTTTTTTTTCAGTTCCAGTGTCTCTACCTTCTATTTTATATACATTGGATACTGATATCTTTGATAAATTATGGGATATTCATATGGGATATTCTATACAGTGGTTATGAATGAATTAGTTATATACAATAACATGGATCAATTTTAGCACTGTGCTGTCGAGTTGGTGGGGAAACAAGTCACAGAAAAATATGTGCAGTAAGATTCCATTTATATTAAGTCTCAAAACATGCAAAATTAAAGCATATATTGTTTAGAGATATAAGCAGAAGAAAACTAAAGAACAGCAAGGAATGATCAACACAAAGTTTAGAATATCAGTCATCTCTGAGGGGGAAAGAATGTAATGGAAATAGAGAAGGATATATAGGAGACTTGAAAGCTAATAATAAGACTTTTTATTAAACTGAGTACTTAAGAAAGGTTATATCATAATTCTTTAGTCCTTATATGTTATACAAATCCTTTTATATTAGCTATTTAATAAAACCACTTAAAACATAATACATGGACAAGGTTAAAGTTCACTCAGTGCGAAAAGAAGATGGTTGAAATTGTAGCTTCCCTCCCATTCCTCACCCTCCACCTCCCAGTCCCCTATCCACAGACTGTTGCTGGTTATGCTTGTAGATTTTAAAAGCCACTTAGATCATAAGATATTTTTAAGTTATCACAAATAGGTTTGGGAAATTTATTTTATCTCAGTAATTATAGATTGTCCTTAGCTTGAATAAAATTAGGTAGCAAATGTACATATTTAGTAAATAAAGATGAAGTTAGATATTTGGGGTTGTTTTTTTTTTTTTACTTTTTATATTGAAATAATTATAGAGTCACAGAAAGCTGCAAAGATAGTACAGAGAAGTCCTATTTATCCTTCACCTATTTTCCCAGTGGTTATGTCTTAAATATAGTATAATATCAAAACCAAGAATTTGACATCAGTACAGTGTAAGTGTATAGTCCTGTGTCAGTTTATTACTTGTGTATATTTGCGTAACCACCACCACAATCAAGATGAGATTTTATCACCACAGAGATCTTCCTTTATAAAATCATACCCACCACCTCCCCCACAATCATCCTTAATCCCAGACAGCCACTAATCTGTTTTTCATCTCTATAATTTTGTCATTTGAGAATGACCTAAAAATTGAATCATATAGTATGTAACCTTTTGAGATTGGCTCAATTGATCCATCCAAGTTGTTGCCTGTATCAATGGTTTATTCCTTTTTGTTCTAAGTAATATTCTATGATGTGGATGTACATGGGTTATTGAGTGCTTATTATGTATAACAGCGTATCTGTTGATATCTTAAGCAATCTAAAGAAAAGTTTGGATGTGCATGGGTTATTGAGTGCTTATTATGTATAACAGCATATCTGTTGATATCTTAAGCAGTGTAAAGAAAAGTTTGATATAGTCCTGGCTTTTGATGACTTTACAAGCTCACAGAAGAGAGCTGTATATAAGGGATGATAGATGAGGTATTGATATTTGTAGACTAGAATAGATCTTAAGTACTACAAGGAGTTTGGAGGAGAAATGGAAAGATAGAGCAATGGTGAGGGCAGTGTTACCTGGGATAGCAGAGAAAAGTTTTTGGGAGGAGATAGAACTTGTGTTAGGCTTTGAAAATTGGGAGATATTTACATAGGTAGATAGAGAAAAAATGGGAAAGCATTATATGTTAACCGCAGCCATGAAATTAAAAGACGCTTACTCCTTGGAAGGAAAGTTATGACCAACCTAGATAGCATATTGAAAAGCAGAGACATTACTTTGCCAACAAAGGTCCGTCTAGTCAAGGCTATGGTTTTTCCTGTGGTCATGTATGGATATGAGAGTTGGACTGTGAAGAAAGCTGAGCATCGAAGAATTGATGCTTTTGAACTGTGGTGTTGGAAAAGACTCTTGAGAGTCCCATGGACTTCAAGGAGATCCAACCAGTCCATTCTAAAGGAGCTCAGTCCTGGGTGTTCTTTGGAAGGAATGATGCTAAAGCTGAAACTCCAATACTTTGGCCACCTCATGCGAAGAGTTGACTCATTGGAAAAGACTCTGATGCTGGGAGGGATTGGGGGCAGGAGGAGAAGGGGACGACCGAGGATGAGATGGCTGGATGGCATCACGGACTTGATGAACGTGAGTTTGAGTGAACTCCAGGAGTTGGTGATGGACAGGGAGGCCTGGCGTGCTGCGATTCATGGGGTCACAAAGAGTCGGACACGACTGAGGGACTGAACTGAACTGAATAGTATGAACTAGATAGTATGCAGAGGAGAGAATTTGATGGGAGTGTTGAAAGACTGGTGTGACCAACGTAAACATTTCAGTGGTGGAATGTTGGAAAAATAAATTAGGGCCATATTTCCATGAGTCTTGAATGTCAGGTTAAGAAATCTGACCTTTACACTATGAAAGACAGTATGGAGATTCCTTCGAAAACTAGGAATAAAACTACCTTATGACCCAACAATCCCATTACTGGGCATATACCCTGAGAAAATCATAATTAAAAAAGACATATGTATCCCAATGCTCACTACATCTCTATTTACAATAGGTAGGACATGGAAGCAACCTAGATATCCATCGACGTATGAATGGATAAGCCGTGGTACATATATATAATGGAATATTCCTCAGCCATAAAAAGGAACACATTTGAGTCAATTCTAATGAGTTGGATGAACCTACAGCCTATTTATACAGAGTGAAAAAATTCAGAAAGAGAAAAACAAATATTGTACATTAAGGCATATATGTGGAAAATAGAAAGATGTTACTAACGAGTCTACTAGCAGGGCAGCAGTGGAGATGCAGACATGGAGAACAGACTTGTGGACACAGAGGGGGAAGCAGGGGTTGGGAAGAACTGAGAGAGTAGCATGGAAACATAGACACTACCATGTGTGAAATAGATAGCCAGTGGGGATTTGCTGTGTGACTCAGGAAGCTCAAACTAGTGCTCTGTGACAACCTAGAGGGGTGAGATGGAGAGGAAGGTTCAAGAGGGAGGGGACATATGTATACCTATGGCTGATTCATTATGTTGATGTATGGCAGAGACCAACACAACATTGTAAAGCAATTATCCTCCAATTAAAAATAAAAAACATTTTTTTTTAAATCTGGGCTTTAAAATTTTAAAGCAAAAGACTCTGATGGAGAGATGGGGTTGATAGGAATGTATGGATGCATATGACAACTATTTGAGTTTCCTGGTTGGTTTTTTTTTTTTTTCTCTCTCCTCTGAAAAAAGATGGCGAGCTTATCTCTCAAGCATTTTTTAAAATTTCACTTTAGTCACAGTTAATAACTTCCCCTTCCTCACTACTAAAACAGAAGTGACCTGATTTTTTAGTAACTAACATTTTTAGCTTAATGTTCTTTTTTTAATAATGAAGATTTCTTTGAGTATAGATCACCTTTGTACAAATGGTTTGTGAAACTAGGTCCTTTGGTGGTGTGCTTTTTAAAATTAAAAAGCTCAAATCTTACAACTGAATACTACGAGGAGGGTACAAATGGCTCTTTAATATCCAGTATAGATGGAGGGAAACAATGGTGTGAATTGCTGGAAATTGAATAGAAAAACCATACCTTTTAAGAAAGCATGTTTCTTGGGTTCTGATAGGTACGAGTTAGAGAAATGGCCTGATGGTGGGAACTGGGATTTAGTTGGTGCTGTGCTTTTGTAATGGGGCAGCCCATCTCCAGAAGAAGGTAATAACTGAGGACTGTCTCAAGTCTAGCTAAGTTGATATTGGTTGTCTGCAGGCACATGCTTGGCTTCCATTGCTTTGCCCTCAGCCTGATTGAAGTGCTGGGGGAAGGGCCTAGACCTTAGACCTTACTAAGGAGAGAATCATAGATGACTATATACTAAATCAGATTTTACTAAGAAATCTAGTTAACCTCTTTAGAGATCAGATCGTCTGGTAGATACAGTATCACTCCTTAAAACTAGGACTCAGCAGTAGTTTACCTTATAGGAGTTGATATCTTTCAAAAGTTCAAAGTCTAAGAGTTTTTTTAAAGCCAAATAAAATAGAAGCCTAATCACTGCTTGGCAGTTTTGGTCTGTGATCTTTGTAAGTAATTAATTAAATCGAATTAAATTGAGGTACAAGAATTATTGGTACATGTTTTTCTTAGGTTAACCTAGGGAAAATATCTGTGGAATTAAGGTAGTACAGTGCTTCTGATTTCCCTACTAATAATGAACAGTTATTAGAAGGTAATTGGAGGAGGACATGGCAACCCACTCCAGTGTTCTTGCCTGGGGAATCCCATGGACAAAGGAGCCTGACTGATGACAGTCCAGGGGGTCACAAAGAGTCAGACACAACTGAAGGGACTTGGCACACATGCATGCATGCAGTTAATTTGTAGGACAGTTGAAGGTGTTTTTCTAATATGCATGAACTGTTCTTAATGATCATCAGCTTTCAAGAATTCACTCTCATCTTGTCAACATGGCTATTTTAAAGTGGTCAGGGAAGACTTTTCTAATATAATAACGCTTGAGCTATGACACTAAGGATGGTAAGGAACCATCCAGTTGGCCAAAGTGTAATTCTGGGATTATGATGGGAAAGGGAGGTGATCAATATAGATGTGAAAGATGCAGTTCAGTTCAGTTCAGTCACTCAGTCGTGTCCGACTCTTTACAACCCCATGGACTGCAGCACACCAGGCCTCCCTGTCCATCACCAACTCCCAGAGTTTACTCAAACTCACGTCCATCGAGTCAGTGATGTCATCCAACCGTCTCATCCTCTGTCATCCCCTTCTCCTCCCTCCTTTAATCTTTCCCAGCATCAGGGTCTTTTCAAATGAGTCAGTTCTTCTCATCAGGTGGCCAAAGTATTAGAGTTTCAGCTTCAGCATCAGTCCTTCCAATGAATGTTCAGGACTGATTTCCTTTAGGATGGACTGGTTGGATCTCCTTGCAGTCTAAGGGACTCTCAAGAGTCTTCTCCAACACCACAGTTCAAAAGCATCAATTTTTGGTGCTCAGCTTTCTTTATAGTTCAACTCTCACATCCATACCTGAAAGTGAAAGTCACTCAGCTGTGTCTGACTCTTTGCCATCTCATGGAATAGTCCATGAAATTCTCCAGGCCAGAATACTGGGTGGGCAGCCGTTCCTTTCTCTAGGGGACCTTTCCTAACCCAGGGATTGAACCCAAGTCTCCCACATTGCAGACGGATTCTTTACCAGCCAAGCCACCAGGGAAGCCATCCATACATGACTACTGGAAAAACCAAAGCTTTGACTAGATGGACCTTTGTTGGCAAAGTAGTGTCTCTGCTTTTTAATATGCTGTCTAGGTTGGTCATAACTTTTCTTCCAAGGAGCAAGCGTCTTTTAATTTCATGGCTGCAGTCACCATCTGCAGTGATTTTGGGCCCCCCAAAATAAAATCTGTCACTGTTTCCCCACCTATTTGCCATGAAGTGATGGGACCAGATGCCATGATCATAGTTTTCTGAATGTTGAATGTGAAAGATGCAGGCAGGAGCCAAATCATATTAGGTGCTCGTGGACTATGGTAGAGTTTGAAAGTGAAGTCACTCAGTCATGTCCAACTCTTTGCGACCCCATGGACTGTAGCCTACCATGCTTCTCTGTCCATGGGATTCTCCAGGCAAGAGTACTGGAGTGGGTTGCCATTTCCTTAGATTTTATCTAATACTTCAAATCCCCTGAAACAATTTTTCTCTAGAATAATCTATATAAGATTGGTAGTATTTCCCAAATGCTGGGAGGAATTCAATGAAACAACTTTTCAGCTTGAAGATATTGGAAGTCCCACAGTCCTACAGAAATATATCTAGCACATTAAATATTTAGCAGTATAATAATCTCTGGAGTAGAGAGATTATTGGAGCCTATCCTGATACTTGTATAATTGCTACCTTAATATGTACATACATCCTTATATATCTTAGGTCAGTTAAAAATGGTTATATAGTGACTTTCTGACAAACTCTGTGATGGACAACAAGAATTATGAAATTTTTTTTCTCAGTGTCAGTAGTAGCATTCAAATTCCTGTACTTGTATAAATGTAAAGAAAATTTAAGATGGAAAAGAATACTGTGTTACGATTTGCAAATCTATGATTGTCTTATTTTACCCAAATTTTTTCCAGCAGAAATGCAGCATCCATTTCTACCTTCTTTAACCTCCCAAATATATATATATATGTACGTATGTGTATATGAATGTATACGTAGATATATATGTATTTTTGGTGGGTTTAATTTTCTTCATCTGTTACTATTTTGGGAACTTCATTTAATACCAGTTAAATTTTGATTCCTTTAATTTAAAGCATATAGAGTTTCCAAGAAAACAACTCTCTGAATATGGTTTGCCACATTTTCCATATTTATGGAGCAATACTTTGGGAAAAATAACAATTCTGATTCAACCCTTTGCTTAAATTCGTAACCTTTTTGAGCTGCAAAAGTAACTTGTAGTTCTTATATTCCTGTACAGTTTTTTAATGTTAAAAAGTTAGGTACACTTTAAAAGAAAATATCCTATTACAGTAGAAAAATAGAAAATTGCTGATTGGTAACCTTCTTATGAAAATTAAACTGTCCCAATTGGCATAAAATCTCTGGGAATCTATCATTACCCAAATGTCTAAGCCCTTTATGGCCCTTTGATTTATTAATGCTATAATTTCTAATTTGTACCCATTTTAAACAGAGTTTTAAAAAGAGATGTCATCATTTGGTTTGTTCTTTTCTTTTGAAAATAGGAAACAGAGAACTCTGCATACAAAGTTGGAAATGAGTCCACTGTACAAGAACTGAAACAAGATGTATCTAAAAAGGTTGGTAAGATAAAATGTCAGTATTAATTTAGAAGATGTCATATTTATATGGTATATTTAAAGTGGAAATTTTTTTATGTTATTTCAGTGTAGTACCCTGTGCATGCTTGATGTTCAGTAAATGTTCCTTGAATCTGTTGAATTTGATTGAAAGCACATTAGACTTTGTAGAAGTCATTTTGTAATCCAATTGGTAATTTATCTTTGAATCAGTATTTTGAAAAATGTTTTATAATGTATTTTTGTTTTTCATACTTGCATTTTTGTTAGAGTAAGCCATAGCTACTCTTGAGGTTAGTACCAAGAAGTAAAGGTATTGAAAAGCTTAGTGCAGCAAATTCTGATGTCTTGAGGAGTTAAAGGTTACAAGAAGTCATTATTTTTGTAGTACATTTGATACTTCTTAAGGAATTGATGATATGAACCTTCAGAGTTTGATTTACTAAAAGAGACTGAGCATAAGATAAAAATGTTGACAGTGGGTTGTTAACAGTATTGGGATAAAAACCAAGGAGAAAGAATGGTGTGTGTTCATTCATTTATATAAGTTTTGAGTATTTTCTGTGCCCCAGGCACTGTTCTAGCCAGCGGATTTCCAGAGACCAATGAGATGACACGTCTACCCGAGTTTCTCAACAGCAACACTTTGGGATGAATAATTGTTTGTTTTGGAGGGAAAGGGAGACTGTTCTGTACATATTAGAATGTTCAGCAGCATTCCTGGCTTTGACTCATTGGATGTCAGATCTCAACCCCCACCCACCCCTACCCCATCTTGGCAACCAAAAATGTCTCCAGACATCACCAAATGTCTAGGGGAATGATACTGGGCACAATCACCACCCCTGAAGATTCATTGTCGTACCCTTACGGAATTTAGAAAATTAACAGACTACAAATTTTAATATTGATCCCATGTTTTCCTTTGGGCTTCCCTGGTGGCTCAGCAGTAAAGAATCTGCCTGCAGTGCAGGAGACCTGGGTTTGATCCCTGGGTCGGGACGATCTCCTGGAGCAGGGCAGGGCAACCCACTCCAGTATTCTTGCCTGGAGAATTCCATGGACAGAGAAGCGTGGTGGGCTACAGTTCATGGAGTTGCAAAGAGTCAGATACAACACAACTGAGTGACTATAACTAACTAAGTATAGTTAGTAGCCCCCCACCCCCAAAAGTGACTTTTTAAGGAGAGTTTAAAAGCTGAAAAAATAGTAAACTATGGGGCAAAAGGGCTTTCCAGGTGGCTCAGTGGTAAAGAATCTGCCTGCCAATGCAGGAGATGTGCGTTTGATTCCTGAGTTGGGAAGATCCCCTGGAGGAAGAAATAGCAACCTGCTCCAATAATTCTTGCCTGGAGAATTCCATGAACAGAGGAACCTGGCAGGCTACAGTCCATGGGGCTTCGAAGAGTCAGACACAAGTGATTGACGATGCACGCACCTAGGGCTATAGAGAGAGTCTTAAGACTCTAGGTTTTAGTTTTTAAGTTCTAGGCCATTCAGGTAAATTAAGTATCCAACATTAATGATACAGGGTATGGAGTTATGTGCTGGATCAGGACACAATCCCTGTTCTCAGTAACTTACATTTTAGTAGAATAAATTAGATCAACACAAAACTGAATGTAATAAGTATTCAAATAAACTCTCAAACTATTACAAGAAAACAAGGGAGACTACTTTCTGCTTGAGGATAGGAATGGGGAAGGAGGAAGTAGCATCTGAACTGGTTCTTGATGGGTGGATAAGATTTGGGCAGGCAGAGGTGGAAGAGGAGAGGCATAAACAAAGGCGTGGAGATGAGGAATGTGCGGAATGTTTGACAATGAGTCTAGAAACCAAATTTAGGGCCAGATTATGGGAATGCCTCTTATGTCATGCTAAAACATCTGGTATTTATTTTACAGTCGCTGTGAAAGGAATGAGTTTTTTGAAGCAGGAAGGTGATAGGAAGCAAAGTTTTGATTCTCACTGTTCTTTTGTTCATTCCCTGTTTGCTGCCTCCTGAAACCCAGGGGGAAAAAAAAAAACAGAGCTAGGTACTGTAAATAGGTGCTATGGGAGCATATCAAGAGGTAGAAATAGGTACTATGGGAGCATATCAAGTGGTAGAAAACAGGGGCCTTGCTTTCCAGGTGTAGAGAAAATATTTATGCAGAGTTAGCTCATGTACTACTCTGCATTTATTATATTCTAGTTCATATTATAATGAACAGTAAGACTGATAGGAGTTCAGAAGAGGAAGAGATTGTCTTCTGGAACCCTCTGATGGCATAGGCCTTTTCACTTTGCATAGTTATCATTTGAAACCTTTACATTCACCTCATCTCACAGTGCCCACGTGGGTCTGCACACTTTTACCAGATAACCTTGCTTTCCATTGCATGTAAGTGTCAGAGGCTGTGCTGTGGTGTGCTAAGTTGTTTCAGTCATGTCTGACTCTTTGCAACCTTATGGACTGTAGCCCACCAGGCTCCTCTGTCCATGGGGATCCTCCAGGCAAAAATACTGGTGTGGGTTGCCATGCCCTGCTCAAGGGGATCTTCCCAACCTGGGGATAGAACCAGCGGCTCCTGCACTGCAGGTGGATTATTTACTCCTGAGCCACCAGGGAAGCCCATCAGAGGCTAAGAAGCCTAAATTCACTCCTTTCCGTCCTCTCGAATTTCCCTCACTGCAAATTTTCATCTTTTACCTCTTTTTCATGTAATTCCTGAGAATTTAGTATTCTTTTTTTTCCTGTCCAAAGTAGAATGGTATAAAGAACACTGGACTTTTGGAGAAAAACCTGGATTTCAGTTTTGACTTTACAGTTTACTAGCTGTGGGACCTTGGGCGAAATTCTTAATGCCTCTGTCTCAGATTCCTGCTTTTGTATGGTGGTTGTTCAGCTGCTAAGTCATGTGCATCTCTTGTCGACCCCATGAACTGCAGTACACCAGGCTTCGCTGTCCTTCACTATTTCCTGTAATTTGCTCAAACTCATGTCCATTGAGTCAGTGACACCATTCAACCATCTGATCTGTTGCCCCCTTCTCCTCCTGCCCTCAATCTTTCTCAGCATCAGGGTCTTTTCCAGTGAGTTGGCTCTTCACATCAAGTGACCAAAGTATTGGAGCTTCAGCTTCAGCATCAGTCCTCCAATGAGTGCTCAGGGTTGATTTCCTTTAGGATCGACTGGTTTGATCTCCCAGCAGTCCAAGGGACTCTCCAGAGTCATCTCCAACACCACAGTTTGAAAGCATCAATTCTTCCACAGTCAGGCATAAATGGTCCAATTCTCACATCCGTACATGACTACTGGAAAACCATAGCTTTGACTACGTAGAACTTTGTCAGCAAAATGAAGTCTCTGTCTAGGTCTCTCATAGCTTTTCTTCAAAGGAGCAAGTGTCTTTTAATTTCATGGCTGCAGTCACCATCCACAGTGATTTTGGAGCCTAAGAAAATAAAATCTGCCACTGTTTCCACTTCCCCTCATCTATTTGCCATAAAGTGATGGGACCGGATGCCATGATCTTAGTTTTTGAATGTTGTATTTTAAGCCAGTTTTGTCACTCTCTTTCACCCTCATCAAAAGGCTCTTTAGTTCCACTTCACTTTCTGCCATTAGAGTAGTATCATCTGCATATCTGAGGTTGTTGATATTCCTCCTGGCAGTCTTGATTGCAGCTTGTGATTCATCCAACCTGTCATTTCACATGATGTACTCTGCATATAAGTTAAATAAGCAGGGTGACAATATACAGCCTTGTCCTACTCCTTTCCCAATTTTGAACCAGTCTGTTGTTCCATGTCTGGTTCTAACTGTTGTTTCTTGGCCTGCATATAGGTTTCTCAGGAGGCAGGTAAGGTGATCTGGTATTCCCATCTCTTTCAGAATTTTCCACAGTTTGCTGTGATCCACACAGTCAAAGGCTTTAGCACAGTCAATGAAGCAGAAGTAGATGTTTTTCTGGGTAGAATTCCCTTGCTTTTTCTATGATCCAGTGGATGTTGGCAGTTGGATCTCTGGTTCCTCTGCCTTTTCTAAATCCATCTCATACATCTGAGATTTCTTGGTTCACATACCATTTAAGGATTTTGAACATTACCTTGCTAACATGTGGAATGAGTGCAATTGTGCAGTAGTTTGAACATTCTTTGGCATTGCCTTTCTTTGGGATTAGAATGAAAACACCTTTTCCAGTCCTGTGGCCATTGATAAGTTTACCAAATTTGCTGACATGTTGAGTGCCGCACTTTAACAGTATCATCTTTTAGGATTTGAAATAGCTCAGTTGGAATTCCATCACAGTCACTAACTTTGTTCGTAGTGATGCTTCCTAAGCCCCACTTGGCTTCACACTCCAGGATGTCTGGCTCTAGGTGAGTGACACCTTTGTAGTTATACGGGTTACTAAAACCTTTTTTGTACAGTTCTTCTGTGTATTATTGCCGCTTCTCAGTCTCTTGTTCTGTTAGGTCCTTGCTGTTTCTATCCTTTATTGTGCCAGTCTTTGCATGAAATGTTCCCTTGGTATCTCCAATTTTCTTGATGAGAACTCTGGTCTTTCCCATTCTGTTGTTTTCCTCTGTTTCTTTGCATTGCTCACTCAAGAAGGCTTTGTTATCTCTCCTTGCTGTTCTCTAGAACTCTGCATTCAGTTGGGTATATCTTTCCCTTTCTCCTTTGCCTTTTGCTTCCTTTCTTTTCCCAGCTATTTGTAAGACCTCCTCAGACAACCATTTTATTTTCTTGCATTTCTTTCTTTGGGGTGGTTTTGGTCACCATTTCCTATACCGTGTTACTAACCTCCATCCATAATTCTTCAGGCACTCTGTCTACCAAATCTAATCCCTTGAGTCTATTTGTCACTTCCACTGTATAATCATAAGGGATGTGATTTAGGTCATACCTGAATGGTTTAGTGATTTTCCCTACTTTCTTCAATTTAAGCCTGAATTTTGCAATAAGCACCTCATGATCTGAGCCACAGTCAGCTCCAGGTCTTATTTTTGCTTATAGAGCTTTTCCATCTTTGACTGCAAAGATTATAATCAATCTGATTTCCATATTGACCATCTGGTGATGTCCATGTATAGAGTCATCTCTTATGTTGTTGGAAATGGGTGTTCGTTATGACCAATGTGTTCTCTTGACAAACTCTGTTAACCTCTGCCCTGCTTCATTTTGTACTCCAAGGCCAAACTTGCCTATTACTCCAAGTATCTCTTGACTTTTGCATTCCTATCCCCTGTGATGATAAGGACATCTTTTTTTTTTTTTTTTTGGTGTTAGTTCTAGAAGGTCTTATAGGTCATCATAGAACAGTTCATCATCAGCTTCTTGAGCATTAGTGGTTGGGGCATAGGCTTGGATTACTGTCATGTTGAATGATTTGCCTTGGAAACAAAAAGATCATTCTGTCATTTTTGAGATTGCACCTAAGTACTGCATTTCGGACTCTTCTGTTGACTATGAGGGCTACACAATTTCTTTTAAGGGATTCTTGCCCACAGTAGTAGATATAATGGTCATCTGAGTTAATTCTCCCATTCCTGTCCATTTTAGTTCACTGATTCCTAAAATGTTGATGTTTACTCTTACCATCTCCTGCTTGACCGTGTCCAATTTACCTTGATTCATGGACCTAACATTCCAGATTCCTATGCAATATTGTTCTTTACATCAATCTGTAATTTTCACCATAACACACATCCACAACTGGCATCATTTCTGCTTTGGCTCAGCCTCTTATTCTTTCTGGAGCTATTTCTGTACTCTTATCCAGTAGCATATTAGACACTGACCTGATGATGAGGGGCTCATCTTTCAGTGTCATATCTTTTTGCCTCTTCATACCATTCATGGGGTTCTCGCTGGTTTGCCATGCCCTTTCCAGTGGACCATGCTTTGTCAGAACTCTTCACCATGACCCATCCGTCTTGGGTGTCCTGCACTACGTGGCCCAGAGCTTCATTGAGTTACACAAGGCTATGATCCATGTGATCATTTTGGTTAGCTTTCTGTGATTGTTTTTGTTCTGGAGGCTGTGAAATTGTAGTTTTTGCTTCTTCTGTCTGCCTTCTGATGGATGAGTGTAAGAGGGTTGTGCAAGCTTCCTGATGGGAGGGACTGGCTGTTGGGGAAACTAGGTCTTGCTCTGATGGACAGGGACATGCTCAATAAATCTTTAATCCAATTTTCTGCTGGTAGGTGGGGCTGCTTTTGGAGAAGGGAGATAATCTAGTTACCTCACAAAAGGTGTGTAAAGATTGAATAGAAAATGTGTGTACTGGATCTAATACACAGCAGACCCTCTTTCTTCTCCAGAACTTATCTTCCTTTCCTTTGGCACCTTCCCCTCAGCTTATAAAAATGCTGGAGCACTTTCTTGAGCACTCTTCCATGTGTAGCCAAGCTTTTTGAGAACATAGACTGTACTGGCCGTCCCTGTACCTCTTTTTTTAAAGATTTGTTTATTTGTTTTTGGTTGTGTTGGATCTTTGTCGCTGCACACGGGCTTTCTCTAGTTGTGGTGAGCAGAAACTACTCTTCATTGTATGCGCGTTGTGGTTGCTTCTCTTGTTGTGGAGCGCAACCTCCAGGGCGCATGGACTTCAGTGGTTGTGGCATGTGAGCTCAGTAGTTGTGGTGCACTGCACAGGCCCACCTGCTCCATGACATATGGGATCCTCCCAGGCCAGGGACTGAACCCCGCATTCCCTGCATTGGCAGGCAGACTCCCAACCACTAGACCACCCGGGATGCCCTTCACCTCTTATTCCTTCTTGAACCTACTATAATCTGGCTTCCATTACTGTTAAAGGACTCATTGCTCAGTAACTATCTAATTCACAAATTAGATGGAATCTAGTTAATATTTCTCTGGTGAAAGTGAGGTAGATCTAGGATAAAAATTTGAAAATTGACAAAAAATCATATATAGAATATGCTGCAAAATTAGGGATGAATATTATTGAATGACATGCTATCCAGTTAACTTGGCACAAATTTGTAGTTAATCACATCAGGATAGTTTCATGAGACATTCTGTTAATTTTCTGGAGCCAAAGAATTGAGAAAGCAGAAGTCATCTATGGCTCTGTGGTAGAAAGATAAGTGAGTGGGCTGGGAGATTTAATGTGTTAATGATGACAGGACTGAGTAGAAAATATATTTTCTTCTAAATATTGGTAGAAGTAACAGAAAGCCTGCCTGTATTTTTCAACTATAGATAAGATATAAAAGGGAAAAAAGGCAAGATGAGCTGGGTATTTGAACTGTTGATACTCCTAACATCTCTTTGCAGAGCAGGGGGTTAGATGTAGCCTGTTTAAGAACTTTAATCTCTCTGGATCTGCTAGCTTTTCATGTTCAGGCCTGAGTTGAGAGCTAAACAGCTTAAATTCTTGTAAAGGTGGTTTTCATTTTCATAGCTTTGTTAACTAGAGTCAAACCAACAGGCTATTACTGAACTAACTTGGCATAAATATGTAAATAAACTATGACATGAAGCATCTGAATGTAAATTTAGGTTTAAACTTTTTTTTACAGGGTTGATTGAATTTTTGTAATTACACGGACTAACACAGATTCCTTGTTATAATGATTAAGAGTACAGTTTCTGGAACCAGGCTCCCTACATTTATACCAGTTTCATCACTTACTAGCCTTGTAACCTTGAATAAATCTCTCTGACTTAGTTCCCTCATTTGTATACTGATGATAGTAAGAGGCTGTCTTATAAAGTTGTTATAAAGATTAAAACACATAAAGTGTTAAGAACATTGCCTGGCACATAGTAAGTAAAATATAAATGATTAGCTAATACTATGTCCTTGAAAATCACTTCGCTGTTTTTTTAAACTGCTTTTTAACCTTTCACCAGATTATTGAAAGTATTATTGAGGAGAGTCAGAAAGTAATACAGCTTGAAGATGATTCTTTGGATTCCAAAGGAAAAGAACAGTCTGATCAGGCTACTGCCAGTCCTGTCACAGCTGGAACAGATCTTAGCAATATACCTGGACTGTTAGCCATAGATCAAGTACTGCAGGAAGATTCTCAGAAGACAGAGTGTCAGGATGTATCTGAAGAAACTGAATTAGAATCAAAACAGTGTTTTCCTTCTGATGACACATGTGAGAAGCCAGTAGATGAAACTACAAAGTTAACTGAAATAAGTTCAACTGCACAGCTTAATGTTCCTGAAACTGTAACAGAAGTGTTGAACAAGGAAGAAGTGGAAGTCAAAGAAAGTGATGTTCTAGAATCTGCATCCTCACACTCCTTATCTACAAAAGATTTTGCTGTGGTGGAAGAAGTTGCACCTGCCAAACCGCCAAGACAGCTTACTCCAGAGCCTGATATAGTAGCTAGTACAAAGAAGCCTGTTCCAGCACGCCCACCTCCTCCAGCTAACTTCCCACCTCCTAGGCCCCCACCTCCATCTCGACCTGCTCCACCACCAAGAAAAAAGAAGAGTGAATTGGAGTTTGAGGCTCTTAAGACACATGATCTAGATGGTAAGTATTAATTGAGAAGTAACTACCTTTTGTGGGGGAGTTTGGGGAGTTGAAACTTGACCTTTCTGATTTTTTTTTTCAATTTATGCTGTATTTAGGCAATGGCAACCCACTCCAGTACTCTTGCCTGGAAACTCCCATGGACGGAGGAGCCTGGTGGGCTACAGTCCCTGGGGTCGCTAAGAGTCAGGCACGACTGAGCGACTTCACTTTCACTTTTCACTTTCATGCATTGGAGAAGGAAATGGCAACCCACTCTAGTGTTCTTGCCTGAAGAATCCCAGGGACACGGGAGCCTGGTGGGCTGCCGTCTGTGGGGTTGCACAGAGTCGGACACGACTGAAGCGACTTAGCAGCAGCAGCAGCAGTAACCACATTGATGACCAAGTTATAAAATGTATTTTAGTAACAGAAAGCCAAAATGTTTACATTGGTATTGTTACATTATTGTAATTAAACATTTCAGCAGATTTTCAAATCTTTTACCATTGGAGAGCCAGAGTGGCACAGTGAAAAGAACATAGGATTTGGACTTAGGATTTGAATTCAAGCCCCAGATCTCTTCATGTATAAGGTGTATAGCCTTGAGGAATTTAAATAACTTACTTGAACCCTGGTTTCCCCTTATATAAAAAGAGAGTAATGGAACCACTTTTTTCATAGGATTGTTCTAAGAATCAGATAAAGATTTAAGCACTTTTAAGCTATGAATAAGGTCATATAAGTATTGGTTGTTGTTGTTATTATTATATTATTATTATTTCAGTTCCCAAAGAGAATATTACATCTGATACTCTCCTAACTACAAACATGGCTTCAGAGAGTACAGTCAAAGATTCGCAGCCTTCTCTTGATTTGGCAAGTGCTACCAGTGGAGATAAAATAGTTACTGCCCAGGTTGGTGAATATGTGTTATATTTGATAAAAGCTCTCAACTTTCTGCAACTAACTCGTTTGTTGATTGTTGAACCTTCTTTCTTCTCCAGGCCAAATATTTCCTTGTCTCTAAAACCTGCCTACCACATCCCTTGTCCAGCTCTGCTACTAAGTAGTGGACTGATTATAGCAACCTATTTAACATCTGAGTCTGAAATGGCTCATTGATAAAATGAGGGGAAAACCTTCCTTGAAGGTTTCTTGCAAGATTGAAATGATCTAAAGTATGCCAGGTACCTGGTATGTGTGTTCAAAAAGTGACAGATGCTGCTATATGTAGTATTTACTAAAAATCCCAACTACTGTCTTCATTTACCTGACCTATAATGGTCAAAGGACTTCCCAGGTGGCACTAGTGGTAAAGAACCTGCCTGCCAATGCAGGAGACATAAGGGATGAGGCTTCTATCCCTCGGTTGGAAAGATCTCCTGGAGGAGGGTATGGCAACCCACTACAGTATTCTTGTCTAGAGAATCCCATGAACAGAGGAGTGTAGGGTCGCAAAGAGTCATACACAGCTGAAGCGACTTAACACACACGTGCACACATAGTGGTCACATTGGGAACTTTTATTTTTTTATAATTTCCTTTTCCTAATCATGGGAAAAAAAAAACTTCATACAGTAGACTATACATCCATATATGAGGCAATATAGAAAGAACTTGATAACATGAATTTCTACCTCTGCCAAATTCTGGGATTCAAGGGTTACTTATGTGGTAGCTCTGATGGGACAGGTTGGCAGACTGGAAGATATTATCATACTAAGTGACGTAAATCAAATAGAGAAAGACAAATATATATTGTTTATATGCAGAATCTTAAAAAGTTATACAAATGAATTTATTTACAGAACAGAAACAGACTGAGGGACTTATGATTACCAGGGTTGGGGGGGAAGAGTCGGTGAGGTAGATTCAGAGTTTGGAGTTGACGTATACACAGTACTATATTTTAAATAGATAATCAACAAGGACCTATTGTATAGCACCGGGAACTATGCTCAATATTCTGTAATAACCTAAATGAGAAAAGAACTTGAAAAAGAAGAGCTATGTGTATATGTATAACTGAATCACTGTGCTGTATACCTGAAATTGACACAAATTGTTAATCAACTATACTTCAATATAAAATAAAAATTTTAATTAAAAAAAATCAAGGATTCTGTGGCCACTGGACTTGGAATAAAATTCAGAACACACATACACACAAAAAGACACAATGGTCTTTTCATAGCCTTAGAGAAGAGGTCAATAGTAGCCTGATTTTATAGGGTCCTCAAGCTAAAAATGGTCTTTGTATTTTTAAAGCATTGTTTTTTTTTAAAAGAATATGCAACAGACACTATATGTGTAACAGAAAGCTTAAAATCTTTACTATCTGGCTGTACAGGAAGAAATTTGCCAACCTCTACCCTCAGGACATCCATGTGTATAGTCCTGATTAATGGCAAATTTTACTAGCAGAGAACTGATTTTGGACCAAGTTCAAATAGAACATTTATTTGCTTTCAAGACTACTCAGACATTATTTCATGAGCAGCAACACTTTTGGTACCTAATGTTTTTTAGCATGATGGGAATAATAAAAGACTGAAATGGAATGTTCCATTTAAATTTTCAGTAGGCTCCATTATCTGTATTATGGAATTCTTTGGAACTGTGTGTGGTAATGAATAATTGAATATTTATAAAAACTGACTCAATCTACTTTCTGTTTATAAAATTATAATTTCAGGAAAATGGAAAAGCACCTGATGGGCAGACAATAGCCGGTGAAGTGATGGGCCCTCAGAGACCTAGATCCAACTCTGGGAGAGAGCTTACTGATGAGGTATAATTAAATTTTCTTTGTTTGTTCTTAAAAATATAAAGGTCATAGTGAGAAGATGAAAAAAATTCCAGAGATGAATGGTGATGGTGGTTGCACAGCAATGTAAATGTAGTTGATGCCACTGAACTATACAATTAAAAGTGGTTATAATGATATATTTTGTATTATATGTATTTTATTATGATCAAAAAACAAGTTTATTGCTATTAAGTAAAAAATCATATTGTAAAAGAAAAAATGAAAATTGAAGCTTGTCTTAGTTTTTGTTTTTTTAATGTGCTGGAATTTTAACTCTGACTTAAACTTGCCCTTTCACACAATTATATGGTAGAATAAATGTATTGAAAGCCAAGGCCTATGTTTATAGGAAGTGGGCTTAAAAGGAACTTGATATTATAGACATATGTCTTTATACATGTTAGATGATATACAGTATGTACAAGGTCAATGCTTGATTCTTAACTTAAAATTTAGTATATATTGGTTGACTAATTTATTCAGAATGAAACTTTGAAGCAGAATCTTAGTTTTTGTTTCTTTTAAACAATGCATTTAAAAAAAATATTGGAAAACAGTTTTGTAGTTCCTCAAAATATTAAACATTGAGTTACCATGACCCAGCAATACCACTCCTATGTATACAGCAAAGTGAGATGAAAACATATGTCCACACAAAAAATGTACATAGCTATTGATAACTAGCTAAAGTGTGGAAACAATACAAATGTCTGATAAATAGATAAATAAAATGTAGTATATCCATCCATGTGGGCTATTTTTTGGCAATTAAAAAGAATGAGATTCTGATACATGCCATAACACAAATGAACCTTGAGAGCATGACGCTAAGTGAAAGAAGCCAATCACAAAAGACTACATACTATATAATATAATTTATATGAAATGCCCAGACATAGAGAAAAAAAGTAGATTAGTGGTTGCCAGGAACTGGGAGGAAAAGGGAATAAGGTATGACAGCTAATGGATATAGGGTTTCTCTTGGGGGAGGCAGAAATGTTCTAAACTTAGATAATGGTGGTAGTTGTACAACTCTGTGGGTATACTAAAAACCGATGAATTATATATTAAATGTGTACATTATGTGGTGTGGAAATTGTATCTCACTAAAAATGTTTACAAAATTATTGCACACAGTACTGAATGTATCTAGAAAGTTCTTAGCTTAAATTTTTTAGGATTTTGTGGACTCAAAAAGATAATTAAGTTATAGGTACTCTTGGTGTTATTTTTTACTTCAGGAAATTTTAGCCAGTGTAATGATTAAAAACCTAGATACTGGAGAAGAAATACCTTTGAGTCTTGCAGAAGAGAAACTGCCAACGGGTATTAATCCTCTCACTCTACACATCATGAGAAGGACTAAGGAATATGTAAGGTATGGCCTAATGTTATTATTCATCATTTGTAGTATTTCATTCAAAGTGGTGAAGAGTTCTGTTTATGAACTGTGAGAGTCCCTAATTTGGTGTGTTCTTTTTTTAAAGTTAGACTTAGAGTCAGTTAATGTATATATTCTTAAACTTTGTCCTCTCTTTTTGAAAACAAGTTCTTTTTTTTTAAGATTCCACATTTAAGCGATATCATAAAGTATTTGTCTTTTTCTGTCTGATTTATTTCATTTAGTTTAATGTTCCCAAGGTCTATCCATATTGTCACAAATGGCTGGATTTCCTTCCTTTTTATGGCTGAATAATATTCCTATGTGTGTCACATTTTCTTCATTTAACTTTGTTCTCTCTTATAACTGTGCAGTTACTTGGAGGGAGATACATATCTTAGTTTTCAGTTCAGTTCAGTCTCTCAGTTGTGTCTGACTCTTTACAACCCCATGGACCGCAGCGTGCCACGCCTCCCTGTCCATCACCAACTCCCAGAGTTTACCCAAACTCATGTCCATTGAGTCAGTGATGCCATACAACCATCTCATTCTCTGTCGTCCCCTTCTCCTGACTTCAGTCTTTCTCAGTATCAGGGTCTTTTCAAATGAGTCAGCTCTTCGCATCAGGTGGCCAAAGTATTGAAGTTTCAGCTTCAACATCGAACGCTCAGGACTGATCTCCTTTAGGATGGACTGGTTAGATCTCCTTGCAGTCCAAGGGACTCTCAAGAGTCTTCGCCAACACCACAGTTCAAAAGCATCAGTTCTTCAGTGCTCAGCTTTCTTTATAGTCCAACTCTCACATCCGTACATGACTACTGGAAAAACCATAGCCTTGACTAGATGGACCTTTGTTGGCAAACTAATGTCTCTGCTTTTGAATATGCTGTCTAGGTTGGTCATAACTTTACTTCCAAGGAGTAAGCATCTTTTAGTTTCATGGCTGCAGTCACCTTCTGCAGTGATTTTGGAGCTCCCCAAAATAAAGTCAACCACTGTTTCCACTGTTTCCCCATCTATTTCCCATGAAGTGATGGGACTGGATTCCATGGTATATCTTAAATATCATAGTATTTGGTTTGTCTTCTTTTAAAATGATTTATATTATTCTAGAGACAATATTAAAACATAAGATCCAAAAAAGCCATGTGGGGTAAATACCTGGTCTTCTGAAACTTTGCTTTAAGGATCAGAAATTTTATAAATAATTGTATTGTCTTTTTAGGATCAGACAGTGTCTTCAGAGTGAAATGATTGGCTTTACTGTGAGAAATATGTAGACCCAAGAAATAATTTCTGTGAAACCAAAGCTTTCACATGATGTGCCTGATAAGTAAGGAGGGAGATATTTACAAATTAATTTGTCATTTCTGTGCAGCATGTTTTACCCAGCACAATGCCTTTTTTGTATTAGGTTTTTCATAAATTCCTGAATTGCACTTGTTTATGTTTTATGCATTGTACCATCTTTCAAGTCTTTTAATTCTCAGAGTCATTTAAATTAAACTTACGTAAAGCATGTAAGAAGAAGGCAATGGCACCCCACTCCAGTACTCTTGCCTGGCAAATCCCATGGACGGAGGAGCCTGGTAGGCTGCAGTCCATGGGGTCACTGGGAGTCGGACACGACTGAGCGACTTCACTTTCACTTTTCACTTTCATGCACTGGAGAAGGAAGTGACAACCCACTCCAGTGTTCTTGCCTGGAGAATCCCAGGAACGGGGGAGCCTGGTGGGCTGCCGTCTATGGGGTCGCACAGAGTCAGACACGACTGAAGCGACTTAACAGCAGCAGCAGCAGCAAAGCATGTAGACATTTTTTTTCTTAACACTGATTAGTTAATTGTGTAGTAAATATACATAGAGATTTTTGAGAAGTTTTGAGAAATGACTTCTTTTAAAATGACGTCTTCTTGTAGTAATGATGCAGCACAGTCAGACGACGAAGAGAAGTTACAGTCTCAACAAACAGATACTGATGGTGGACGGTTAAAACAGAAAACGTGAGTTACATCCAGTTTCTTCATTTCAGGCTTCTATTACTGTGTGTGTGTGTATTTTATATATGAGAACTTTCATACTATTTTAAATCTATGCTCTGGCCAGTTTGTTTGTCCATCTACCACCACTACTCCCTGTCCTCAGGCAATGGATTATGAGTTCCTTGAGGCTGTCTTGGTCATTTTTATAGCATCTGACATACAGTAAGTTTTGCTTCATGCTTGTATTATTTTTCTGATGATAGATAGGTACCAGAAGTGTTGGTAGAAGAACATGATTATTCTTGAAGTTGCTTTTTCCATTTCACATCATCTCTCCAAATCCTATTTGTCTTTCTAAATTCAACTACATGAGACTCTTCCTGACCACTCCAGTTCGTAATAAAGATTTTCCTGTTCTCAATTTAAATGACAGCTATAGTCTATATACCATACATTTGCTATTTATATTATCTTAAATTGTTTTCTGATTTAAAAAATAAAATAAATACATGTTAAACAACTAGACTAAGAATTGATGCTTTTGAACTGTGGTGTTGAAGAAGATTCTTGAGAGTCCTTTGGACTGCAAGGAGATCAAACCAGCCAATTGTAAAGGAAATCAATCCTGCATATTCATTGAAAGGACTAATGCTAAAGCTGCAGTACTTTGGCCACCTGATACAAAGAACTGACTCATTTGAAAAGACCCTGATGCTGGGAAAGATTGAAGGTGGGAGGAGAAGGGAATAACAGAGGATGAGGTGGTTGGATGGCATCACCTACTCAGTGGACATGAGATTAAGCAGGCTCCAGGAGATGGTGAAGGACAGGGAAGCCTGGCATGCTGCAGTCCGTGAGGTCACAAAGAGTCAGACGTGACTGAATGACTGAAAAACAAGAATATGTTGCAAAAGGATTTTGATCATACCATTCTTTTTTCCTGTATGAAAATCTAGCACAGTGGTAGTCATGTAGGATTTCCTTAATTATACACAAGTCCCTTGTTGTTCAGTCACTCAGTTGTGTCTGACTTTTTGCGACCCCATGGACTGCACCATGCCAGGCTTCCCTGTCCTTCACTATCTCCTAGAGTTTGCTCAAATTCACGTCCATTGAGACAATGATGCCATCCAACCATCTCATCTTCTGTCACGCCCTTCTCCTGCCCTCAGTCATTCCCAACATCAGGGTCTTTTCAAATGCGTGGTGGCTAAAATTTTGGAGTTTCAGCTTCAGCATCAGTCCTTCCAATAAGTATTCAGGACTGATTTCCTTTAGGATTGACTGGTTTGATCGCCTTGCTGTCCAAGGGACTCTCAAGAGTCTTCTCCAGCACCACAGTTGGAAACCATCAATTCTTTGGAACTCAGCTTTCTTTATGGTCCAAATCTCACATCCATACGTGACTACTGGAAAAACCATAGCTGTGACTATATGGACGTTTGTCGGCAAAATGATGTCTCTGCTTTTGAATACACTGTCTAGGTTTGTCACAGCTTTTCTTCCAAGGAGCAAGCGTCTTATAATTTCATGGCTGCAGTCACTGTCTGCAGTGATTTTTGGAGCCCAAGAAAATAAGTTCTGTCATTGTTTCCATGTTTCCCCATCTATTTATTTGTCATGAAGTGATGAGACTGGATGCCATGATCTTCGTTTTTTGAATGTTGAGTTCACAATTTGTTGTGATACACAGTCAAAGGCTTTAGTGTCATCAATGAATCAGGAATAGGTGTTTTTCTGGAATTCCCTTGCTTTTTCTATAATCCAGTGGATATTGGCAATTTGATCTCTGGTTCCTTTGCCTTTTCTTAATCTAGCTTGTACATCTGGAAGTCCTTTAATTGGCAATAATTTAGTCTAAGGCCAAAGTGAGTTCTCAGACTCAAGTCTGATCTTTTCTTTATGTGGAAAGTAAAGCAAAGAAAGCATTGAGATTTTTTTAGAAAAGGTATGCCCATAGTGGAGGTATATGATAACACCTCAGCCATCTGGACCTTGGCTGTCTAGCAGTGGCAACTATTAAGGACCGTATAATTAGAGTTATTCAGGAGACATAGAGACCTCTAGGAAAGAGAGTGCTCCATGCAGTAAAGTTCATTTTTTTTTTTTAAAAGCTCCTCAGGTTTATTGAAAAACCTTTATACTTCTTAAATAATTTTAAAAAGTCTGGTCATCTGATATTTAATCTCAGAGCAAAATAGAAGCATTGGACCGTGACAGATATGTTAGCACATAAGAATGTCAGAGAATACTCTGATTGCAAGAGAAGAATCAGGAAAATGATAGAAAGGACTCATATATTGCTCAGCCATTCCACACGGCAGTGCTTTCAACTTCTTCTCACATCGTGATGTTCAGAACCTGGTATCATTTGCACTGAATCCTGGGGTAAGCTGATGAGGCAGCTGATGGCCAGAAGAGACTGGCCCAGGGCTCTGCCTTCTTGGGGCTACCCTATTGCCTTGAAGGCTGAGAGGGGACCATTATTATGGCCCACTTGGAATCATTTGAGAAGCCTTGGTGTATTAAAGAATAGTAAAGATGGTAACTGATCCTGTTTATTAAAGAAATTTATTGAGCATTAAGTGCCATAAAAGGCACAAATGTATGTATTTTAGAGATAGTGTCATGCAAAATGGCTAAAATATCTGCTTTCTTGCTTATAGTAGTAGTAAACCTATAGTTAATCAGAAAAGTATAACTTCAGTTATAAATAGCAGAGACCTTATTGTGATTTTAAAAATGGTTTATCTGTTTTTAATCTCTATATGTATTTAATCTCTGTATCACAGATATAAACTAGTGGTTACCAGTGGGGAGAGGGAAGAAGGGAGAGGCAAGACAGGGGAAGGGGATTAAGAGATACACACTGCTATGTATAAAATAAGCTATAAGGATATATTGTACAGCATGGGGAATATAGCCACTATTTTATAATAACTATTTAATTTTTATTTTATATTGGAGTATAGTTGACTTACAATATCATGTTAGCTTGACTGGTGTACAACAAAGTGATTCAGTTATACATGTGCATATATCCATTCTTTTTCAGATTCCTTTCCCATATAAGTTATTAGAGAATATTGAATAGGGTTTCCTGTGCTATACAGTAGATCCTTGTTGATTTTCTATTTTATATATAGTAGTATGTATATGTCAATCCCAAACTCCTAATTTATCTCCCCGCCACCTTTCCCCTTTGGTAACTGTAAGTTTGTTTTCGAAGTCTGTGAGTATGTTTCTGTTTTGTGAATAAGTTCATTTGTATTGTTTTTTTAGATTCCACATGTAAGTGATAACATATGATATTTGTGTTTGACTTACTTCAATTAATGTATGATAACCTCTAGGTCCATCCATGTTGCTACAAATCTCATTATTTCATTCTTTTTTATGGCTGAGTAACATTCCATTGTATATATGTACCTCATCTTCTTTATTCATTCCTTTGTTGATGGACATTTAGGTTGCTTCCATGTCTTGGCTGTTGTGAGTAATGTACATTGGGGGTGCATGTATCTTTTCAAAGTGTGCTTTTCTCCAGATACATGCCCAGAGGAGTGGGATTGCTGGACCATATGGTAGTTCTTTTTTTATTTTTTTAAGGTATCTCCATACTGTTCTCCATAGCAGTTTTACCAATTTAAATTCCCACCAACATGTGGGAGGGTTCCCTTTTCGCCTTACCCTCTCCAGCATTTATTGTTTGTAGACTTTCTGATGATGACCATTCTGGCTGGTGTGAGGTGTTGCCTCATTGTAGTTTTGATTTGTATTTCTCTATTAATTAAGGATGTTGAGCATCTTTCCGTCTGCTTTTTTGCCATCTATATGTCTTCTTTGGAGAACTGTCTATTTAGATCTTCTGCTCATTTTTTTTTCTTCTGCTCATTTTTAATTGGATTGTTTGGTTTTTGTTTTTTTGATATTCAGCTGGCGGGAGCTGTTTTTTTATATTTTGGAGATTAGTCCCTTGCTGGTCACTTCATTTACAAATATTTTCTCCCATTCTGTGGGTTGTCTTTTGTTTATGATTTCCTTTGCTGTGCAGAAGCTTTTAAGTTTAATTAGATACCATCTTTTTTGTTTTTATTTTCATTACTCCAGGAGTTAGCTCCAAAAAGATAGTGCTGCAATTTATGCCAGAGTGTTCTACCTATGTTTTCCTCTAGTGACATTATAATGCTGTAGAGGATATGATACTGTCACTGGGGAGAACTGCCTATATTTCCTTTGTAGCCATATTGATTTGAGTATATTTATTCCATAAAACAAGGGATTTGGGGAGTTAAACACCTACTATTTATATAAAAAAGGAATTATTTCAAAATGATACACTTTACCAGTCACAGCTCATGAGATTATCTGTGAATTGTTGAACTTTTACAGTTAGTTGAGTTAATAAGAAGTAATCTGGGTTGTTTTTATTTTTTTTTTATTTTTTTTTACATTTTTGGTAAGGACTCAACTAAAGAAGTTCCTAGGAAAATCAGTAAAGAGAGCGAAGCACCTTGCTGAGGAATATGGTGAACGTGCTGTAAATAAAGTTAAAAGTGTTAGAGACGAAGGTAAGGGAAATAGAACCCTTCACCTGAATATTTAATTGATTTGTAGTCATTTAAGTTTAGCCTGTAGTTTATAAGAAACATTCTGTTTTATTGAAAGTAATAAATCTTTATAGCTTTTATCTTAGCATTTCAATAAATCATATTACTCATACTATCAATTTTATGAGTGGAAAGAAAATTTATTTATTTATATTAAACATGAATTTGTACATATTTTGTGACTGTGGCAACTTGGAAGAGGTGTTTGTTCAATAATCAGTTGTAAATTAGTTTTGTACGACTAGTGTTTATAAATATTCTCAAAATTAGGTAGATTTTCTGAATTTATGCACCTTAACTTCCTGTGCCCTTGTTATAACTGTATTGATTTGTTTTATTTAATAAGCATTTACATAGTATTTATTCTCAGCCAAACACTGCTCTCAGCACATTCACCTGTATTAGCTCATTTACTCCTCTTAAAATGTCTATGAAGTAAGTACCATTATTGTTGTTGTTTAGTCGCTAAGTCATATCTGACTCTTTGTGACTCTCTGGACTGTAGCCCACCAGGCTCCTCTGTCCATGAGTTTTCCCAGGCAACAATACTGCAGTGTGTTGCCATTTCCTTCTCCAGGGGATCTTCCCAACCCAGGGATTGAACCTATGTCTCCTGCATTGCAGGCAGGTTCTTTACCACTGAGCCACCAGGGAAACCCCCATGACTGAGTAGAGTGGGGTTACCATTATTATCCCATTTTATAGATAGGAAAACTGAGGCACAGAAAGGTCGACTACCTTCCCCATAGTCGCAGAGATAATAAATGACAGAGCTGAATTTGGACCCAGGCAGTCCATGGGGTCGCAAAGAGTCAGACACGACTGAGCGACTTCACTTTCACTTTTCACTTTCATGCATTGGAGAAGGCAATGGCAACCCGCTCCAGTGTTCTTGCCTGGAGAATCCCAGGGACGGAGAAACCCGGTGGGCTGCTGTCTATGGGGTCGCACAGAGTCGGACGCGACTGAAGCGACTTAGCAGCAGCAGCAGCAGCAGTCTAGTACTACCAGACTCCATGCTGCTAAACCGATATGCTATTCAGTAGTAGACAGATTTTGCTTTTCCAATTAATGAATCTTCTTGTTAAGCAGTAGATATGAAAATATGATTATAGCAATATTTGCATTAGCTAGTGATGCTTTCTATTGCTTTTCTGTTCAGTTTTTCATACTGATCAAGATGATCCTTCATCAAGTGATGATGAAGGAATGCCATATACAAGACCAGTTAAATTCAAAGCAGCACATGGCTTCAAAGGACCTTACGATTTTGATCAGATCAAAGTGGTACAAGATCTTAGTGGTGAACATATGGTAAGCAACCTTTTTATTTTTAAGGATTGATTCTTTTTTCATTGAGAGAAATAATTTGGCTTCTTTAAAGCTGATGTCTTCTTATGTATATAATTTTGCTAGCCTGAGCCTGAAGAGTGAATTGATATAATATGATTTAATGAATAAGTAATGCAGAGTCTGTCTCTGAATTGGTGTTCAAGAAGTGACTTATAAGTAAACTCTAAGCCTGTATTATTAAGAAAGCTATGTAAACTTTCTCTTACCAAAGAAAGGTACCAAACTTAAAAGCAATAAAGGGTGATCTGTCACTTTGAACAATGTTTAAAATGTTCCCTGGTATATTTTAAATAATTTATACAAATATTTCAGAAGCTTGGTATATTTTGTGAAGTGAAAGAGCAAAGAGAGAGGTAGAGGTACAGGTTGTCTTAAAATGTACCACAGTAGGTGTCAAGTTCACAGAGTACATCACAGTTACCCCCTGAAAATGCTAGAAACACAGGGAAGAGTGTAATAAACTTAGAACTGGGTAAGTGATGCTGTGGGTCTTTGACCAGGGAATCTACTTATCTATTTACATTTTTAAATCTAAAAGTTGGCTTATACATATCAGGTGGCAACCAGATTTGAATTTACTTTGGTGCTTATAATCTACACATAAAACATTTGAGTTGTAGAGCATAGGGAACTATATTCAATATCCTGTGATAAACTATAATGGAAAAGAGTATAAAAAAGAATATGTATTATATTTACAACTGAATCACTGCGCTATATGGCAGAAATTAACACAGCATTGTAAATCAGCTACACTTCAATAAAATAAAAGTTTTTTAAAAGCTTGAGTTATTTATAGTAAGTTCCTTAAGGAATCTGATGAATTTCCTTGTACTGTATTTAGTCTTTTTCAGTATTTCTAGTTTTAAGTTAAAATCTCATGGCAATATGCTCCAAATGACAAATTTCTTAACATTTTTGTGGGAATTTTGTGGAAATGAATATTCCAGTAAATAAACCGTTACCTCTAACTTGGATGGTCTTTTTGATCTGCATAGATGTATGTTATCAATTTAATAGTGGTGATAAGGTTATTTGGGATTTGGCCTTTCCAATTTAAGGATTCACATTCTTTATTGCTTTCCGTCACATACCTCCCCACTCTTTTCAGTACTGTCTGTCTGGGAATTTTAGCAATATGCTACAAAACTTTTTTTCTGGGGAGAAAAGCAGAATGAGACCACACCATTCCAACACTTCCAAATGCCCAGTGCTGTGAGGATTACTGCTAAGGTGCACCATATTCTTCCCTCAGCCTTTGTCAAGAGTTGTTATTGCTATTCTCAGGGCTGTGCCCCCTCCTATCCCACTTGCTGTCATGTTCAGCTAGGAGACTAAGACCCCAAACTAGGATTTGTACTTTTGCAGTGAAGGTTTCTGGCCACCTCAGATCTCCCATTTCCATTAATATGTGGACAATATATGGGTCTTGAAGTTGTTAGTTTACATTATAGCAAACTGCAGCTCAGCTGTCTTTCCCCTGTCTTCTAAAGGCCCCTTTTGTGGTATTATAACGCCACTGGACTGTTAGCTTTAAGTGGTGCTAGTCATGTGAGCATTATTTTAGTATACAATAAGTCTCCTACATACAAACCTTCAACCTGCGAACTTTCAAAGATGCGAACCTGCGTTCGCATGTCCAGTCACGTAAGTTAGTTCGCCTGTCTGGCATACATGGTCACATTTGTGCATCCTCTACAAGTGGCTGTGCTTTTGTGTACTTTACAGTACTGTATAGAGTACAGTAGTACAGTATCCTTATTTCAAGCCCAGGATGTCTGGAAGCAAGTATAAAAGCAGTGGTGATATAGGTGGTACCACTGTACTTTTCAAGGTACTGTACTGTAAGATTAAAAATGTTGTCTTAATTTTTTGTGTTTGTATATTATTTGTTTGAAAAGTATCATAAATCTATTACAGTACAGTACTGTATAGCCGATTGTGTTAGTTGGGTACCTAAGCTAACTTTGTTGGACTTAAGAACAAATTGAACTTAGGAAGGCACTTTTGGAATGGAACTTGTTCATATGCAAGGACTTTATTGTATGTATCATTTGGCATACAACTTATAATATAAGGGGTTTTTTTGGCTGAAAAATAATGTCTCAACTTTTGAACTTTGAACCTTCTTTTGTTTTCACAGGGAGCTGTGTGGACCATGAAATTTTCTCACTGTGGCAGATTACTTGCCTCTGCTGGACAAGACAATGTAGTGAGAATATGGGCTTTAAAAAATGCTTTTGACTATTTCAACAATATGCGAATGAAATACAATACAGAAGGTACTTTTCCTTTATTGGCGGGGTTTAAAAAATCCGGGACATTAGGTATAATAATACCCTCTTATCTGGCAATCATTTGCAGCAACCACTACTTTCCATAAAAGCCACAAACCTAAAAGTAAGACAGAAGTCAACAGCAAAAAGCATCTAAACCCAGTGAAAAAAACTACCACAAAGTTTTTGACTTTATCCCTTATCAGGTATACTGCAGAGTTAACTTCATGAACTATTGAGGACAAGGTTGTTTGGTTTCCCCTGGTAATTTTCAAGTCTATCCTAGGTTAAAATGAAATGTGTGATTAATCTAGAAAAAGAATGAGAATAATACATACATCTAATAAGTAAAGAATGATTAAGGAAACATAAGCCATGGAAAGTAAATGTGATTTGTCAATACATCAACAAGTATATGAAACTAGGTTAAATGGAAAAGAGAAACCCCAGAATATGATGTGTATACACATGATTACAACTATGTAAAATATTTCTGTATTATGTTATCAGCAAAGTGTTTAGAATTGATGTTTTAGGAGCTTTACGTGTATAGGATTCTTTTCTTGTAATTATTGTCATTATTTAACTGCAGTATATTTTTACCACAAACCTCTTGCTATCCAGTCATCCAAGGCTGAATACATTAAGTTAACATATGGGAGAAAGAAGAATAGAGGTGACTATGGGCAGGAGTATAGAATATAGTTGCAGTAGTAGTTTGAGGAACATAGAAATCTAGGGAGAGCCACAAAACCAGCCAGCGAGGCCCATATACGTTAGTAGCCCCATGAGGTTGTTTGAAATATGTTATAATAACATAATTTGAGATCATAATAAGTTGACAAAAAGTAAAGCTGTTTATTATACATTTCTTTTATTGCCCTGCCTAGAGCAGACAGACTATTTTCAGTGGCCATTGAGCCCAGACACTTTTTGCCCCTTTATCTTGCTAATTGTTTTGAATGACAAGAATGTCTTCACAATGAATAATGAGGATATAATAATATTTTATTAAATTGGAGATGTGATTAAGCCAATTTATAAAGATTCTATATAAAAATAATAAAAGCAAATACTTTCATGCCTAAGAGTTAATGCTTTGCTTGTTTAGAAAAATACATTTTTCTAGAATGATGCATTCTATGACTTTTAATTAGGTGTTACTGTATTATTTGTGATTGATGTTTTCTGTGTGTGTGTATATACAGTTGTATATACATACATGCCTTTTTACAATTATTATGTCGTTTTAGGACGTGTGTCCCCATCACCTTCTCAGGAAAGTCTAAATTCATCAAAATCTGATACAGATACAGGGGTATGTTCATTATTTTATGGTTACTGTTGTTACATGCTATTATTTTTTTTAACCATGAAATACCTTGTTTATCAGATATTACAGATTCATGAAAGCACTTAAAGTTGAGATGCATTAGAAATGAGAATTCCTTCTGTTAGAATTAGTAAATGAAAAATTGTGATGGTTAAAGGTTGTCACACAGTGATTAATATTACTCAAACTACCATACTAATGTAAATCTAAACAAAAAAATTCCCTCTCCTCAAATCCATGTGAGATACTTTATTTAAAAATTTTCTCCTAGTTTTTGCCCACACCACACAGCATGTGAGATCTTAGTTCCCTGACCAGGGATTGAACCTGTTCCCCCTTCAGTGTCTTAGACACTGGCCTACCAGGGAAGTCCCTAGATATTTTTAAAATAATAAAAGTAACGGATACCTGAATAAGAAGTAACTAAGAAAAGAAAAAAAGATACTGAAATATCTTAATTTTTCCATCTTCTTGGTTTAGTAAATGCTTTATTCCAGTGTCAGGTAGTTTAAAATATCTTAATGATTTTCATTTGGTCTCAGAGCTGAAAAGTTAAACATAACCAGTTTTAAACCTAAAAAGCAGAATGCAAAATTTTCTAAGCTGTCCCCTGTGGTTCTTATGTATTGAGTGAAGCAAAGGTTATGTAAATAAAGAGAACCTAAAATGTTCACCTGCTCAGTAGTATTTTCCTGGGATTTCATTAGCTGTATGGTATTTGACACTAATTTTTCCCTACTCTAAACATACTCCCCTCAGCTTTCCATGGTTCTGTTCTTCCTTGTTCTCTTCCTATACCCCTGCTGTCTCTTCCTCTTCCACCCCTTTAAGTATTGCTGTTTCTCTTGAGTTTTGTCCTTTGTCCATTCTCAATTAAGATATTCACTTACTGCCTCCAATCCTGAACTGGCTTTGGCTCCAAAATTCTTATCTTCTTTCAAGAGCTTTATGTTTTTTAAACAACAGTGAAATCTTATTGTGCATGCTGCCCTTTTCACATAACAATATATAAAGGCTCTCTCCACCTACATGTTCTTTAAGCACATCAATTTTGAGTGTCTGTTACATGTTCCACACACTGCTAGATTCAGCAAAATCAAAGGAGACTTATTTTGTGGCCTCAGGGATCTTGCTGACTAGTGAAATAGATATACCTGCAGTTATAATATTTGATGGTAATACTCTATTGAAGATACTACACAAATATACAAGTTAGCCTTATGAATCAGGGTGTCAGGTAAAGCTCCCTGGAGGCTTTGAACGAGGAGTCAATTATGTAAGACAAGGAAGGGAGTATCAGAGCAGATAGCAAGTGCAAAAGCATGGAGGCTGAATCAGCATGGCATGTTAAAGGTACTACCTGGCTGGACCAAAGGCTGCATGTGTGGGAGTTGTAGGAAAGGAGACAGGATTGGGATTTTAAGTGGCTTTTTATGTTAAACCAAGGCATGAACTTTATCCTCAAGATACTGGGGAAGGATGGGCTTTGAGGAGTTTAGATCAAAAGCTGAGTTAAAATGTTTAGATTTTTGTTTTGGAAAGAGCATTCTGGTAGCAGTGTAAAAGACAGATTGGATGGAGGTTCCAGGCTAGAGACAGGGAGACCGTTTAAGAGGCTCTCAACTTCATAAAGAAATGAGTACTTCAATTATGGTAGATTAAGATAGCAACGAGTCTAGAAACCATAAAGAGGAGCTGAATTTGAGAAATATAAAAGAAAGAATTGATAACTCACTACCTGGGGCAAAAAATGAGTAGCATAGGATGATTCCCATGTGTCTGACTTGAGCAGCTGGTTAGATATTAATGATCATTCACGAAAATGTATTTTATTATTATCTACTCACAACCCTGCTTCTGCTCTTTTGAGCCATCTTTAATGGCATCAACATCCATAAATTACCTTTTTAACTCAGTTAGAAACACTCTATTACTTTTTCTTTCTCACTCACAGGTCAAATTAGTTAAAAATTCTATCCAGTCTACCTCTTCCTA
This sequence comes from Capricornis sumatraensis, assembly GCF_032405125.1. NCBI lineage: Eukaryota > Metazoa > Chordata > Mammalia > Artiodactyla > Bovidae > Capricornis > Capricornis sumatraensis. Next base: position 25,439,166 of record NC_091092.1, read on the forward strand.
TGCCCATGGAATCTGTCACCTCATCACTCACAGCATCTTGACCCTTGATACTTATTTAGATGCTTGCTGTAGCCTCCTAATTGGGTTTTCTGTCTCTGGTCTCTACTGCCACTAGATTTTTTTTTTTTTTTTTGCCACACCACAAGGCTTGCGAATGGAACCTGTGGCCCCTGGTTTGGAAGCAAGGAATCCTAACCACTGGACCATCAGGGAATTCCATTTTGTGATTTAAAATCATCTAGTGGCTCCTTGTCACCATCCTTCCTGATATTACCTCTTCTTACCTTTTTAACTCAGTACTAATTTCCTAGTACCTCTGCATCCTACTTGCTAGGCCAGATGTAGGTCTGTACCCTAAATACTCACTTTCATGTCTTCATTTATGTGGTTTGCTTTGCCAGGAATTCCTTCCTATCCCCTTTTCTTACAGAGCAAAGCCCTACTTATCCTTCAAGATTCAGCCTAAATATCTTATCTTTTATTATTTTCCCTGAGTCATACAAGCAAAACTGTTCCTCACTTGTGTTCTGATAGTATGTCATATGTACTTTGACATTGATATTACTTACTGTGTCTTCCTTGGCAGTTTGTCCCTCTGGCTAGGCTCAGAACCCATTGAAGGCAAATATCTGTGTATCACAGATCTTAGTATCCTTGAACCTAACCCCATGCCTGACTGCAGCAGGCCTAAACCAGTGTTAAATTACCACTTCTATGCCTTTCATTCATTCCTATTCCCTTATCTGGATGCCTGCAGTCTCCCTTTTTTTTCTACTTTAAACTTGCCTGTTCTTCAAGGCCCATTTCCTCCATAAAGCCTTCACTAACTAATGTCGTCGTTAAATTTTTAACTACTTTGCTTTAGGGGAAAAGGATTTGCTTTTATTAGTTTAATTCACAGTAAAGTTTCCAGGTCTTGATTACTATTAAAAACAGGGACTATTTGTACCATCTTATATTATCTTATTTTAACAATGCTACTTACAAATTATTAACTACTTCCATTCCTACCCCCCCAAACCACTAAGTAACTCCCAACATTGTTTGAATAGAAGACGTATTAAATGAGGAGCATAGGGACTTTCCTGGCAGTCCAGTGATTGGAATGCCACACTTCCACTGAAGGAAACAAAGGGTTCAGTCCCTGGTTGGGTAACTAAGATCCCACATGCTGTGTGGTGCAGCTGGGTTGTAGGGCGGCGGGGCGGGAGCGGGGGGGGGTGGGGAGATGGGAAATGAACATAGTAGTTCTTTTTTTAAAAATAAATTTATTTATTTTAATTGGAAGTTAACTACTTTACAATATTGTATTGGTTTTGCCATACATCAACATGTATCCACCACAGGTATACATAGTTCTTTGACCCAGAAAGTACTGATGCCCTGAAGTACTCAACTCTTTTTTCTGGAGTAGTTGAGTATCATTTATATCTGTTATTTTCAGGAAAAGATTCTTTGGGGTTTCTTTCATGTCTGTCATTCTATATGGAGACAGTTAAATGAAGACTGTATGCCTTTGGAGTTTGATATCTAGTATTATCTTTGAACCTATTACTTGCTGCAGTGAGGCACAGTAAGCACAGTGGAGTTTATTTCCCTTATATATGTGTTCTTTTTTTCTTTTTCCTCATGATAGTGATATCTTATATTTTATCTTTTGAGATATAGACTTACATCTCTTATAGACTCTTGGCTTCTTAGCATCCATGTAAAATAGAGTCCATAAAAGTACTTATTGTACAGTTGGGCATACAGAGTGACATACCCAACATCACTCACCTACTCATTGGTTATGCCAAGCCTAGAATTCTGGCTCTTATACTCTGTTTCTATTGATTTCCGAAAGTAGCTCAGTAAACATAAGGAAGAATGGTGTGTTTACTTTGCTCCATTATGCTACAGTCATGTAACATTTCTTCTTGACACTAGAAGTTGTAAGTATGATGTTTGCCTAAAAATTAATGTTTTTCTTGGACAAATCTATTTATGTTTGGTGCACTTGATTAGTGGAATACCAATATGGTTGTTATAGCATTTAGTTTCTGCTTAGAATTTTTGAGAATAGATTGTAGGGGAAGAAAAGGTTTCCTCTACCATCTTACATTCTGTGGCTGGGATCTATGAAATAATCTGACAAAAGACAGATTAAGAGGAGAGACCGTTTATTATGTATGCATATGGAGGCCTTCCTAGGGAAAGAGTGAAGACCCCAAAAAGCTGTTATACACAGGAGCTTATATATCATTTTAACAAAGAGCAAGAAGTTAGTGGAAAAGTGACAAGATAAAGAAAAAGGAGTTTAGGCTTTTAGGGGCAGTAAATTGTGAGAAGGTAAATCTGTTGGGGAAACTAATGGAAGGTAATGGTTATTTACTAAGATTCTGTTTAGGCAGATAAGATTGATTCTTTCCTTCCTGGTAAGGGAGAGGTGAGGGGGAGACACCTTCACAAAGGGCATTTTATGCTCTGCTTTCAGATAGAAAGGAGGAGGGCAGATGTTTTTTCTTGTCTCTTTCTTCTCAGTTGCCTTCAGCTCAAAAGAATCCTTAGGCAAAGGGGCATGTTTTGGGGTGATATTCTCATCCCCTTCAAAATCATTAGAGTCTAAAGCTTGGATGAAAGGACTTAACTGTAAGAAAGTGAGAGGAAATTTTTGTGAAATTGTACACATGCAGTATTTTATTTAAAATGCACACTAGTTTATATTTGGTTCAGTCAACAAACAATTATTAAATGTCAAAAATGTGTTAGGCACTAAAAATATAAAGATGCAGTGGCTAATTCATGCCAGCGAGCAATGTGTGGGAGAAGACATATATCAACAATGATAATATATGCCCAAAACAGAATTACCATTTTCCTGAGAAAACACTGCTTTGATGGTCTACATACTTGATATCAATCAGGTTGCTTTTTAATAAATACATCATCTCCTGAGTTAGAAGCTGTGATCACTTTTCATTCTTTTGTCTCTTTCAGTGTCTACTCATTTACCATATCCTGTCCACTTAATCTGAAGTGTCTTTGGAATCTGGCCATTCCTTTCATTTCCACTACTACAATCCAGGCCTTTATCTCTTACCTGGACCATTATAGCTGTTCTCCCAGATTCCATTCTTTGATCCACACTGCCAACAGAATTAGTTTCCTGTAAAACAAATCTGATCATGTTCAGTTCAGTTCAGTTCAATTCAGTCGCTCAGTCATGTCTGACTCTTTGCGACCCCATGAATTGCAGCACACCAGGCCTCCCTGTCCATCACCAACTCCCAGAGTTCACTCAAACTCACGTCCATCAAGTCGGTGATGCCATCCAGCCATCTCATCCTCTGTCGTCCCCTTCTCCTCCTGCCCCCAATCCCTCCCAGAGTCAGGGTCTTTTCCAGTGAGTCAACTCTTCACATGAGGTGGCCAAAGTATTGGAGTTTCAGCTTCAACATCAGTCCTTCCAATGAATATTCAGGACTGATCTCCTTTAGGATGGACTGGTTTGATCTCCTTGCAGTCCAAGGGACTCTCAAGAGTCTTCTCCAACACCACAGTTCAAAAGCATCAATTCTTCAGGTCTCAGCTTTCTTCACAGTCCAACTCTCACATCCATATATGACTACTGGAAAAACCATAGCCTTGACTAGACAGACGTGATCATACTCTACTGTTTAAGCACTCCTTTTGGCTCTCTTTTTTTCCTATAGGATTAAGTCTAAATTCCTTAGATGACTCAGTCTTTCAGAGATCAGCCTGACCTCAGCTCTCACTGTTACTTCCAACCCTTCCCTCTCCCAAACCTTATGGGAGCCACTTGGTTGTTCATGCCCCAACAAAAATGTCAGACCCTTTGTTGATTCCATGTATTTACATATGCTTTTCCCCTTTTGCCTGGGAAATTCATTTAAGACTTTTCTCCTCATTGAAACATTCCTTGCTTCACCTAATTTAATCAGTGCTCCCTCACTGTTCCCATGGTACTTTACCCGTAGTTCTCTTAAAAGCATTTACTATATACTATATCAATTTATGTAACACCAGCTAACATTTTATGAGCCTTTGCTCTGTGCCATGTATTTTACTAAGTACATTATATGTCTTACTTAACCTCACAACAATCCTGGTACTGTTGTGAAGTACTATTAAGAACCCTGTTTTACAGATGAAGAAAAGAAGGCTAACTTAGATATTGAGTGATATACCAATTTTACACAGTAGGTAGATACAGTACCAGAATTAGAACCCAGCTCTAATCAGTCTTTTGGGCTTCCCTGGAGGCTCGAATTGTAAAGAATCTGCCTGCAATGAGAATATCCAGGTTCAATCCCTGGGTCAGAATGATCCCCTGGAGTAGGGAATGGCTACCCACTCAAGTATTCTTGCCTGGAGAATCACATGGATAGAGGAGCCTGGAGAGCTACACTCCATGGGGTCAAAAAAAGCCAGACATGACTGAACAAGTAACACTTTACTTTTCTGATCTGTCTTTAGATCTAATGCTGTTAACCATTATGCTCCACTAGTTGGCATCTGAAGGTCTGGTACTGTGTCTTCATTTAGTCAGCAAATACTTATTAAGCATCTGTTGTTGTTTAGTTGCTAAGTCGTGTCCAACTCTTTGCAAGCCCATGGGCTGCAGCACGCCAGGCTCCCCTGTCCTTCACTATCTCCTAGAGTTTGCTCAAATTCATATCTGTTGAGTTGGTGCTATCTAACCATCTCGTACTCTACTGTCCTCTTCTTTTGTCTTCTGTCTTTTCCAGCGTCAAGTTATTTTCCCGAGAGCTGGCTCTTTGCATCAAGTGGCCAAAGTATTGGAGCTTCAGGTTCAGCATCAGTCCCTCTAATGAATATTCAGGGTTGATTTTTTTAGGATTGACTGTTTTGATCTCCTTGCTGTCCAGGGGACTCTCAAGAGTCTTAAAACCATAATTCAAAAGCATTAATTATTTGGTGCTCAGCCTTCTTTCCAGTCCAACTCTCACATCTTTACATGACTACTGGAAAAACCACAGTGACTATATGGACCTTTGCTGGCAAAGTAATGTCTCTGCTCTTTAATATGCTGTCTAGGTTTGTCATAGCTTTCCTTCCAAGAAACAAGCATCTTTGAATTTCACTGCTGCTGTCAGTGTCTGCAGTGATATTGGAGCCCAAGAAAATAAAATGTGTTGCTGCTTCTACTTTTACCTCTTCTATTTGCCATGAAGTGATGGGACCAGATGCCATGACCTTAGTTTTTTGAATGTTGAGTTTAAAGCCAGCTTTTTCACTCTCCTCTTTCACCTTCATCAAGAGGCTCTTTAGTTCCTCTTCACTTTCTGCCATAAGGGTAGTGTTATCTTCATATCTGAGGTTATTGATATTTCTCCCAGCAATCTTGATTCCAGCTTGTGATTCATCCAGCCTGGCATTTCACATGATGTACTGTGCGTATAAGTTAAATAAGCCAGGGTGACACTATACAGCCTGACGTATCCCTTTTCCTATTTGGAACCAGTCTGTTGTTCCATGTTCAGTTCTAACTGTTGCTTCTTGACCTGAATACAGGTTTCTCAGGAGGCAGGTAAGGGGGTCTGGTATTCTCATCTCTTGAAGAATTTTCCAGTTTGTTGTGATCCACACAGTCAAAGGCTTTCACATAGTCAATGAAGCAGATGTTTTTCTGGAACTCCCTTGCTTTCTCTGTGAATGCTGGCAATTTGATCTTGGTTGCTCTGCCTTTTGTAAACCCAGCTTGTACATCTGGAAGTTTTTAGTTCACATATTGTTGAAGCCTGGGTGAAGGATTTTGAGCATAACTTTAGTAGCCTGTGAAATGAGCACAATTATACGGTAGTTTGGCACTGCCCTTCTATGAGACTGGAATGAAAACTGACCTTTTCCAGTCCTGTGGCCATTGCTGAGTTTTCCAAATTTGCTCGCACTTTGAATGCAACACTTTTAACAGCATCACCTTTTAGGATTTTAAATAACTCAGCTGGAATTCCATCACCTCCACTAGCTTTGTTCATAGTAATGCTGCCTAAGGCCCCCTTGATTTCACACTTCAGGATGTTTGGCTCTAGGTGAGTGCCCACACCATCATGGTTATCCAGGTCCTTAAGACCTTTTTTGTATAGTTCTGTGTATTCTTGCCACCTGTTCTTTATCTCTTTTGCCTCTGTTTGGTCCTTACATTTCCTGTCCTTTATTTTGCCCATCCTTGCATGAAATGTTCCCTTGGTATCTCCAGTTTTCTTGACAAGGTCTCTAGTCTTTCCCATTTTATTGTTTTCCTCTACTTCTTTGCACTTTCATTGAAGAAGGCCTGTTATCTCTCCTTGCTATTCTCTGGAATGCTTCATTCAGTTGGGTATATTTTTCCTTTTTTCCCTTGCCTTTCACCTCCCAGCTATTTGTAAAGCTTCCTCAGACAACCTCTTTACCTTCTTGCATTTCTTTTTCTTGGTGATTGTTTTGGTCACTGCCTCCTGTACAGTGTTAATGAACCTCTGTTCATAGTTCTTTAGGCACTCTGTCTACCAGATCTAGTCCCTTGAATCTGTTTGTCACTTCCACTATATAATCATAAGGGATTTGATTTAGGTCATATCTGAATGGCCTAATGGTTTTCCCTAATTTCTTCAATTAAGCCTGAATTTTGCAATAAGGAGCTCATGATCTGAGCCACAGTCAGCTCCAAATCTTCTTTTTGCTGGCTGTGTAGAGTGTCTCCATCTTTGGCTGCAAAGAATATAATCAGTCTGTTTTCAGTATTGACCATTTGGTGATGTCCATGTGTAGAGTCATCTCTTGTGTTGTTGGAAGAGTATGTTTGCTATGACCAGTGTGTTCTCTTGAGAAAACTCTGTTAACCTTTGCCCTTCTTTATTTTGTACGTCAAGGCCAAACTTGGCTGTTACTCCAGGTATCTCTTGACTTCCAATTCCGTATTGGAATTTTGCATTCCAATTCCCTATGATGAAAAGGACATCTTTTTTTTTTTTTTTTTGGATGTTGATTCTAAAAGGGCTTGTAGGTCTTCATAGAACTGGTCAACTTCAGCTTCTTCAACATCAGTGGTTGGGGCATAGACTTGGATTCCTGTGATGTTGAGTGGTTTGCCTTAGAAACGAACTGAGATCATTCTGTCATTTTTGAGATTGCACCTAAGTACTGCATTTCAAACTCTTTTGTTGACTATGAGAGCTACTCCATTTCTTCTATGGGATTCTTGCCTACAGTAGTAGATATAATGGCCATCTGAATTAAATTGGCCCATTCCCATTCATTTTTGTTCACTGATTACTAAGATATTGATGTTCACTCTTGCTGTCTCCTGCTTGATCACATCCAGTTTACCTTGATTCATGAACCTAACATTCTAGCTTCTTACACACTATTTTTCTTTACAGCATTGAACTTTACTTTCACCACCAGGCACATCGACAAATGAACATCATTTCCACTTTGGCGCCGCCACTTCTTTCTTTCTGGAACTATTAGTAATAGCCTGGAGAAGGCAATGGCAACCCATTCCAGTACTCTTGCCTGGAAAAGCCCATGGACGGAGGATCATGGTGGGCTGCAGTCCATGGGGTCATGAAGAGTCAGACACGATTGAGCGACTTCACTTTTCACTTTTCACTTTCATGCATTGGAGAAGGAAATGGCAACCCACTCCAGTGTTCTTGCCTAGAGAATCCCAGGGATGGGGGAGCATGGTGGGCTGCCGTCTATCGGGTCGCACAGAGTCAGACACGACTGAAGCGACTTAGCAGCAGCAGCAGCAGTAATTGCCCTCCACTCTTCCCCAGTAGCATATTGGACACCTTCTGACCTGTGAGGGGGCGGGGGAAGGCACTCATCTTTCGGTGTCAGAACTGTTTATGTTAATGGGGTTCTCACAGCAAGAACACTGCAGTGGTTTGCCATTCCCTCCTCCAGTGGACCACATTTTGTCAGAACTCTCTACTATGACCTGTCTTTCTTGGGTGACCCTGCACAGCATGGCTCAGAGCTTCATTGAGTTATGCAAGCCCCTTCTCCATGACAAGGCTCTGATCCATGAAGGCTGGGGATATAGTAGTGAATAAAATAAACCAAAAAATCTATTTTTGTGAAACTTGCTCTTGTGGTTGAAGACAGAGAGACAAAACAAGTAAATTTTGTAACAGAAGGTGAAAATTTTCATGAAAAAAAATAAAACAAAGTGGGGTGATGGGAGGTAAATACAGTGGACAAGCAAAGCTTCATTGAGAAGTTGTCATTTGAGGAAAACTTGAAGGAGGTGAGAGAGGGATCATCTATCTGGCTATGTGGAGGAGAAGAACATTCCCAGTAGAGGAAACAGCAGCATGTGAAACAGTGATAAGGCAGGAGTTTTGGTATGTTCAATAATTAGCATTGAGGCCTGGGTAGTTGGAGCCACTGAGCAAGAGAAGAGTAGTAGAAAATGAAGTCATGGAGGTGTAGATGGGGCAGCCGCAATATGTAGGCCACTGCAAGGACTTTGGCTTTTACTCTGAGAAAGAAGCCGATGGAGAGTTTTTGAACAGAAAACAACATAGTCTGACATATTTTAAAAGGCTTATTCTGACTCAAATACTGAGAATAGATTGTAAGTAGATTTGAAATATTTATTTTGGCACTCAAGTTATATTCCATACCTGGTATATAGTAAGTGTTAATAAATATCAAAAGGTTAACAAATTTTCAAAGCAATCTAACTTTAAAATGACATTTTTATATAATCAGGATGTTTAGATATGAATTAGATATTAGATGATACAAATGGTATTTTTAGGTATGATAATGTAATGACAGTTATGCTTAAAAGAGAGATTATTAGTTAGAGATACGTATAGAATATTTACTGATAAAATGATGATGTTTAGATCTTACTTTTACTGCTCCAGCAAAAATAAGCAAATACATAAAAGTGGGAAGATTGATAAGATGAATAAAATGTTGATAATCATTAAAGAAGGTGATGGATGCATGGAGTTTATTTTACTGTATATTATTTTATCTACTTCTGTGTATATTTGAAAGATTCATAATAAGGTTTAATATATACATTATATTTACACAGAGAAAAAATCTCTCTCTACATATATACATCTATTCAGAGAGATATAGATAAAATACATAAGATTTCATTTGGAATTCTGCCTTTAATAAAAATTTATCATAAAGAAATAATCATATATGCCTAAAGATGTAAGTAAAAGGATTTTTATGTTAGTGTTTTCAGAATAGCTAAAACTTGAACAAGCAAAATTTCTATGGTTGGAAAATAAAAACTGTGGTATAATCTATACAGTGTAATAGATTATTATGTTTCGGTCCTTAAATTATTTTCAAAGATGATTTAATGCCATTAAAAAATATCCTAAATGTATAGTGAAAAAAGCAGAATGAAAAGTTCGATATATTATTATCCCAATCTTGACTAAAAATATCTATAAATATTTATAGATTTTAAAATTTAAAGGAAATATAAATTATAACTAGTAGTTATCTGTAAGTGATAGGGTTTTAGGTCATTTTTATTTGATTCTTTATATTTCTCTGTATTTCTAAAATTTTCTTCAATAAATTTACCTGATTTTATTAAGACTACAGGAGGAGGTCCCCAGCAGGGGCCCAGGCACCCAGTTTTTGTGGAGAAGGAAATGGCAACCCACTCCAGTATTCTTGCATGGAGAATTCCATGGACAGAGGAACCTGGCAGGCTACAGTCCATGGGGTCGCAAAAAATCAGACACACTGAGCAACTAACACACATGCACACGTTAAGACTATAGAAGATACTATACAAATCTCTGGTTTAAGCCTTTTGAAACTTCTGTTAGGATAAACAAATAATAAAATGGGGATAAAGATTCGTGTTCCAGGACGTTTGTTGAATTGCTGTTTATTTCACAAAAAATTGAAAATGTCTAAATTATCAACAAATTGGAAATGATTAAATTATGATACATCCATATGCAACTTGTAGGTGTTTCCAAAGAGTGAAATATGGAAGGCACTCATGTAAAATAAAAGGAAGATACTGAACCACATGTTGTTTAGTTGCTCAGTCTTGTCCAACTCTCTTGGGACCCCATGGACTTCAGCCTGCCAAGGCGCCTCTGTCCATGGGATTTCCCAGGCAAGAATATGGGAGTGGGTTGCCATTTCCTTCTCCAGGGTATCTTTCTGAACCAGGGATCAAACCCAAGTCTCCTGCATTCGCAGGCAGGTTCTTTATCACTGAGCCAACAGGGAAGCCCAAGTCATGTGTACAATATGACTGCAATTATATTTTTAAAAAATGAAAGATTGAAGATGGCCAATTTAGTTTTTCTACTTTCTATGCTTTCTGATTTGTCTATACTGAGTATGTATTACTTTATAATCAAAAATACATGAAGTATTTTAAAAATATGTAGAATACAAGGGAAAGAAAATGGATGTTTTTTTAACTTTATATTGGAGTATAGTTGATTAACAATGTTGTGATAGGTTTAGGTATACAGCAAAGTGATTCAGATACACATGAAAGAAAATGGATGTTTAAGGAGAATAAAAGAGACCTGGAATCATGGCTAGGGGCAATACACTAAGGAGTTAGTTAAATGAAAAGGATTATTAAACATAAAGTTGAATTTGATGTAACAGGGCAAGAGGCCTGTTTTGTTTTGTGTCTTCCCATGGTGCTCACTAATCTGACAGTAAAATTAGAGGAAGTAGCTGTAGTCATCCAGCATTAGGAGTGTTTAGCAAAGGGTCAGTGCATTGATATTGTTGGCCTCCCTCCACAGTGGATGTGAGGATGTTTTTATAACCTGTAAAATTGTTAACAGCTAGCAAAAGTAGTTTCTCTCTGCCTCATAGCCACCATCCTATTTAAGCCCTCATTACTCTTAAACTTACTGACTGCACTTCCTGCCCCAACTCTCTTTCCAAACCACCTTTTATGTTATTACCCAGCATTCTCTTTCTAATGTCCCAGTCAGATCATGTTATTTTTTTTCTTTTCAGAAACTTGTCTTGGTTCTGCATTACCTTAGAATGTCTGAAATTTCAAACTGCAAATCCAGGGGTCTTTATGATCTGGTCTCAAAGTACCTTTCTGTCCTAATCCCCTACTTTTTTCCATACAAGTTTTTCTCCCTCTTCATCATCCTACCTACCCTTCCCTAAATACACAAGTATTAGCTAACCTGTATTTTTGCTCAAGCAACATCCTCTAAAACATACAAGGACCAACCTCTGGACTTACAGTTACATGCTTTGGTTCTGCTGTTTACAGGTGGCTGTGTGACTTTTAATATATTATTTTGACCTCTTTGAGCCTCAATTTTTTGTTAATTTCTTCATCTTTATAATGGTAATACCTACTCACAGAGTTGTTATGATTCATTCAGATAATGAATACAAAAGCATATTGTAAACTAAATGCATGGCAAACATGCATGGCATTATTTTCTACCCACCTCTACCTGTCAGGATGTTTTTGACTTCAAATAACAGAAATTCAACTGAAAGTGTCTTAAACAATAAGGCAGCCAGTCTGGAGGTTAGGCAGCTCCAGAGTTGGTTAATTCAGCAGCTCAGTTATGTCATCAGAGACACAAAGTCCGTCCATCCTCCTGCTTTGCTGTTCATTATCTGTTGTTCTCTTTAACTTGGTCCCCTCATGGTAGTAAGATGACTGCTACTGTCTTGGTGACTTACTGTCACATGCAGACAGCAGTGTTCAGAGGCAGAAAAGAGGAAGGTCCCTTTAGAATACTCCTGTTTAAGAGTGAAGAAATCTTTCTAGAAGCCTCCCCTATGTCCTCATCCCCAAACAACTGGCCCTCATGTTTTATTGATGGAAATTCTAGCATATGCTTATGCCTAAACCAATCATCAGTGGAAAAGAGTGAACTCATTTTAATTAGCTTGAACCAATCATGGTCAGTTCAGTTCAGTCTCTCAGTCATGTCGGACTCTTCAAGACCAAATGAACCACAGCACGCCAGGCCTCCCTGTCCCTCACCAACTCCTGGAGTCCACCCAAACCCATGTCCATTGAATCGGTGATGCCATCCAACCATCTTATTCTCTGTCGTCCCCTTCTCCTCCTGCTCCCCATCTTTCCCAGCATCAGGGTCTTTTCCAATGAGTCAACTCTTCGCATCAGGTGGCCAAAGTATTGGAGTTTCAGCTTCAACATCAGTCCTTCTAGTGAACACCTAGGACTGATCTGTAGGATGGACAGGTTGGATCTCCTTGCAGTCCAAGGAACTCTCAAGAGTCTTCTCCAACACCACAGTTCAAAAGCATCGATTCTTTGGTGCTCAGCTTTCTTTATAGTCCAACTCTCACATCCATACATGACTACTGGAAAAACCATAGCCTTGACTAGATGGACCTTTGTTGACAAAGTAATGTCTCTGCTTTTTAATATGGTGTCTAGGTTGGTCATAACTTTTCTTCCAAGGAGTAAGTGTCTTTTAATTTCTTGGCTGCAGTCACCATCTGCAGGGATTTTGGAGCCCAGAAAAATAAAGTCAGCCACTGTTTCCACTCTTTCCCCATCTATTTGCCATGAAGTGATGGAACCGGATGCCATGATCTTAGTTTTCTGAATGTTGAGCTTTAAAGCCAACTTTTTCACTCTCCTCTTTCACTTTCATCAAGAGGTTCTTTAGTTCTTCTTCACTTTCTGCCATAAGGGTGGTGTCATCTGCATATCTGAGGTTATTGATATTTCTCCCGGCAATCTTGATTCCAGCTTGTGCTCCATCCAGCCCAGCGTTTCTCATGCTATACTCTGCATATAAGTTAAATAAGCAGGGTGACAATATACAGCCTTGACGTACTCCTTTTCCTATTTGGAACCAGTCTGTTGTTCCATGTCCAGTTCTAACTATTGCTTCCTGACCTGCATATAGGTTTCTCAAGAGGCAGGTCAGGTGGTCTAGGATTCCCATCTCTTTCAGAATTTTCCACAGTTTGTTGTGATCCACACAGTCAAAGGCTTTGGCATAATCAATAAAGCAGAAATAGATGTTTTTCTGGAACTGTCTTGCTTTTTCCATTATCCAGCAGATGTTGGCAATTTGATCTCTGGTTCCTCTGCCTTTTCTAAAACCAGCTTGAACATCTGGAAGTTCACAGTTCACATTTTGCTGAAGCCTGGCTTGGAGAATTTTAAGTATCACTTTACTAGCATGTGAGATGAGTGCAATTGTGCAGTAGTTTGAGCATTCTTTGGCATTGCCTTTCTTTGGGATTGGAATGAAAACTGAGCCTTTCCAGTCCTGTGGCCACTGCTGAGTTTTCCAAATTTGCTGGCATACGGAGTGCAGCACTTTAACAGCATCGTCTTTCAGGATTTGAAATAGCTCAACTGATATTCCATCACCTCCACTAGCTTTGTTCTTAGTGATGCTTCCTAAGGCCCACTTGACTTCACATTCCAGGACGTCTGGCTCTAGGTGAGTGATCACACCATCGTGATTATCTGTGTCATGAAGATCTTTTTTGTACAGTTCTTCTGTGTATTCTTTCCACCTCTTCTTAATATCTTCTGCTTCTGTTAGGTCCCTACCATTTCTGTCCTTTATTGAGCCCATGATCATCCCCTGTATTTGCTCCTACCTCTCCTAAAGGAACAGATGCTAAAAAAAAAAAAAAAGTGGGAGCTTTGTTAGAGAGGGAAAGATTGCAATAGCACAATGTATTTAGAGATGATCCTAGTTTATTAGGACAAGGAGGTGATGAAGTAGTAAGTAGTAGATTCAACATAAAGAGGAGTTGGGTTTTAGTGGGTCAAGATTTCAGTTAAACATCATACAAAACGAGGAGAAAACAAACAGGGAGGACAGAGAATGAAGCTTTCGTTTTTCTAGTTTTAACATTTGTTTTCATGTCTAAATAGGTATGCAGTGGAACTGACGAAGACCCTGATGATAAAAATGCACCATTTCGACAACGGCCATTTTGCAAATATAAAGGACATACGGCTGATCTTCTTGATCTTTCCTGGTCTAAAGTAAGAAATTCTTATTTGAATTTTGTATTCTGCATAACTTTCTAGGATAAGAACAAATGTTTTATTTGTATGATTATCTCCATCAAGTCCAAATGTCTGTAGCTATTTTGTGGGAGTTACAAATTAATTGAAATTTAAAAAAAATGATAGATTAGGTTAATAAGAAAATGTTTATATTACTTAACAGCTTCTATCTGGATCTGTCTATATACTTATACTTCTTGCTTTTTTTAATAAAGTAATTTTGCAAAATAACTATCCTCAGCAAAATGCATATGACTTCAACTACAAAGATGAAGTCTGACCTAGCCAATCAAGACTGTTTTGGAGCTAGTCTGCTACCTTCATGAAATTATTAATTTAGGTTTAACAATTACATTCTACAAATCTTCATTTTATGTTTTTTTTTCCTTAGAGCAAGATTATTTTAGGAGTAGGGGGCTATTTTGCCACCAATCAAATATCTTAGAAGTTTGCAAAATTTTTAAGAGGTATTTTAAATTTCTTTTAAGAGATCTGAAACATGAAGCCGTTTTTGGAATTTTTGCATTATTCAATATGCTTTCTTTGCATTAAAGTTTGTCATTAATCAGAATCTAATATATAATAAGAATTTGTGGGGGAAAATAATATTTAAAAGCCTTAAATTGAGAAAAGTCATCCAAGTTAGCAAAATACTAGCAAGGATACTGGTAATGCCCATATATTTTAACTATGTCAGGAGAACTTCACGTATTACAAAGATATCACTGGTATGTATTGGCAAGTCAGATTCCCAGGTGGCTTAGTGATGAAGAATCTGACTGCCAATTCAAGAGATGTGGATTCAGTCCCTGGGTCAGGAAGATCCCCTGGAGAAGAGAATGGCAACCCACTCTAGTATTCTTGCCTGGAAAATCTCATGGACGGAGGAGCCTGGTGGGCTTCCAAAGAGTTGGACATGACTGAGCATGCACACATACTAGCGAGTCAGGCTTCCCTGAGCTCCAGCTTTGAGTCACTCCACTTATGAATTGCTGCTCCTATTATATTTGTTTAGATATTATGGGTGTATTTCATAACATCTTTCTCTAACCTCCTGGAACAAGCTTGGGCCTCACCTGGTAGTCTAATTCTAAATTGAGCCCCAATTGTACCTTTGTTCCCCCTTCACCATACCCTGTATGAAATCTGTGTTGTCAGAAGATGGAAGTTTAAAGTATCCTTAAATCTGATAATCATATTCATCTAGAATAAGTACAAAGCACCTAATTGGGAACCTTGTACTCATTTTACTGTCTTAAAACAAGCCAGTATTTTTTGTGAAATGTAAAACTAACTGAAGAAATTAATTCTCCATTGACCACTGTATCAGTCAGGGTTCTCCAGAGTAACAGAACCAAGAGGAAATACATACATCAGGAGGTTTATTTTAAGGAATTGGCTCACATGGTTGCAAGGCCAAGCAAGTTTAAAATCTGTAGGGCAGGCTTTGAAAGCACAGCAGGTGTCATACTGGAGTCTTAAGGCAGAATTTCTTCCCCAGAAAACCTCAGTTTTATTCTTAAGGCCTTCATCTGTCTGTGTGCTCTTTCCTTAAACTTTCTTTTTACTTAACTGTTTATGTACATTTCTAGGTCTTATTGGCAATGAGATTCTAAGCCCCTCAAGAATAGGGGTCTGACTTTCTTTACTGTTTTTTCTTTCAGTATCTAGTACAGTTGATATTTATAGGGGGTTTTCTGTTTGTTGAAAATTTATTTTGTGCCAGGTAGCAAGAATTACCTTGTTAATTCTTCTTCCTTTTTTTTTTTTTTAACATTTACCTTGTTAATGCTATGAGGTGGATGCTATTTCATATTGTGGATTAGAAGCCTGGGCCTCTGACCCATCCCAGATCACACAACTAGTTATGGGTAGAACCTAGATCTGAATCTAATTTTTCTGACTCATAAGACCATGCTTATTTCAAGAAAATTATTTAATTTTGTTTAGTTAATAAGTATTTATTGAACAAAAATCTCTTAGCATAATAGAACCAGTCTTAACACGTCTTCAGCATCTTCACTTTTAGGGTTGTCTTAGTATTTCTTTTGTATACTTAAACCAATGTACTGTTGGAAGAATAAATTCAGTTTTAATGAGCAGTAGACCATAGATTTAGTTTTTATACACTCATTATTAAATATCAGGAAATATAAAGCAAACTGTATATACTCTTCAAAACTTCTGGAACTGAGTGGACCTTGAAAATAAAAAGAATTGTTATTAGATGTTTCAAAAGTTATTGTAAATCTTTCAAAATTCTATTTTTTCTATTATTTTGGTTTTATTTTATATTTTTATTTTTGTTTTTGGGTTTTTAGATTTTTTCTTTTCTCTTTTTTTAACTTGTCAAAGTTATATTTTTAGTTGTAAGCTACATCTTTATTTTAAAATAGGTATACCACATAAAAATATACTTTTTTTTACACTGGCCCAGATAGCATATATGTATCAGTACAGTAACATATCTGAATCCATATTTGTGCTTAGTCTTTTTACATTCAAAGATTAAAGAGTCTTTATTACTTTAAGCAAATAACAAAGCATCTCATTTTTCATAAGCACTCTGCACAGTAGTATAGTGGTTAGAGCCTGACCTAGAGCCAGACTACCCGGGTTCAAATTGCAGCTTTGCCACTGACAAGCTGTATAGTCTCAGACAAATTATTTAACCTCTCTACCTCAGTGTTCTCATTTGCAAAAGCAGATAATAATATACATACCTCATAGGATTGCTGTATAGTGCTGAGAACAATGTTTAGCATATTGTAAGTACTCAGTAAATATCATCATTATTTCAATTTGTTTAGCACTTTTACTCATGCCAAAGAATACTAAGATTTCATTTGAGTTTCCTTGTTCAGCATAGTTTCCTTGTTCAACATAACTCATAGTTCTTCCCTTAAATTGATTTGTATTTAGAAATTAAAGAGCTTCTGCCAGCTGGAAGCTTTTGACAAATAGATGTTTGGTTTCTGGTGATGAACGATTATAATGCCTAAGTCAGTTACACTACCCTCTTCTAGCTTTGAAAATTCTGAGACATTTGACAATTTCTATTCTTCTTGCCTGAGGTGTGACAGGTGCACAATAACTTTTCATTTCCATGCTGCTTTGGATGATGATCTTTTTGAAGGCATGTTAAGTGACATTTAGGGAACTCATGTAAGTTAAAATTCACTAGTGTTATCAATGTGAAAATAACCAAAGTGATGCTAACTTCCAGTAGGTGCAGACTCCCAACGACTAAGGCACACCCTGATCCTCTCTTGGCATCTTGCAAATTTCTTTCAATAGAAGTCATAAGATTCATCCTCATTTCAGAATATGTAATGTGAGAAAGTCTTAGAATCAAAGAAATATGGTATTTAACTATTTGGGGAAAAAATGGGATTGTCCAAGTGAATTGGATATCTTTTTGTGCTGTCTGATGCTGCATAGAACAGTAATAATAATAACAAAACTATTGTACTAAAACTAAAAGTTCACTTT
Source organism: Capricornis sumatraensis (assembly GCF_032405125.1). Taxonomy (NCBI): domain Eukaryota; kingdom Metazoa; phylum Chordata; class Mammalia; order Artiodactyla; family Bovidae; genus Capricornis; species Capricornis sumatraensis. The sequence continues at coordinate 25,456,684 of NC_091092.1, forward strand.
TATGGTGTAAATATTTTTTATATGATGGTAAAATAATCAATGTCAATTTCTCCATAGAACTACTTTCTGCTTTCTTCTTCAATGGATAAAACAGTCAGATTATGGCACATTTCCAGAAGAGAATGCCTTTGCTGTTTTCAGCATATAGATTTTGTCACTGCCATAGCTTTCCATCCAAGAGTAAGTATTTACACGTTTTTTGTTATACTGTGAGGAAGGTGAGGGAACCAGGTTTCTCTGGAGGATATCTGGACTACAGGAAAAAATCATTATTAATAGCTGTATAGTTTACAGCAACTTAATTTAATGTTTCATTCTGCTTTAGAAATAAGGAACTAAATATTGTACTAATCTGCATTAGAAGAGCTGGAAATATTATAGTCTAAATATCAATATACTAGTGAGAAGTCATCCCACTAGTGAAAAGTCATCTCAAGTCTTTAATAAAACCTGCAGGGTATAAATAAATAAGATATCCTATTAAAGAGGAGAGAGGTTGGAGATGGTGGAAGATGAAAAGACAGCAGGTAAATAAGACAGGGAAGCATATAGGCAGGAATAGTTAGTTGTAGGAGAGTCAGGAAGGGAAGAGACAAAGAAAAGGTTGAAAGTGGCAAAAACAAAAATTCATTATAAGATAGACTGAATTCCTGTGTCATGTCTGGAAACATTGTTAATCTTGAGATCTCCTCTTACTCATTTTCAGTGTAGAAAATCCTATCATATCTTTCCTCCAGAAGGAATTTTGTATGATTACAACTAAAGGAGAAAAGTCTACTATCATGGACTCCAGACCTATCTGATGCCCTTGTAAGATAGATCCACTAAATGCATAAGGCTAGAGAAGCTTTAGTTCTTTGCAGCTGTAAGGACAAAGAATGTCATGTGTTGGCGCTGCTTCACCAGCTAGGTTGAAATAAGTGGAAGGCTTGAGCTGACCTTCGTTGAATTTCCCTCCCCTATGTTAGTGTATATGATTACATTTCCAGTCATGTCCTCATCTCTATTTGTTAATACCCGTTGTCTTTTTAATACAGACTTTCAATTATATTCACATTTCTTTCTCTCTTTCCTCAGATTAAGAAAGAAGAATGACTTTTGTCTCTCAATATAATTTCCCTCCCTGGGCAGGCTTATAACATAGGCATTAATAAAGTACTTGATTAAGAACTTTTGAAAATTAAAGATGTTTATTCTTTGTTAACACCATATCAGTTTGACCATCAAGCTCTCGAGGCTTCTTTCTGAAAAATACCCCCATCCTGTCACCTAAGGATGCAGCAGAAGAATGGATTTACCCCTGTCAGCAACTGTGAACAAAATCCCCCACATCTATTTTAACTATACTGTATCAGAGTGGAAAGAGGGGTATTAGATGGTGATCGTTAACCATGTAGTACTTTATCATTAAGGTTTCTGTTTAGTCATCAATTTTCCTATACCTTTATTTGGTTTTATTTTAGAAACTGAAAAGCCTTATTTCTAAAACTTCTACTTACTTGGAGAGTTTATGAGAGGGGCTAGGGAAGAATGGAGTGATGTTGACATTTTCCTTGGAAATATGACTCTATCAAATAATGTAACCTGGAAGGAAGCAGGGTTATAAAAGAAATAGCAAAATAGAGATACTCACACATATACACATGTGTATATGTGTATATAAATAAAATTCTGAATTGTAAGACCAAGATAAAGTATTTTTACTTGTTCAACACTTCTACTGGTATACATTGAGTTGAGCCTACTATACCATATCCGTAAAAATACCTATTCTATGAAGGTTATCCTTGACAGGCTTCAGAAGTAGGTAAGAATAATAATCTTGAGTGGAAAAGAAAATCTGTTTCATGTTTTGGCGTCCTAATTATTTTATCTTTAATTCTTATGTTACCAAAAATTAGAGCAACTTTGTGATAGGCCTGGTTTAATTTAGAACAAGGTTTCTAAACCTTGACACTAATGGTATTTTGGGTTGGATAATTCTTTTTTGTAGAGAGAGGGAAGGCTGTCTTGTGCATTGTAGTATGTTTAACAGCATTTCTGGTCTCTACCCACTAGATGTCAGTAGCACCCACCCCCTAAATTGTGACAATCAGAAATGTCTCTGGACATTCCTTAAATGTGCTAGCCCTGCTAGGTGTCCCTACCTGACCCCCTGCCAACCCCCCGCAGAAAGGCAGTGATTAAAGATTCAGAACGCGCATTAACAGAGAACCCAGAATTTCTCAAACTTATTTGATCACAGAACACTTCTACATGATATTTACTCCATTGTCTGTTAACATCTATTCTTTGGGAAAAGCAGTTGAAGGATATGATAGAATGATTAGAACCTCATTTCTCAAAAATGAATATTGAGGTTTCTAATTGTTATTTTTAATGAATAAAATAATGCTTACTTTAATACTTTTAAAATAAAATCTTTACATATTTTAACATTTATTCCTAATAGACTTGATGTATTGATTTGCTGATTAGTTTTTCTTCATGTGGTAAAATGAAAGCTTCCTCTTTTGCCACCTTTTTAGGATGACAGGTATTTTCTAAGTGGGTCATTGGATGGAAAGCTCCGCCTTTGGAACATACCTGACAAAAAAGTGGCTTTGTGGAATGAAGTAGATGGTCAAACAAAATTGATCACAGCTGCAAATTTCTGTCAGAATGGCAAATATGCAGTGATTGGAACATATGACGGCAGGTGTATTTTCTATGATACAGAGGTAAATGACTATCTTGTATAAATTACATACTTGAATACTTAGAAGACCCTTCTGTGGTTTGGAATAAGTTGGTGTATCCTCCCTGGGCTTTAACTGCCTTATCTGTAAATTGGGACAAATAATATTAATACCATGTTTGTCTGTGAGTTGGCTCAGGTGATCTTTGAGGTTCTAATTCTGATCTTTTTAAATTGTGGTTTCTTTTTAGCATTTGAAATACCACACACAGATACATGTCCGATCTACCAGAGGGCGCAACAAGGTTGGAAGAAAAATTACTGGCATTGAGCCTTTACCTGGAGAAAACAAGGTACTAAGTATTCAAAACCATCTCTCTCCATACTATATATAGGCTCCTGAAAGTAAGTTCTTCATATCTTGGCTAAGAATATATTTCCTTTCTTATGGAGTATTGCTTTTTCTAGTTTTGAGGTATATTCTATATTTGTGTAACACCCTTTTTTGGTTGTACCTTAACACAGATTAAATGGTGTTATTTTTAACTTTTCCTTTGATTTGTTTTTAGATACTGGTAACCTCAAATGACTCCAGAATCAGACTGTATGATCTTAGAGATTTGTCACTGTCCATGAAGTATAAGGGTTATGTCAACAGCAGCAGCCAGATCAAAGCAAGTTTCAGGTAAATTAGCAATGAGGAATTCCCCATAGAGATCAGAATATTTCTTCCCTACTCCCATTTTTCCATTGATCTATACCTTATGTTTATATGTTTATGTATAGAGGTGTTAGTTTGGGTTTTTACAACTGGTATCTCATATAATCAATCATACAGAACTTACCTTATCCACCTGTTTGGTAGATTTAGAATTGTTCCTCCTCTGCTGATGAAGAAGCAACATCCAGAAAATTAAGTAATTTGCCTTAAGTCACACTGATGGTATCAGAGCCAGGATTAGAAGACTCCCAGCTCCAGAATTTGTGCTTTTGTATTTTCATGTATGCTTTCTAAGAGGAGATTTATCCCACCACCACTCACACTTGGCCTTTTAAGTACAGAAACTAAGCATTTTGAGACCCTAAGGTACAATGTCCTGTATATACCTTTACATGTCATTATTATTTGAACTCTTAATTTAGGGTCTGCAGGCTCTCCTGAAATACCTACCTCTTCTTTCTTTATAGCCCTCTTTATTTCAGTCCTTTTCTTACCAGTTCTCCGTTCTTCTTGAACTACCCAATAATTACCCAGTAATTTAATTAGTAAAGTATTCAGCTTCTCTCTTTTATCTCTTAAGTAGACATTCCTCCTGAGGGCTTCCCTGGTGGCTCAGTGGTATAGGATCTGCCTGCAATGCAGGAGACACAGGTTCCATCCCTGGGTGGGGAAGATCCCCTGGAGAAGGAAATGGCAACCCACTCCAGTGTTCTTGCCTGGTGACATCCCATGGACAAAGGAGCCTGGCCTGCCTGGTGTCACAAAGGGTCATACATGACTTAGAGACAAAGCAGCAACAACAGGCATTCCTTCCAGTGTGGGTTAACCTAGCAGCAGTTACCTAGAACTTTGATGAACGTATGAATGCCAGTGGCCACCCATGTCAGCCCTACATGTTCAGGGCCTCTGAAGTGAGGCAAGGAGTCTGTATTTCAGCAAGTTCTCTTGAATGTTTTCTTAGGTGTTTCAAACTAGGAAGCTCGATAGAGAGAAACCCCTAAAAAGCCCCACAACTTTGATTCTTTTTCTCTCTTCCCTAAATTTAGCCATGATTTTAATTACCTTGTTAGTGGCTCAGAAGATAAGTATGTTTATATCTGGAGTACTTACCATGACTTAAGCAAGTTTACTTCAGTCAGGAGAGATCGTAATGACTTTTGGGAAGGTATTAAAGGTAAGTAAATGCCCAGTTTGGTGTGTCTTTTAAATAAATAAAGTTAAAATGAAGATATAAGTAAATTTGTATAGGCATTATTTCAGAGAGAGAGTTTGGCAGTTTTAACTGCTTTCAGTTTGTATTGGCTTTGTTTGACTTTTCTATACCAAGGAAGAACTTATACTTGTGTAAAATTTGAGAAGTCATGGAATCTCAGAACTTGTATGTGGTTTTGGGTTTTTTTTTTTTAAGAAAATATTTTTGAGTTTTAAATAGTTCTGAGTTACTTCTTATCTGTTCATTTCTAAAGATATTTGTATATAACATACACTCTTATATTTTTTGTATATTATACTTTTTATCTTGATGTTTAGAATCAAGCTTATTAGTAATCCTAAATTTGATTTTTTTTTTTACAGCACATAATGCAGTTGTTACATCAGCTATCTTTGCTCCAAACCCAAGTTTGATGTTGTCTTTGGATATGCAATCTGAAAAATCAGAAGGAAATGAAAAAGGTGAAGATGCCGAAGTGTTGGAAACCATGCCCTCTGGTAGGTACCTGTGTTTTATTTGTCCTTCATGCTCTCTGATCAGCCTTTAGTAACTTCATTGATCTATGAGTATTATGAGGTCTTCATGAATATGAAGAATATTTATTTTATACAACATAATGGTTGACAGATACTCATTTCTGAACGTTTTGGTAACATAATTCTTGCAGGTTTTACTTTTCTTAAATTCACCTGGGAATTAAAAATGAAAATTTTGAAAAGTTGTAATTTTTTTATGAACAGTTGTTCTCTTTAGAGAAATGCAAACAAGACATAAATATATACATAATATATCACCTTTCTCTTCTACTACAGTATCATCTCTGTGAGGACACAGATTTTCTGTGTTTTATTTATTGTTGTAGTGCCAGTGCCTAGCCCAGTGCTTGCCTGCATATGGTAGATGCTTAATAAAGAATTACTGAATAAGTGAGTTAAACCAAAATGAAAGCAATATTCTTTTCTCTTACCACAAATTTATAGCTTCTCATAGATAGCTCTTGGGTTGACCAAAAAGTTTGAGTTTTTCCCTAACATCTAGTGGAAAAACCTGAATGAAGTTTTTGGCTAACCCAATATCTCCAAGCCTGTACTAAGGCTTTAATAATGAATAGTACTTTCAGTTATATAAAATGCTCAGATTAGGAAGTAAAAAGAAACCATCAGGTAGTAGTGAGTGCCAATGATATAAAAATGGTTTTCCTGTTAATTCTCAAGAACAAGGTAAAGCCATGTGAATTTGGACCAATTCTTAACAAAAACAGTTTGTATTGTTATAATCGATTGCGGAATATTTTAGTAAATGAGTTTTCTCACTTTAGAGTCTACACCAGGTCTTGAAGAGTGTTATAAAGACACAACAATGCATACAGTGTACCAAGAGTGCTTCTAAAATTATTTGAATATTTAAAAGTTCTCAAGCATGTTTATTTAATCTCGGGCAGTTTCCCTTGTGGTATTGTTTGCACTGTACACTGCACTAAATACACTATTTCTTCTGTCTGTGAAGCAAAGTTTTGATACCAAAGACAAGCTTCAGTCTAGCACTTCTTTCATTTACATGCTTTAAAAATAAACCGACTCAGAATTATTACACCTTTCCTAAATGCCTGTTTGGAAATATTTCTTTTCTTTTTTTCCCTCAGAGTCAAATCCTGTTTCTGTCTTCTAAATTAAGTCGTTTGGTTGGGTTTTTTCTTTTTTTTGTCCGATGATTCCTTTTTGCACTCTGTACATTTCCCCTATACATTCCACAGAAAATTCTAGCTTTTAAAACTATTTGAGGAAAAATGGAAAGTGCTTTTTTTAAACTTCTCAAAACCACACTGTATTAACATTGTTCAGTTACTACTTTGCTGGGTCCTTTTTAAAGAGGCACAACTTTGGATCATACTCAGATTTGTGTTTGCTGTTTTCTACCTGTGTAGGTATATTCTAAGAATACTCTTCAAACCCAGGGTATGAGATCATAAAGTATATCTGATTGCCTTCCTCTTTATTCCTGACATATTTGACTATTTAAGCTTCCATTTTCTTCATGTTTAAAATGGTGATTATACCTCATTGATAAGGTTTTGATATGTGCAGAAGACCTAAATGACATTTCTCCAAAGAAGACATACAGATAGCCAACAGGCACGTGAAAAGATGTTCCATATCACTAATAATTAAATGCAAATCAAAAGTACAGTACACACACACACACGCTGGAATATTACTCACCCATTAAAAAGAATGAAATAATGCCACTTGCAGCAACATGGATGGACCTAATGATTATATTAAGTGAAGTAAGTCAGACAAAGATAAGTATGATGTCATTTATATATGAAATCCAAAAAAATAGTACCAATGAACTTACAAAACAGAAACAGACTCACAGACATAGAAAACAAACTTACAGTTAACAAAAGGAAGAGGAAAGGGAGAAATTATGAGTATGGTATTAACAGATGCACACTACCGTATATAAAATAGATACATAACAAGGATTTACTATATAGCACAGAGAACTATATTCAATATCTTATAACTACCTATAATGGAAAAAATATATATGTACATATATGTGCATGCATGCTCAGTCATTTCAGTTGTGTCCGACTCTGTGCGACCCTATGGACTGCAGCCTGCCAGGCTTCTCTGTCCATGGGGTTTTCTGGGCAAGAATACTGGTGTAGGTTGCCATACCTCCTTACAGGGGATCTTCCCAACCCAGGGGTCAAACCCATGTCTCTTACGTCTACCTGCATTGGCAAGCGGGTCTTGTACCACTAGCGCCAGTGGGAAGCTCATGTAAATATTTATGTACCTCCAAGTATATGCATGTCTCAATCACTTTTCTGTACAGCTGAAACTAACACAATATTGTAAATCAACTATACTTCAATTTTTAAAAAGATATAGCTGAAAACTAAAAAAAGAAACAAGGTTGTGATAAAAATTAAAGATAAGACACGCCTCTAGCAAAATGCCTGGTGTATAGTAGATATTATCATCTTCATTATATAGTATCTTATAAAGCATTTTTATATTTATATATATATATGATGATTTCTTTTATTCTCCAGCCTCTCTGATATCTGTCAGTTGTTTGCTGTTGCTTCTGCTGCATGATGGTACTTTGAGATAAATGAAAAGTGTATTAGGAATAGTCAAAGGCTTAGCATATGTTTTTAGCAAATCTAAGTGAAACCATTTTGTCTAACTCATCCTGTACACAACTTTCCATTTAAAGTTTGGATTATCTGCTTCCTTACAAATCAGCACTTCTTAAGTCTACAGTGTTTGCCTGTGCATAATCGTTAACACTGAATTGTGTTTGTTAAATGTTTTTACCAGCAAACATAAGAGGTAAGCATTTTTGCCATTCAGCATAGCTACATAGTTCTTCAGTATGGACTGGAAAGGCAAAAGGTGTTGTCAGCATTCACAGAGCAATCATGTATACTTCATTTCATGGCAGTTCCAGTATGTCTGCTGTACAGTAAACCTTACTGTCAGCCTCATTAGTGAGCCCTGTTAGCAAAAGACTTGCCCAGCTGATCCCATCTTGCCAACACTCCAGTCCTGGGGCTGAATAATATACTAGCCTCTTGCTGCGAGGACTTCTCTGATAGCCCAGACAGTAAAGAATCTGCCTGCAATGCAGGAGACCGAGGTTCAATCCCTGGGTCAGGAAGATTCCCCCGGAGGAAGGCACAGCAACCCATTCCAGTGTTCTTCTTGCCTGGAGAATCCCATGGACAGAGAAGCCTGGTGAGCTGTAGTCCATCAGGTCACAAAGAGTCGGACACAACTAAGTGACTGACACACACACACACACTCTTGCCGTGAAATGAAGAATTAGACAATTTAGAGGCCTTGGCTGCCTGAGACTAAATCCAGGCATCCAGGCCCCACTGCTGCTACTGCTGCTAAGTTGCTTCAGTCGTGTCCGACTCTGTGCGACCCCATAGACAGCAGCCCACCAGGCTTCCCCATCCCTGGGATTTTCCAGGCAAGAACACTAGAGTGGGTTGCCATTTCCTTCTCCAATGCATGAAAGTGAAAAGTGAAAGTGAAGTCGCTCAGTCATGTCCGACTCTTAGCGACCCCATGGACTGCAGCCTACCAGGCTCCTCCGTCCATGGGATTTTCCAGGCAAGAGTACTGGAGTGATCCAGGCCCCAAGAGACCATAATCTCCCTATGCCAGGAAAAGAGCAGCTAAGACAAGGTAAAGTGGAATTGAGCCTCAGAGAGGAGAGATACAGGAGGATGAAAGGATTATGGAGCAAGCCAGGAAATAGACTGAAAAGGCGGGGAGAGGTTCTTCCCACCCCAGAGGTGGAGGGTCATGGGCATGTGACAAGCTTGTGGCAGCAGGCTTCATATTCCTTTTAAAAACCTTTTTTTTTTTTTTAATGCTTTTAAGGTATTATGAAGACAGACAACACAGAAGTTCTTCTCTCTGCTGACTTCACTGGAGCAATCAAAGTGTTTATTAACAAAAGGAAAAATGTATCTTAATTTTAAATGACATTTAAAATAAACATATCAGTAAGTTTCTGTATGTACCAGGACTGAAAAAAATCATAGTGTTTCAGGTTAACATCCTTTTTTTTTTAATTTTTATTGGAAGTTGTTCAAATATAATATATTTTTTGAGAGGCAATGTTAATGATCTAGTAAACCCTGGACTGATAGACTAGAAAGGAATGTAGCTAGAATAACATTGCCAAACATTAGGCTTTACATTTTGTTATGTTTGTGTTTTTGTTATATAATTGTGAACATGCACAGGTTTCTGCATGAAAATATATTAATGTATTAATCACATGTGTGTGCCTTTTGGTTACATGCACTAAATCTAACAGAGTTAAATTATTTCAGTGGCTCTTTTGGCCTCTTATTGAGGAGGAGTGTCTTGTTTCTAGCTTAAATAATTTCTTTTGCACAAAATTTCATTTTTAAGAGAAGTGGTATCTTTTGACTGAGTTATTGTTTTAAAAATGTTATATAGGTTTTCAATAGGTCAACAACCATGTGTAAATGGTTTTTATACATTTCTCAATTTGGGGATGATTTTTTTGTGTGTGTGGTCTAAAATGTGGACTTAAGATTCTTTTCTTTGTATGTGTATATATAATTTTTTTTTGCCACACTGGAGCACAATGTTTCTATGTAAAGAATTCTTTTCATTCTTTATCCATGAGCACCAGGCTTTGCTCACTGAAAAAAAAATTAAGCCGCATTAAGGAGTGAGTCTTCTTTTTTACAATAATGTAAAAATGAACTGTTTACATTTTTTTAAAGCATTGTAGTTTTAAAAATTAAGCTGTTTTGTTTTGTGTTGTTAAATTTGGAAGCCTTTGTAAATATTGATATAATGTACCAATGAAATAACATCTGGGGTTGATGGAACCCTGATAATGTTGTTGATGGTTAGCATATGTTTCTGAAAATTAAATATGTATTATTAAAAGTTGGTGGCCAAAAGTTGTTAAACATGTGACATTATTTTCCAATGACTTCAGTAACTTGAGAAAATAAAAGTCTTCTTTTATAATTTGATTTTTAGCAAGCAGAGATCACATTTTGGACCCCAAAATTATAATGCTTAAGCTACATGCCTTTAAGAAAAAGAGTTTTTAATTCTAGTTCTAAAGTGAACACTGCTAGCAGTTCATGTTTATGCTTATACATTCTTTACTGCAGTTGTTTTCAGTATGTAAGTGAGAAGCTGAGGAGCTATGATCATATCCTTATTAATCAGCATAGTCTTGAGTGTCCTGGATTTTCTAGTTCATTCTGTACTGTTTGCCTTGGTTTTATTGATATGCTGCTTTCTTCCTCTTGCCTGTGACACGCCTTCTCCTTCCTCTCCTCCCACCTCCCTCACTATCCCCCACCTCTCTCTGCTCACTTTCCTGTACTGTGCCTCACAGATCAAGTTGTTATGCCATTGGCTTTCTAACCGGTCTCTTTCTTAGTCTCAAGGTCTGGATGGCTGTGGAATTGGTCTAGTGTCTCAGAGAACTCAGTGTCTTCAACTCTTCGAGGCTGCGTGGCTTTCACTGACTTCTGCCTGATGCCTTGTAGTCTTGCTGCGGTGCTGGATGTTTCAACTGCATATAATCGGGCTGTTGCCATATGAATATTTCCTGATGGGTTTTATGTGGTTTCTTGAACAAAAAGGCAAAGGCAAAATAGTTGGGATGCAAGCTTAAGAGAACAATACCAATACTTATAAATTTAGTTTTTAAAATGTTGGTTTATCATTATATAAATATGCTGCAAAGTTACAAGTCAGAAAGTGAGTTTGAAAAGGTAACATCAAGATGTATGTAAAGAAAAATTGAACAGTATTTTTCCCTAAAATGAACTGTATTAGAAACTCACTATATTAAGTGGTGTGGTATTATAGGAAGGAGCACAGATTCTAGAATCAGATAAACTTAGATTTGGTTTCCTCTGTGAGCACCTTCCTTGGGCATGTTATTTTATATTAATTTCCATGTCCTTATCTGTAATATGAGAATATCTCAGTGAAATTGTAAGGATTTAGTGAAAATCATGTATATGTAAAACTTGGTACCTAGTTAATACTCAATAGACATACATTTCTCAATCCCTCAGTACACTTCTAGACAAAAAAAAAAAAACAAAAAGGGAGGAGAGGATATAGAAGCACTTTTCAGATACTGATATTTCATGGATGAATAGTATTTTAAGGATTGACATAGGACACCAGCCCTTTTTTGTCAACTCAACACTTTAAAAAACTTCCACCATTTTTTGTTGTTTAGTTGATAAGTCATGTCTGACCTGTGACCCAGTGGAATGTAACTCACCAGGCTCCTCTGTCCATGAAATTTTCCAGGCAAGAATACTCAGTGGGTCGCCATTTCCTTCTCCAGTGGATCTTCCCTACCCAGGGATCGAACCTGCATCTCCTGCTTGGCAGGTGGATTCTTTACCACTGAGCGACCATCATAAAAGAGAGAACATTTTAATACTTAAAAAAAGGTCAAGCATAATCTTATCTTAGGGCAACAAACAGTCTATTAAAGTGAATAAACCTAGCTTTTGAAAAAAGTAACCATATTTTCTTATTTTCCCTTTCTCTGGTAAAAATTTCATCACAGAGTTAGTGTGGCTGCCTAAATAAGTTTAAAGCCACATTTCATTAAAAACTCTTTGGAGAGCCATAACAAGTCTTCCTTTGCCTTCATCTTGTTTACATTAACTGGAATTAAAATATGAATGACTCAATGTAATTTAGCATGCCATTTTCTCTGGTCTTTCACATTATATAGCTAAGCAGTTGCTTTCTATTCTTTGAAATACATGTATAACATTAATATATCCATTCCCCAAATTCCAATTTCAGATTTTCAGACCCGGCTCTCCTTACTGATATGAAAAAATCAAATTTTCGGAATTTTTTAAGTCTTTATTATGAGGATTCAGGATAAAAACATGTTTGGGTTTTAATATTTCCCTGTAAGTTTTCAAAAGAAAATCATGCCCAGTTTCACTAGTTTCTAGCTTCCCACCTTACTTCTGTATTAGCATATGTTTATTGAACATCTCCTATGTACACACCTTTGCTGGGACTAGAGAAGAATAAGACAGCATCCATGTGCCAGAAGAGCTCACAGTCTGATGGAGAAGGTGGCCATAGAAACAAGCAAGAGACTTGGAACTGTCTTGTGGCTGTAGCCCTAGGAATGCCCCTTCTCATCCTATTTCCAATCTCTGGGTTTTTTTGTTTGTTTGTTTGTTTGTTTGTTTGTTTTGCTTCCTAGTAACTCATGACAGCCACTTGACTTTCAGGCCAGTCTTTGTTCATCTAATATTACAAGTAGCAAACATAACATGAGTAAAAGACCTTATGAGTAAGCCAGAGGTAAGGCAGAAAAAAATGAAGTACCTAACCAAGGCAACATTTTCACTGGTCTCTGGCCCCCCTCCTCCCAGCCTAAAATCGTTGTCTATTTCCCCCAAAATCCTACCTGTCTTCTATTTCAAACTAACTCCCGATTATCAGACTCCTCCCCGCAACTGCTGTCCTGTTCCCTTCAGTTCTGAAGCTTGGTCCATTCTATTTTCTTTTGTTCACTAGATGTAAGTCATCTAGTCTTGGGGAGCCCAGGTTCCCCCCGTTAACCACAACCACATGACTGCTGTAGATCCATGCACATGAAATACATTCAGGTTGATACAGCAGGGCCAGTGCAAAGGGTGGTGTGGTGAAGAGGGGAGGGATCCACTGCAGATTCCCCAACAAATCAAATGTCATCATGTAGATTACAGGTTATCTAGGCTGGCCCAAGCAGATCGAGCTGGCTTGTATGTCCAGCTACTCTGCACTACATTTTTTAAATTTTATTTTGGAATAACTAGATTTACAGAAAAGTTCCAAAGGAAATATGGCGTTCCCATGTACTTATTACCCAGTTTCCCTTAATGTTAGTATCTTACATTACCATGGTACATTCATCAAAACTAAAATCTACACTGCTGCATTACTATTAAGTAAACTCCCAACTTTATTCATATTGCACCAGTTTTTCACTAGTGTCCTTTTTCAGTTCCAAGATCCAGTCCAGAATACCTTTCATTTAGGCATATAGTGCTTCCCTAATTTAAATAAACTTTATTTTAGAATAGTTTTATATTTTTCAGAAAAGTTTGCATAGTTCACATATCCCCTGCACCAACTTCCCCTGTGGTTAGCATCTGACATTACAGTGGCACATTTTTCATATTAAGGAACCAACACTGGTACATTACTATTAACTCTGTGCTTTACTTGGATTTCACTGCTGCTGCTGCTGCTAAGTCACTTCAGTCGTGTCCGACTCTGTGCGACCCCATAGACGGCCTCCTACCAGGCTCTTCTGTCCCTGGAATTCTCCAGGCAAGAACACTGGAGTGGGTTGCCATTTCCTTCTCCAATGCATGAAAGTGGAAAGTGAAAGTGAAGTCGCTCAGTCATGTCCGACTCTTAGCGACCTCATGGACTACAGCCTACCAGGCTCCTCCGTCCATGGGATTTTCCAAGCAAGAGTACTGGAGTGGGGTGCCATTGCCTTCTCCGTAGATTTCACTACTTTTTACCTTATGTCCTTTTTCTGTTCAGGAATCCCATCCAGGATGTGACATTACATGTGGCTGTCAGGTCTCTTTTGGCTCTTAGCCATGATATTCTCTCATGCTTCCCATGCTTTTGATGACTTCAGTTTTGAGGGGTACTGATTAAGTATTTTGTTCAATGTTCCTCAGTTGGGTTTGTCTGATATTTTTCTCGTGATTCAATAGGCTATAGCCTCTAGGGAGGAAGCTCACAGATGTGGATTGTTCCTTCATTACATCGTATCAAGCATATATAGTACCAGCATGACTTATCACTTGGCTGAGGAGTGTTTGTCAGGTTTCTCTACTACAAAGTTAGTTTTTCTCACTTTCCATAAATCTGTTCTTTGGAAGTGAATCACTAAGCACAGCCCAAACTCATGGGGTAGGGAAGAGTTAAGGCCCACCTCCTTGAGAAGCAAGCATCTGTATAACTTAATTTGGAATTGCTTAGTATAGGAGATAGATCTCTTCTCCCTTATTTATTTATTCAACCATTTGTATCAGCTTGGACTTACAGGTAGTTATTTTATACTTTGAATTGTAGTCCACCACTGCATTATTTTGTCTTTCAAGTTGGCTTCTATGTCCCTTTGACTTTTTTTTTTTTGAGCACTTCTTTCTTCATGTCACCGTTAACATGCTCCAGGTTCACTTCATACGTTTCCAGTTCTGTAATCAACCACTTATCCAGGTTCCTTTTATTAGAGACTGGTATTAAAAATGAAGATCTGGGTGATAGATGTGCTCATTGCTACTGGGGCGTTGTTTCTCTCAGGCCATCTCAGCTGACAGAGCAAGGAAATATATGCATGCATACAAATCTCTGTTTATATCCACATCTATAAAATTTTCTATGTATCTCAATATTAAATTGGATTTGAATCCTTGCTGATGTCTCTGAGTGATCCATTAGTGCATAGATTATTCTAGTTTCCTCCTCTTGCTTACGAATAACCTCTTTCTCCAACAGTGAGCCACCTGGTTCCCACCATTTACTATCCATTTACTTATTTGTTCAATCACAACATAACATCTTCAGCAGTTTCAGAACTGCTAACCCATATCCCCAGGAGAAACACCTTTACCAATTAGAATACAGTTTTTACATAAAGTCCTTTGTCTTTTATGTCATATCTGGTCACGACACCATTTTTCAAAGTTACTTAGATCAGTGCCTTTTTTTCTCTACTCACATCACCTTTTAAAATTAGATTCGTCTATATTATCTGTTCCTCTATTAAGATTTGATGATATAGATAGCCATACTTATTTAGTAAATAAACAATGGCATTCTTTTGTAGACAACTTCCTGCCTTGCTTTCAGATGCTTAGCATTATCCTAAAGCAACTTTACAGTCTGTCCTGTTGCTCCACTGGAGTTGCACTCATTCAGCAAACGTCCAGCGCTTAATCTGTGTCGAGACCTTAATCTGTGTCTAATATGCTTTGGATCTCAGAAATTCATGAAGGTGTTACAATTATGATTTCAGTAATTTTATTGCATATTTTCTGAGTTCCTACTCTGAGTTACTGTAAAGAATAAAAAATCATAAGGTATGGCCTTTTCCTTCAAAGATCACAATCAGAGCACTCTTCATTAATATGATAGAAACCTTTTTCCACTATTGGTGGTTTAGTCACTAAGTCATGTCCAACTCTTTTCGACCCCATAGACTGTAGCTCATGGACAGGCTCCTCTGTCCATGGGGTTTCCAGGCAAGAATACTGGAGTGGGTTGTCATTTCCTTCTCCAGGAGATCTTCCACAGCCAGGGATCGAACCTGGGTCTCCTGCATTGCAGGCGGATTCTTTACCAACTGAGCCACCAGGGAAGCCCTGTGTTAATAAAGCTTCTTCAGATTAGCTGCTGCTGCTGTTAAGTCGCTTCAGTCGTGTCTGACTCTGTGCGACCCCATAGACGGCAGCTCACCAGGCTCCCCCATCCCTGAGATTCTCCAGGCAAGAACACTGGAGTGGATTGCCATTTCTTTCTCCAATGCATGAATGTGAAAAGTGAAAGTGAAGTCGCTCAGTCGTGTCCGACTCTTAGCGACCCCATGGACTGCAGCCCACCAGGCTCCTCCATCCATGGGATTTTCCAGGTAAGAGAACTGGAGTGGGGTGCCATTGCCTTCTCTGCTTCAGATTAGCAGTAGAGCATCTGTTACACATTTTTCAACTTCGAATTTTATGGGAAACCTAAATCTTAGGAGGATTTAACAAAAAGTTATAGAGAAACCATGACTTAAGGATTATTTCCATGTAAAATACTACCCTCGAAGAAGTATTTGTGGGGGCAGAGTTGAGTTATATATGTTGACTGCTGGCAGGGACTAGTAGCAAGGCTTAGGTAGAAGAAAGGCTTCAGTAGCTACATACCTTATCTATAAACTGACACAAATTCATAAGTCCTTTCTAATTTAAAATATTTATTTTACCTTAATACTTACACATTGTAGAAAACATGACTTATACCAAAAAGTTTAAGAAATAATCACCTGTAATACTGTAAGTCAGAGATAATAAGATATTAACATTTTAGAATATGTAGCTTTATTTTTATGCATGTATATTTTTAAGGGCTTATATAATTATACAAGATAATTTGAATACTAGTCATACTACACATCATGGGCAGTTTCCATATTTTTTCACGGTGCATAAATAAATGTTCTATCATATGGATCAAATGTTGATCATATCTATCAAATGTTCTATCAATGTAAGCAATGTATGGATACTGAGGGTGTACCTGTCTGTATTACTATGAATAATAGTAGAAGATACAGAGGCAAATATCTTCATCAGAATTTCTAATTACTGACAAGATGATAAATCCTTAAAATAGAAGTATAAAGCATGAGCTTCTAAGGATAAGCAGTATCATAGATTGTAAAAATCTTCTGCAAAGGAATTGGGAGCCTGGGTTTGTAGCCTTGGTTCTAGTGGCCTTGTGACTTCAGGAAAGCTAAGGAATTCTCTGAGAGCCTAACAAAATAGGATATTTAGATTAAGATTCCTTCTAACTCTGGTGGTCCATGTGCCTGGTCAGCATTCCTTCAGAGGCAGTATAGCTAAGAATTCTCTCACTTTCTTGTTTCCTCAGCAGATAGCTAACCTGTGATATGCAAGGCAATCACAGTTTATGTCACCTGCAAAGTCATTGCCATGTGAAGTCTGTAGAAGTCAACTCAGGGAGCTCATTTCTGGAGATGGAATTCCTGGTTATGGAATTGACTAGTAGGAGAAAGGAGGGTGGGTAACAAGAGTTGGCTCACCTTGCCCTACCTGTCTACAAGGCCAGTCACATCCAGGTATATCAACTCCTCTGCCTTTAGTTTACTTCCTTTAGTATGCTGCTGCTAAGTCGCTTTAGTTGTGTCCAACTCTGCGAACCCATAGACGGCAGCCCACCAGGCTCTGCCGTCCCTGGGATTCTCCAGGCAAGAGCTCTGGAGTGGGTTGCCATTGCCTTCTCCAGTGCATGAAAGTGAAGTCGCTCAGTTGTGTCCAACTCTTAGCGACCCCATGGACTGCAGCCTACCAGACTCCTCCGTCCATGGGATTTTCCAGGCAAGAGTACTGAAGTGGGTTGCCATATAGCTTCATTTGTTTGGGTCTTGAAGGTTTTTTACCCTGGGAAGGAATAATTAGTTAAGGTGATATCAATTAATTTTCCTTATCACTTGGCATTAACTAATAGTTGCAAATAAAGAAAAACAGGGCTCTGGAAAATGTTGGAAGATACCAGGAAGGAAGAAAGGGAAACATATGGGAGATAAGAAGACTCCAAAACAAACTATGGGCCTCACGTTTTTGTCTAAGGTATTCCAAGCTACATCACTGTTAGAGGCCATACCAAGGTTACTTACTTCTGGAATATGGAATGTTGTGTTGTGTTAAATCAGTTCAGTCATGTCTGACTCTTTGCAACTCTTATGGACTGTAACCCATCAGGCTCCTCTGTCCATGGGATTTTCCAGGCAAGAACGCTGGAGTGGATTGCCATGCCATCCTCCAAGGGATCTTCCCGACCCAGGGATCAAACCCGCATCTCTTAGGTCTCCTGCATTGGCAGGTGGGTTCTTTACCACTAGCGCCCCGGAGAAGCCCCATATGGAATGTAGGATCACATTTACTACAACAAATTGATGGCTCACAGCCCAATACCAACAATAACCAAAACTACCAGAAGGGGGCACTAGTGGTCCCAAGTCAGAGCATTCCTGAGAGCTTCACTGCAGTAAATTCAACTGCTCCGAGAGCTGGCTGTATTATAGGGCAACTAGGAACCTCAATAAAGCCAAGCCCATCACCTCTCTCACCCAACTGCCAGGACAGGTGTGGCTTTGTGTTGTTAATGTCTTTATGTTCATGCTGGCATTAGAACTTCTGACCTGTGGCACCAGAATGGCACAGTCTGACTGAGTTCTACACCTAGAATTTCTAATTACAACTGATCATGCCCCAAATCAGTGTATTGAGAAGCATTTTCCCTAATGTTTTCCCTCCAAATACATCCATCAGCTGAATCAGTAAATACTGTCTCCTGTAGCTGATATTCAACATTTAAAATACTGCAGTGCTGAAGAAAAAAAAAATACTGCAGTGCTGGGGCTTCCCTGGTGGTACAGTGGTTATGAATCTGCCTTACAATGCAAGGGCACAGGTTCCATCCCTGGTCCGGGAAGATTCCCACACACCATGGAGCAACTAAGCCCGAGCACCACAACTACTGAGCCAACATGCTGCAACTGCGGAAACCCACGTGCCTAGAGCCTGTGCTCCACAACAAGGGAAGCCCCCACAATGAGAAAGCCATGTGTTGCAACGAAGAGTAGCCCCTGTTCACTGTAACTAGAGAAAGCCTGCGTGCAGCAACAAAGACCCACCACAGCCAAAAAATTAAATAAACATTAAGAAATAAAATATTGCAGTACATACTATTCATTATCTGGATAAGAAGACCAAAAGCATAACTTAAAATTGCTAGGAGAACAAAAGGCCTTAGATTTTTCACTGTCCCTAGCTGGGAAGAGTGAGGAGGAATATTGGAGCAGATGGCAGTAATTTTCCTCTCCTGGGACCAGACCAAACAGGGAACCAAAAAGCAAGAAGGAACCATATCAATATGCTGAACCCCCAAAGAAATTTCACATGTATTTTAGCGAACTGCAAAACTAACCTAAGTTAGCTACAGAACAAAGTGTTTGCTAAAGCACAGCAAACCAGAACTAACCTGCTTTCTTAAAAAGCTGAGTATTATAATAATGATCAAAGAGAACTTAAATCGAATCTTGTTTTTGGTAATTCACAATCCATAATCAGGAGTGTCTTCCAAAAGATGAGTTTGGGATGAGGTAAAAAACAAAGATCTTCATGAAGTTCTGTATGTGGCAAGAGCAAATCCCTAAGTATGAGGTGGGGGGAGTGCAGACAGACTGCAGAAGCACCAAAGGCTGCAACAGATCCCGATGGCAATGGGAGTGGAGTGTGGTAGAAAGTCTTAAAACCTCCAGGAACCAAGTTGTAACAGATACACAAGAAAATGATTCCACTTCATGGTCGATTATTATGAACTGACCCTTAGAATGTATATGAAAGTTGATCACAGGGCCTTACAAGTATGAGATGCTCAACAAAGGTCCAACTTGAGTTATCCTCTGTGAAAAAGACTACAGTAATAGAAGAGAGACTGAAAATTATGTGTGACTTCACTGGCTCTATTTTTACCTTGACATGGGCATTTGCTAAATCAAAGGAATAATCCATTAGAGACTGGATTTGTCAGTCAAGCTTTTGTGCATCCCCATTAGGGAAAGGATTTATTTTCATCTTATAAATGTAAACAATTACATGAAAGCATTTTGCTCTCAAGCATTAATGTCGAGAACAGAACATTTTGTTTCTCCTTTTTCAAGGCCTTCTCCCTTCCGTCTGGCCAGGCAGCACTTAAATTGTGGGATGTTTGATTTGTCCACCTTCCTCGGAAGCACCTGGGAGCTTGTTAACCATGCACACTCCTGGGTCACACTGAACCTCTTGTAGGCAAGAGGCAGGAATCTTTTTTCACATCTTTCTAAGAGACTGCTTTTCACCCTCAACTTTGTATGGCAAAACCAATACAACATTGTAAAGTAAAAAAATAATAATAATAAAATACAACCTGAAAAAAAAATAAAATTAAATTTTAAAAGTCCCTGAGCTAGGAATTGATGTTCAAGCAGCTAACTCACTTGGGCAAGGTCAAGAGGCGGTCAAGTATGGCCATGGATTTTCCCAAGGCCAACAACCAGTGGTGGGTGTGCTGGTAAATGTTTCAAAAGTCAGCTCTCTAAAAGAAAGCCTTCATTTGTAGCATTTGCCATTTCTGCCATGTCGATACTCTCACTATAGCCAATTTCAAGCTACCAGTGTGACATCACCTAGTGTGGACTTGAGAAGGGATACACAGCAGTGCACGTTTATATAGTAGTCCTACCATGCAGCTATAATAGATGTAAATAACCTTAAGATCAAAAATTATAGTAAAAGGGGGACTTCCCTGGTGGTCAAGCAATTAAGACTCTTCACTTTCATTGCAGGGGGCACAGGTTCAATCCCTGGTCAGGGAACTAGATCCTGCATGGCTCATGGCAACCAAAAAAAAAAAAAAAACTTATAGTAAAAGGTAGGAAAATAATTATGAAGTGATGAGTTTTTGAGTACTTATTTCCTTTGTCTTTGCTATAATTTATCTTATAATTTAAAATTTAAATATGACTGTCTAATACATCAGTTCAATTCAGTTCAGTCACTCAGTCATGTCTGACTCTTTGGGACCCCATGACTGCAGCAGCACACCAGGCTTCCCTGTCCATCACCAACTCCCAGGGCTTGCTCAAACTCATGTCCATCAAATCAGTGATGCTATCCAACCATCTCATCCTCTGTTGTCCCCTTCTCCTCCAGCCTTCACTCTTTCCCAGCATCAAGGTCTTTTAACAAGAGTCAGCTCTTCGCATCAGGTGGCCAAAGTATTGGACCTTCAGCTTCAGCATCAGTCCTTCCAATGAATATTCAGGACTGATTTCCTTTAGGATTGACTGGTTGGATCTCCTTGCTGTCCAAAGGACTCTCAAGAGTCTTCTCCAACACCACAGTTCAAAAGCATCAATTCTCTGTGCTCAGCTTTCTTTATGGTTCAACTCTCACATCCATATATGACTACTGGAAAAACCATAGCTTTGACAATTCCAACCTTTGTCTAATACATGGCTTGCAAATTTAAATAATCAGCTCTCATAGGTATTATAAGCTGGCACCAGCACACCACTGCCTGCAACTATTCCTGAAAGATGCACCACCCTCCTTTTTCCTATGGATTAATCATGGTACATGACCAATCTTAAGAAAACCTACCATCTGCCCAGTGAGGCAGGAGCAAGTAGGAGGTGCGGGGAAGGGAGGGAGCAAGCCTGTATGGAGATTAATTTTGTCAGTAACCAACATCCATGAATTGCTATTGATTTATTCACTCTTGTGGGGCCTGTGTGGCCAAACAGAACCCACAAGGCAGCTACTTTAGCTTCATTCAGAGGCTTGCCCTAGAGCCTGAGCTAAGAAAATGAGGGTATGTGTATATGCTGCAGCCGATGGGCAAAAACTGTCCTCTGCACCTTATACTCTAACCCAATATTTCTTTTTTTTAATTTTTATTTATTTTTTTTTACTTTACAATACTGTATTGGTTTTGCCATACATTGACATGAATCCACCACGAGTGTACATGAGTCCCCAATCCTGAACCCCCCTCCCAATATTTCTTGAGTGTCAGGCACAGACAACTTGCCTCAGATGAGGAGAAGGAAGGAGGTGTGCTAAGAATGCAGAGTCCAGGCCTCCCCAGGTTTCCTGAATCGGGATCAAAGGGAATCTGGCTCCAGAATTTGCATATTTACAAACTCACCATCAATTCTGATAAGCACGAACATTTTAGAACTCCTTGGTTGGAGCAGCTGTTAGAGATAAGTACACATACCCCTGAGGGTACATGAAGACTTTCCAAGGCATAAATAGTTTTATAGGCAAAGGTAGTTTTGTAGGAATCAATTTCCAGACCCTCCATTTTCATATGTCCTCAGATTTCCTAAAATCCACCTGCCTGAGAAAGAAGCAACCTGAAGAATCTCCTTTCCTGCCTCCCCCATTCATGATCATCTGTATCTCCCTTGGCAGAAAAATAAAAAACTATACTTGTCACCCATCTCAAAACTTACTCTAAGGAATGGCCCCAGGGTGTAAAAACCTCCACTGAGACAAAGAGAGGGACAATTCAAAATACTATTATTGGGGCTGAGGACACGAGCGACTAAAACAATGGGGTAGTGTTGGTTTCCAACTCTTTGCTTCCAACAAAATTGTATGAATATCTAATTGTTAGCTAACCATTAAAAAATCGCTGATAATAGATGGGTATTTTTAATATACTTGAAAAGGGTTCAAAGAATTGAATGGCAACATTATAACATAATTCTCATCTACTTAAATTTGTGAATAATCTTCCTCAATGCTTAAGTATATAAATGGAAAGGAAAATAGGAAAAAAGTGAAGCTGAACCCTGTGTTGTTTTAGCAGTAAGAACTAGTCAGCCACAGAAATATGAGCTAATTGAAAATTGCCCAAAAAAAAAAGAAAAGAAAATTGCCCCATACACCTCATTTAGAGCTCTATTTCCAATCAAAATATACTAGTGTTTAATAATTAATTAAAATTGTTGCATTTATTTTCATCGAGCCTTACAGCAATATAAATGTAAGGCTAACTTAATTAAGAAAAGTGGTAATATTTTGAGCATTGTGGTCACACGAAAAATATAAGTTTAGCATACGTATCTGTATATTGCTGCAAAGAAGTATGGCAGGATGATCAATGTAAACATTTCCAAAAATGAAAATATATTAGGAAAAAATCTGGGAGAAGAGGAACAGAACTATATATTCAAGGACAAAAGGGAATAATACATAATTTTCAGCTGTTAAAGAAGACCTTGTCTACATGTATTTGAAAGTAATGATGGTAGCTGTCAAGTAGTTATGGTATGAATCCTATGGTTTATCAAATATATCTTTTAAAAGCGACTATTTAAAAAACGGAAAACTGAGAGACTTCCCTGGTGGTCCAGTGGTTGAGAATCCAGCTTGTAATGCAGGGGACATAGGTTCGATCCTTGATCAGGGAACTAGATCCCACATGTCACAACTAAGACCTGAGGCAGCCAAATAAATAAACATTAAAAATAAAAAACAGAAAATTGAGAATGGGTTGGGGTTTCGTATAATGGAATAACTACTGATTGCTCCTCTCTCATTCTTAAAAATGAAGTTCTGAAAAATATATATTGAATGGCAAAGTGTTACAAAATTTAAGTAAACTCTTCTACATCCAAATGGGCTGTTTGTAACAGAAAAGTTGTCAAGGATTTCTTTGGAATGATGGTGTGTTCCAGGAACAGCTTGTACTCTGACTCTTTCATTAGCTTTCTGATTTTGGACAAGTAGCTTCCCCCATCCCTGGGCTTCATTATCCCTACCTGCAGAATAAGGGACTGAACACAAAGATATTTCAAGTTCTTCCTGCTCTAACTGGTTATCTCACCTATTTCTCTTAGTTGGTTTAAACATCAGTGTATTTTCCCTTTCAGTTCAGGTCAGTCACTCAGTCATGTTCAACTCTTTGCGACCCCATGAATTGCAGCACGCCAGGCCTCCCTGTCCATCACCAACTCCCGGAGTTCACCCAAACCCACGTCCTTCGAGTCAGTGATGCCATCCAGCCATCTCATCCTGTGTCGTCCCCTTCTCCTCCTGCCCCCAATCTCTCCCAGCATCAGAGTCTTTTCCAATGAGTCAACTCTTCACATGAGGTGGCCAAAGTACTGGAGTTTCAGCTTTAGCATCATTCCTTCCAAAGAAATCCCAGGGCTGATCTACTTTAGAATAGACTGGTTGGATCTCCTTGCAGTCCAAGGGACTCTCAAGAGTCTTCTCCAACACCACAGTTCAAAAGCATCAATTCCTCAACGCTCAGCTTTCTTCACAGTCCAACTCTCACATGCATACATGACCACAGGAAAAACCATAGCCTTGACTAGAAGGACCTTTGTTGGCAAAGTAATGTCTCTGCTTTTAAATACGCTATCTAGGTTGGTCATAACTTTCCTTCCAAGGAGTAAGCGTCTTTTAATTTCATGGCTGCAATCACCATCTTCAGGGATTTTGGAGCCCAAAAAAATAAAGTCTGACACTGTTTCCACTGTTTCCCCATCTATTTGCCATGAAGTGATGGGACCAGATACCATGATCTTCATTTTCTGAATGTTGAGCTTTAAGCCAACTTTTTCACTCTCCTCTTTCACTTTCATCAAGAGGCTCTTTAATTCTTCTTCACTTTCTGCCATAAGGGTGGTGTCATCTGCATATCTGAGGTTATTGATATTTCTCCCAGCAATCTTGATTCCAGCTTGTGCTTCTTCCAGCCCAGCATTTCTCATGATGTACTCTGCATATAAGTGGTTTTAGGCCATTGTGTAATTTCAGTTCCCGTCCACTAGAGGGCAGCCAGAGAAAGGAGATGGTGCTTAAAAAAAATTGGCAGAAGGAACATGTTACATGGACAAAAATGAAACTGGGATTTCTGCTGGTTTCATTTCTCTTAGCGATTGTGCTCCTATATTACACGAAGAAATTTTGAGAAAAGTAATTTACATAATTTTATTTTTATTCAATATAAAGAAATCAAGTATATACTTGCCTTGTTCATACTGCCTATCCCCAGCTAAGAAATTCAATCTTTACTAAATCAGCCTTAAAGCTCACTCCTTCCCCATTCTTTTTACTGGGATTTCCAATCAAGAATTTTGATTAGAAACCTTCATTGATTTCCATTTACTTACCACAAAAAATTCTACACTCTGGACAACTTTGTAATCAGTTTTGTTTCCCGTAACTCCCCAGGAATTATCCTGTACCCCAGAGATGCGCCTTTCCATGCAAATCCCCCAAATGTAGCCATGGTCTTTGAAGGGCTGAACTAGCTGTGGTGGGACAGAAAGAGCCCCAAGCAAGAATCAAAAGATCTTATTACACAGAACTTGGAGAGATGGTTGATTTCAGGGCTAGACAAGGTAGGCACAAGATGGTCCTGGAACATGCAGTTATTCCAGAAATTAAGGAAGTGCTCAAAATAAATGATGGGGGTATGTCACAAGAACAGGAACCAGCTTGAAAGGGCCATAGGTCAAATCTCTGACAAATTGAGAAGCAAAATAAGTACGGTAATGAAATATGAAACCCTGAAAAAATAGAAAGCCATGAGTCCGTACCAATAATAGATACAAACACATATATGCATATATAAATGGAGGAATGTGAAGGGATCTTGTTTAGAGTATGCAATGGTGAAGGCAAAAGATGTACTTGAGTTGGAAAATCAACATCATGTTAAGTATTGGTCAGAGTCATCAATGACTTTTGATTAGCAGTTGGATAGTTGCATGGTCTTAAAGTATTACCCCACAAATTGCTTGTTAATTGCGTAGTTAAAAAAAAAAAACTATACAATGAGGAAATTGAACCCAGTGATAAAATTAACATCACCAGGGTGTCTCCAGATGTGACACCTTGAGAAGGACCCAGCATTGCCTCTGTAGTATTTCAGTTGAGAATGAATCACCTGAATGTCAAACAAACCTCAAATAAGGGACATTCTATTGAAAAAATAAAGAGGAGAGCGAGGACTGTACTCCTTGAGAATATCAATATCATAAAAGACAAAGTCTATGGAAACATCTCCAGATTAAAGAGACATGACCATTAAATATATACATGATCTTAGACTGGACCCTGTATGGGAGGATCATGCTATAAAGGACATTATTGGTCAATTGACAAAATTGGAATAAGATGGTAAATCACATAAAATTTTATCAATATTAAATTTACTGAAGTTGATAACTATACTGTGGTCATATAAAAGAATATCCCAATTCTTATGAAATACATGCTGAAATATTTAGGAGTAATTGGTCATAAACTTCCCTGGTGGCTCAGAAAGTAAATAATCTGCTTCCAATGAGGCATACCTGGGTTCAGACCCTGTGTCGGAATACATCCCTGGAGAAGGGAATGGCAGCCCACTACAGTATTCTTGCATGGATAGTCCCATGGTCAGAGAAGCCTGAGGGCTACAATCCAGGGGGTCGCAAAGAGTTGGACATGACTGAGCAACTGACACTTTCAATTGGTCATAAATTATGTGACATTCTCAAATGGTTCAGAAAAAAATGAATGCATATACACAGAGAGAGCATGTGTTATAACAGTAATCAGAAGTATTCTCTGTACCATTCTTACAACTTTTCTGTAATTTTGAGATTTCTCCATTTACAAGCTTAAAAAATATGGTTGCAAATCCTGATCATGCCCTTCAGATCTCAGGCAACATACATAACTTCTCAACAGGGACAGCTACCATCCTTGATGCTTATCATGGGTCAAAGTAGGAAGCATTGTACCTGCGTTATCTCAGACCTCAAAACGGTATCCCACAGGAGGTTTTACCCTGCCTGTATAGATGAGAAAACTAAGGCTCAGAGAAGTTAAATAACTTGCCCAAGATCACCTAGTTATTAAGTGATAGGACTCAGATTTGAACTCACCTCTGATACCAGCAACTCATTCCCAAAGAAGATAATCGTAATTAGTCATATTTTATTTTTACATAGTAATTATGATATCCTAGAATGGGAAAGACTAGAGATCTCTTCAAGAAAATTAGAGATACCAAGGGAACATTTCATGCAAAGATGGGCTCGATAAAGGACAGAAATGGTGGGGACCTAACAGAAGCAGAAGATATTATGAAGAGGTGGCAAGAATACACAGAAGAACTGTACAAAAAAGATCTTCATGACCCAGATAATCACGATGGTGTGATCACTCACCTAGAGCCAAACATCCTGGAATGTGAAGTCAAGTGGGCCTTAGAAAGCATCACTATGAACAAAGCTAGTGGAGGTGATGGAATTCCAGTGGAGCTATTTCAAATCCTGAAAGATGATGCTGTGAAAGTGCTGCACTCAATATGCCAGCAAATTTGGAAAACTCAGCAGTGGCCACAGGACTGGAAAAAGTCAGTTTTCATTCCAATCCCAAAGAAAGGCAATGCCAAAGAATGCTCAAACTACTATACAATTGCACTCATCTCACACGCTAGTAAAGTAATGCTGAAAATTCTCCAAGCCAGGCTTCAGCAAAACATGAACCATGAACTTCCAGATGTTCAAGCTGGTTTTAGAAAAGGCAGAGGAACCAGAGATTAAATTGCCAACATCCGCTGGATCATCAAAAAGTAAGACAGTTCCAGAAAAACATCTATTTCTGCTTTATTGACTATGCCAAAGCCTTTGTGTGGATCACAATAAACTGTGGAAAATTCTGAAAGAGATGGAAATATCAGACCATTTAACCTGCCTCCTAAGAAATCTGTATGCAGGTCAGGAAGCAGTAGTTAGAACTGGACATGGAACAACAGACTGGTTCCAAATAGGAAAAGGAGTACGTCAAGGCTGTATATTGTCACCCTGCTTATTTAACTTCTATGCAGAGTACATCATGAGAAACGCTGGACTGGAAGAAACACAAGCTGGAATCAAGATTGCCGGGAGAAATATCAATAACCTCATATATGCAGATGACACCACCTTTGTGGCAGAAAGTGAAGAAGAACTAAAGAGCCTCTTGATAAAAGTGAAAGAAGAGAGTAAAAAAGTTGATCAAAGCTCAACTTTCAGAAAACTAAGATCATGGCATCTGGTCCCATCAGTTCAGTTCAGTTCAGTTGCTCAGTTGTGTCTCACTCTTTGCGACCCCATGAAGTGCAGCACGCCTGGCCTCCCTTTCCATCACCAAATCCCGGAGTTCACCCAAACTCACATCCATCGAGTTGATGATGCCATCCAACCATCTCATCCTCTGTCGTCCCCTTCTCCTCCTGCCCCCAATTCCTCCCAGCATCAGGGTCTTTTCCAATGAGTCAACTCTTCGCATGAGGTGGCCAAAGTATTGGAGTTTCAACATAAGCATCAGTCCTTCCAAAGAATACCCAGGACTGGTCTCCTTTAGAATGGACTGGTTGGATCCCCTTGCATTCCAAGGGACTCTCAAGAGTCTTCTCCAACACCACAGTTCAAAAGAATCAATTCTTCGGTGCTCAGCCTTCTTCACAGTCCCACTCTCACATCCATAAAAAACACTGGAAAAACAATAGCCTTGACTAGACAGACCTTAGTCGGCAAAGTAATGTCTCTGCTTTTGAATATGCTATCTAGATTGGTCATAACTTTTCTTCCAAGGAGTAAGTGTCTTTTAATTTCATGGCTGCAGTCACCATCTGCAGTGATTTTGGAGCTCCCCAAAATAAAGTCTGACAGTGTTTCCACTCTTTTCCCATCTATTTCCCATGAAGTAATGGGACCAGATGCCATGATCTTAGTTTTCTGAATGTTGAGCTTTAAGCCAGCTTTTTCACTCTCCTCTTTCACTTTCATCAAGAGGCTTTTTAGTTCCTCTTCGCTTTCTGCCATAAGGGTGGTGTCATCTGCATATCTGAGGTTATTGACATTTCTCCCAGCAATCTTGATTCCAGCTTGTGTTTCTTCCAGCCCAGTGTTTCTCATGATGTACTCTGCATAGAAGTTAAATAAGCAGGGTGACAATATACAGCCTTAACGTACTCCTTTTCCTATTTGGAACCAGTCTGTTGTTCCATGTCCAGTTTTAACTGTTGCTTCCTGACCTGCATACAGGTTTCTCACGAGGCAGGTCAGGTAGTCTGGGATTCCCATCTCTTTCAGAATTCTCCACAGTTTATTGTGATCCACACAGTCAAAGGCTTTGGCATAGTCAATAAAGCAGAAATAGATGTTTTTCTGGAACTGTCTTGCTTTTTCCATGATCCAGCATATGTTGGCAATTAGATCTCTGGTTCCTCTGCCTTTTCTAAAACCAGCTTGAGGGGGGAGGGCGGAAAAAAATAAAAATAAAAATAAATAAAACCAGCTTGAACATCTGGAAGTTCATGGTTCATGTTTTGCTGGAGCCTGGCTTGGAGAATTTTGAGCATTACTTTACTAGCGTGTGAGATGAGTGCAATTGTGTAGTAGTTTGAGCATTCTTTGGCATTGCCTTTCTTTGGGATTGGAATGAAAACTGAGCTTTTCCAGTCCTGTGGCCACTGCTGAGTTTTCCAAATTTGCTGGCATATTGAGTGCAGGACTTTCACAGCATCAGCTTTCAGGATTTGAAACAGCTCAACTGGAATTCCATCACCTCCACTAGCTTTGTTCGTAGTGATGCTTTCTAAGGCCCACTTGACTTCACATTCCAGGATGTCTGACTCTAGGTGAGTGATCACACCATCGTGATTATCTGGGTCATGAAGATCTTTTTTGTACAGTTCTTCTGTGTATTCTTGCCACCTCTTCATAATATCTTCTGCTTCTGTTAGGTCCCTACCATTTCTGTCCTTTATCGAGCCCATCTTTGCATGAAATGTTCCCTTGGTATCTCTAATTTTCTTGAAGAGATCTCTAGTCTTTCCCATTCTGTTCTTTTCCTCTATTTCTTTGCATTGATCGCTGAGGAATGCTTTCTTATCTCTCCTTGCTATTTTTGGAATTCTGCATTCACATGCTTATATCTTTCTTTTTCTCCTTTGTTTTTCACCCCTCTTCTTTTCACAGCTATTTGTAAGGCCTCCCCAGACAGCCATTTTGCTTTTTTGCATTTCTTTTCCATGGGAATGGTCTTGATCCCTGTCTCCTGTACAATGTCATGAACCTCCGTCCATATTTCATCAGGCACTTTATCAGATCTAGTCCCTTAAATCTATTTTTCGCTTACACTGTATAATTACAAGTAATTTGATTTAGGTCATACCTGAATGGTGTAGTGGTTTTCCCTGCTTTCTTCAATTTAAGTCTGAATTTGGCAATAAGGAGTTCATGATCTGAGCCACAGTCTGCTCCCAGTCTTGTTTTTGCCTACTATATAGAGCTTCTCCATCTTTGGCTGCGTAGAATATAATCAGTCTGATTTCGGTGTTGACCATCTGGTGATGTCCATGTGTAGAGTCTTCTCTTGTGTTGTTGGAAGAGGGTGTTTTCTCTGACCAGTGCATTTTCTTGGCAAAACTCTATTAGCCTTTGCCCTTCTTCATTCCATATTCCAAGGCCAAATTTGCCTGTTACTCCAGGTGTTTCTTGACTTCCTACTTTTGCATTCTAGTCCCCTATAATGAAAAGGACATCTTTTTTAGGTGTTAGTTCTAAAAGGTCTTGGAGGTCTTCACAGAACTATTGAACTTCAGCTTCTTCAGTGTTACTTGTTGGGGCAGACTTGGGTTACCGTGATATTGAGTGGTTTGCCTTGGAGACAACAGAGATCATTCTGTCGTTTTTGAGATTGCATCCAAGTACTGCATTTCGGACTCTTTTGTTGACCATGATGGCTACTCCATTTCTTCTGAGGGATTCCTGCCCACAGTAGTAGATATAATGGTCATCTGAGTTAAATTCACCCATTCCAGTCCATTTTAGTTCGCGGATTCCTAGAAAGTCGATGTTCACTCTTGCCATCTCCTGTTTGACTACTTCCAATTTGCCTTGATTCATGGACCTGACATTCCAGGTTCTTATGCAATATTGCTCTTTACAATTTCGGACCTTGCTTCTATCACCAGTCACATCCACAACTGGGTATTGTTTTTGCTTTGGCTCCATCCCTTCATTCTTTCTGGAGTTATTTCTCCACTGATCTCCAGTAGCATATTGGGCACCTACTGATCTGGGGAGTTTCACTTTCAGTATTCTATCATTTTGCCTTTTCATACTGTTCATAGGGTTTTCAAGGGAAGAATACTGAAGTGGTTTGCCATTCCCTTCTCCAGTGGACCACATTCTGTCAGACCTCTCCACCATGACCCGCCCATCTTGGGTGGCCCCACACGGCATGGCTTAGTTTCATTGAGTTAGACAGGCTGTGGTCCGTGTGGTTAGATTGACTAGTTTTCTGTGATTATGGTTTGTGTGTCTGCCCTCAGATGCCTCTTGCAACACCTACTGTCTTACTCGGGTTTTTTTACCTTGCGTTTCTCTTACCTTGGGTTTCTCTTACCTTCTCTTATCTCTGGTCCCATCACTTCATGGCAAATAGATGGGGAAACAGTGGAAACAATGGCTGACTTTATTTTTCTGGGCTCCAAAATCACTGCAGATGGTGATTGCAGCCATGAAATTAAAACACGCTTACTCCTTAGAGGGAAAGTTATGATCAACCTAGACACCATATTAAAAAGCAGAGACATTACTTTGCCAACAAAGGTCCTTCTAGTCAAGGCTATGGTTTTTCCAATAGTCATGTATGGATGTGAGAGTTGGACTATAAAGAAAGCTGCACGCCAAAGAATTGATGCTTTTGTACTGTGGTGTTGGAGTAGACTCTTGAGAGTCCCTTGGACTGCAAGGAGATCAAACCAGTCTATTCTAAAGGAGATCAGTCCTGGGTGTTCATTGGAAGGACTGATGTTGAAGCTGAAACTCCAATACTTTGGCCATCTCATGCAAAGAGCTGACTTATTGGAAAAGACTCTGATGCTGGGAAAGATTGAGGGCAGGAGGAGACGGGGACGACAGGGGATGAGATGGTTGAATGGCATCACTGACTCAATGGACATGGGTTTGAGTGAACTCCGGGAGTTGCTGATGTACAGGGAGGCCGGGCGTGCTGCAGTTCATGGGGTCACACAGAGTCGGACATGACTGAGCGACTGAACTGAAACCGAATTGAAGAATATTATTTAATTTATTTATTTAATATTGTAATAGTTTCTTTTCTGTCTTCCCTCATTGCCCCCGAAATCAGGGATTGTTATTTATTTTGTTTAATGATATGCCCAGAAGGGTCTGGAATAATATCTGGCACATAGCAGGTGCTCAGTAATGCTTTCAATGAAGACTTAAACCCTATGAATGTTGGGTTTAACACTTTGGGTATCCTTTGCTTGTGGGATCTTAGTTCTCCGACCAGGGGGTCAAAGCTGAGCCCTCTACAGTGGAAGCGTGGAGTCCTAACTGCTGAACCACCAGGAATCCCCCCTTTGCTGTAAATTTTAAATGAATTTGTCACTTTTTAGCAGGGGCCCTATAAGTTCTATCAAAGCTTTGTGATTGACAAATCTCTCCTCACAGAGCTAAGCTTAGGAGACCTCTACCTTGCGTGCTTTTGGATAGAAAACAGCCAGGCCATAAGGCATATTCTGCTTACATCTACGAAACACTTTAAAGGCACTAAATTACTGGAAAGATTTTCATAACTTAAGACAGAATTTAAAAATAAGAGTAGTTTCCAATCTTTTTCAATTCCCAGACACTGGTATGGAAACCTTATTTTTCCCAAGGGAGACAGATTTTCCATGTCATTGGAAATGAAAATGTGATGGTAATACCTCCATTCTAGGAGCTCAATTAAGTTGAAGGGTTAGTGGAAGGTAGAAACTCAAGACCAGATCAGTAATATTGAGGTTTCAGACATATTTTTAGCATATTTTACTGGCCCCACTTTAAAGAGAAAATAAAAAATAATGAGAAAAAATATGGCAGCCGAACAAAAGGGGTAATCTGTGATTTTCATGAGAAGAGTGTCTGGGTTTGCTAACCAGTTAAAGCTAACCCCTAGCCCAGAGCCTCGCATATAGTAGGTACTCAAATAACTATCCATAACCTGATGACCTGTCAGGTTTGCTACAATAACAACCCTTCAAATTCCGGATACAACAACAAATCTTTATCTCTTGTTCATGGTTCTATAGGCTGGTTTTGCTCTACTGGGATTGACTAGCCTGGCCTCTGAAGTCTGCTTGTCCATTCAGGATCCAAGCCAAAGAGGAGCAGCTACCTGTAGACAGTCATCTTTTAGTGGCTGGCAAGAATACAAGATGGAAGCAAAAGTATTGGGTTGTTCACTCCAGTTTTTCTGTAAGATGGTAAAGTCTCTGCTCAGAACTGATACACTATCACTTTGGCCCACAAATATGGGCCAAATAGAACCCTTGATCAAAGTAGGTCACATGCTCAAACCCAAAGTAGATAGAAGGAAGCAATATACTCGATCTACTCTACTGGGTGGAATGCACTGCAAAGTTGCATGGCAAAGCGTGCAGATGTATAATTCTGTAATAAGGAGGTGGGAGAGATGAGAATAATGAGCCAGTATTCTAGACATCCTTGTCCACACACCAAAGCAGAGTTGAGGTGGCTGAGAAGGCCTGTTTATTTATTCTTCTGATAATTATCCATGTATTTGTGCTTATTTAACTCAGATCTCTCTCTTGCACTGGGTAAGATGGTGTTAAATTTGGCTCATCATTGAAACTCCAGCATCTAGAACAGTGCCTAGTACATAGTAGATGCTTAATAAATGTCATTGAAATAATAGATGAATAAATGGATCTCTGTGTGTTCCATTAGAGTTTTTACATGACCCATTTCTCTTTCTAGAATATCAGAGTGTTTCACAATTCAGTCAAAAATGTCCTGAGATCGCTTGAGAGAACAGAGATCTCTGTTAAGACTTGGAAGAAACTATTACAAAAGGACAATGGTTTGTTTAAGAGATTCTAAAAGAGGAACCTACAAGCTGGACTTCAGGGCTGACTCTGCAATCACGGAATATATCTGGAAGCTTTGATAAGGAACGTCCCTCTGAGGATACTGGATTTAGATGAAGTTGAACAGAAATAACACGTTAGCCAGTTTTGTGCAAAAACTCGAGGACATAAACCAAGTAGGCAAAGGAGGAAAAACTTGCACAAGCTTTGAGGGGAAAAAAAAAAAAATGATTACCATGCATTTACTTAGTCACATTGAATAAAACTGGAGTTGTTAAATAAAATGGGCCTTATTCTCAGTTAAACCCCACCTGAGGGCTCTGAGCACAGACAGAGATGTTCTGTGCAGGGGCATATAAACGCTGTGAGCATAAGATTTCACTGAAGTCTTGGGTTTTACTTTAAAAATCCAGGCATTTTTTGCTTTTAGCTCCATAATATATTCAAGTTTGTTGTCATATAAAAATACTATTTAAAATTACTCCTGAGCTAGCCAAATGGACCCTGGAGGAAGGCATGGCAACACACTCCAGTATTCTTGCCTGGGAAATCCCATGGACAGAGGAGCCTGGTGAGCTACAGTCCATGGTGTCGCAAAGAGTCAGACATGACTGAGCGACTGAACAGGGCACAACACAGTCAAATGGATACTTGAGAAGACGCACTTTGTTGCTTTGCATGACCCCTTCTCCACCCTACCCCCCTCTTTCGTAGGCTCACCTGTCTCTGTGTGAGAAACAGCCCTCTTCATCCTTATGCTGGAGCTGTTCATCAAATTATAATCTCTAGATCTGCCTGGCTAGACTTTGCCACCTTATACAAGAGGCATTTCCCAAAAGGAACACCAGAAGCAAATCCTAAGCATGTAAAAACCAAACAATCAGAATCAACAAAAGTGAGCTATTACTCTGAGGCACTTGGGGTATTTTTC
The DNA here is from genome assembly GCF_032405125.1 of Capricornis sumatraensis. Lineage (NCBI taxonomy): Eukaryota > Metazoa > Chordata > Mammalia > Artiodactyla > Bovidae > Capricornis > Capricornis sumatraensis. The sequence continues at coordinate 25,491,052 of NC_091092.1, forward strand.
CAGGAGCTCTGTTGTGAATGGTACTGAGAGAAGCAGTGAGTGCTTTTGCATTTCTGCCCCCATGCCCTGCCTTGAGATGTCATTCTAAAATCCTATGCCTGCACAGTCCTTGCCCCAAAATAAATCATCCAGTGTGTTTACACAATGGACATGAGCCTGCCTGGTGGGGTATAGGTTGTCCAATAAGTTTAGAGAAAAGGCTTCTTTTTATGGTTACAAAAGCAATTCTTATTCATTGTGTAACAAATGGAAACATATTTTAAAAGCAGGGGGGAAAATAAGCTGATGACCCAGAGCAACCTCAAGTTGGCACATTTTATTTTTCTTTCTTTTCTTTTGAAGTAGAAAAGGATAGTTTTCTTGCTTTGCCAGGCAAAGGGGGCCATAGAGGGCTAATGCCCTCAAAACTGTGTCCAGACCTGGAGTGGGTAGAGGAGTCTCATGGTAACGATTCAAAGAGGGCGTGATCAGCTCAAGGACATTCTTCTGGCTGGTTGGTGGCGAGAAAAGTGGGAGTCAGCATCATCAACTGTCTGGTTCCAACTGGTTTGGGATCTAAGACTGTGCTTGTGGGAAGCATACAGTTACCTTCTCCCACCTGGTGGGGTTTTCAGTATCTGTAAAACAGCTCAAAGATATTGTTATGTATGTCCCTGGAGGGGGAACCAGGACCCTTCTCCAAGGCTGCATTTTTGTTCCATTTTGACTTGTTTTCTTCCAGCTATTTTTCTTCACTTTTTTTTTTAACACAATAGTGATCATACAACGCATGTAAATTTTATCTTGATTTTTGTCACTTACTATGATAGCATTTTCCCATGACACTAAATATTCCTTAAATGACTCTGTTTAATGATTGCAGAGTGTCCCGATATCTAAATATGCCATCATTTACTCAACCATTTTCTTAGATTTAGATTTAGATTGTTTCCAGAGTTTTAGTTTTCTTCAATAACACTTGGCTGAACACTTTTGGATACAAATTTTTTCCACAGTATGCTGCTGCTGCTGCTAAGTCACTGCAGTCGTGTCCGACTCTGTGCGACCCCAGAGACGGCAGCCCACCAGGCTCTCCCATCCCTGGGATTCTCCAGGCAAGAACACTGGAGTAGGTTGCCATTGCCTTCTCCACAGTGTAGACTGCACTTAAGTAAACATCTTAGAATCGGGACTCAAAGGACATGCACATTTTTTTCGCTGCAGGAATGTGAGCTTTCATATATTTTGTATACATTTAGATATATTAATAATATATTAGATATATATTTTATATATTTATACTGGCTTAAGTTATTCTAGGGGTTTTCCATACATAACGTAAAGTGTGCCGTTTTACCCATTTTTAAGCATCCAGTTCAGTGCCATTAAGTAACACACATTGTTGTGTAACCATCACCTCCATACATCTCGAGGAATTTTTCATCTTCCCAAACTGAAACCTTGTCCCTATTAAATACTAACTCTCGCTCCCTCCAGCCCCTGGCAAACACCCTACTTTTTCTATGAATATACTTCCTCTAAGAACCTTATATAAATGGACTTACACAGTATCTGTCCTTTTGTGACTGGCTGATTTCACTCAGGGATATGCACATTTTTGAGGCTCTTGATACATTATTGTCTGTCAGTCAGGTTTCTTAGTTGAAAGCAACAGAAGCTGACTCTGGAAGATTAAGCAGAAAATGAATTTATTAAAGGATATTGAGTTGTTCACAGAAATGTTGGAAGGACTGAATAATCAAGGCTAAATGGCCAGAAATGATGCTCCAAGCCAGGTCACAGAACAAGCTTGATGAAAAAGATATCATAATCTAAGTAAATAGCACATTTTAGAGTTGTATGTATGTGGTGGCCTTGAACATCACTATAAAAAATCACACTGCCCTGCAGTGTCACCAGCACCAAAAAAAAAAAGCAGAACCCCACTTTTCATCAGCAATGTCAGCAAGAATGGAAGCTCCATGCAGAGCTGGATTTAATTATCATCCTTACTGTAGAGTCTAAATCTTCTGAAAGCAAAGCTGAAGTCATATGCTTGCAGGCTAACTGCAAAGGACACAGACTATGAGATGGGCCTTATAAACCTGGAATTCCCACAAGTATAGAACGTTGCCAGATAAAATACAAGATGGTTAAGTGTGAATTTCAGATAAACAACAAATAATTTTTAAGAACCAGTATATCCCATAAATGTTTGGAATATACTTATATTAAAAATTATTTGTTGTTTATCTGAAATTTGAACTTAACCAGGCATCTTATATTTTTCTTTGCTAAATTTGGCAACCCTAATAGAAATGGTGTTCAAAAGATGATGGGCAGCCATGAGTGCATATTTCTAACACCCACCACACTGTCACATTGCTATAGCAAACTCAAGCACCAACAATGAACAGGAGTTTCTAACTTACCAATAGTCACACTTCAAGAAAAAGTTTGCTGATATGACAACCAATAAATGATATTTAACAATTGTTTTAATTTGCCTCTCTTTGATATTTAGTGAGGCTGAACAAGCTTTCAATCCTTCATTATTTTTATCTCCCACTTGTGAACAGATCAATCTTTCTGTGTTTCTTATCAAAGAGAGCATCGGTTCTTCATACAATAAATATATTATTTCTGTGCCTAGCTTATCGTTGATCTTGTAAGTCATGATCCCTTTATTTACAGAGGTTTTACATGATCCAGTCTCTTGCTTTCACCCTCATACATAGAACAATTTCCCCCGTCTAGATAGCCAACAAAGCTAGTGGAGGTGATGGAATTCCAGTTGAGCTATTTCAAATCCTGAAAGATGATGCTGTGAAAGTGCTGCACTCAATATGCCAGCAAATTTGGAAAACTCAGCAGTGGCCACAGGACTGGAAAAGCTCAGTTTTCATTCCAATCCCAAAGAAAGGCAATGCAAAAGAATGCTCTAACTACCACACAATTGCACTCATCTCACATGCTAGTAAAGTAATGCTCACAATTCTCCAAGCCAGGCTTCAGCAATATGTGAACCGTGAACACCCTGACGTTCAAGCTGGTTTTAGAAAAGGCAGAGGAACCAGAGATCAAACATCTGCTGGATCATGGAAAAAGCAAGAGAGTTCCAGAAAAACATCTACTTCTGCTTTATTGACTATGCCAAAGCCTTTGACTGTGTGGATCAAAATAAACTGTGGAAAATTCTGAAAGAGATGGGAATACCAGACCACCTGACCTGCCTCTTGAGAAATCTGTATGCAGGTCAGGAAGCAACAGTTAGAACTGGACATGGAACAACAGACTGGTTCCAAATAGGAAAAGAAGTATGTCAAGGCTGTATATTGTCACCCTGCTTATTTAACTTATATGCAGAGTACATCATGAGAAACACTGGACTGGAAGAAGCACAAGCTGGAATCAAGATTGCTGGGAGAAATATCAATAACCTCAGATATGCAGATGACACCACCCTTATGGCAGAAAGTGAAGAGGAACTAAAAAGCCTCTTGATGAAAGTGAAAGAGGAAAGTGAAAAAGTTGGCTTAAAGCTCAACATTCAGAAAACGAAGATCATGGCATCCGGTCCCATCATTTCATGGTAAATAGACGGGAAAACAGTGGAAATAGTGTCAGACTTTATTTTTGGGGGCTCCAAAATCACTGCAGATGGTGACTGCAGCCATAAAATTAAAAGATGCTTACTCTTTGGAAGAAAAGTTATGACCAATCTAGATAGCATATTCAAAAGCAGAGACATTACTTTGCCGACTAAGGTCCGTCTAGTCAAAGCTATGGTTTTTCCAGAGTCATGTATGGATGTGAGAGTTGACTGTGAAGAAGGCTGAGCACTGAAGAATTGATGCTTTTGAACTGTGATGTTGGAGAAGACTCTTGAGAATCCCTTGGACTGCAAGGAGATCCAACCAGTCCCTTCTGAAGGAGATCAGCCCCGGGATTTCTTTGAAAGGAATGATGCTAAAGCTGAAACTCCAGTACTTTGGCCACCTCATGCGAAGAGTTGACTCATTGGAAAAGACTCTGATGTTGGGAGGGATTGGGGGCAGGAGGAGAAGGGGACGACACAGGATGAGATGGCTGGATGGCATCACTGACTCGACAGACATGAATCTGAGTGAACTCCGGGAGTTGGTGATGGACAGGGAGGCCTGGCGTGCTGCGATTCATGGGGTTGCAAAGAGTCAGACACGACTGAGAGACTGAACTGAACTGAATATTCATTTACCTTTTCTTCAAGTTTTTTTGCGGTTTGATTTTTTTTTTTAATTTTTCAATGTGGATGGAATGGGAGTGATTATAGACTCTTTTCTAAATAGTTAACCCATTTTCCTAGTAGCATTTGTTGAAAAGTACCAGGAGTTTCTTTCTCAAAACACCTTGTCAATATAGTCAGTTTCTCTTTTCCATTACCTGACAGTGCTGAGCCCTTTCAATGCCTTCCTTTCAGCATATCCCTGTCACTAAAAACCAGCACCTACCAGTAATGGCAGGAATGTCATATGGACTCTTCTCTTTGCCCATTATACACATTTGGATTCTTAAGACATTCAAAAGTTCTCTCTTGACTCCTAAGAATTACACGTAACATTCAGGTGAGTCCAATGATGAGGGGCTTATGTCTCTGGGATCCAAATGGTCTGCCTCTGTGTAGACGTAGATAGCTGGGTCAGAGAATATGAATAGTTCCTCCCAAAATTTTGATCTGCCTCTAAAATAAGCTCTCCATTACAATAAAATGTTGTTAATAATGATTTAATCTGTTTACAAAGAGGCAATACACGATTTAATCTCTGTTTAGAAAGAGGTGATACGTGAAAATTTTAGTGAGCTTGGAATAGAAAGTGGTGGTGGTGGTTTAGTCACTAAGTCGTGTCCAACTCTTGCGACCCCATGGACTGTAGCCCCCCAAACTCCTCTGTCCATGAGTTTCTCCAGGCAAAAATACTGGAGTGGGTTGCCATTTTCTTCTCCAGGGGATCTTCCCAACCCAGGGATTGAACCCTGGTCTCCTGTACTGCAGGCAGATTCTTTACCGACTGAGCTACCAGGGAATAGAAGGAAACATTTTTAAATTGATAAAGGTATCTACCAAAAATCTTTTATATCATCCTCAGTGTTCATAATATTTTTGAAGCATTCTTATTGATATATTAACAAATAGTAAAAAAAAAAAAGAAATTGCATCTGCTATCCAGCATTGTGTCTCAGAGGTTAAAGCGTCTGCCTGCAATGTGGGAGACCTGAGTTCGATCCTTGGGTTGGGAAGATCCCCTGGAGAAGGAAATGGCAACCCACTCCAGTATTCTTGCCTGGAGAATTCCATGGATGGAGGAGCCTGGTGGGCTACAGTCCACGGGGTCGCAAAGAGTCGGACACGACTGAGCAACTTCACTTCACTTCACTTCATCCAGCATTGTACTGGACAATCTAGTCAATCCATTAAGAAAGCGACAAAAGAAGCATAAGAATTGGAAAGGAAGAGACAAAGCTATTCTTACTGGCAAATGATATGATTGTCCACTTATTGAAAATCTAAGATAATCCACAAACTGTTAGATTTCATATGAGAATTCAGCAAGATTACTGGATACAAGATCAATATAAAGAGAAAAAATAATCATACTCACAATAGGACGAGATGACATTACTAAAGAGAGAAGTGTATCAAGTTCAGTAATGGGAAGACTCAACATCATAAAGAGATCAATTTTCCCCAATTGATCTATAAATTCAATACAATTCCAATAAAAATTCCCAGAGGTTTTTGTGTTTATGTGAAATTTGATAGGTTAATTCTCTAATTCATATGTAAAAGTGCCAATAACCAACACATTTTGAAGGAGAACAATATGAGAGTATTTCCCTTATGAGATTTGATGACATTATAAAGACATAGTAATGATGATATTGTGCTATTGGCAGAAGTATCAATAAGATGGTAAATGGATTGGAACAGAGAAACCAGAAAAGACTCATTCATATATGGAAAATTGGTATATGATGGAAGTGAATTGAAATATAAGAACAGAGAGGATGGACTGTTTACTAAATGATGCTAGAACAATTGGTTGTCCAGATTGAAAGAGATTTACAATATCACTACCACACACCATTCACAAAATTAAATCCCAGGCTAATGAAATACTCAAATATGAAAACCAGGTGGCACTAATGATAAGGAATCAACTTGCCAATGCAGGATACACAAGAGACACGGGTTCGATCACTGGGTGGGCAAGATCCCCTAAAGGAGGAAAGGGCAACTGAGTCCAGTTTTCTTGCCTGGAAAATTCCATAGACAGAGGAGCCTGGTGGGCTATAGTTCATGGGATTGTAAAGAGTCGGACATGACTCGGTGACCGAGCACAAATATGAAAACAGAATGTTAATGCTTTTGGAAGAAAGTCTGAAAATTCCAAATAGTAATGAGAATGAAGAGAAAGGGAAATTTTCATAAATAGCTTGTCCAAGACTGTATCACCACGTGGAAGGACAATGTGCTAGTTTATGGGAAAGGTGAGGACAGTCTTGGCTATACAGACTCCAGAGAAACTTAACATAGGTACCCAAGGAAACGTGTACAAGAATGCTCATCCAGTATCATTCTTGATGCTGAAAAATTGGAAATAACCTACAAGTCAAAAGGAAAATGGTTAAATAAATTGTAGTATATTCATACAATGGAATAGGGTATAGCAGTTCAAGGAATGAACTAGGTATAAATGTATTAATATGGATAACAATCAAAATCATTATGTTGAATTACAAAACCAAGTTGTATGTACAATACACTGCTGCTGCTGCTAAGTCGCATCAGTCGTGTCCGACTCTGTGCAACCCCAGAGATGGCAGCCCACAAGGCTCTGCCATCCCTGGGATTCTCTAGGCAAGAACACTGGAGTGGGTTGCCATTGCCTTCTCCAGTACAAAACACTGCTGCTTCTGCCGCTGCTGCTGCTGCTAAGTCGCTTCAGTCATGTCCGACTCTGTGCAACCCCATAGACGGCCTCCTACCAGGCTCTTCTGTCCCTGGGATTCTCCAGGCAAGAACACTGGAGTGGGTTGCCATTTCCTTCTCCAATGCATGAATGTGAAAAGTGAAAGTGAAGTCGCTCAGCTGTGTCAGACTCTTCGCGACCCCATGGACTGCAGCCCACCAGGCTCCTCCATCCATGGGATTTTCCAGGCAAGAGTATTGGAGTGGGGTGCCATTGCCTTCTCTGTACAATACACTATATATGTAAAAATTTTTAAATACACAAAATAATGCCATATATTATTAATGGAAAAATGCATAGGGGTATGCTCAGTCACTCAGTCATGTCCAACTCTTTGCAACCCCAATGCATACGTAGTAAAAGTATAAAGCCTTGAATGGGAAGCTATACCTAGAATTTATGTAGTGGTTACCTATAAGGGAGTGGGGAATAGGATTGAGGAGAGAGGTATAAAGTAGATCTGAAATGTATTAATAATATCTTATTTCTTGAAAAACTCTGAAAAAGACTTGTAACTATATGAGTTACATTTGTAACAATATGAGATGATAACTTATTGTAGTAATTATTCCACAATATAAGTGCATCAAGTCATTATGCTGTATACATTAAACTTATACAGAGATATATGTCAATTACATCTCAATAAAGCTAGAAAAAACTTTTAAAAGAAAACTTCTGAAGCCCATATGGAAAAATATTAATATATGTCATGGGCTCCAAAATCAGTGTAGATAGTGACTGCAGCCATGAAATTAAAAGACTTATTCCTTGGAAGAAAAGTTATGACCAACTTAGACAACATATTAAAAAGCAGAGACATTATTTTGCCAACAAAGGTTCATCTAGTCAAAGCTATGGTTTTTCCAGTAGTCATGTATGGATGTGAGAGTTGAACTATAAAGAAAGCTGAGCACCAAAGAATTGATGCTTTTGAACCGTGGTATTGGAGAAGACTCTTGAGAGTCCCTTGGACTGCAAGGAGATCCAACCAGTCCATCGTAAAGGAAATCAGTCCTGAATATTCATTGGAAGGACTGATGCTGAAGCTGAAACTCCAATACCTTGGCCTACTGATGCAAAGAACTGACTCATTTGAAAAGACCCTGATACCGGCAAAGATTGAAGGCAGGAGGAGAAGGGGACGACAGAGGATGAGATGGTTGGATGGCATCACCGACTCAATGGACATGAGTTTGGGTAAACTCTGGGAGTTGGTGATGGACAGAGAGGCCTGGTGTGCTGCGGTACATGGGGTCGCAAAGAGTCGGACACGACTGAGTGACTGAAGTGAACTGAACTGAGCAGTGATTAAATAGGTGTTTATTCTATGCTCCATCCTATGTGTTTGAAAGATTTCATAAATTCAAATATTTTAAAAAAAGAATCACAAGGCTGGGTGATTGACAGAGTGTGGGTGTGAAGTCAATAAAGGAGTCAGAGATGAGTCAGGTTTTATGTCTGGTTATGCTGTCATTGACAGAAAGAGAGAAGCTAGGGAAGCAGGCTGTGTGGAAGATAAGAAGGAGCTATATATTGCAGACATGTTCACCTCAGGAAACAGCAGAACATCCAGCTAAAAATGCACTTAGGATTCGTGAAGCCAGAGATAGGGAAGAAAACTAGCCTGCAGATAGGAAGTGCCAAAGCAGGACATTTGCCCTTAGTTCCACCTTTTCGTCATGTCACAGATTGAAGGCCTTCAGAGAAGAGATTTAAGAGGGAGGGGATGAGGAACAATGTGGAGTCAGGTAATCAGGACTGAGGAAAAGTTATTGAACATGGTGATTACTTTCAGATGAGAAGATTGTGTCATGCAGAGATGAGAGTCTAGGTGGCAAGTAGCTAAGAAACAAAGGAAGAAGCAGTGGAAGCTTATTTACTTTAGAAGATGGGCCATGAAAGAGGGGGAGATACTACATACTGTTTAAGAATAAAATACATATATACAGCAAAAGTAGAAAAATATGCATGGGAAGTATATACACGGACTTTGTGTATATATATACATACATATTCACACATATACAAGGGTCTCCTGTGTCTCCTGCATGCAGGCAGATCCTTTAAACACTGAGCCATCAGGGAAGCCCGTGTGTGTGTGTGTGTGTGTGTGTGTGTGTGTGTGTGTGTGTGTGTGTGTGTGTATGTATGGAATATATTTTAATTATTCACGATACTAATTAACAGATTATTCAAAATTTGTTATAATGAACAAAAATATAAATACATGCACAAATATGATATGTACATAATTATATGTATATGTTTGTTCAAATTTTTGGCTTTTGCAAAGAGGTCATGAAGAAATAATTTAACATTTAGGCTGACACCAGACCCAAAGTTTCAAATGGACTACCAGTCATAATTACAGAAAAAGAAAATCTTGAAAACTTTTCATGTGGGGAGAACAAGTCCAACATATATTGACCCTTTAGACATTTCCAGCCATTTCATGAGAAATATGAAACTAAAGTCAATAGCCATTAGGGCTTAGATACAAAAAAATAAATTTTCTAAGAGGGAAAAATTGCTATCTAACTATTAATACTAGCAGAAAAGCAAATGCTACAGCAAGCACTTGACGAGAGATTCAGGCTGACTTGCAAAACAGAAGAACAAGAGACCATTTGAAGTTACCCAGCTGGTAGCAGTCCAGAAAATCTGGTAAAGGACCAAGGAGATGGAGTAGTTTCACACAAGATAATAGACTAAGCAGAATTTCCCAAGTGTATTTGACCAAAATTAAAATTATCATGTGTGGCTGGAACTCCACCAAGAGCTCAAGATAATGCTCATTTGAATTAAAGTAGAAAATCAAACAACAAAAACGTTTTACTGGGAGATTAATTGCCATAAGAAATGATTACAATTTGATTCATAGGCTTTATACATTTTATAGAACACCAAAATACTTATGATAACACATTTAGAAGATTGAATTATTTTTATTTCATTAAGAACAAAATACAGGGACTTCCCTGGTGGCCCACTGGTTAAAACTTTGCCTTCCAATGCAGGGGGGAGCACTTTTGATCTCTGGTTGGAGAGCTAAGATCCCACATGCCTCAGGGCCAAAACACACAAAACATAAAACAGAAGCAATATTGAAACAAATTCCACAAAGACTTCTAAAAGTATATGTATAAAAGAACAAAATATACTAAGCTCAGATATCTTGTGTTTTCAAGTTTTATCATAAGAGGAGACTTCCCTGGTGGCTCAGACGGTAAAGCATCTGCCTACAATGCGGGAGACCCGGCTTCAATCCCTAGGTTGGGAAGATCCCCTGGAGAAGGAAATGGCAACCCACTCCAGTATTCTTGCCTGGAAAATCCCATGGATGGAGGAGCCTGGTAGGCTACAGTCCACGGGGCTGCAAAGAGTCAGACACAACTCAAGTTTTATTATACAATGTGGTATAAAAAGCAATATTTAGGGATGAGAACAATACTTTTGTGTCTTCTGATCACACACGTTCTTCATATTACAAACAATTGTGCTGAATAGGAGTTTGACATCATTCAGTCATTTGACAAATATTTATTGAGCACCTGCTATGTGCTAAGGTGCTGTGAATATAAGTGATGAAAAAAAAAAGGACGAAAATTCTTCTTACACAGAGCTAGGAAAAGATCAACACTAACATGTATAATATCATATAAGAAACGAATCGCCAGTCTAGGTTCGATGCAGGATACAGGATGCTCGGGGCTGGTGCACTGGGATGACCCAGAGGGATGGTATGGGGAGGGAGGTGGGGGGGGCGTTCAGGATGGGGAACTCGTGGCGGATTCATGTTGATGTATGGCAAAACCAATACAATATTGTAAAGTGAAAAAATAATAAATTTTTTTTAAAAGAGAAAATATATAGGTAATAGGGTGCTTTGGGAAGAAAATAAAACAGGGAAGAGAAAAAATAGGGAGTCTGAGGGTGGAGCTGGTTTGCAAGCTTAGACAGGTAGGGAAGGTCTCACTGAGAAGGTGGCATTTGAGCAAAGGCTGAAGGGGAGCCTCAGGGATGTCTGAGGTAACAGCATTCCAGACAGAAGGGACAGCAAGGGCAAATGCCTGGAGGCTGGAGCCTGCCTGGCTTGTTTAAGAAACAGCAGGAAAGCCAAGCCAGAAGTTCCCGTATGAGGATAGTGAGAAGGGCAGAATGGTCACTGGAGGGCATGAACCCCTGTCAGGACTTTGGCTTTCGCTGAATGAAGTGAGGGGTCAGTGGAGTTTTGAGCAAACTGCTGTGGCCTGACTTTCCTTTGAACAGCACCGCACTGGCTGCCGTGCTGTGAACAAACTGAAGGAGTGGTAACTGCGAGCAAGAAGACCCAAGGAGCACCTAAGTAAGAGAGAATGGCCCTTCGGAGCAGAGTATTGGCAGCAGAGATGGTGAGAAATGATCTTATACAGAGAAGGCAGAGACAGCAGAATATGCTGAGGGACTGCATGTAGGGTGTGAGACAGATACAGGGTTGGCTCCAAGGTTTTGGGCCTGAACAACTGGAAACACGGAGTTGCCATTCACTGAGATATGTAAGCCTCTGGCACAATTGTAGGGGAAGATGAGAAGGTTTATTTGGGGCAGATTAATTTTAACACACCTCTACTTCCCTGGTGGCTCAGATGGTTAAGCGTCTGTCTACAATGTGGGAGACCCGGGTTCAATCCCTGGGTCGGGAAGATCCCCTGGAGAAGGAAATGGAAATCCACTCCAGTACTATTGCCTGGAAAACCCCATGGACAGAGGAGCCTGGTAGGCTACAGCCCATGGGGTCGCAAAGAGTCGGACACGAATGAGCGACTTTACCTTACCGTACCTACTAAATTCAGGTAGGGTTGGTTGAGTAAACACTTGGGTGTATTATACAAGTCCGTGGATCAGGAGAGAGATCTAACTTCTCTCAGGTAAGAGGTCTAACTTGCTCATAGCTTCACTGAGTTACACAAGCCCCTTCACCACGAGAAGGCAGTATTCATAGTCATGAACCTGGGCAAGCTCCAGGAGATAGTGAGGGACAGGGAGGCCTAGTGTGCTGCAGTCCATGGGGTTGCAAAGAGTCGGACATGACTTAGTGACTGAACAACAATATATATATCTATTCTCTCTCAAATTATTTTCCCATATAGGTTATTACAGAATATTGAGCAGAGTTCCCTATACTATACAGTAGGTCCTTGTTGGTTATTTATTTTAAATACAGTAGTGTGTAGAGCTTACCTGGTGGCTCAGTTGGTAAAGAATCCACCTGCAATGTGGGAGACCTGGGTTCGGTCCCTGGCTTGGGAAGATCCCCTGGAGGAGTTCATGGCAACCCAGTCCTGTATTCTTGCCTGGAGAATCCCCATGGACAGAGGAGCCATGGGGCTGCAAAGAGGTGTACATAACTAAGCAACTAAGTACACAACGCAGTGTATACTTGTCAATCCCTAACTCCCAGTTTATCCCTCCCCTCCACCTTTCCCCTTTAGTAACACAGTTTGTTTTCTATGTCTGTGAATCTGTTTCTGTTTTGTAAATAAGTTCATTTTATCATTCTTTAGATTCCACGTATAAGTGATATATGCAGTCTATCTCTTTCTGATTTACTTCACTTAGTACGACAATGTCCAGGTCCATCCATGTCACTGCAAATGGCATGATTTCATTCCTTTTTATGACTGAGTCGTGTTCCATTGTACATATGTACCACGTCTTCTTTATACATTCATCTATGCTGCTGCTGCTAAGTCGCTTCAGTCGTGTCTGACTCTGTGCAACCCCATAGACGGCAGCCCACCAGGCTCCTCCGTCCCTGGGATTCTCCAGGCAAGAACACTGGAGTGGGTTGCCATTCCCTTCTCCAATGCATGAAAGTGAAAAGTGAAAGGGAAGTCGCTCAGTCGTGCCCGACTCTTCACGACCCCATGGACTGCAGCCTACCAGGCTCCTCCGTCCATGGGATTTTCCAGGCAAGAGTACTGGAGTGGGTATAGATGGACATTATTCACTTGTAATTAGAAAATTTAACTTTGTTTTTGTTAGATTAAGACTCCATTTGAGAGACTTCCCGTGTGGTCCAGTGGTTAAGGATGGCCTTCCAATGCAGGGAACTCAGGTTCAATCCCTGGTCTGGGAACTAAGATCCCACACCTTAACTGGTGAGAAATCTGTGCACAGCTATGAAGATCTGACACAGCCAAACTAACTAATAAACAAAATATTTTTTAAAAACCACAAAGTAGCATTTATATGAATTAAAGAAATATAACAGAAGGTTTTAAAAAAGACTTCATTTGAGTACTCCAAGACTCTGGGTTTTGTTTGTTTATAACTTTCTTCCCAACCAAAATATCCCTGGGGAGTGAGGAGAATGAGTTAATACAGCATCGGGTCACTTGCATGGGGCTGCACAAGTTGTCCGTCCACGTCCCTAGGGGGTGTCACTCACATAGCCTAGGATGTGGTTGGAGTTCTCTAGAATTGTTCAGTATTCAGTATGGTAGCCCTGGCGGTACATTTGTTTAACACATAATTCTGAGTGTCACAGAAACTGTAGTCACAGATGAGGACAATACATTTTAGTAAGATGTTTAGCTGATAAATGCTGCCTATGCATTAATTCTCTGACTGTCATGTTTTCCTTCTCTTGGTGATCTTTTATGGACTTTTAGTAGCTGTTGGGCATAGCACGCAATTTTGAAAGGCAGATTATCACATAAGAACAATTATATGAGTGTGTTCCCTTAGGCATCACTATTCCCAACACTTTCTGTTTTCCTTGGCAGTCTATTTTTTTGCCACCTGATCCATGCCAAGTCAGCAGACATAGGCAGTTTGTCAGGACATGATTTACTCTAGACTTTTAAAGTAATTTTAGAGAAATTCCTGAAACCAGACAATATGTATTATATAGTTTTACAAGCACCATTTCTCTCTTGACTTTTCATTATGGAAAATTTTATATACAACATACACGAAAGAAGAAAGACCAGTATAATGAATCTTCAGATACCCTTAACCCACTTTAGCAATTATCAGCTTTTTGCTAGTTTCATCTACCACTACGCCTGCATTTTTTTTTGCTGTAATATTTTTTAAGCTTAAATTTGAATAACATACAGCTAACCAGTTTTTTATTTAAAAATTATTTGTGATAAAACACATAATACAAAATTTACTCTTGGGCTTCCCTGGTGGCTCAGTGAATAGGAACCTGCCCGCCAATGCAGGAGACACGTGTTAAATCCCTGATCCAGGAAGATCCCACATGTCTCAGAGCGACTAAGCCCATGTGCCACAAATCTTGAGCCTGTGCTCTAGAGACCCGGAACTGCGAATACTGAAGCCCGCACGCCCTAGAGCCCTTGCTCTGCAGCAAGAGAAGCTGGTGCACTGAGAAGCCTGCACACCACACCTAGAGGGTAACCCCTGCTCTACAACTAAAGAAAAGCCTGTGCAGCAACAGATGCAGCACAGCCAAAAGTAAATAAAGTTATTTTTAAAAATCTACTCTCTTCATCGTTTTTAAGTGTATTTATCAGTAGTATAAACTACAATCACACAGTTGTGTAACAGATTTCTAGAACTTTTTCTTCTACTAAAACTGAAACTGTATACCCATTGAACAACTCCCCATTTCCTTCTTTCCCCAGGCTCTGGCAACCACCATTCTATTTCTGTTCCTGTAATCTTGACCACTCTAGGTATCTTATGTAAGTGGAATCATACACTATTTGTCCTTTTGTGACTGGCTTATTTCACTTAGCATAATGTCCTCAAGGTTCAGCCATGTGGATCACATGATAGGATTTCCTTCTTTTTAAAACTGGAATAATATTCTATAGTTAATAATTTTAAAACATACAGTTCAGTGCCATTTCGTGCAGTCAAAATGCTGTGCAACTACCATCCCTCTGTTAGTTTCAGAACGTATTCATCATCCTAGAAGAACACTCTATGTCCATTAAGCAATTACTCCCTATTTCCCCCTCCACCAACCCCTGGCAACCATTAATTTGCTTTCTGTCTCTATGGATTTGCCTTTTCTGGGTATTTCATGTAAATAGAATCATATGATACGAGTCTTTTTGTGTCTGGCTTCTTTCACTTAGCATAATGTTTTCAGGGTTCATCCAAATTATAACATTTATCAGTACTTCTTTTTATGGATGAAGATATTTCATTATATGCTAGACCAAAATTTCCTTACCCATTCATCTACTGATGAACACTTGGGCTGTTTTCACCTTTTGGCTATTATGAATAATGCTGCTATAAACATTCATGTAAAGTTTCTGTATGGACATATGCTTTCATTTCTCTTGGATATATATCAATACCTAGGATACGAATTGCTTGATCATATGGTAATTCCATGTTTAACTTCCCAAAGAATTGCCAAAATGTTTTTCTACAGCAGCTGCACCATTTTATATTCCCACAAGCAATGTATGAGTATTCCAATTCCTGCACATCCTGGCCAATGCTTGCTATTTTCTTCCCCCCTTTCTCTCTCCCTTCCTTCTATTTATTTATGAGATTGACATATATGCACTACCACGTGTACAATAGATAGCTAGTGGGAATCTGCTGTATAGCACAGGGAACTCAGCTCAGTGCTCTCTGATGACCTCAGTTCAGTTCAGTCGTTCAGTCATGTCCGACTCTTTGTGACCCAATGGACTGCAGCACTCCAGGCCTCCCTGTTCATCACCAACTCCCAGAGTTTACTCAAACTCATGTCCATTGAGTCAGTGATGCCATCCAACCATCTCATATTCTGTTGTCCCCTTCTCCTCCTGCCTTCAATCTTTCCCAGCATCAGGGTCTTTTCAAGTGAGTCAGTTCTTAGAATTGGGTGGCCAAAGTATTGGAGTATCAGCTTCAGCATCAATCCTTCCAATCAATGTTCAGGACTGATTTCCTTTAGGATGGACTGGTTGGATCTCCTTGCTGTCTAAGGGACTCTCAAGAGTCTTCTCCAACACCACTTCTCCCAACTGATGTTCAAAAAAGTTTTCCAACTTCTCCAATTGATGTTCAAAAGCATCAATTCTTCGGTGCTCAGCTTTCTTTATAGTCCAACTATCACATCCATACATGACCACTGGAAAAACCATACCCTTGACTAGACGAACCAGGTTGGCAAAGTAATGTTTCTGCTTTTGAATATGCTGTCTAGGTTGGTCATAACTTTTCTTCCAAGGAGTAAGTGTCTTTTAATTTCATGGCTACAGTCACAATCTGCAGTGATTTTGGAGCCTAAAAAGTAAAGTCTGTCTCTGTTTCCACTGTTTCCCCATCTATTTGCCATGAATTGATGGGACCAGATGCCATGATCTTAGTTTTCTGAATGTTAAGTTTTAAGCCAAATTTTCACTCTCCTCTTTCACTTTCATCAAGAGGCTCTTTAGTTCTTCTTCACTCTCTGCCATAAGGGTGATGTCCTCTGCATATCTGAGGTTACTGATATTTCTCCTGGCAATCTTGATTCCAGCTTGTGCTTCTTCCAGCCAAGCGTTTCTCATGATGTACTCTGCATTTAAGTTAAATAAGCAGGCAGACAATACACAAGCTTGATGCACTCCTTTCCCTATTTGGAACCAGTCTGTTGTTTTATGTCCAGTTCTAACTGTTGTTTCCTGACCTGCATACAGATTTCTCAGGAGGCAGGTCAGGTGGTCTGATATTCCCATCTCTTGAAGAATTTTCCACAGTTTGTGATGATCCACACAGTCAAAGGCTTTGGCATAGTCAATAAAGCAGAAATAGATGTTTTTCTGGAACTCTCTTGTTTTTTTTGATGATCCAATGGATGTTGGCAATTTGATCTCTGGTTCCTCTGCCTTTTCTAAAACCAGATTGAAAATTTGGAAGTTCACAGTTTACGTACTGTTGAAGCCTGGTTTGGAGAATTTTGAGCATTACTTTACTATCATGTGAGATGAGTGCAGTTGTGATGTAGTTTGAGCATTCTTTGGCATTGCCTTTCTTTGAGGTTGGAATGAAAACTGACCTTTTCCAGCCCTGTGGCCACTGCTGAGTTTTCCAAATTTGCTGGCATATTGAGTGCAGCACTTTCACAGCATCATCTTTCAGGATTTGGAATAGCTCAACTGGAATTCCATCACCTCCAGTAGCTTTGTTCGTAGTGTTGCTTTCTAAGGCCCACTTGACTTCACACTCTAGGATGTCTGGCTCTAAGTGACTGATCACATCATCGTGATTATTTGGGTCACGAAGATGGTTTTTGTATCGTTCTTCTGTGTATTTTTGCTACTTCTTCTTATGAGCCCATCTTTGCATGAAATGTTTCCTTGGTATTTCCAATTTTCTTGAAGAGATCTCTAGTCTTTCCCATTCCATTGTTTTCCTCTATTTCTTTGCACTGATCACTGAGGAAGGCTTTCTTATCTCTTCTTGCTATTCTTTGGAACTCTGCATTCAAATGGGTATATCTTTCCTTTTCGCCTTTGCTTTTTATTTCTCTTCTTTTCACAGCTTTTTGTAAGCCCTCCTCAGACAGCCATTTTGCTTTTTTGCATTTCTTTTTCTTGGGAATGGTCATGATCCCTGTCTCCTGTACAATGTCACGAACCTACATCCATAGTTCAACAGGCACTCTGTCTATCAGATCTAGTCCCTTGAATCTATTTCTCACTTCCACTATATAATCATAAGGGATTTGATTTAGGTCATACCTGAATGGTCTAGTGGTTTTCCCTACTTTCTTCAATTTAAGTCTGGATTTGGCAATAAGGAGTTCATGATCTGAGCCACAGTCATCTCCTGGTCTTGTTTTTGCTGACTATATAGCCATCTTTGGCTGCAAAGAATATAATCAATCTGATTTCAGTGTTGAACATCTGGTGATGTCCATGTGTAGAGTCTTCTCTTGTGTTGTTGGAAGAGGGTGTTTGCTATGACCAGTGTGTTCTCTTGGCAAAACTCTATTAGCCTTTGCCCTGCTTCATTCTGTACCCCTAGGCCAAATTTACCTGTTACTCCAGGTATTTCTTGACTTCCTACTTTTGCATTCCAGTCCCCTATAATGAAAAGGACATCTCTTTTGGGTGTTAGTTCTAGAAGGTCTTGTAGGTCTTCATAGAACCGTTCAACTTCAACTTCTTCAGCATTACTAGTTGGGACATAGACTTGGATTACTGTGATATTGAATGGTTTGCCTAGGAAAGGAACAGAGATCATTCTGTTGTTTTTGAGATTGCATCCAAGTACTGCATTTCAGACTCTTTTGTGACTATCATGGCTACTTCATTTCTTCTAAGGGATTCATGCCCACAGTAGTAGATATAATGGTCATCTGAGTTAAATTCACCCATTCCAGTCCATTTTAGTTCGCTGATTCCTAAAATGTCAACATTCACTCTTGACATCTCCTGTTTGACCACTTCTAATTTGCCTTGATTCATGGACCTTACATTCCAGGTTCCTGTGCAATATTGCTCTTTTTAGCATCGGACTTTACTTCCATCACCAGTCACATCCACAACTGGGTGTTGTGTTTGCTTTGGCTCCGTCTCTTCATTCTTTCTGGAGTTATTTCTCCACTGATGTCCAGTAGCATATTGGGCACCTACCGACCTGGGAGTTCATCTTTCAGTGTCCTGTCTTTTTTCCTTTTCATACTGTTCTGATGACCTAGAGGGGTAGAATCAGAGGTGGGAGGGAGGTCCAAGAGGGAGGGGATAAATGTATATATGGCTGATTCACTTCATTGTACAGCAGAAACTAACACAACATTGTAAGGAAACTATACCCCAATTTCTAAAAAAGTTACTTAACCAATGAGAATACATATGGTCTTGAACAACCAGAAGTTCAAAGTGCAGGGGTAGTAGATTTAGCAGCTCAGTCTCTTTATTATTATTATTATTTTCATTACAGTCATCCTAGTGGATGGGAAGTGGTGTCTCATTGTGGTTTTAATTTGCATATCTTCAATGACCAATGATGCTGAGAATCCTTTCATGTGTTACTTGGCCATTTGTATGTCTTTGGAGGAATGTTTGTTCAAGTCTTTTGCTCATTTTTTGATTGAGTTTTTTTGTCTCTTTCTTGTTGAGTTACAAGAATTCTTTATACTGGATACTATACTTTTAAAAGACATATGATTTTCAAATATTTTTCCCACTCTTCACCTTCTTGATAATGTACTTTGATGCACAAACGTTTTTAATTTTGATAAAGTCCGAGTTATCTATCTCCTGGTGCTTATGGTTTTGGTGTCAAATCTAAGAGTCCATCACCAAATCCAAGGTCATAAAGATATACATCTAAGTTTTTTTCTAATAGTTTTAAAGATTTACTGCTTATAACTAGATTATTTATCTATTTTGAGTTAATTCTCATCTGTAGAGTGAGAAAAGGATCCAACTTTATTCTTATGCACGTGGAAATCTGATTATCCCAGCACCATTTGCTTAAGAAACTACATTTTCCCCCATTGAATGATCTTGGCACTTTCAGAGGCATTTTTAAGTAAATCCCAGGTCATGTCATTTCATTTGTAAATACTTCAGTATGCATCTCAAATCTATAAAGACTGTTTTTAACATAGTCATCATGCTATGGTCATATCTAACAAGATGAACAATTATTCCTTAATATCATTTAATACCCAGTCCAGATTCAAATATTTCCTATTGTCTTAAAATTCTCTTAAAGCTAGTTTGATTGAGACAGGAGCCAAACAAGTTTCACATATTCAGACACAGTTCCTTTCATTCTGCTATATCACTTCTGCTCCTGTCACTGGCTGTTTTAATTCCTTGTTTTAATGATAGTGTTCCAGTTATCCATTACTACATAACACATCACCCCAAAACTTAGTAACCTAGAAGAACAACACTTATTTTATTATTGTTCATGGTTTCTCTCTGTCAGGAATTTCAGGAAGGGCTCAGCTGGATGGTTCTCACTGAATTTCACATGTGATTGTGGTCCCCCATGGTGGTTGAAGCTGGAATTGCAGGGGCACCATAGTAGCAGGAGATTGCTCAGGCATTCTTTTCATTTCATGTAGCCTCAGGGTCTCTCCATGTGGCCTCTCCACAGGGGTCATTCTGGGCTTCCTCCATGCATGGTGTCCTGGAGACAGATAGATTGTTTATAAAGGCAGCTCAGGGCTCCAAAAGGGTATCAACAAAGAACCAGGTAGACAGTGTATCACTTTTTATGATAGCTCTTCAGAAGTCACGTTGTGTCATTCTGCTACAGTCACAAGCCCACTGGGATTCTGGGAGAGGCAACACAGACCCGTGGCCTCATGGGTGTGCTACTTGGACAGTCACACAGGGCCCGACCCTCAGAAGGACCCCATGCTTGGTTTAATGTTCTCCTGTCATTGTAAGTGTAAAAGTAAAATTTTGAATACATTTCAAGTAAGGGGCCCTGCAGTTGCACTTCACACTGAGCCCAGAAAATTATATAGCTGGTCTTGCCTTGAGGCCAAAGCATCAAAGTCCTGTTGTAAAAACAGCATGTTGGGGCTTCCCTGGTGGCTCAGTGGTAAAGAATCTGCCTGCCAATGCAGGGGACATGGGTTTGATCCCTGGTGCAGGAGGATCTCACATACCTCGAAGCAGCTAAGCCTGTGGGCCACAACTATTGAGCCTGTGCTCTAGAGCCCAGGAGCTGCAACTACTGAGCCCACATGCCACAACTAGTAAAGCCCTCACACTCTACAGCCAGTGCTCCACAACAAGAGAAGCCACCGCAATGAGAAGCCCTCACACCACAACTAGAGAATGCCCTGGGGCAGCAACGAAGACCCAGCACAGACAAAAATAAATAAATAAGCATATATATATATATATATATATATATATACACACACACACACAAGAGAACATGGGATGGGAGATCATGCTGTGGCATCTTTGGGAAACATAACCTCTGCCACAGACAACCAAAGTTTATTTGACGGCTTACTGTGTGCCAGACACTTTCTTTCATTAAATTTCCATAAACATGAAAGTCAGATACTAATTGTTATTCCCATTTTTTCTGATGGGGGAAAGTGAGCTGCTTATGCTTACTTTGCTAGAGAGTAGAAAACCAGAAGTTGAACCAGTTCAATTAGACTCTTGTGCCCTAGTGCATACCCACTATGCTATTCTGTTGATTAGAAACCCTCTCACCGGCCGTGACCATGTCAGTTGTTGTGTTCCTGTGAATTCTCCAGGGTGGTCAGATCACAACAATCATCATGATGCCTGGAATATGGTAGGAACTCAATAAAAGTTCACTCTTCTCCTCTCCTTTCCCCTTAGTGTGCCTTCCAGTCTTGGTTGCATTTATTACCATGAAGAGCCCTTTTTTGCATCAGCAGAAGTAAGGTCCTTTTGGTTCAGTAAATTTAAAAAATATATATATTTATTTATTTGGCTGTGCTGGCTCTTAGTTGCAGCGTGCAGGATCTAGTTCCCTGACCAGGGATCGAACCCAGCCCCCCTGCATTAGGAGTACAGAGTCTTAGCCATTGGACCACCAGGACAGTCTCTATTCAATAAATGTTGATTGTACTCCTACTAGGTGTCAGGCCAGGTGCTTTCTCTGGCCTGTCATGTGACCCCTTCTCCTAAGTGGTTTCTTTTCCTGTGTCTGAATTTAACCCCGTCTTGCCTCCTATACAGTGAAGCAGTTTGAACTAGAATCTAGTCATTAGGTGATTTCTAAAATCTGCTCCAGCTCCAAGTGTCTGCCTTCCCTGTGCTTGTGCCTGCTCTGATCCTAGTCCCTGAAGTTTTCTGATACAGTCTATCTGCCCCTAAAGGCCTCTGAAAGTAGTCCTTTGCTCTTTTCAGCTGTGCACCAGAGATGGTTTCCACTCATCTTGCCCAGCGTCAGACCGTCATCTTCCTGCCCTAGCCTGGACCATTCAGTCCCTCACGAGTTTCCCATTCAGAAACATGCATTTACAGTATAAAGTAACACCTAGTACTTTCTACAACCTTTGAAATACTCAAGACCCCTACATTTGCATTTTCAGAGACATATCATTAGCCTCCAACAGGGGAAAAGGTTATCCTTAAATCCACAAACAATTTATGGGTAGAAGATTTTTATTACACTCTTTGAAGGAGGTGGATTCAGAAAAAGTAACAAAGAGGGTGAGGTTTGTGGCTTTGACTGGGGAATAAGAAACCTCCTATTATTCCAAGTGGTGCAATAGGCTGTCAGTGTACACACAATAAGGTTTATATAATTTAGAATGTCTCATACTTGTAATAGGGCTCTTAACATTTTCAGATACTCCTATATTGCATATATTATTGTATCTAATCATACACCATCACTACAAATTCATGGATGATGGGTCCATAATGAGATGAAGTAAGATGGAGTTCCTCTCAAGGCCATTCTGGTTACCTGACACTATCTGGTGTGCTGCAAAGAACTAGAAGACCTAGGTTCTGTTTCTTGCTCTGCCAAATAACATAGGACTAAGCTTTCTCAGTTCCTTTATCTGTAAAATGGGAAAAATAGTCTTGGCACTATGTACCTCTCAAAACTGTGTTGAGGATTCCAAGAGCTAATGAATATAAATGTGCTTTGGAGTTTGTACAGCTCTCCACAATTACACTGTGCTTGCTACAAATGCCTCAAAACAAAGAAGTGGGCATGGCATCATTATTGTTTTCGTTTTGTTTTATTTGTCTCATCTAACTAACCATGAATATCTTCTCTTTGGAAAAGCCTCACACAATAAATTTGCATATTTTAATTAATTATTGAGTGACCCTGACGTAGTGGGCAATGTTCTAAGCCAGTTTTGTCCAATTTGGCAGTCACTAGCCACACATGAAATGAGGCTTGTGCAAGTGAAGAACTGAATTTGTAATTTTACTCAATTTTGATTAATGTATATTTAAATATAAAAACTAAATATATGATACAGTTATTGGAAAACTTTTTAAACAATTTGGATGTGTGAATCTACTCTTTCAACTAGTACTATGAATCTAAATACAGATCATAGATTTCTGATGAAAACTTAGTATTTGAAGAATGTAAGGTGAAGCCTAGATTTTGAAGACTTACCATAAAAATAAAGTAAAAACAAAAATCTCAGTAACAATTTTTATAGGCATACCTTAGAGATATTGTGGGTTTGGTTCCAGACCACTTCAATAAAGCAAATATCACATGAGTTTTCTGGTTTTCCAATGCATATAAAAGTCAAGTTTAGGGACTTCCCTGGTGGTCCAGTGGTTAAGACTCCATGCTCCCAATGCAAAGGACATGGATGGGTTCTATCCCTAGTGGGAGAGCTAAGATCCCACATGCCACTTGGTGTGGGCAAAAAAGAAAGTCATGTTTATACCATACTGCAGTTTACATATAGTGTGCAATAACATTATGTCTAAAACTCAATGTATACACTTAAATTAAAAAGTAGTTTATAGTCAAAAGATGCCAACCATCATCTGAGCCCAGAGCAGGTTGTAATCTTTTTGCAACAGTAACATGAAAGAAACTGATTACAGATCATCATAACAAATAGAAAAAGTTTGAAATATTGTGAGAATTACCCAAGCATGACACAGACATGAAGTGAACAAATGTTGGAAAAATAGCAACAGCGGATTCCTTTAATGCAAACA
Organism: Capricornis sumatraensis; assembly: GCF_032405125.1. Taxonomy (NCBI): domain Eukaryota; kingdom Metazoa; phylum Chordata; class Mammalia; order Artiodactyla; family Bovidae; genus Capricornis; species Capricornis sumatraensis. The sequence continues at coordinate 25,514,651 of NC_091092.1, forward strand.
AACTGTCAATTGACTTAAAAACGCAGTATCTGCAAAGTGCAATAAAACGAGGTTTGCCTGTATATTGATCTCATGTTGAAATGAAATGACAGCATTTTGGATATATTGGGTCAAAGCAAATACACTCAAAGTATATTCTACCACTTTCTTTTTACTGAATTTTAATGTGGCTACTAATAAATTTAAAATTACATATGTAATTGCATCTTATCTCTATTGGACAGCACAGCCCTAAGCATTGAAGACAGAGTAGTAAACAAAGCAGACAAAATGACCTGCCCTCACAGAACTTGGGTCTCCCCAGGTGGCTCAGTGGGTGAAGAATCCGCCTGCAATGCAGAAGTCGTAGGAGATGCAGTTCCCTCTCCGGGTTGGAAAGATTCCCCTGGAGAAGGGCATGACCATCCTTCAGTATTCTTGCCTGCAGAATCCCATGGACAGAGGAGCCTGGCGGGCTATAGTGCATGGGGTCACAAAGACTTGGACATGACTGAAGTGACAGCATGCATGCATGGAACTTAAATTTTAGTGTGAAAGACAGACACTAAACAAAATAACTACATAAATACATATATGGCACATAAAATGATGATATGCCCTTTGGAGAAAAGTAAAAGGGTAAGTTAGATAGGAGGGAGGGTTACCATTTTAAACAGAGAGGTCAAGGAAGACCTAATAGAAGCTGACATTGGGCACGACCCAAAGGAGTTGAGGGAATAAAGCAATGAAGCTATGTGGGTAGGAGCCTTCCAGGGAGAGGGAACAGCAAGTGCTCTGATGATGGGCAATGCCTGCCATTTCAAGAAACCATAAGGATGCCTGTGTGGCTCCAGCACAGAGTACAAGAGGGAGGGTCAATAGGAGATAAGATCAGAGAGTTATGGGAAAGGATATGTAGTATGACAAGTGGTCTAGTCTGTGACAGGCAGCTTCTGACACCGTCCCCGATGGTCCCCACCTCCTGGTGCAAAAACCCTTGTGTAACTTTCCCCTTGACTGGGGACTGGATCTAATGAATAGAAGATGGCAAAACTGAAGAGGTGTCACTTCCAAGATTAGGTTCTTAAAGGCTGAAGCTTCCACTTTCTGGTCGTCTCTCGTTCTCTCGGTAGCTCACTTTGATGAAGCCAGGTGCCATGTTCTAGATGCCCTACGGAGAAGCCCATTTGGACAACAGGTGAAAGCAGCCCATGGCCAACTGCCAATGAGGAGCTGAGGCCTTCAACCAAGCAACTTGTGAGGATACAGATCCTGCCAACAATCACTGAGCCAGCTTAGCTGGAAATCTTAACCCACCAGTTGAACCTTGAGATGAGTGAGACCTCAACCAATGCCCTGATCATAGCCTAGTGAGAGAGCCTCATCCAGGCAACCCAGCTGAGCCATGCTGAGATTTCTGATCCACAGAAACTGTGAGATTATAAATGTGTGTTCTTTTAAGCTGCTAAATTTGGAGGTAATTTGTTGCATGGCAAGAAAGTACTAATACATTGGATCTTGCAGGTCACTCAAAGTACAAACTGGGCAGGGCATAAGGACTGATTAGAAAGATTGGCTGGTATTTTACAAACAGATTGTAGCCGGGCTCAGGGGAAAGTGGGGGGTGGGGGACGGGGTGTCAGTTGAGAGGCCTCTGAGATAATCTAGGCAAGACATGCTGGTGGCTGAGACTAGGATGTGGTATCAGTAGAGATGGTGAGAAGTGTTTGGATCTCGAAGGTATTTTTGTGTTTGTTTGTTCGGCCATACCACTTGGCACGTAGGATCTTAGTTCCCTGACCAGGGATCGAATCCGTGCCCCCTGCAGTGGAAGTGCAGAGCCCTAACCATTGGACTGCCAGGGAAGTCCCTCTTGAATGTATTCTGAAGGCAGAGTCAACAGGACTCACTGTTAGATTAGATGAGGGCTGTGTAAGAAATAAGAGATGGATGACTCTAAGGTTTTTGGCTTGAGCAGCTAGAAAAGAACTGTCATATGCACTGAGAGACAGGAGATTATAGAAGAAGTAGATTTGTGGAGAAAGAATAGGAGTTAGGCTTTGGGCATGCTTAATTTGAGGTGTCTATTAGACATCCACATAGGGATGATGAATTGAACATACAAGTCTGGTGGTTGAAGCTGGAAATATAAATTTGAGAATCTGCAGCATTTAGGTGATAAAATGGTAAAGTCCTCTTGCTCTCCACTCCCAGGACCCCACCATGAGGCCCCCCACTGTTTCATGTATAGGGGTAAAGAGACATATACACATATACAATTTTTTTTCACAATTAGAATTGTTCTGCAACTTGCTTTTGAAGTTTTTCCATGTAAGTACATGCATATATGGCTTCCCAGGTGGCACTAGTGGTAAAGAACGTGCCTGCCAATGCAAGGGATGTAAGGGACCTGTGTTCTATCCCTGAGTCAGGAAGATTCCCCGTGAGGAAGGCATGGTAACCCACTCCAGTACTCTTGCCTGGAGAATCCCATGGACAGAGGAGCCTGGTGGGCTGCAGTCCATAGGGTCTCAAAGAGTCTGACACCACTGAAGTGACTTAGCATGCATGCACATACATATATGGGGCTTCCCAGGTGACGCTAGTGATAAAGAACCTGTCTGCCAATGCTTGAGACATAAGAAACGCCAGTTCGATCCCTTGATCAGGAAGATCCCCTGGAGGAGGGCATGGTAACCCACTCCAGTATTCTTGCCTGGAGAATCCCATGGACAGAGGAGCCTGCTGGGCTCCTTAGGGTCCTAAAGAGTTGGACACAACTGAAGCAACTTAGCATGCATGCATATATATATATACCTCATTAAAAAAATTAGCTGTAGAGAATTCCTTAGTATGAATGAATCATGTTATTTCCATATATTCTTTCATTCACTCAACAAATATTTTTTGAGCATCTAAGCACTGATCTAGGGATTGAGGATAAAGTAGTCCCTTATGGATGGCTATTTAGATTGTTTCTAATACCTAGCTATTATTAACATTGATACAATGCGTATGTTTATGCAGGCATCTCAGTTCACATGAGAGAGTTTTTATTTGGCATTGATTCATAGAAGTGGAACATCTAGGTCAAAAGGCTCAATGGCATTTCTAATACTTGAATCTCAAGTTCAATTAGGATAGAGCTAACATTAAATTAAACATTAGGATAGGTAAATTTGTGATGAAATCAAAGATACTTAACAAATGTGGAAACCACCCAATAAAGTGCTCTGTTGGAAGCTGTAGGATTGCCTCTACAATTTCCCTTTATTATGAGAGTGTGCATGCGTGTTCAGTTGCTTCAGTCATGTCCCACTCTTTGTGACTCTATGGACTGTAGCCCACCAGGCTTCTCTGTTGGAGTGGGTTGCCATGGCCTCCTCCAGGGGATCTTCCCAACCCAGGGCCTCCAGGCCCAATGCCGAACCTGCGTCTCCTGTTGTCTCCCTGCATTGTAGACAAATTCTTTCACCGCTGAGCCACTGGGGAAGCCTATTACGAGAGTGTAGTCATGCCCAAATCTTATTCATTTTCAAGGTCTAAATCAAACACCCCCTCCTACAGGAAGCCTTCAACACTCCTAATCATATGTGATCTTGTGATCTTCCTTTTCACCTCAAGTATGGTCCTTATCACATACTTCCTTGCATCATAAATACATTCTCCAAAAGACTTTTTTTCTCTAAAGAGAATGGACAGTGTATTTAATTCATCCGGCATCCTCTCTCAGTGCATAATACAATGTTTAATGTTTGTGTAATTAAACAGAAGCCCTAAAGCAAGAGAGTGAAACCTACAGTCTCAAGAATAAGTGAGGAGCCTACATAATGACCAGATGGTGTTTGCATACCATCCGTGTGACATATGCTTTCCATGGCTCACAAGGCTCTGTAGAAATTGCCTACTTCTCTGATTCCATCTCCTACCACGCCATTTCCTTCTATGCTTCAACCACGCTGGCCTTTTTTTGTCTTCTGGCTTTGAACACACCAAGTCTGCCCCCGTCTCCATGCCTTTGTATCTGTCATTCCTTCTACCCCGAGCACTCTACCTCTAGATCTCTACTGGGTGCTTCTTTTCCTTCAAGAATCTAGCAGTTTTCACCTCCTCCAAGAGAACTTCCTTGACCATCTAGTCTAAAGTAGGTCTTCATTTAGACAATGAACTTATGGTTGCTGGGGGGGAAGGGACAGTTAGGGAGTTCAGGATGGACAGGTATACACTGCTATATTTAAAATGGAGGCAGTTTGGGATGGACAGGTACACCCTACTATATTTAAAATGGATAACCAACAAGGTCCTACTGTATAGCACAGGGAACTCTACTCAATGTTATGTGGCAGCCTGGATGGAAGGGGAGTTTGGGGGGAGAATGGATATCTGTATATGTATGGCTGAGTCCCTTCGCTAGTCACCCAAAGCTATCACAACACTGTTAACTGGTCATGTGAAAGTGAAAGTGTTAGTCACTTAGTTGTGTCTAACTCTTTGTTACGCCATGGACTGTAGCCTGCCAGGGTCCTCTGTCCACGAGATTCTCCAAACAAGAATACTGGAGTGGGTTGCCATTTCCTTCTCCAGAGGATCCTCCCAACCCAGGGATTGAACAGGGGTCTCTGGCATTGCAGGCAGATTCTTTACTGTCTGAGCCACCAGGAAAGCCCTAATCAGCTATACCCCAATACAAAATAAGAAGCTTAATAAACAAAACAACGTAGGTCTTCAACTCCACTTACTCCCTATTCTATCATCTAAACTTAATCCTCCACATAGGTATTTTTCACTTTCTGAAATTAACATGGTCATCTGCTAGCACTAGCAGGTAAGCTACACCAGAAGAAGGACCTTACCTGTCTTGTTCAACCCTGTATACTTCTAGTGGCTACAACAGAATCTGTAGTAGTAACAATGCTTTTGACAGAAAGAAACAGAATTTTCAACTAAAGGTTGCATAAACCATAAAGGTTTACTTTTCTCAGACGTAGGCAGTACTAGGTAAGGTTGATTCAGCCGTTCAATGCCGTCTGGATTCTGGATCTGCTCCTCTTGGATGGTCTTGGACTTCCCTTGTGGTTGGAAAATGGCTGCCAAGAGCAGATGCATCACCAGAAAAGACACCTCTCAGGGGAAAAGGGGTTGCAGAGGTCTCTCTGCACAGTTCTTTTTAAAAAATATCTTTTTTTTTCTCTTTTTTAAAAAGTAGCTCCCACACTTCTCTTTTATATTCCATTGGCCCAAACTAAATGGGAGCTAAGACCATTAATCTAGCAAAGGATAAATATTCAACCTTGAATATTCATTGTAAGGACTGAGGTTGAAGCTGAAGCTGAAGCTCTAATACTTTGGCCACCTGATGCAAAGAGCTGACTCATTAGAAAAGACCCTGATGCTGGGAAGGATTGAAGGCAGAAGGGACGGCAGAAGATGAGATGGGTGGATGGCATCAACTCAAAGGACATGAGTTTGAGCAAACTCTGGGAGTTATCAAAGGACAGAGGAGGCTGACATGCTGGAGTCCATGGAGTGTCAAAGGGTCAGACACGACTTAGTGACTGAACAATGGCTACTGGTAAAGGAGAGTGAGGTTATCATGATTTTCTTTTTAACCAGTCATAATTCATCACCTGGAGCTGGGTCTGCATTTCTTAAGCTCCGTGGCTCTGCTGATGCCAGAAACAAATCTGAGCTCTCTTAGCAAGGAAAAAGTGTTATGGCTGTTGTGGAGGTAACCAACAGTATGGAACACGCAGGTACTCATGGAACAGAGGCGTGAATTCAGACTGATCTACCAATACTCAGTGATTAACAAATTTTGTACACACATGCACTATGCAAAGCCAAGATCGGTGATAAAAGGTTTTTACCTGTACAGGACTTCCAGGTCCCAAACTCTCTGGAACCTTTGTCTATGCTTTATTGGGACTAATGTGATGGCTGCTGAAATAGGCATGCTGCCAAGAGATCTGGCCTTCCTTGGATTCACAGAAGCCATCAACCATGCATGCCCTATATGTAGGTGTGACTGTTTGGTCTTTGAAGATGGGAAAAGTGGGGAACGTGCCCTTATGGCAGTGGTAGGATCCACTTAGAAGCGCTGCATGGCTCCACAGAAATTACTGGTCATTTTTAAACTCTCAGCACATTAAGTAACCAGACAAAATTGCTGCAGTTAGCAGAACCTCACTTTGCACTTGAGGAGGCTTTACAGGGTCACAAGTACTTCAAGACTCACATCCTTACTTCTGTCTTGTTTTTCAGTCGCTAAGTTGTGTCTGTCTCTTTGTCGACCCCATGGACTGCAGCATGTCAGGTTCCTTCGTCCTTCACTATCTTCCGGAATTTGCTCAAATTCATGTCCATTAATTCGGTGATGCCATCTAGCTATCTCATCCTCTGCCACTCCCTTTTCCTCCTGCCCTAAATCTTTCCCAGCATCAGGTGACTCTTTGCAATGAGAAATGAGTTGACTCTTCACATCAGGTGGCTGAAGTATTGGAGCTTCAGCTTCAGTCCTTCCAATGAATATTCAGGGTTGACTTCCTTTAGGATTGACTGGTTTAATTTCCTCGCTGTCCAAGGGACTCTGGAGAGTCTTCTCCAGCACCACAATTGGAAACATCAATTCTTCAGCGCTCAGCCTTCTTTATGGTCTCTCACATCTGTACATGACTACTGGAAAAACCATGGCTTTGACTATACTGACCTTTGTTGGCAAAGTGATACGATGTCTAGTTTTGTCAAAGCTTTTTTTCCAAGGAGCAAGTATCTTTTAATTTCTTGGCTGCAGTCACCATCTGAAGTGATTTTGGAGCCCAAGAAATTAAAATCTGTCACTGCTTCTACTTTCTTCCCTTTTATTTGCCATGAAGTGATGGGACCGGATACCATGATCTTCATTTTTTGAATGTTGAGTTTTAAGCCATCTTTTCCACTCTCCTCTTTCACCCTCATCAAGAGGCTCTTTAGTTTCTCTTCTCTTTCTGCCATTAGACTGGCAGTGCCATCTGCATCTGCGGTTGTTGGTATTTCTCCCTGCAATCTTGATTCCAGCTTGTGATTTATTTCTGTCTTAAGCATCTTCATTTTATATCTCAGTTCAGAATATGTTCTTTGATTCTTAGGAAACAATTTCTTGGAAGGTGAAGAGGATAAGGAAAGGAGTGGGAAATGGAGAGGTGACAGGAGGGTGTGTAAACGCTTCTAGAAGATCAGTAAATCCTCTGGACTCCAGGTAATTGCCTTCCCAATACCACCCTCCTACCCGCGCCTCCCCGCCACCCCCCGGCTCCCAGCGCCCCGGCCCACAGCAGTCTCTGCCCAACTAGACAACCTGCTACAGGTGCAGGCCCCCACCACCCAGCTGTTTCCTGCCCTGCCCCCCCCGCCCCAAACGTGAGGAGGACCGATGGGTAAGAAAATGGTGTGGGAAGGAGGTGACCCAGGCCTATCGCTCCGGCCGGAAAACCATTCTCCCTCCTTCAACCTCTGACACCGGCGCGACCCCTCCTGGGCGAAGCACACAATAGATGGCCGCTCCACGTCGTTCCCCAGCCCCTCTGGCGCCCCTGCCCTGGGGGCTTGAGGGGTGAGCGGAGGCTAGAGTTCCCCAGCCCTCCAGCAGGCACTGCAGCCTAACGGGCGGGAAAGGAGCGCTGGAGCAGAGCGTGCTGCACTCTTGGCGACTTTCCGTGTCCTCCCGCCCCCGCCACCCCCCAAATACACACGAAAAATGAAGCAGCCAGATCTCTTCTCCCGGATGCGGCTGCACCAGCAACATCAGCTGCGGGCGGAGCCCGAGCGGTTGCCACTTCCCCCCTCTTCCCTCGTGACCCTGGGCCCCCCTCCCGCGCTCCCTCCCTCTCCGCACACCCTTCCCCGCCAGACACACCCTCCTCCTCCGGCAGCTCGCGCGGAGCTCGGGCTCTCTAGGGGAGGGAGCGGCCGCTGCCGTGGGGCAGGACTGCGAGCGAGCGCAGGAGGGCGGGGCCGCGGGGGGCGGGAGGAGGAGCCGCAGGAGCCGCGCCGCCGCCGAGCTGCGATGTGGCCGGCCAGCCGGCGTGTAAACACGGGGAGCAGCCGCGGCCGCCCCGGCCCCGGGCACTGAGCACGCCCGCCGAGACCTGCCCGCCGCTGCCATGGCCGAAGTGCGCAAATTCACCAAGCGGCTCAGCAAGCCTGGCACGGCGGCCGAGCTCCGGCAGAGCGTGTCGGAGGCCGTGCGGAGCTCGGTGGTGCTGGTGAGTGACCGAGGGGTCCCCAGGGACACGCTCCAGGCGAGGACGATCGGGCGGCTTCCCGCGCGCGCGCGGGGCTGGGACGGGGACGGCTCAGCCTGTGGCCGCCCGGTGCGCTCCGCGCTTTTTTCTCCGCTTCAGTAAGTTTTTGCCGCGGCCACCCCTCGCTGGGGGTCCGAGTCCCAGGCGCCCGCTGACAGCGCCGCGGCTGCCCGGCTGCCCCGCACGGCGGAGGAGGCGTGCGCCCGGCTGGACGCCGACGGGCCATCTGGGGCTCGGAACCGGAGCCCGGGAGGGGAGCGTGAGCTGGAGAGCGGGCTCCGCTCCCCGAGACCCGGCACAAAGAGCCTGAGACCCGGGCGCGGCGAGATCCCAATTCCCTCCTGGCCGCACCTGAGGCAGCCTAGGCGGAAGGATGCGATGAGCATTTTGCACACACACGCACGCGCGCGCGCACATACACACACAGACATACACTCACACACCGTGTACACAAAAAAAGAACCCCACCCAAAAAGCCCCGGGCGCCCAAGCTCCGGCGGGCGGTGAGAACAGAGGAAGCGCAGCGACTTCCTCCTGCTACTGGGGAGAGGGTGGTGATGGGTGTAGAAGGGGTGCTGCTGGCGCTGGCGCTCAGAAGGGAGCGGATTGGAGACAACGGGGTTCCTGGGCGAGTGGGCGCGGGCTCGGCAGCCGCAGGGCCAGGGTGTCCCCTGGGACCCGGGAGCGCTCCAGAGGCGAGGAGATGGACCCATGGGGTTTTAGGAGAAGGTGGTGTGCGCTAGTCCGGGGATGGAGGACCTAGGTTCAGAGCCCCACCGCTCAGGGCTGGGGGATGGGGATTGGAAAGCGCGCTGACCCCTTGGGAACCTTTCCGTTGTACCCTCGGGTTGTCAGACTCGGGAGCTCAGCGGATGGGTACTAACGGGCTTCTCCTGTTTTCAAGACGCTTGTTGCCAATTTCCTGGACCAGCGATCAAAACCTAAATAAGCAATCAGACTGGTTAATTACTGTTTGTTTTGTTGCTTTGGTTGGTTGGTTGGTCGTTTTCGTCTCTCTCTAGTCCCTCTACCTTACACCAAGTTATCTGCTGTGTTTAAATTTCACCATTTAAGAGTGAGTTCTTTTTGTTAAAACAACTTATCATCGGAAGGGAACTTCACAGCCTTTCCTTGTAATTTTTCTGTTGATCTTGTAGTATCTGTGATAAAAGGGAGGCCAAAAATAAAGGAGGCCAGGGACCTGATCCCAACTGTGGAGAAAGTTGACATTAGTGGGAGTTCTGGAGGAGGATCAAAGGCAAAATATGTATGTACCTTTGAGATAAAGATCTGATCCCTAATAGCTACAACTGTGCAAAGCCAAGTGACTTTAAAGAAATCTCTCTATCCTGGCTGGAACCTTGAAAGTTTAATCCTGCTGTTTAGCAGAGCTAAAAACCCAGACCTTTAATGTTGTTTTAATGGACTTGGCTTATTGTGTGTCTCACTGATTGTAGAATGAGGTCCTGTTGGGCTCAGATTGGAACCTCGATTGTCAGCACAGCCCCTTAAGATTGGAAGGCAAGCTGTGTGTAGGGAATTTATACCAGGGCTCTTATCTTGGGTGATTGTTAACAAGTGATTCAATCTCCCTAGCACAGGAAACCCTTTTCTAAATTCAGGAAGAAAGAAAAATCTCACTTAAGCAGGGGTGGCTGGCCCTCTACCACACCCTGTGAAGTGGACAGATGGTCTCAAGAGAATAAATGGGCCTCAGCAAACCTCCACTGGGATTTGACCAGCATTTGACCTGCCACCCTCAGCAGCGTAAAGTTAACATTAGCATTCTTGCCCAGGTTTTCGGGTTTGAAAAAGAATTTGGGGTAACACAGGTACCTTCCTAGCCACTGACTCTTTGGCAAAGCTCAAAAAGCTATTAGTGGTAGGAGACTCCAATGAGAGATGCTGCCAACCTAGCTTACTTGGGACCAAGGCCACAGACTTTAACAGGCAAGGCACAGAAATATTTATTTACTACTTTGGTATGTAGTCCACACTGAAATTTTGGGAGTTGGGGAGAACTGATTCTAGGAATCTAAATCTGTATCTGTTGAGTCCTTACTATGTGCAAGACACAATCCTAGATGCCTTAAAATGATGAGTGAATGTGGATGACTTTATTTTCATTTGTTTCATTAGTTCCAGCCTGGATTGGGTATACATATGTGTTTGTCAGGAGGATGCCCAGATTATATACCTAAGTCAATTATAGATTATTCATAGCGCATTAGTGAATGCTGTTTTAAAGTGGCTCAGTCAATTAAGAAATGAGGAAACAATCGTAAAGGAGTATACTCTCCTAAATGGCTGTCTTTCTTGGTCCCTGCTTTCCTGACACCAAGAGCTCATTAAGCAAAGCCACGCGTGACTGGAGAGTGAGTAGACCATGCACATTGCAGCTGCCGACGAAACGTCTGATTCTTTTCTGATTTAAGACCCAAAATGTTTATTTGTGACTGCTGAGGTGAGATTTATACTTGCTGCTGTAAACCCACAACGCTCAAGTTAGGGCTTCAACATGGAGTCACATTCATTAGATTCCAATATGGAGTCATTCCTGCTGCAGATCAAACTTTCTTGTGGTATATCTTTTACTAGAAGTTGGAAAACCCACCAAGCTGAACAAATATACAGAATTTCCTGTTTAGGTGGTTTGTTAAAAAGAAAAAAAACAGTTATACCCTTTTTGGCATATTGCTAACATCATTCAGTTTTGTTCACTGAAAAATTCAGAAGGCCTGGGCTATATATAGCATGTAGTTGTGTATTCAGACCTTCATCCAGTTATCAGTACTTCCTCGAATCTATTAACTACGTAATGAAGCAGAGAAAGAAAGACCATTTTGTGGCTGCATTTTCTTGGCATTTTTATGAAGGATACTTTTAACCCAAGCAAAGGGATAATTACAGAATTAACCACTGGCAGAGGTTTCTCAAGAAAGACTTGGGGAGGAATATTATAACCTGAGAGTGTATGTGATTAACTGAGAAGTGTTTACATATATACACACATTTTAGAATGCAGAGTTTTAATGCTGTTTTTGTTAGAATTCAGGATGGAGCTGTTTGTTCCTATGGGGAGACAAAGCCATTTGATAAACCTTTTGTATTCTGGCTGCCCTTGGGAGGAGTCCCTGTGTCAGCCTGGGAAAGTCGCCTAGTAGGTGTTTCAAAACTGTTTGCTTGCTGCTGCTGAATATACCCTTAATTCCTTGTGCACCAAAGGATCAGGAAAGAGTTGCTAGATATTACGGGTTGTAGCCCCTTGAGGCAGGGCAACGCATGCACGGTCCCCAGGCTGGCCCCATTGCACACAAGGCAAGTAGAGAAAAGCTCTACACACACACACACAAACACACACACACACCCAGAAGTGTTCCTTAGGTTTGCATTTAGGGAAGGCCTGAAAATGAATCAGCTCCCCTGCTCCCTCTTCCCAGGGGAATTTGTGGAATATACTTAATTGAGTACAAAATAATAAAGCCAGTTGCAATGGGTTTTGACCGCCTGCAATGCAGGAGACCTGGGTTCGATCCCTGGGTTGGAAAGACCCCCTGGAGAAGGAAATGGCAGTTCACGCTACTATTCTTACCTGGAAAATCCCATGGACAGAGAAGCATAGCCCTTTGGCAGGTCAGTCAGACACGACTGAGCGACTAACACACACACACGCACACGCACACACACTCCAGTTCAAAGACTTAGCTGGGCTCTTGATGAAATAGTCTCACTGCTCCTGTTGGCTTTTCCAGGTTTGGAAAAGGAAGGATCTGTCTGCAAGCCCAGTGCAGAGGTTACATAGAAGCACCAAATAGTAGAATTTGTTTCTTAAGCTGAATGTGTTAAACAAATTTATCATACAAACTTTTAAATAATTATTTCACTTATCCATATTTTAAGAACATTTCTTGACATCAGTAATATAAGTCTACATAATCATGTTTAATGACTGCCAAAAATTGCACTGTGGGTGGATTATAGCTAATCATCCTTTATTGTTTGATACCTTGAGAAGCTATAATTTTGTGGCATTCTGAACACAAGCTCTCCCGGACAGTAGCTACTGGCCATCTGTGGCTATTTACATTTTCATTTAAATTAATTAAAAAATTAAAATTAAATAAAAATCAGCTCCTAAACTGCACTTGCCACAGTTCAGCTGCTCAATAGCCACATGTGTCTAGTAATTGGCAAGTAGGACAGCACAGAGAGCAAATTTCCATCACTGCAGAAAGTTATTTTGGACAGTGCAGGTATAAACATGGATTTGAATGAACATCTTTGAGCAGGTACTTTCAAACTTGCTAGATTGACCCTCTTGGATAAATTTGTAGCATCGGAATTCCTTGCTCCAACATTAGATACATATTTAGCATTAAAAGTTCCCCTTAAACCTGCTGTTAAATTGCGCTGCAGAATGTTATTACCATTTACTGTTTCATCACCAGAATGTGTGCGTGTTCCTCCCCCAACCCTGCATACTAGCACTGGCAATTAATATTTTTTAACCTTTGCAATCTGATAGGTGATCAATGGCATAACACTCTTCTAATTTACATTCCTTCCATTAGTCTTGAAGTGGAACAGGTTTGCATGTGTGATTAGCTATTTGTATTTCTTCTTTTGAGGATTCGAGTGAACCTTCTTACAGACTTATTTCCTGGTTTGTAATCCTTGCACTAACGGTCTCTAGCCCTAAGATTCTGTTTTGATAAGTCTAGGGTGGGGCCAGGCATCTGTATTTTTAAAAACAACCCAAGGTGATTTTGATGTGCACAGAAACACAGATCTAGGCCACTTGCCTACTCAAGGCAGGAATGTCCCCTGTACCACCCCTGACAAACGGTGACTAGCTTCTCCTTAGCCACTCTCCGCCTATGAGAGGGCTGGGTAAAAATGTTGTGCTGAAATGTGTTCTCTGTAAGTTCCACTGCTAGGCTAGGCCCAGCTCTGCTGTTTGGAGCTGCACAGAATATGTTTGCTTCCTCTTTCACATGACAACCCTTCAAATATTTGGAGACTGCCACCATGGCATTTTAAAATTCTCTCTTCCCAAAGCCAAACAGCCTTCATTTTGTTCCTTCCTCACATGATTTGGTTTCAAGAAGCTTTACCATCACGTTCATCTGTTGGGGCTCCTTTCCAAGGTTTCAGTGTCCTCCTTAAAATATGGAAGGCAGAGCCCAGGTTCAAGAGTCAGACCTGGGCTTGAATCTGCCCTCTGTCACCAGCTTGCATTGTGAACTGAAACAAGTAACCAGATCTTGTTGTCCTCATCTGTGAAATGGGGGTAGATAGTTGTCCCAACCTTGTGGAGTTCTCGTGGGGTCAAAGAAGATAATATTTGGAAAGTGTCTGATGTATAAGTGATTCATAAAGTTAAGTCCCTGACTTCTTGACTCATATCCAAAATGGGTATGAAATACTGTTACTAGATTTCTCTATAACAAAAACTGTATTCTGGAAGGGTCTAATACAGATTACAGTAAAGAAGGGAGCAGTATTTCATACCCATTTTGGACATGAGCCAAGAATTCAGGGACTTGGCCGCAGATACACTGGAAACAATATGGAGGATGGGACCTGTTGCTGGTGCCTGGAGGCCAGGTAACTAGTTAAAATGTAGCTCTATGGCTCTGAAGAGGGACAACAAAGGCATAACTGAGGCAGTGACAATGGAGATAAGGCAGAAGAGGAGTGATAAAATCAACAGGATTTAGTGATGTCTTGAAGGGGGGGTCGGAGGGGGGAAAGGAAGAAGTGGGAGGAAGAGAAAGCGGAGGCGGGGGGAGGTGGAGTCAAGATGGCTGAGGTTTGTCCATCCGGGTGACCTGGAGGATCAGCGTGTTCCATGAGAGGGGAAGGGAGAGAGTGTAGTGTTGTGTTTTGGCAAAAGACTGGGGTTGTTGAGGGCCCAGAAGAGTGTCCTAGATGGGATTAGGAAGGGGAGGAAGAGCCAGGGTTGAGCAGCTGGTGAGGTGAGATTGTAGGAGAGATTAGCTGATTGAAGAAGTTTGCACCTTTGGGGGTGATTAGGGAAGTGGGAGCCTGGGCAGCGATAGCAGCCTCTCCAGACTTCATGGGAAGTTAGGTCACCCCCTGGGCAGCCTCCTCTCCAAGGGCTCAGCCTGACTAGCCTCTTTCCCCTAAAGAGGCTGGAGAGCACGTTTCCTGCCCTGGAGGGACTCTCAGGCCCGGAAGGGAGATGAGATGTATGCAAATGACTGAAATAGAGAAGATGGTGGTGTGGCTTCTCTCTTCAGCTAGTTACATCACTTCTGCCCAGGGCCCTGTGACGATCTTTTTTGTGATCCTTAAGGGTTTTTCAAGAGTTTGATCCTTCCGGGCTCAACAGTGTTAGTGTTAAATGAGCCTCTGCTAATTAAGTGTTCTTCTTGGCATTGCCCACATTTACTGAACTACAGAAGCCTTTAAAAAAAAAAAAAAAAAGAATGGAGAAAGTAAATGGCAGTTGTCTGACACTGAGAAATCCATTTATAGTTTACCTGCGTCACTCATCTTGCCATTCCATGACTTGACCTTTGTGAACTGCCAAAGTCCTTGCTATCTTCCTAGACTCCCAGCGCTCCACCCTGGGAGCCCCCATTGGTTGTTTGTTGGAATTCCATTCAGAGGTGTCTTCACCTCTCTGCTTTTGCTTTCTTCTGACACATAAAATCATAAGTATGTTGAAAAGTTATTAGTTTTTTTTTTTTTTGGTCATTTTCTTTTTTCTTTCTTTCTGAAACACAGAAGGGAAGGCCAGAAACCACAGGCGGGAGAAAGCGCGAGAGCGGTTTCCCCTTTTCTGTAAATCCTAACGGTCATTTGATGATACATCTCTGTTTGGGATTTAGATCTCTTGGTTTCCTTCAGCTTTTGTCAGACTGCAGCGGGGTTCATGGTAACGTTGGCCTATCGCTTATATCAGCTCAGAGCCAGATGCCTTTCCAACTCTTGCAGGGCCGCACCCTGCAGGCTCCCAGAGCAGTAACTGGGGCAAAGGGACAGTTTCATTCAGCTCCGTTGCCTGTGACGCGTGTGTAGTAGGGCAGAGTAGGCTCTGAAAGCTCACGGCCTGGGTTCAAAGTCCTGGCTTATTAGCTGGGTGATCTTGGGCCGATTTTTTAACCTTTGGGCCTCGAGAACCCTCTTATGGGTTTGTTGAAAGGCTTCAACGAGTTGCATGTGAAACACTGGGGGCCAGGGCTTGGCACATGGAGGGCACTGAATGACTGTTGGCCTGCATTATTTTTCCTGGGCTTGATGGTGCTCAGGAGGTCTTTTGTGTATGTGTAACAAGTTAACAGACAACAGTAAATGGGTAGAAGGGAAGCAGGTACCCTTGCCTTTAAAAAAAAAAATTTATTCATTTGTTTTTGGCTATGCTGGGTCTTTATCGCTTCGTGCGCTTTTCTCTAGTTGCAGCGAATGGGGGCTACTCTCTGGTTGTGGTGCTCGGGCTTCTCTTTGTGGTGGCTTCTCTTGTGAAGCATGAGCTCCAGACACACAGGCTTCAGTAGTTGTGACACTTGGGCTTAGTTGCTCCATGGCATGTGCGATCTTCCCAGACCAGGGATCAAACCCCCACCTCCTGCATTGGCAGGTGGATTTGCAGGTAGATTCCGACTGAGCCACCAGGGAAGCCCTGTTGTTGTTCAGTTGCTCAGTCATATCTGACTCTTTGCGACCCTATGAACTGCAGTACACCAGGCTTCCCTGTCCATCACCAACTCCTGGAGCTTACTCAAACGCATGTCCATTGAGTTGGTGATGCCATCCAACCATCTCATTCTCTGTTGCCCCCTTCTCCAGCCTTCACTGTTTCCAGCATCAGGGTCTTTTCCATGAGTCGTCAGGGTCTTTTTCCTTCTCATTAGGTGGTCAAAGTATTGGAGCTTTAAGTTTGGCATCAGTCCTCCCAATGAATATACAGGGTTGATTTCCTTTAGGTTTAACTGGTTTGATCTCTTTGCAGTCCAAGGGACTCTCAAGAATCTTCTCCAGCACCACAGTTTGAAAGCATCAATTCTTTGGTGCTCAGCCTTCTTTATCATCCAACTCTCACATCCATACATGACTACTGAAAAAACCATTGCTTTGACTATACAGACTTTTCTCAGCAAGGTGATGTCTCTGCTTTTTAATATGTTGTCTAGGTTTGTCATAGCTTGAAGGTTAGGAATCCCTACTCTCGCTTTTTTATTTCCTTGCTCCAGATAATGTCCCAGAGGGTGAGCTACATACATTGCTGAACTAAGAATCATTCCCTTTTGGCAGAATAATCTGGCTGCCCATGAGGTCCTGGGGAACCGCCATTCTCAGGTGGACTGGGTCATATCAGAGAGCCCAGTGGATGTGAGGTAGGACTCTGGGCTTTTGGCAGTTCCTGCTTTCAGACTAGCCAGATGAATGAGTGGTAAGGCTAGTTGTCTAGTGGGGAGGAACATCCCATCCCATGTCCGGGGAAGTTTCTCTGGTCTGGGGAACTTAGGACTGGCTCTTTATCAAGGTTCCTGCAAAAGTGTGGCTAGAAGAGCATTGGGCTCTGTATGGAAGACTAGAACTTCAACACCCCTTCCTTTCCCTCTCAAAATTTTGTTAACCTTCATTTCATGCATTCATCCTTACTTCAAAAATAATCAAATGAATATTGACATTCAAATGCCTTTTTAAAGATGTATTGTGGAAACATGTAATTTTAGTGGGCACGTTTCAAGCTTAAAGGTCTCCTAAGAAATTAATGTCCTTTTCTACCCAGTTATCTTGGTTTTGCAATAGCAGGGTAAGTTCTATTAGGAATGGTGTGGACAGGTTTCCAGTGTGGTTGATACGGTAGAAAATATGCCAATTGTTCCAGGGATGTGAGGTTTGCCTATTGTCTATGCAGCCCCTCGCACAATCATGCCAAAATTTGCTATTAATGATTTCCTGCCATTCTTTGCCACCTTATTTTTATTGCCCATTGAGTTTATTGTTGACAGGAAGTTATATTTTGGCCTTTTTCAACAGCTTATGTCAGATTGTGTTATGTTTCAAGCTGCAGAGAAATGTTTGAAGGTATTCTGATACTTCAGTTTTTCCCTCCTGTTGCTTTCCCTAGTGACTTAAAGATTGAACTGAGTGAGATTTAACTAAGAAGTCAAGTGTTCTTCTAAGCCTCTGAGACCAGAACATCTTTATTTGAAGTGCTTCGTTGAAGTGGGTCAGGAGGCTGGGGAATGCCTTTGTACGAAATGATGGTCGGACAACGAAAAGACCTTGTATTTTTATAGCCCTGATCTTAGGAAGAGTTAAAAAAAACTGCAGCTATGTCTCTGACCTCCCTCGCATGTTCTTCCAGGTCACTATGAAATGCGTACTGCATTGTCATCACCTCTCTCCCATCAGAAGAGAACAGAGGCATGGTTTCAAGTGAGGCAGGCTGTAGGCCACCCATGTTTGCTAAATGACAGAACAGGTAATGAACTCCAGGTGTCTCAATTTCTTTGGTATAATCAGGTAAAGAAGCACTAGCTCCTGGGCCAAATTCCACAGTGGATTGGGTGGAGGAATCTCTTTTAGTGTGGTTAGGGTTCTCCTCCTATTGGGAAACAGTGTTTATTTCTGAACAAGCTTAGGTCTCTTTTATGGGAAAGTAGAAGGTGAGGACAGAGGGAAAAAAAGAGGGGTGATGTTGTTATTGAGCAATGCAGGCAAGATCAGTATAGATTTTTCCTTGCCAAAGTCAGCCAAAGGATTTTGAGAACTGTTTGCCATTGGCCGTTCTTCCTTTCTTTGCTATTTGAATAATGATATGGGGGAAAAAATATCTCCAGGACACTGGTTCAGCTGAGGTACATGGGATCATTTTCAGGGAACTGTTTTTTATGTTTTTTTTTTTTTTTTTCCAAGCAGGTTAGTGCTGTCCAAAAATAACAACATATATATTTCTCTCCATGCCTTTTATATGAGCAGTTTAGTTTTTCCACTTGTCAAACTGCCAGCTTTACGCCTTACAGGACCTGTTGTCAATGTTCATGGCGTGAGTAGAAGAGTGTTATTGGCAAAACCAGTTTATTTTCATAGGTTAACAAGTTCTGAAGGCTTCGGTCCATTAAATGATTTCCTAGAGACCTGAAGGAGGAATACCACCTTCTAAGTTGCTTAACTTTCCACCCAGAAAGAACTGAAATCCAGGAGGGCTCTCCATCAACTGTTGCAAACACTGAACCAAATAGTTATTGGAAAGCTCATGGGCGCCACAGCTCTCTTTTGCCAGCAGAGTGTTTAGCTCATGCTCTAGTGCTTGTGCTGCAAAGAAGGTACTCCCTGCTAACCTGACCCTGGGGGAGGATCACTCCTCCACTGCTGGTGATCCACGTGACTGCTTACAGAGGAGCTCTGCCTGTCTTCCCCTTCCAAACAAAATGAAACAGTCTGGCTGAATTCTCACTGGGGAAGTCAGAGGAGAATTCTGCAGAGCTTTCTCACTTCAGTTCTGTGATTGATGCCCAGCTCCCTCACCCTGCTGCCTAGCTCCCTCGCCCAGCTGCCTCTGTGTGGAGCGGGAGCTACTTGGATGTCCACTGGCAGCCTGGCATCACCCCAGGTGCAGAGCCCTAAGCAGGGGACATTGGAAAACTCACTGTATTCGAAGCTTGGGGGCTGGGCCTTAAGTCGTCTAGGCTGTTGGTTCTGCCTTGTCAAATCCACTGCTGGTCCCTGGGTTTGATCTTCTTTCTTGTCCCCAGGGGTTGCTGTCCCTGTGTCTTGGGCTTGACCCTGTATCTAACCCTCTGTCTTGGTTTGCCAGTCAAGTGCCCAGTTCCTCTAGGAGGGTTCTCATCTTGTTGCTGATCCTGAGGAGGACTGCCCTACCCTCACAGTGACTGCACAATAGCTTGAGCTTAGCAGGGGGTCTGCTTAGAGAACTCAGAAGAGGCAGAGTACTTCCATGGGGAGATCTAGCGGTGGCCCTGCTGAGATGTGCGCCAGACGCATGGTCTGTTAAGTTTCCTCTGGCCCCTAGAACACATTGCCACAAACTTAGTGTCTAAAGCAGCACAGTTTATTACACTCACAGTTCTGGAGGTTGGAAGTCTGAAACAGGTTTCACTGGGCTAATGCCAAGGTGTCTGTAAGTCCTCACTCCCTCCCAGAGGCTCTAAGGGGGGGAGCTCTTACGGTGCCTTTTCTAGTTTCTGGAGGCTGCCTACATTCCTTGACTCATAGCCCCTTCCTCTGTCTTCATGCCAGCAATGTCTGGTCAGGTCTTTCTCACATCATGTCATACTGACACTGCTTCTGTCATCACGTCTCCTTCACTGATTCTCCCTCTCCTGCCTTCCTCCCTCCCTCACTTAGAAAGACTCATGATTACATTGGTCCCACCAGGATAACTAGTGAGGGTAATCTCCCCATCTCAGAGTCCTTAATTTAATCACATCTGCAGAATCCCTTTGCCATGTAATATCACATAGTCACAAGTTCCAGTAAATAAGAAGGGGGCATCTGCCTAGTGCTCAGGCATTGCTGGAAGTTGAGGAATGGTGATCTTATGGTGGATGAGGAACACCATAGGGTCTGGAGGAGGGTCTGATAGACGGGCACACTGTGAACCAGGTGCAGAAATCTTCACAGAATTAGAATGAAAAAGCACAATCCCTTCTGAGAATTTTGGCCAGAAGAAAGCAATATAGGTTTGCAGTCTGCGATTTCAGTTTGGATGTATTCTTAAATTCTTCATAATTAAAAAAAATTTTTCCCACACAAAAGTCTCTCAGTCTGGAGTTCTTGTAAGTGGGCACTGCTTTTAGACTTGAGGTGTTTCAAGATATAAGCTGGCCAGACACTTAGCAGGCACTTGGCCAGTTCAGGCCTATGGAATTTTCCACCCTCAGCTAAAGCGTAAAGAGGTAAGGGTGTGTGTGTGTGTGTGTGTGTGTGTGTGTGTGTGTGTGTGTGTTTAAAAGAGAAAAGGATGGTTTCACATCACAGAGAATAACTCTTTCACTGACAAGCCCAAGACACCTGTCATTTGTCCTGTGGAGAGGCGCTTCATCCATCCTGATGGTCAGGTTAGACTGGCCATGGCCCTCCTGCATATTCAAGGTAATTGATGGACTCTTTCCCAGAAATGGGTTTCTAAAACACATGATTAGAGAAGCACAGAGAAGGACTGGAAAATCTCTCTGATTCCTTCTGGCTTCATGATGGTTTCAGTTGAGAGAGAAATTGAAACTTCCTCTCTCATTCACCAAGTCCAGTCACTGCCATCTTAGACACACCACAAAAGCTTCCTGGCTGATCACATTTTCACCAGCCCTCCAAACACTGGCTATAACAATATCCATGATGAGCTGATGGCAGAGAGCCCGACTGCCCTGAAGAAGCACTCTATCATCGATGTGGATTGCATTTTCTATTTTTACATCAGTTCTAATTGGTCATGGCTATATTTCTCTGAGGGCTGGCCTATCTTTTTCCAGGCCCTTGAATAACTGGTTGAAATGTACTAAAAAAAAATTATGTAAATCTGGGGGTTGGCAAGATTTTGATTAAAAATCTTATAGACAAAATATACATTAACCATCTTCCCTTTCTCTCATTCCATTTGTCCTTTCCTTTCTGCTTAATAGGAAAACTTCCAATTCTCCTTATAAGCCATCTCCATAAAAAAATTCAGATGTTTTCAGTGGAATTATCATAAAAATTTTTTCCTAATGTATTTATATACTGCTTATCTCTAGAATGTGAAAGGGTATTAACTGTAATCCTATTTAAATATTTAGAAATGGATGTTCATTTTCATGTTACAGGCTCTTGCCCTTCAACCTGGATTATTTTGTTGCAGTTAATTTCACATTATTTTGCTGACTTACTCCTTTCTAGTTTGTGTTGTTTTTTTTTCTATTTTACTGGCCCTCATCTGAATTATGGCTTATGGGCAGTAGGCATTAGATCAATGAGCTTCGTGACAGAGTTGATGCCTCAGGACTCTGGAACATCTGGGAGTGTGGTATATATCAGAAGCAACTACAGAGCAAATGTGTTGTTTGTGAGTGAGTGAAAGAAGAGAGAGAGAGAGAGAGAGAGAGAGAGAGAGAGAGGGGCAAGCTGAGCTGTGAGAGATAGCAAGCTGCCTGAGCTGAAGGAAAAGATAGATACTTTGCTTCGGGTCATGCTAAAATCCCAAGGGAAATGCTTCTATAACTTGCTTGAATTGAAGAGAAGCAGAGAATCTATTTCCACTGATTTCTTTCTAATGGATTAAATCTACTTAGAGCAAAGTTGGGGGTGGGGTGGGGGAAGGGTAATCTGAAGAAACTAAAGGGTAAAAATAAGTTAAGACGGAAGGATGGGTTCCCCCCCCCCATTATAGTAGACCAGGAGTCCAGAGATTAAAATATTAACTATTTAATGAGAGTAGCCAGTATATCTTTAGATTCAGACAGGAAGAAATCCACCCCTGTAGAAACCATACTAGGCAAATGGGACAGTTGTGGGTGGGACCAGAGCAGGGATGAGTAGACATTCAGGAGATGATAGCAGTGCACGCTGTCAACTCGCATAATTCAAGACCTCGAATTAATTAGTGAAGGAGTGTGCAGGACACTTGTGTGCAGTTCTCTGCTGTATGTGATCGTTGGGACCCAGTTCTCCAACTCGAGGGTTCAAGACTTGAAACCTGCAAAGGCCAGATTTCTTTTGGGAGTCAAGGGTTGGCTGGCTTTCACTTCCTCCATCTTCCTGTAGTAGAAGGGCCACAGTTCACAACAATCCAGACCCGTATTTCTCAAGGCAGCAAACTGCTAGACAGGAATGTCATGGAGACTGTCACTGAAGCCTTGAGAATTGCTCTGAGTTCAGCGCCCACTGGAGCTGGATTCCTTTGGCTGACTTCATGCTCTCCCTATCAGATTTCCTTTCTTTCTCTTTCTACCTTCAACTGTTCCCTGACTGTTCCCCCCTCATTTTGATTTTCCTCAGTTGCTGTTCCCAGCAGCGCTCACCTCTCTGTACTGCAACCTTCCAGAAAAAGCTTCTGTAGATCTGGATCTCTGGCTCCAGTTGTACCACAACTTTCCCATCTCCAGCCCCATGCTCTGGAAACTTCTTTCCACTGTGGTCACTTTCTTACTCGCCCTTTTCTTCTTTTTCTCACCTCTTCCTTCCCTCTCCTCCATGTTTGGCCATAAAGTGTTCTCTATGGGACAAGGCCATCACTGTGTTTATTTTTTTTAACCTTTTCTTTAGCCAAGGATGGAAAATTCCAAAGGCCTGAGCTAGTGATGGCTGGGTTTCTTTTCTGGAAATTCAATGGCCTGGATGCTAAGGGAATGTCGTGGAGCTACACATCTGGCAAGGTTGTCCTCTAAAATGTCCTGGCTTTGGATTTAGTTCCAACTAAAAGAAGCAGAGGTTCTGTCTGCGGAATTATGGAATAAGAATGAAGAGTTTAAGAAATGATATAATTACAAGTCCAGAGCCCAGTTTACGTCACTTTGTGTTTTTTTTGAGTTTTTTTTTTTTTTTTTTGTCTGTGTTTCATTGGGAAAGAGTGGCCTTTGGCTTAGTAGGCGTTTCAAAAGTGAAACCTTCCACATGAGACACAAATGAAGTTCCTGCAGTTCAATTTAATGGACGATTTTGCTTTCTTGGGGTGATGAGTTGGCAGAGGCCATACGCATTTCATAGCAACAGGGGTTATTGCAGAGTGTCTCCCAGGGGGCACTGGAGTCCTCCCGGTTGACACCAGGTGGAATGGAGCAGGGCTGCCCCACTGTCACGGTTCTTGTCCCTCCCCTGGAGAAATGCCTTAGGCAGGATCTTGTCTCCATGTCCCTAGGAGTATGACATACTAGAGTGGATCATCTTGGCAACAAGCAAAGCAGTTACTGTCTTGAAATAGCTAGAAACTGACCTCCCATTCTGCTACCTCTCAGGAAAATGAGGGAAAATGACAAAATCTCCAGACTCAATTCTACCTGCATTGGCTCCACATTACTGGAAATGAGCGCCCAGATTTCTTAGCAGGACTTCCTGTTCCTTCCTGTCCACCAGGAAGGCCCATCCCACTTTTGGATTCTCTTCTCCCATCACATCCCTTCCTGTTGCCTGTACTCCAGCTGCACTGGACCATTAGTGGTCCAGTAACTACTGCTCCCCCAAAACACTAAACCTTCTCATCTCCATGCTTTCGCACATGCTGATTCCTTTTCCTAGAAGGCCCTTCCAGTTCCTTCCCTGCTAAAGGGAATCTTATCTGTCTTGCAGGGTTTAGGTCAAATGGCCATCCTTCACTGTTCCCCACACCCTCACAACTGTATACATTCGGAACAAGTTGCCCATAGCCTCTTGCTTTTTGTATTGGTTTCCTGAGACTGCCATAAAAAATTACCACCAACTCGGTGGCTTAAAAACAATGAATTAATTCTCTTATACTTCTGGAGGCCAGAGTCCAAAATCAGTATCACTGGGCCACACTTCCTTTGGAGAATTCAGGGCCACTTCTGTTTCTTGTCTCTCCCAGCTCTGGTAGCTGCCAGCATTCCCTGTCTTGTGGCTGGATCACTCTAGTCTCTGCCTCTGTGGGTCATGTTGCCTGCTCTTTGGTAGTGGCAAATCTCCCTCTGCCTGTTTCTATTTTATTTTTAACTTTTTATTTTATATTGGAGTGTAGCTGATTTGGTCTTCACAACCAAGATAATCACGATGGTGTGATCACTCACCTAGAGCCAAACATCCTGGAATGTGAAGTCAAGTGGGCCTTAGAAAGCATCACTACGAACAAAGCTAGTGGAGGTGATGAAATTCCAGTTGAGCTATTTCAAATCCTGAAAGATGATGCTGTGAAAGGGCTGCACTCAATATGCCAGCAAATTTGGAAAACTCAGCAGTGGCCACAGGACTGGAAAAGGTCAGTTTTCATTCCAATCCCAAAGAAAGGCAATGCCAAAGAATGCTCAAACTACTACACAATTGCACTCATCTCACACGCTAGTAAAGTAATGCTCAAAATTCTCCAAGCCAGGCTTCAGCAATACATGAACCATGAACTTCCAGATGTTCAAGCTGGTTTTAGAAAAGGCAGAGGAACCAGAGATCAAATTGCCAACATCCGCTGGATCATGGAAAAAGCAAGAGAGTTCCAGAAAAACATCTATTTCTGCTTTATTGACTATGCCAAAGCCTTTGACTGTGTGGATCACAATAAACTGTGGAAAATTCTGAAAGAGATGGGAATCCCAGACCACCTGACCTGCCTCTTGAGAAACCTATATGCAGGTCAGGAAGCAACAGTTAGAACTGGACATGGAACCACAGACTGGTTCCAAATAGGAAAAGGAGTACGTCAAGGCTGTATATTGTCACTCTGCTTATTTAACTTATATGCAGAGTATATCCTGAGAAACGCTGGGCTGGAAGAAGCACAAGCTGGAATCAAGATTGCTGGGAAAAATATCAATAACCTCAGATGTGCAGATGACACCACCCTTATGGCAGAAAGTGAAGAGGAGCTGAAAAGCCTCTTGATGAAAGTGAAAGAGGAGAGTGAAAACGTTGGCTTAAAGCACAACATTCAGAAAATGAAGATCAGGGCATCCGGTCCCATCACTTCATGGGAAATAGATGGGGAAACAGTGGAAACAGTGTCAGACTTTATTTTTTTGGGCTCCAAAATCCCTGCAGATGATGATTGCAGCCATGAAATTAAAAGACGCTTACTCTTTGGAAGAAAAGTTATGACCAACCTAGATAGCATATTGAAAAGCAGAGACATTACTTTGCCAACAAAGGTCCGTCTAGTCAAGGCTATGGTTTTTCCAGTAGTCATGTATGGATGTGAGAGTTGGACTGTGAAGAAAGCTGAGCGTCGAAGAAGTGATGCTTTTGAACTGTGGTGTTGGAGAAGACTCTTGAGAGTCCCATGGACTGCAAGGAGATCCAGCCAGTCCATTCTAAAGGAGATCAGCCCTGGTTGTTCTTTGGAAGGAATGATGCTAAAGTTGAAACTCCAGTACTTTGGCCACCTCATGTGAAGAGTTGACTCGTTAGAAAAGACTCTGATGCTGGGAGAGATTGGGGGCAGGAGGAGAAGGGGACGACAGAGGATGAGATGGCTGGATGGCATCACTGACTCAATGGACGTGGGTTTGGGTGAACTCTGGGAGTTGGTGATGGACAGGGAGGCCTGGCGTGCTGCAATTCATGGGGTCGCAAAGAGTTGGACACGACTGAGCGACTGAACTGAACTGAACTGATAGCTGATTTACAATATTATAGTTTCAGGTGAATGGTAAAGGGACTCAGCCATACATATACATGTATCCATTCTCCCCCAAACTCCCCTCCCCTCCAAGCTGCCACATTAACACTGAGCAGAGTTCCCTGTGCTATGCCGTAGGACCTTTTTGGTTATCCATTTTAAATATAGCAGTGTGTATATGCCCATCCCAAACTAACTATCCCTTCCCTGTACCCTTCCCCCTGGCAACCATAAATTCATTCTCTAAGTCTGTGAGTGTGTATCTCTTCTGTTAAAAATGTTCATTAGTATAATTTATTTTTAGATTCTGCATATAAGGGATGTCATACCATATTTCTTCTACTCTGACTTACTTCACTCAGTATGATCATCTCTAAGTCCATCCTTGAGGTTGCATAGGGCATTGTTTCATTCTTTCTCATTCCCTCTGCCTTTTTCTTATAAGGATGTTTGTGATGGCATTTAGGGCCCACCTTGATAATCCAGAGTGATCTTGATTTCTTTATCTTGAGACTCTTATGAACTCAAACACATGTTCGAGACCCTTTTGCCATAAGGTATCATTTGGGAGTTCCAGGGATTATGATGGGGACACATCTGGGTGGGGGGAGAATTTTTCAGCCTACCACTCCAGTTCTCTAGTTTTAGAGAGGACTGATTTCATTCAACCTCATTGCTATCTATGGTTGACAACTTCTCTTGTCCATTAACATGTAAATGCCTAAGCAGCAGGCAGGAGAGTAGAAGGAGCTAATGCATAGTTGTCTGAGTGCCAGAAAGGCTCAGTGATTGCTCTGACCCTCTGTGTTACCTTGGACAGGGTATTAAACTGTGTGGAAACACGTTATGCTCATTTGTAAAGAGGAAATAGTATCAACCTCAGGGTGCCTTACAGAGTTGTTGTACAAAAAACAACACCCCTGCCCCAAGCTTCAACAGCCTGAATGTTCAAAAGTAAGGAATTGGCAAAATGTATATCCACACACCAGAAAACCATGCAGTCAGTTAAATGACATCTCTGTTTATTATTGACATGGGAAAAAGTTTAGAGTATGAAACAGCATGAAAAGTATGATTGTATTTTTTTAAAATAATGCATATGTGATAATATATGGTTTTAGTTGCTTAACCACTCTGTGCCTCAGTTTTCTCATCTGTAAAATGGAGACGATGGTAGATAGTTCTGACTTCACAGGGTTGTTGTAAGATTGAGTAAAAGAATACAAGGGAACAAATAATGCCTGGAACATAGGTAGCACTGAATAAATATTTGCTGTTAGTATTATTGTTACATTCAAAGAAACATTCTCAAAGGGAATGCCTGTGTTTATAATACATGTAGGTATATAGAATATTAACAGTATGTATCTCTGAGTGCTGAGATTATGAGGAAATTTTTTTCTTGTTTTACATTTTCTGTTCTTAAAATGTATTATTTCTGTAATCGGAAAAAGTATTGATAGAATTCAAGAAAAGCGCAATACTTACTTTTCAGGCTTGCTATAGTTTGGTGATACATATAAATGCATATGTGTATGACATGGTATCTATATAGTAATTAGCATGGTGCTCTTATTATTAAAATAGTTTTTCCTATAATCTTACAGCTGCTTGTCCATTGCTTTCCACATCTCACATTCTCTCTTTTGAATCAACAAAATTAGGATGGTCTAGAAATTGAGACTTCAAGTCCCATTTGCGTTTCATTTCAATCTGCGTAAGTATTCCCCTAATTTTGATCATAGTGGGTTCTCTATAAAGTGAAGTTTCAAAGGGTTTATGTATACATACTCACACACATATGCCTATAGATCTGCTGCTGCTGCTAAGTCTCTTCAGTCATATCCGATTCTGTACGACCCCATAGACCTGCATATATCTATTTAATGTTTCATATTATCTTCACAACTTTTGAGAGGCAGAAATGCCTACCCTGAATTTTCTGAAATGTAAATTAAAATTGCTCTCACCTTTCTTGCATGTGAGCTGTG
The DNA here is from genome assembly GCF_032405125.1 of Capricornis sumatraensis. Classification (NCBI taxonomy): domain Eukaryota; kingdom Metazoa; phylum Chordata; class Mammalia; order Artiodactyla; family Bovidae; genus Capricornis; species Capricornis sumatraensis. Next base: position 25,542,151 of record NC_091092.1, read on the forward strand.
TCTTAGGTTTGTCGATACTATAGTCATCCTTTGCTGCCATTAATATAATCAATCACTAGAGAGACTTAAATTTCAAATAAAACTATTAATGGGTGGTATGCATTGATACTGCAAGGATTTATGGTTGCCGTTCTCCTGATTTTGAACAGGATTACAGATTACAGTAGGCTGTATCTTTGTTCTGTTATTTAAAAACAATCTTAGATTTCTTGTGGATTTAAAACAAATGGATGGGAGAATTGGGGATGAATTAGGAGCTCGGAAATGGAAGGTCTTGCCTCTGACATTTCAGATAATTAGATGATGCTGCAGATCTTGGTAGGCAGGACGTCTTTTTCCCTTTTCCCTGTGTGCTCCCCCTTTTTTTCTATCAGTATGCACATGCTTGAATTCATTATTTTTGGTTGCTTTTGTCCTGTCTTTTCCCCACCACATTTCATGCTCCATTTTATTTCTAGCACCCATTCTGATCATAATATGAAAGTGGTTTATAAAAATTGATTTGTTGTATTTAAACTGAGCTTTGAATATTTTCATAACTTAAAAGTAGCGGAGAGGAAGGCCTGAATAGGGTGAGCGCAGAGGAATTTTAAAGCAGTGAATTCTCCAGGCAAGAGTACTGGAGTGGGTTGCCATTTCCTTCTCCAGGGGATCTTCCCGACCCAGGGATCAAACCCAGATCTCGCATTGCGGGCAGAGGAATCAAACCCAGATCTCCCGCATTGCGGGCAGACGCTTTAATCTCTGAGCCACCAGGGAAGCCCGTATGATACTCTAGTGGGAGATAAATGTTGTTATGTATTTGTCCAAACCTAGGCTGCGGGTGATTAACATGCATCAGTGATGGTTCATGGATTGTAACGAATGTACCACTCTGGTGGGGGACGTTGACAATGGGAGAGGGTTGTGCTGTACGTGTGGGCAGGGGGTACATGGGAACTGAACTCTCTGTACTTTCAGTTTTGCTGTGAACCTAAAATTACTTGAAAAACTAGTCTATTTAAAAAACACCACACATCAAATCTTTTATTTTTAGAAAAATAAACGTAATTCTTTTGTGCTTGTGTGGACCTTTAATTTTTTTTTTCTTTGCCTGTTAATAGTCCTAATTTCCTCCACCCCCCCATCCCTGGTAGTTTGGAAGGTTGCATTCCTACCTCTCTTGCCAACTTGTCTGGTAAAATTGTGAAGACTAACAAATGTGGATTGAATACTTTGAAGGCTTTGGACTAAAAGTGCTAGGTAAAAAGCAAAGCAATTTTATTGTTAGAATAGGGGAATAATGAGTCAGAAATTGTAAGGTCAACTCCTCACTGAACGACCTTGAAGGCAATGAAATGGGTATTGAAGAACCACGTGAAGAGGTACCTGTAATTAAATTTAAGCTTTGGTACAGCTGTGTTTGCTCAATGAAGCCCATGTGCAAATCATGTTATTTAGCATACACTAGGGAATCTGATTTTTGAATACGTTTGATTGGAATTCTTTGGCGAAGCAAACAAAATCCTTTTGTAATGCAAATCACCACCCCCAAATTTTTTTCTTTTGTAAGGTAGGATTTAATGCTTTAAAGTTGAGACAGTTGTTTTGCCATTTACAATCAGATTGTTTTGGTGCCTAGGAGTGAAGAATCCCTCTGGGAAGTTGCATTAACTCCTTCAGGCCTGAGGAAGCCATTTAGTCAATTATTGTTTCTGGGAGCTAAATAATACCCTTGTCACCTGAAAGATTTAAAATAGCCTTTGTAAGTAGCTCCTTAATCTCTGAAAAAACATGACTCATTCTTTCATTGTAATCTGAAAGAAATCCAAGTGTCAGAAGACTCTGGGAAATGGACTTAAGTTATACTTCTAAACATCGATACTAGAGCTTTTAAATATTAGGAAACCAATCATAATATGGGTGAAAAGTTGATGTTGGAGCCACTGTATTAGGATGTAGATGAACGGGCAAGGGGTGGATTGGCAGTCCTTTCTAGAATATTCCTTGGGAAATTCTTGTTGGTGGCATTAAGAGTCTTATGCTCCAGTTGAATTCTGTATACCATGGATTGTCTTATTCTTTTGCCCACCCTGACCCCTGCATTTCTGATTGCCTCATGGTTACACATGACCTGATAACATTTCTTTTGCCAGCCTTACTGAGTGTTGCTTCCCCCATAGCAGTCTTTGGATCTGTCTTCTGCAGTGAAAGGAGACTAAGGGTATTAGAACAAGTCTTGCATTAGTGCTGGGAGATAGATTGCATTCCTATAGTTCTTAAAACCGACGTTCTTGACAATATAAAATGGGGCTGTGGAGGGTGAGGTTGTCCAAGTCTGGGTCAGCCATTGCCTTTCATTGACCTCGGTGGATGCCACTTAATGGAAAAATATGATCAGGGTTCACCCTATGGAATCATTGCTTAATAGTGTAGATGACTCATTGGAACTAGTGTGTTAGAAAATCACTTCCAGATGTGTCACAGAAACTTTTCCAAAAGGGAGAAGTAAACTCTGGAAAACTGAGTTAGTTTTCCTTTTGATTTTTATGATCTTAGTGCCAGAATCAAATCTTCCTGTATGCAGTTAGTCAAGATAGAGTGCGATTCTGTTCACTTACTGTGAGATTGGAATGCATGCAAGTGAGGGGCTGCCTTCAGCCCACCTCCTTCTCCTGTATTAACTTCAGTCCTTTGGTCTCCCATCTTCTCCCAGTGATGAAGGGTCTGGAAACCTTGCCTAGTCCCTCCATACGAATGAGGTATGAGCCTCATTCGTTACCATTATTAGCAAATATCTATGGAACATTCCTATGTGAAGGCTCATTGCTAGGTCTTGTAAAGGGTGGAAAAAATATGTAGTTGGAGAGCAGAAGTACCGGTGATACAGCAAAGTGACTGAGAATGTGAACTGTGGTATCAGCATCTGAGTTGAAATGCCACTCTCTGGTTGGAGAATGTTGGGAAAGTTACTTCACTTTCTAAAGTCTCAGTTTCTTGGTCTGTAAAATGGGACAGACAGTGATAATAATATCTACTTTGTGAGGTAAGTGTGAGACCTCAATGACATAATTCATGGTAAATGCTTGGCGTCAGCTACATAAGCATTAGCTATCATTATTCATCTACTTTGCCCCCATGTGTAGTTTGGGTGTGTTCGTGAATGAAAGAACATGAAATATGAGCTGTTGACTGATGCCCTCCAAGAAGCAACTCCAGTGTACAATTCTGTGAGTTGCTCTTTAAGCTGATCTCACTCCAGCAGAGAACTCGCTGGCCGGTCCTATTCAGTGAATTTTGAGTTGGGCTGTCTGAGAAGGGATAATGGGTTGTCATCTCCTCAGAGGCACACGATGACAGATCTTGTAGATCATGCAATAGTCAGAGGAAAGTATTCATAAATAGCCCAGCCTGGAGCCCTTGCAAAAACCAAGCCCACTTCAACAAGGTGCCATTGGTAAATAAAATCTTAGGATTTCCAGCCTACTTATTTTTTTGCAACTTTACCTGTCATCATACTGCATTTGAGCAGTTTTTGATTGAATATGTATTCTTCCCCCAGATCTTAAGCCAATATGTGTTTCTGTACTAGAATACAATCAAAACATAAATATTTTTATTGTATTTATTTGTCTGTTCTGGGTCTTAGTCGCAGCTTGCAAACCCTTAGTTACAGCAGGTGGAATCTAGCTCCCCTACCAGGGATCAACCCCGCCACACCCCCCCCCCCACACACACACATTGGGAGCACAGAGTCTCAGCCACTGGACCAGCAGGGAAGTCCCCAAAACATTTTTAAAACTTGAAAACTGCATCAGAAGAGGAAAAGATCATACCTATGACTGTTTGGTAGAAATGGATGTCTTGGGGACTTCCCTGGAGATCCAGTGGTTAAGAATCCAAGCTTCCACTGCAGGGGACATGGGTTTGATCCCTGGTTGGGGAACTAAGATCCCACATGTCGAGTGATGCTGCCAAAAAATGTTGAAAAAACTGATGTCTCTACTTTTTCTGAAGAATTAAAAATGGTTAAGAATTTGTGAGACTGCCACTGAAACTACTGTAGTGGTTAAGAGTGTTCATGCCAGAGTTAAACAGTCCTGGCTTTGACTCCTGAATGAATGAGTTTTCTATTGCTGCATAGCAAATGACCACAAACTCAGCAGCTTAAAATAACACACACTTCTTATTTCAGTTTCTCTGGGTCAGAAGTATGGGCAGCTCACAGCTAGAGTCTACTCAGGGTTTCACATGTGTTGGCAGGACTGTGTTCCTGTCTGGGAGCTTAGGGGCCTTTTCCAAGCTCCTTCAAGTTGGCGCAGTTCAGTTCCTTGTGGTTGTAGGACTGACTGGACCCATTTTCTTGCTAGCTGACAGCTGGGGGTGGCTGTCAGTTCCTAGAGGAGAGCCTCAAGTCTAGCCCTGTGGACTGCTCATAATATTTCTGTCTGCTTCTTTAAGGCCTGTGGGTGAATCTCCTCCAAGAAGGGCCTGGTTCCTCTCCTATGGTTCATTTGATTAGGCCAGGCCCACCCAAAGTAATCTCCCTTTTGGTGACCTCAGAGTCAATTTATTAGTCACCTAATCAGGGGAATGATAGCTTATAATATTCACAGGTCTGGCTTACAATCAAGGGGAGGGAATTATATAGGGTGAGTAGGCTGGGGCCAAATATCTTAGGGGGCATCATAGAATTCTGCCTACCATTCCTGTCCCACCTCCCTTAGTTTCAATTTTTCCCATTGATAAAATGTGAGTCATGATAGTATTTTCTATCCCACAGGATTATTGTGAGAATAAAATGAGATAACACATGTAATGCATTTAGCACAGCACCTGGTACTTAGCTAGCTTTCAATAAATGTTAGAATTGTGGTAGAGATGAGCTACTTTTCTTCCTCCTCTCTTAGTTTTCTTTAGCCCCACCCATTCCATAATGTGATGACTTTGAAGGTAGAGCATGTGAGCACAGGCTAAAGGAATTAAGTTGTTTTTTTTTTACTAATGATTTAATTACCAAAAAAAAAAAGGGATTTCCTAAGAAGAAAGATGAAATTTCTAAGCCAGTTGTTTTGGAATGTGTAGGTGGAGGGAGGCTTCCTACAGATATCCTTCTGTTGCAGGAAGGGGGACCCCTTCCAGGGCCCGAAACTGGGCTCTTGTCTAACACTCGGACATGAATTGTCCCAGGAGACACATGTGCTGACAAAGCGAGAGCTTTTATTGGGAAAGGGCACCTGGGTGGAGAGCAGTAGGGTAAGGGAACCCGGGAGAACAGCTCTGCCACGTGGCTCGCAGTCTCCGGTTTTATGGTGATGGGATTAGTTTCCGGGGGTCTTTGGCCAATCATTCTAATTTAGAGTCTTTCCTGGTGGCGCACGCATCGCTCAGCCAAGATGGATGCCAGAGAGAAGGATTCTGGGAGGTGGTCGGACAGGTGGTGTCTCCTTTGACCTTTTCCGAACTCTTCTGGTTGGTGGAGGTTTATTAGTTCCCTGTTCCTTACCAGGACCTCCTGTCGTAAAACAACTCATGCAGATGGTTACTATGGTGCCTGGCCAGGGTGGGAAGTTTCAATCAGCGTGCTTCCCCTAACACTTCCAGTTTGGTTCTTTGCTAAATGAATGCGTGTACAGTACTTGATTCATGCCCTGGGGTATGAGGTATGTTTCCGTGTTAGGGGGAAAGTTTCAGATATTTGTCTTCTTATGAAAGAATGGTTTGGTGGATCAGTGATTTATAATTGAGAATATCTTTGATAACAAATGCTTACTTTGTAGAGCAGGGAATAATCAATTTACTGGATCTGCAGTGGGTTAACCTTTAGTCTTAGATATTCAACAATTTAGCCTCACAGCTGTCCTGAAATTTAGACTTCATGTGTTCACATTCCAGGGGATTTGAGTGTTTCCAGGATCCCCAGAAGAAAATGAATATGTGGTGCTTCTTCTGATTGATTGCCTGTAGAAACTCATTAAACTTCAAAAATGCTTGGAAAATAAATTCTCACATGACAAAGAGTTGTTTAGAAGCTCCATTTTGCTGACAGGAGTAGAGAGGTGGGGAGGGAGGAGGAGGGAGAAAAGAAATGAAGGGCAGAGATACACAAAAGGCAAAATGCCTGCAATTTACAGAGGATGTTGCTTGAATAGTTTGATTGTTAAGAAGGAACTGAGCTTGGGTGTCACTTTTCACAATGAGGAGTTAAACAGTCCATTCCATTCAGTAGTAACAAATCTGTGTGTTTATCTTCCTTTTGAGAAGTTTGAGTGTATATAGTCATGAACCAGCCTGAGAAAGGGTGGCATGAAATATCTGCCTGGTGGAACTGGCGGACCTTAAAAGTCTTACAGGATCCCATGTCCCCACCACCCTGCGCATCCCCATTGGGCTCACCTACCACCCCCAGCATGAGTTCCCTTTCTGGGACTCTCACTAGCATACCAGTGTCCTACAGCACTAGCTGCCTAGGGAGAAGCCAAGCTGAGGGAGGAGATGTGAGTTGTTACCTCGTAGAAATGACCTCAGTTCTTATTTTTTTCCCATAAAAAGGAAGTCTAAAAAGAAGCATGAGGATTCCCATCTCCTCTATATTTTACACTGTCTGTCTACCCTCTAAAATTTTTACCTGTGCTTTCTTCAAAAAATAAAGTTGATGAAGAACCTTTGTGTATCAGAGGACACTATCAGGACAAAAAAAAAAAAAAAAAAAGCAACCCACAGAATACCCAATAAAGGATTAATATCTAGACTATATGAAGAACTCCTACAACTCAACAACAAAAAAACAAACAGCTTGATTAAATAAAAAACGGACCAGGAACTTTAGTAGACATTTCTCCAAAGAAAATACACAAATGGCCAATAAGCACATGTAAATAAAAACCACAGTGAGATATGTCTTCACACCTACTAGGGTGGCTGTTGTCAAAGAAATGGAAAATAACAGATGTTGTAGAAGATGAGGAGAAATTGGAACCCTTATGCAATGCTGGTGGGACTGTAAAATGGTGCAGCCACTGTGGAAAATGGCTCGGCAGTTCCTCAGAAAGTTCAATGTAGAATCACCGTGTTGCAGGAAGGGAGACCCCCTGCCAGGGCCCGAAGCTGGGCTCTTGTCTAACACTCGGAAATGGATTGTCTGAGGAGACACATGTGCTGACAAAGCAAGGGATTTTATTGGGAAAGGACACCCAGGTGGAGAGCAGTTGGGTAAGGGAAGCGAGGAGAACTCTGCCATATGGCTCAGTCTCAGGTTTTACAGTGATGGGATTAGTTTCAGGGTCATCTTTAGCCAATCATTTTGACTCAGAGTTCTTCCTTGTGGTGCATGCCTTGTTCAGCCAAGATGGCTGCCAGTGAGAAGGATTCTGGGAGGTGGTCGGACATGTGGTGTCTCCTTTTGACCTTTCCTGAACTCTTCTGGTTGGTGGTGGCTTATTAGTTCCATGTTCCTTGCCAGGACCTCCTGTCATAAAACAACTCATGTAAATGGTTACTATGGTGCCTGGCCCGGGTGGCTGGTTTCAGTCAGTGTGCTTCCCCTAACAACTACCCCCTGAGAGACTTCATACTCAAGATACTTCTTGGAAATTGGGGCGGAGGTTTCTTTCTTTTGTAACTTCTTCCTGCTGTGCATGGGCGTAGTCCTGCCTAGCAGAGCAGAAATCTCTCTCTACGTGATCTAAGTCGAGGTATTCTTTGCCTGAAACCAGCATTCACCCTTGTAATAACAGCAGTTTAGCTTGAAACTGTTGGTTCCTCTCAGAGATGAAATAGACAGGGGCCAAACAGGAGACCTAACAGGATGGTCATCACTGGTCCTGAGAAAAAGAAGGCAACATTTGGGGTGAAACCTGCAGGGTGTGTGACTTTTTTATGATTAACTGGTGAGGCAACAGAGCTGTGCTCCAGGAATCTTGTGTTCATCCTGAAGTTACCGTCCTCCACCTGGGTGGGGGCTCCAGTTCTGTAGAACTTAAAGACATTGTTATGCATATTTTTTTTGAGTAGGAACCAGGACCCTGTCTGGAGGCTGTACCAACCTTTGATTGTTTCTCCTGTTTCTGTATTCCCTCCCTTCCCAGATTAGCAACTGTTTGAATCTACCCGCTGGAACTCAGGGAAGGTCAAGGAGGCTGAACTAAGCCTATATCCTACAGACAAGAAATAGAGAACACAGAACAGATCCCCAGAGTCCTGCTCAGTTTTAGTTCAGGGAACTAGGCAAATTTGACTGTGAGAACTTCCTGTCAAAATGGGGCACAAGACTGTCTCAGCTTGGAGAATAGACACTGATTTGGAAGTATTCCTGAGTTCCAAGTCCTAGATCTGAGTCTTGTATGATTAAAATCTCAGTCCTTTGGTCTGCCATTTTGGTGTAACAGACCCAATTAGAAGTAGTTGGAGGAGTGATAACTGGAATTTTAATAGACAAAATAAATCTCATTTTTTTTTTTGGAAGAATAGGCCTGAAACCCTGTCTGGACCTGGCACTTTGGGGAGGCTTGTAGCCAGGTAGCCAGTTGCCTAGTTTTATAAAAGGTACTAGCTGCCAACAGACATTGTTTTGAGAATGGTGGCATCCAAGCCTGACACGACTTAGAAAACTCAAGTGTTTAGCAATACAGGGTCTAGTCAGAAATTACACCCGTAGAATCACCTAGTTATTTCCTTGGATGTCTGAACCATAGCTATTCTATTTTGACTTTTAATTGTAAAATTCTCCTTAATAGCCAAAGCAGATGTCACTGTTAACGATGTTAGTGTTTCTCTAGGTATGAGAAGATGTAAGAATTGGAACTCATAAAATCTTCTCCTGAAAAGATCTAACTACCTGAAGGCTTGTTCTGCTAGTTTTTTGTTTTTGTTTTTGTTTTTTTTTCCCAGAGCACAGAGTGTCTCATTCCCGATTTCCAACCCGAACTCCTTTCAGGGGTGTTGAAGATCAGCAGCTGCAGTGGCCATGATTAATCTTTGTAGAGGTAGTTGGCAAGTGTCAGTTCTTTAGTTGGCAGAGCCCCTTCTTGGTCATAAACTTGACCATGATTTTGAGGGGGTGCATATCATGACCATTTTATCCCATGGTGCTGAGAATCTCCATTCTCAGGTTTGGCAAATATTTTGTTGACAGGCCACTCAATGTGCTGGTACTGGACTAGGCCATAAAACAGTATCCAAAATTCTCTGGACCATCTGTCTTATTAGCCTTTTGGTCCAGGAAAATATTCCCTCTTGTTGCTTCTTCCCATATCTAGAGTTACACTGTTACCATCATCAATCTCATATGGGACTATATATTATTTTATCAGAGGCCTCAGTCACACATTTGGCAGTATAAGAAAAGCAATTTTGTAAAACAGGTTAAATACAAATAACATAGTCAGCAGTATTAGTAAAGTCATAAGTAAGACTTAAGCTAAGAGCTTCCATTAGATGTAGCCTAGTATATTCCAGGTCATCTGACTTAATCTACTCTGTATGAATCTTTATCTTCCAGGGAAATTATATATTGGCACTGTCTATAAGGCACATAGCTTAGTTTTCTAGTGTTACTTGACTGATTTTCCTTAGTTTGATTTAACTGTTTTCAACATAGAGGAGACTTTAAATCTAAATTACCATAGCCTGGTATTATCTATATAAATCTATCCCATAATTGTGGGAGATTTTTTTTCCTTTGCTGAAACTTTGCTTGTTGTTCTGATTGAGCTTGAGTAATTGAAGAAAACTCAAATTTATGACCGGAGTCAGAGCAGGCATTATTAATTGGCCAGGTGAGGAGATCCCATCTAGTCATATCAGTAGTGACCTGAATATGACTATAAATTTTTTAAAGTAAATTTTCTCAGGGCCAACTAGTTAGAGCCTTGAAGGAGAGAAATTTACCAAGGTAGCCCAGAACTAGACACAGATAATTGGCCACAAACCCAACAATTGGATTGATTTTTAAAACTAGCATAGGATCAGGCCTATGATAGAAAAGCATTTGATTTATATGTAAAGGTCTAAGAAGTCAAGAAAACATTATAAATGATCATACGAATCAGGTCCAGCATCTTGGGCAAACTGTCTATCTCTGATGTTGTTGTTTTTTCCTCCTGGTGTAGTGTAGTTTTTCCTCTAAATATCATTTTAAGGTGAGATCAGGTCAGCTGTCCTCTCTTTAGACCAGTCCAATGTAGGGCCTTTGGAAGTGGGAATTAATCTAAGAATCAATTTCCCTTCAATTTCACTGTGCAGTAGCCTGTTAGGAGTACCTGATCAAAAGGTCCTTTCATCCAGGTTGGAGACAGTCCTTTAAATTATGTCTTTTTCCAGTCCTGATTGCAGCTCATAAGGCATCTGATCTTCATCCAAAGATAGATTATTGAGATAAGCTTCAGAAGTAAACTTAGGGTGTTCTTTAAGAATTCAGTTAAATTTTACATCAATATCACATAACAGCAAAAAAATATCCAGGAAATGGTTCTTACTAGATTCAGACCTCCATTAACAAACTGGGACTTAACATTTATTGAAACATCTTTTTTCCCTAAAATTACCCTCATTTTTATCAAATATAACCAAATTAAGCCTAGTTTTTTTTTTAATATACATTTATTTATTTTAATTGCCTAGTTTTTTTAACAACTTTATTGAGATGCAATTCACATAGCATAAAATCCTCTCATTTAAAGTAATCACATCAATTTTTTAATTTTTAGTATATTCACAGAGTTTTGCAATCTTCACTTTCTCAAAAGGATTTTAGAAATTTATTTATTTGTGTCTGCGCTGGGTTTTTGTTGCTGCCTGAAGGCTTTTTCTAGTTGCGGCAAGTGGGGGCTACTCATTAGTTGTGGTGCACGGGCTTCTTTTTTTTTTTAATTTTAATTGGAGGCTAATTACTTTACAGTATTGTGGTGGTTTTTGCCTTACATTCACATGAATCAGCCATGGGTGTACATGTGTTCCCCATCCTGACCCTCCCTCCCCATCCCATCTCTCAGGGTCATCCCAGGGCACCAACCCTGAGCACCCTGTTCATGCATCAAACCTGGACTGGCGATCTATTTCACATATGATAATATACATGTTTCAATGCTATTTTCTCAAATCATCCCACTCACACCTTCTCCCACAGAGTCCAACAGTTTGTTCTTTACATCTGTGTCTCTTTTACTGTCTCGCATATAGGGTCATCGTTACCATCTTTCTAAATTCCATATGCGTTAATATACTGTATTGGTGTTTTTCTTTCTGACTTACTTCGCTGTGTATAATAGGCTCCAGTTTCATCCACCTCATTAGAACTGATTTAAATGCATTCTTTTTAATAGCTGAGTAATATTCCATTGGGGCTTCCCTTGTGGCTCAGACGGTAAAGCGTCTGCCTACAATGCAGCAGACCCAGGTTTGATCCCTGGGTCGGGAAGTTCCCCTGGAGAAGGGAATGGCAACCCACTCCAGTATTCTTGCCTGGAAAATCCCATGGATGGAGGAGCCTGGTAAGCTAAAGTCTGTGGGGTCGCAAAGAGTCGGTCACGACTGAGCGACTTGACTCACTCACTCACTCAATATTCCATTGTGTATATATACCACAGCTTTCTTATCCATCGTCTGCTGATGGACATCTAGGTTGCTTCCACTGTTGTAAATAGTGCTGCCATGAACATTGGGGTACACGTGTCTCTTTCAATTCTGGCTTCCTCGGTGTGTATGCCCAGCAGTGGGATTGCTGGGTCGTATGGCAGTTCTATTTCCATCTTTTTAAGGAATCTCCACACTGTTCTCCATAGTAAGCCTAGTTTGTTTGCAAAATAAGTCTGCTCAGTAATTTTGGCCTGATGATTTATGTAACCATAATTGATCATAGACTTTTTGTTTTGCTGAAATATTTATAGTCTCAGACTGAACTTTTGAAATAAAACAGGGCTGGGAAACTCACACCAAAGGCTTATCACAGATTTTGCCTAACAAATCTAGGTGAATTCTTCCCTTTTTAAGGTCTCAAAAATTCCTTGAGATTTTTGTACCTGTTAGTGAGATAACCTTCCTAACTTCATCTGATAAACTTACTGGAAACGTAAGAGTTTCCAATCTCTGGAGGAGTCAGGTAGAGAGAAAATATAATTGTTTTGTTTATAATATATAATTTTATCAAATTGCTGTCATAATTAGTTTGAGAGGAAGATTTTCCCTACTCCTGGAAAACACAAGATTCAAGCCTATAATTTTTCAGATAGAAACCATAAAAGTTATAAGCATATTCACTGGTTCATTCAGTCCTTTGTTAACTTTTGTGAAGTCATTAGGTTTTCCATTAGAATACCAGGACATATTAGAATGTTAAGAACTCTATATATTTCTAGGATACCTATATTAGTAATATTTACCATATACTATAACATGAGAGGATTTATTACTCATTTGATAATATTTTCATGTAATTTAACCAACCAAATAAGCACAATTAGTTTAATATCTCTCTTTGGGATGTTTCAGGGGCCCTCTGAAGCACCCCAAAGTGAGCTAGAGGTCAAAGGAACTTTAACAGAATTCGATTTAGGAAGTTTTATCAAAAAATCAATTAAAAGAGTTTAGAATATTTGGTCAGATTTAGTCAGTGCTAATGGGTGTATCATTTAGCTTGTTGATTTGTTGCAATGGGCGTATATACTGAGACTCAAAGTCTTGTGAAAGTTAACTTCGCCATCTTGGACCTAGTTGGCTCTAACCAGTTTTCCTATGGCTGTGTCATTCCTAACAAAATCCATTTATCTAACTAATTGTAATCCAATTTTAGAAAATACTGATCATGAATAACTCTTTTCAGTATTTTTTATACTTTTTTTTTTTTAACTGAAAACACACTTCTTTCCTTTAGCAACCAGGAACTAACTTTTATATTAGCATTTTATAGATTCCTGAGCATAAATACCAGTGATAATTTTTAAAACCTTTGCTTTCTTAGAACATTTTAGGATGGCATCAAACATTATTCATTTATAGTCCCAAATCTCTTTAGTTTCTCTGTAAAAGGGAATTAGTGTTTAGTAGTAAATGTTTCAAAATCTTATTTTATTTGGAAATGACCTAACTATTTAATAGACTTCCAACACTGAGTTTAGCACAACCCTTAGAAATTTAAGTTACCCCAATCTGGAGAGACTATTTTAGACAGATATTCCCCTAAAGCATAATTATTCTTAATAGAGTTTATCTAAAGCTCACTTCTCATTTACATTGTTTTAGAAGTTTCTTCACTCGAGGTAATTTCCTTGTTGACAAACTTGTAACAGATATGATAATATTTAACATATTAAACCTGGGTACAATGAAAATATTCTACTTAATGTTAATTACTCTAAGACATGTCTGTATTAGATAGATCAACAAACATTAATATCAGGTATTTAATACTGAATATTTCCCAGTTCACTTGAACTTGGAATTTATTAATCTAGAATTATTTGATTTGTAAATGCTTACTTTTCTTTAAGCCAATTAAATAGAGCTCATTTACAAATTAATCTCAAAAATATTATCCAGAGACAAAGACATACTGAGACATATTCAGACAGACACAACACAAGATCTAGCTTCATTTTCTAAGCTTAGTCATGAATTAGATAGTACAGTATAAAATTTACTAGTTTATAAATAACAGTTGGAATAAATAAAAATTTAAAAGGCTTTTCCCTATTTTTCCTCAGTCTCAGGAGTTAGAGATGGTCTAGATATGTGTTCCTGAGAGCCCTGGTCTCAAGGCACAGGGAAAGAAAATCAAGTTCTAACAAAATGGCGGCAGGTCTAAACCAAATGGTGGCCAGACAAAGCAGAATGGCCATCACAAATCATAACACAGAACACAGAATACAAAACACACACACAGACATGGCAGTCCTCATCAGACACTCTCTTAAATATAAGATTACACTCTCTCAGAAAACCTCCTATAGAGACATAGAACTCCAGATCCAAGTACTCACAGAGTAAATGAAAATTTCTCAGGTCTTCAAAGATTTCAAAGGGAGGAAAGGAAGCCAGGTTGAAAGAAGAAGGGGGAGTAGGCGGGAGAGGAGGGCAAAAGGGACGTCTCCTGCCACCTGCAGACATCTAGGCATTATGGGACTTTTCCCTGGGCCTCCAGAGAAAGGAGGACTGGAACTCGGCCTTACCAGAAACCAGACCAGAACAGAACGAGAATTCGAGTTCTCTGCCAAGAGGAGGTGATCAGTCTCCAATCCCCAGCTCAGGCTGAGGCCCTTTGACCAATTCTTGCATCCAGGACTGGGGGACAAGAAAAAAGGGGTAGGATCAGTTCAGTTCAGTTCAGTTCAGTTCAGTTCAGTTGCTCAGTCATGTCCGACTCTTTGCGACCCATGAATCGCAGCACACCAGGCCTCCCTGTCCATCACCATCTCCTGGAGTTCACTCAAACTCACGTCCATCGAGTCAGTGATGCCATCCAGACATCTCATCCTCTGTCGTCCCCTTTTCCTCCTGCCCCCAATCCCTCCCAGCATCAGAGTCTTTTCCAATGAGTCAACTCTTCACATGAGGTGGCCAAAGTACTGGAGTTTCAGCTTTAGCATCATTCCTTCCAAAGAACAACCAGGGCTGATCTCCTTCAGAATGGACTGGTTGGATCTCCTTGCAGTCCAAGGGACTCTCAAGAGTCTTCTCCAACACCACAGTTCAAAAGCATCAATTCTTCGGTGCTCAGCCTTCTTCACAGTCCAACTCTCGCATCCATACATGACCACTGGAAAAACCATAGCCTTGACTAGACGGACCTTTGTTGGCAAAGTAATGTCTCTGCTTTTGAATATGCTATCTAGGTTGTTCATAACTTTTCTTCCAAGGAGTAAGGGTTAAGGAGAGAGAAGGGGTGAGAGGTCAATAAAGTCTCTTGTTCCTTACTGGGTCAGGGCACTCTGGCCAGTTGTCCTACTCAGAAGAAGACCAGGGACAAAAGGGTCCCAATTGCAGCCAGTGGGTCTGGTCCATTGGTGGGCCAGCTGGTCTCTGAGAACCCTGAATGGTCAATGAAGAAGAGTCCCGTCAGAGTCACCATGTGTTGCAAGAAGGGGCATCCCTTCCAGAGCCCCAAACTGGGCTCTTGTCTGACACTCAGAAGTGAATTGTCCAAGGAGACACATGTGCTGACAGAGCAAAAGATTTTATTGGGAAAGGGCACCCAGGTGGAGAGCAGTAGGGTAAGGGCAGCGAGGAGAACTGCCCTGCCACATGGCTCACAGTCTCTGGGTTTATAGTGATGGGATTAGTTTCCAGGTCATCTTTAGCCAATCATTTTGACTCAGAGTCCTTCCTTGTGGACTCCAAGTCCATGCCTTGTTCAGCCAAGATGGATGCCAGTGAGAAGGATTCTGGGAGGTGGTCGGACATGTGGTGTTTCCTTTTGACCTTTCCTGAACTCTTCTGGTTGATGGTGGCTTATTAGTTCCGTGTTCCTTACCAGGACTTCCTGTCATAAAAAAAGATCATGTAAATGGTTACTATGGTGCCTGGCCAGGGTGGGTGGTTTCAGTCAGTGTGCTTCTCCTAACAACTGTATTATCCAGCAATCCCACTTCTAGGTTATGAACCCCAAAGAAAAAGCAGGGGTTCATACAGATACTCATACATCAGTGTTCCTATCAACACATCCTATCAGTGTTCATATCCTGTTATTCACAATAGGCAAAAGGTGGAAACAACCCAAATGTCCATCATAAACAAAGCATTCTACATACATACAGTGAAATCATATTCAGCCTTTAAAAGGAATGAAATTCTGACACATGCTGTAATATGGATGAACCTTGAAAATATTAATATCTTGCTAACTAAGATCATGACATCCAGTCCCATCACTTCATGGCAAATAGATGGGGAAACAGTGGCTGACTTTTTCTGGGCTCCAAAATCACTGCAGATGGTGATTGCAGCCATGAAATTAAAAGACACTTACTCCTTAGAAGGAAAGTTATGACCAACCTAGACAACATATTAAAAAGCAGAGACATTACTTTGCCAACAAAGGTCCGTCTAGTCAAGACTATGGCTTTTCCAGTGGTCATGTATGGATGTGAGAGTTGGACTATAAAGAAAGCTGAGAGCTGAAGAATTGATGCTTTTGAACTGTGGTGTTGGAGAAGACTCTTGAGAGTCCCTTGGACTGCAAGGAGATTCAACCAGTCCATCCTAAAGGAGATTAGTCCTGGGTGTTCATTGGAAGGACTGATGTTGAACCTGAAACTCCAGTACTTTGGCCACCTCATGCAAAGAACTGACTCATTTGAAAAGACCCTGATGCTGGGAAAGATTGAGGGCAGGAGGAAAAGGGGACAACGGAGGATGAGATGTTTGGATGGCATCACCGACGTGATGGACGTGGGTTTCGGTGGATTCCAGGAGATGGTAATGGACAGGGAGGCCTGGCATGCTGCAGTACATGGAGTTGCAAAGAGTTGGACACAACTGAGTGACTGAACTGAACTGACTGAAGTGAAATCAACCAGACACAAAAGGCCACTTATATATGATTCTACTTGTATGACATACCTAAAATAAGCAAATTCATAGAGGCAAAAAGTAGATCAGAGGTTCCCAGTGGTTGGGTTGAAGGGGGAGTTAGGGTTTAATGACTGCAGAGTTGCTGTTTCAGATGATGAAAAAAACTGGACATGGATAACGGTGGTGGTTGCAGAACAATGTAAATGTACTTAATGCCAGTGAAGTGTACACTTAATATTGTCAGAATGGTAAATTTTATGTATATTTTACCATAATAAAAAGCTAATAAAATTAACTTTATATTTTTGGATTATAATAGCAATACATGTTTGTGCTAGCAAAATTGGGGGAAAAAACAGAAAAAAGAAGAAAAAATCATCCATAATCTTGTCATTCAGAATACCAAAATCTTCAATGTTTTCATTTGACCATGTTTACTTTTTAAAAATACAGGTTTTTTTGGCTGTGCTGGGTCTTTGTTGCTGTGAGGGGACTTTCTCTAGTTGTAGTGAGCAGGGGCTATTCTCTAGTTGTGATGCATGGGCTTTTCATTGTGGTGGCTTCTCTTGTTGTGAAGCACGGGCTCTGAAGCGTGGGCTTCAGTAGTTGTGGCACACGGGCTTAGTTGCTCTGAGGCATTGGGATCTTCAAGGACCAGGGATCAAACCAGTGTCCCCTGCATTGGCAGGTGGATTCTTAACCACTGGATCACTGGGAAAGTCTGACCATTTTTACTTTTAACTACTCTCTTGTCAGTAAAATGACCGTCACTTTCTACCGCTTCTGGTATAGGTAGTACAGTAGCACCTACTTATTCCCCCGTGAAATTTCAGCACCTTAGACAATCCCCAAACAGAGAAGAAATAGTCAGTGTCAAGTTGCAAAGCTGTTGAGCACATCGTGGGGACTTAATGGGTCAACAGGTCTGACTTTCCAGCTATAGTTCTATGAAAAGTCCGTAAAAGGGCTTTAAAGTCTTTGGTCTTTCTGTGCGACACATTGAGCCCTGGAGAAAGGACTCAAGTCCCCCATATGTTGCTTGTGGCATTCTAAAGAATCTGAGGGCTCTGTTTTATTTTTTTTTTTATCATTTTAAGGTGAGATTTTATTAATAGGAAATATTAATTACAGAAATTTGAAATATAGACAGAATAAATTCTTTGTAAAGTTTTTATTGAAAATTTTTATCAGTTTAAGGTGAGATTTTATTTATAGGAAATATTATAGCAATTTGAAATATAGATAGAATAAATTCTTTGCAAAGTTTTTATTGAAAAAACCTTCTGAAAAGTTGTTCTTGTCTAAAGAGGGATGCCTGCTTACAGTTTATAGAATATTACAACAGGAAAAGTCTTCAGATCATTTCTGGTTTCATATACTTGACTCAATCAGCTGATAACAGATACTTATTGAGTGCCTCCTGTACTGTGCGAAGCACTAGGAACATGAGGTGAAGAAGAATGAGAATCTGCCTACAGTGAGCTCCCAGTGCTGCAAGGCTGAGTAGATAAGGTTTATGTCTTGTACATGTAGAGGATATTTTTTTTAGCAATTTTCTTTTCTTTAGTTTTTGGTTGTGCTGAGTCTTCGTTACTGCGTGCAGACTTTTCTCTAGTTGCCATGAGTTTGGTCTACTCTCTAGTTGCAGTGCGAGGACTTCTCATTGCCGTGGCTTCTCTTATTGTTGGAGCGCAAGCTCTAGGGCACACAGGCTTCAGTAGTTGTGGTGCATGGGCTTCGTTGCTCCAAGCATGTGGGCTCTTCCTGGACCAGGGATCGGACCCGTGCCCCCTGCATTGGCAGGCGGATCCTTAACCACTGGTCCGCCAGGAACGTCCAAGAGTTTGTAAATTATTGATTTGTATTCGAGTATAGTTGCTTTACAAGGTTGCGTTAGTTTCTACTGTTTGGCAGAGTGAATCAGCTGTATGTATACATATATTGCCTCTTTTTTTGGATTTCCTCTTGCTCAGTAGGACTTCCCTGGTGGCTCAGACGGTAAAGCGTCTGCCTGCAATGCAGGAGACCCAGGTTCAATCCCTGGGTTCGGAAGATCTCCTGGAGAAGGAAATGGCAACCCTCTATACTACTCTTGCCTGGAAAATCCCATGGATGGAGAGGCCTGGTAGGCTACAGTCCATGGGGTCACAAGAGTCGGACACGACTGAGCGACTTCACTTTGCTCAGTGCTCTAGCTAGCTAGTTGAACTGAGCTGATACAGTCCATGGGGTTGCAAAGAGTCAGACACGACTAAGCGACTTTTACTAGCTAGCTAGCTAAGTTGCTTCAGTCATGTCCGACTCTTTATGACCCTGTGGACTGTAGCCTACCAGGCTCCCCTGTCCATGGGATTCTCCAGGCAAGAATACTGGAGTGGGTTGCTATGCCCTCATCCAGGGGGTCTTCCTGACCCTGGGATCAAACCTGCATCTCTTATGTCTCTTGCATTGGCAGTTGGGTTGTTTATCACTGCTCAGTGATCTGTGGTGACCTAAAAAGGGCTCTTAACTCGCATCCACTCTCAACCATCCTGTCCAGTGGCTGCCCCAGGGTCTTCTGAAAGGGGCTCTGGCCCTAAAGAAGAAAAAGATCCTGAGGCATTGCAGTGGGGCTGCCTCTGTTTGCTTGCCACGTGACTACCTCACTTAGAGCCTGCAAGAAGCTGCAGTCATATTGTGGTGTTGACAAGAAAGCAAGGCTGAGCCTTTGACCTGACCAGAGGCTGTGCCTTCTCCAGTCAATTCCAGTATATTCTGGCAAACTCTGACGGGGTCAGGCCTGGATCACTCCCTCAGAGAGACTTCCAATGGTCAGAGGAATGAGGAAAAGGCTCAATGGTTTAGCATGGAATGGGGTGACAGAGAGAAAGCTCTAGAGCATTTCACTGGGTTCAGCCTTGAATTGTGCAAAGAGACTTACTTGCTTTCTTGCTCGAAAATGGAATAATACTTAAATGTGAGTTGAAAATTGTATTGGAGGGAGTGGACTAGAGATAAGAAATCTTTCAGTTGGCTTGTCCTCTGCCTATATGTACTTAAAGCAAAGAAGCAATAATCCTGTTTTTCCAGAATTATCTTGATTGTGAAATATGTAAGCAGTGGCAGTGAAGTAATTACACTGATCATCCTCTTTCAACACAGCGGAATTCCATAAGCACACAAGTTCTGTCCTTTGAACAGTCACCATAGGAAGCCACACAATTATTTCCTAATGTCATTGCTCAAAACACAGGGAATTCTCCTCAGAATGAGTTTATGACTCGTGTGTGATGACCTGGGCCTTTACGCTATAGTCCCATCTGATGTGTTTTTTAAATCACCTGTTTTTTTATCATTAGGTGATAAAAGAAAAATGTTTTGGTAGTAAAGGAAAACCATTTTTTTTTTAAACCTGACTTTTAGTGGTTTTAATTGCATTCTTCCAAGTCTATAATTAAGTCATTGTTGCCACCTTTTTTCCTTTTTTCTGGTTGATATAGGTCCAAACATTTTAAACTAAAATGTTCTTTTTCTTAGGCTGGAGCTTTACACAGATTGTTGAAATCCCTAGAATTTTTAAACACTTTGTGTGAAAACTTGGATAAGGCTTTATTTACCTCTTGACTTTTGCAGTGGTATGTCATACACATAGCAGTGCTCAAGAAATTTTGTTGGTGGGTGCACTTGAAAATCAAAGGAATTTTTGAACACTAGTCCCAAATTCCTTGTACTCTGAAGTTTTTCATGTTATTTGGAATACTGTAACTATCAGAAATCAATAGTATGAATCCAGTTTAAAAGGAGAGAAAATAGAAAAGAGATGGAGGAACATCAAAACGGTCACTCATAGCGGTCCTCTTTGAATGATGGAATTCTAAGTAACTTTCATTTTCTTCTTGACATTTTTAGATTAAAGATCCTTCAATCAATATATATTGCTTTAATTAAAAAATTTTTTAATTAGTATTTGTTTTTGGCTGTGCTGGTTCTTCATTGCTGCATGCCCTTTCCTCTAGTCATAGAAGAGTAGGGGCTACTCTCTAGTTGCAGTGTGTGGGCTTCTCATTGTGATGGCTTCTCATTGCGGAACATGGGCTCCAGGATGTGTGGGCTTCAGTAGTTGTATAGCTCATGGGCTCTAGAGCTCAGGCTCAGTAGTTGTGGTGCATGGGCTTAGTTGCCCTGTGGTATGTGCAATCTTCCCCCACCAGGGATTAAACCTGTGTTCCCTGCATCGGCAGGCAGGTTTTTCACCACTGACCACCAGGAAAGTCCCATGTATTGCTTTATAATTACACAAAATCAATTAATCTTATGTAAAAAAATGTGACCTGTTTATATGCAGTTAGTAAGGCAGTAGATCTTAGCCTTTCTTGGATCACACACTCCTTTGAGGTACGGAAAGCTCTGGGTCCTTTTCCTATAAAGATGTTCATACATTTTTCATATAATTTCAGACTTTCACAGATCCCACGTAGCCCATCCAAGGACCATTTAGAGACTCCAGATTAGGAACCAAATTAGGAGTGGAGAAAGTGGCACCCAGAAAGGTGCTAAATCAATAAGGAAAGATACAGGGTTATATGAATTTTGTCAGTGCCAGTGTCCACAGATTCAGTAAACCAGCCCTTCTGTCAAGCTATGCAAATCAAGCAGGATGCTATTGTAAGAGAGAGGGGATTTTCCACTCCTGGAACCTCAAGTGTCCTGTTCTTTAGGTCACGGGGTGCTGACAAGGAGTAAGTAAAATCCTTGAGGAGACTGAGAGCCCAGCTGAACCAAGGATTTGTTATCCCCGTAAATGAAGGCCCTGAGCACCCAGTTAGGATTTTCTCCTGTGGCATCAAAGACAAGCAAGGAGGGGTTTGATGTTGGGGAGTGGCCATGAATGTGGTTCCGAATGACAAGGGACTCGTGAGAGGGCTATCGACCAGGGGGTCCAGATTGAAATGAAAATGAACACAGGACAGGAATGCGCTGGCATATGGAGAGACTGGGCAAGGGGGATGTTAGCCTAGTTGGAAATGGTCCTGGGGACACCATGAGGAGATTCTTTTCGAGGAAAGAGAGTTCGATCATTATGACAGTGGCCCAGCCACATGTTATAGGTAGAGGCTTGTAGAGGGAGGGTTGTGCTGAGTCTGGAGTCTCACAGTGTCGTTGCATCAGATGAGCATCGCAAAATGAGGGTACTTGGATAAGGGCTTTGGGAGTGCTTCTTGCTGGTGCTTCTTCACATGTGTGATGAATTGCACTTTGAGTTACTTTTAGGGAAGGAAGCCAGAAAATGTACCTGTAGGCACCTTCAGCACACTGAGAAAATGTGAGCTGAAGGGAGGGGAGGGATGGGGAGAGAGAGGTTGCTCAGGAGGAAGTTTGGCAATGAAACTGTTACCATCACAAAAAGAGTTTTGCTGGAGTCATCAACTTGCTCTCAAGTCTAATTCACATGCCCAACCAACACGATTTTCTACCCCCTGACACTTTACATTTCTTCATGCAGGTGTGTCTGATTCTATGAAAACTTCATATATGATGTTGTGACTTTGTCAAAAAAGAATGAGTGATGATTCATGTTATTAAAGTGTTCAGTAGTCTGGCTGCTTTGGACGACTACTCAAATGTGTGTATTTCAGTGAGCATTTTGTAGATTGTGATCCTCTTGAAGGATTGGAAGAGGCAGAAAAGCGTTTCATTTTCTTTTTGGTTGCACTGAATCTTTGTTGCTGCGTGTGGGCTTTCCCTAGTTGTGGCGCTCAGGCTCCTCATTGTGCTGGCTTCTCTTGTGGTGGAGCACAGGCTCTAAGGCACCTGGGCTTAGTTGTGGTGGCATGCACGGGCTTAGTTTAAGCCCCACATGTGGAATCTACCTGGGCCAGGGATCAAACCCATGTTCCCTGCAATAGCAGGTGGACTCTTATCCTATGAACCACCAGGAGAGTCCGGAAAATCTTAATGTTGAGATTAGAAAGATAATCACAGTGGTTTCATATTTTGTTCGTTCAGTCATTTAAGATAATAATTTGAGGGTGATGAGGATAGAGCCAAGAATAAGACAAAGACCCTTGAATCACAGAGCTTTCATTCTAGTGAGGGGAGAGGTGGAAAAGGAAATGGGCACCATAGCACTTCATCATGGGACTAAGATGGGGAAGGAGGTGCAGGTACTCCCTCTGGGTTTGAGGAGGCGGGTAGCACTGGGTAGGAGGGAGTGGCCATTTGTACCTAGAAAGATGGGCAGCTTCATGAAATCTTGCAGTGGGGTTGCGGGGAGAACTGGCAGAGGAGCAGAACTGGTGGCTAACAGGGCTCTTAGGAGCTCTGCCCACAGGGAAGGGGGGCTGTGGATTAGAGGGTGGGGTCAGAGGCTGGGAGTGGAGGCCAGATCTTACAAGCCCTACTAACCAGATCTTACAAGCCCTACTAACCAGAGCAAGCCTTTTTCTGTAGGCTATGGTTTTGTTTTTTAATTAAGAAAACTTATTGCTAATTATATTAATATAGTCTGTATTTCTCAAGGAAAACGTAGGACATTTTTATTCAGTCCTTCCCATTGTTTACCCCAACATTTTTCTCTGCTTTGCAAATCACCAACTCTGCAGGCTGTGTTGACCCCTTAAAGGGGTTTAAACAAAGAAATATTGTGATCCACCTTACGTTTTGCTGAAAATTTAACCATTTTGAATCAAATTAGCCATTGAAAAGGTGTGGGAAACACATGAAGTGCAAATTGGCAGTTGATATTTTCAAAATAAAATGTTCAGGCAAATTAATCTCTGTCACACAAGGAAGATGTAAGCAAGCATTTCTTTCTCTGTGAAAGAAAAGCTCCTCACAGAAACAGAACCCTCACTTTATTTTCCTCAGTAGTTTTGTATGCAACTCTAATGAGTAGTTTTCCATAATTCCGTGTATTGCTCCTGGAAAAAGTAGACAATGGGGCAAATTTTCAGCCTATGCTGTCATTTTATGGATTAATTTCCATTAGCGCTGACCTCCTGGCTTTCCGTGCATAAATATGAGTAAAACATCTGTTCATGTCATTCCCCTGCTTAGAAACCTCTGCTGGCTCCCCATCACCTATACTAGGAAGCAGTCCAATCTCATGGCCTTGGCATCTGTAGTCCTCCGTAATCATGCCTTTCCAGCTCACCTCGACCATTTCTCCTTATTCTGTGTGTCCCCAGGCTCTTGAACACATGAATTCTCATCCACTTCTATTACTTCTGCTCTCGTGTTTGCCTGCCATACCTTTCTCCACCTTGCCTGCCACGGGCAGTTTTATTCAGTCCTTCAAGGCTCAGCAGACATGTGACCTCCTCTCTGAGCCTCCTTCACCTGTGGAATTAATCTGCATTCCCACAGCATTCTCTGTATCCCCTTATCCCGTCGTATTTTAACTCTCTTTTGAGGAGGTCTGTCTTCCCTCTGAAGCTCATGAATTCCTAAAGGGCAGCACCCACATCTTGCCCATCTTTGTTTTCTCAACTCTGTGGCCCACTGCCTGGCACAGGGTGGATGCTCAGTGACTGTCAGTACTAAGCTCTGTGTTTCTGTAAGAGCTCCAGAAGAGCCCTCAGGGAGTGACAGGGCAGCAAGCCTCGCTTTTGTACTAGGCCTATCAGTGGACTCGAGCTGAAGCGTGGCCTCCTCACACACTGACACCTAACCATTCTAGTAAGGGGTGCCGTGGTTGCTGTACTGGGAACTCCTCTTCCTAAATAGTGGAGGGGTTTTTTAGGTATAAGGAAGTGAAACTGGTTAGGAGGGAATTGGCTTAAAGAAGATTACAGATAGGCATTTTTTTGTTTGTCTGTTTGTTTGTTTGTTTAGAGGAAGATGTATAAAAATGCTGAGTAGCCAAGGGGTGGTTACCCGAAGGATGCTGGTCTGATTTAACAGCCTTTCCTAAGGGTTGACAGTCGCCATGTTCCCGGGAGCTGTGCCCTAGTGAGACCCCATGAAGCTGGAAAATGCAGACAGGAAAGTGAGAGATGAATTTCTGAATGGATAAGAGCTGGAGAGGTTATTGAAACTTACTAACCTGAGAGTAGACTCTGAGCTTGATTACGCTCTGCTAAAGCAGCGTGGGAGTGACTGTAGACTAAACACTGCGAACAGTCTGCCCAGGACGTAGGAAGGACAATAAGATATGGGGCATGATAAGCAGCATGATGTATAGACTCCTGCCTCACATCACCAAAAGGCAGAACCTACCAGAAGAAGGTCTATCTCTTTAATCACAAGTGGGTAGATAGGATAAACATGGCTCAGATCACTGTATACCGAAATAATTATATATACCAAGAAGTAGGGCATCTCCTGATTTTTTAAAGAGATAAACTTAAGAAAAATCAAAGGAGCTCTTACTTTATTTCACATAGCTTTAGAATGTATTATGAAGTGGTATAAACTGAGGATATTCAGAAAAGGCAGAAAGTGTGAGAATAAAAGTGTGAAAGTGTTAGTCGCTCAATCATGCTGACTCTTTGCGACCCCATGGACTGTAGCCTCCCAGGTTCCTCTCTCCTAGGGATTCTCCAGGCAAGAATGTTGGAGTGGGTTGCCATTTCCTTCTCCAGAAGATCTTTCCAACCCAGGGACTGAATCCAAGTCTCTTGCATTGCAGGTAGATTCTTTACCATCTGAGCCACCAACGAAGTCCACCCCCCAATTTCCCCTCCCCACAAAAAGAGAAAAAAAGACAGAATTTCAATTAATGGATAGATCCAATATGACTGATTATGGAAAATGAAAGTATTTGTAGAAAGGTGTGTCTTTGCTCCTTTAAAGGTTGGTTTTCAAAATGGGGCCCATCAGTTTTCTTTACTCCATTGTCAGAAGCAAATTAATGGAATGGGTAGACCAGTGGTTGGATCCAGTGTGGAAAATGATGAGTGTCTGATTTATAGGTTACAGAGCTTTTTTAATGAAATAGACTTGTCCTGTTGTGTTCAAATGACACAAACAGGACCTTTGGGTTTTTCTGTTTTCATGGACTGTAAGTAATCTAGCTGGCTCAATCTGTATACCTGTTGAACATCAGTGCATTTTACATTTTGTTCTGCTTAAGAATGCAAGGTATGTTATAGTTCTGTTTGTCAAATTCAGAAAAAAGTCAACAAGATTTCTTTTATGTCATTACTGGAGTGGGAACCAAGATCTGAGGCGGGTTTTAAATTATTTGATGGGCACATAGTCTAATTTCTTCTTGCATGAATGAATTATCTGCAATAATTTTATATGTCTATGTGGACTTGTTAAATTCTTTGGTTGGCTAGAAAGAAAGCCGAAAGAAAGCCATTACGTGTAACCAGGTTGCATTTTTCTTTCTGTCAATAATGGTTTGCTAAAGAATACGAAGTGTTCTAGTTTTAAAAAAGCTACTTTGCTATTCTCTCAATTTATTCAAGCCTTTCTTTTTATTTTTACCTCTTTTTGTCCTGTCTTTGAGTCATTTAAATACTAATTAGCACAAAGTAAACACAAAAAGTAAGGGAGTAACTGGATTCAAATCAGTTTTCCTACCTGTCAGGCAGCATATTGAGTAAACTTAAAATTATCGGTTTAAATCAAGTTTTGGGGTATAGAGTTCATCAAAATTTTATTTTTTTAATCTGTAGATAATCTATATTACTTGCATAATATTTGAGTTGGCTGTAATGAAAACACTTGTTAACCAAGTTTGAATTAATCCTAGAGGATATATCAAGACTTGTCTATTTTGTGATTTAAAAAAATAATATAAATTCTTTGTAGGTTTTAAAAAATAGTTCTTGAGTTTGTATAAATATGCCAAATAGACTTAGAAAACTAATTTGGCATCTAAAAAGAATTCCTCCCTAGGCGAAAACTCTAAAGAGGAAAAAAAATGAGTTTTCCTTTTCATCAGATTTAAATGCCTTTAGAATCTCACTTTGCTGATTTCTCAGAATCAAAAATCAAATTAAAACTGAGATCTGAAAATGAATTCTGAAAGCCTTAGCGATCAATGAGCTGTCCCTCTCTTCTTGTGTGCTGCCATTTGGGCTGGGAAAGCATACGTGTAAGGTCAGTCTCTTTGTTTTATTGTCTGGCTTTGTGGTTCTCACGACTCTCTTCTAGGTTCTGTGGAGGATACTGAGGTGAATTAGACACGGTCCCTTGACAACATCTTACTGTTGTTTTTTTGTAATCTGATTCTTACCCATTTGAAGTTGAATCTGCCAACTCCTGCCTGAAAGTAAAAGATCTAAGGTGCTAATCCCTACTAATTGATGGCAAATGCTAAATTGGAAGCAACAATTAAGAAATGTAAAACTTCTTATCCAATTACAAGTTCCATAAGCCAGTCATGCTCAGCATCATCAGGGCGATGAGAAGGCAAGATCTCACTTTGGTTAAAAAAAAAAAAAAAAAAGAAAGTGTAGTTTGAGTCAGCGCCAGCAAATCTTAAATTGCTAAGTCTGTCCAAGGGAATTAAACATGGTAGGATTGAGGATGGGGAAATGTTTTATATTTGTTTGTGTGTATTATGGTTAGGAGTACTGGTTCTGGAGTCCATCAGATAGATATAGATTTGAATCCCAGCTCTGCTAATATGTGGCATTGGACCTGCCTGAGCCTCAGTTTCCTGATCTGTAAAATGGGCATAATAAAAGAACCTCCTGTGCAGAGGTTTTGCAGGAATTAAGTGAGATAATAGATATAAAATACTTAGCGTATATTATGCTCAGGGTAAGGGATAACTAATGTACAGACATTGTTTTCTCCTCCAGGTGTTTACGATCTTGCTAAGAAGATTAATATGCAGAGTACCCACAATGCAATTACAGCTCTCTGAGTAAATGCCACAATAGTTGGGAAAAACGTTAAGGGCTGTGGATGAGAGAGGTTGGAGGTTGGACTCTCACAGGAAGAATGTGAGAGCCAAGGTGGAAATTAGGAAGGAGCATTACCCATGATCTCATGAAAAGTATGATTTTCCCTTTATCTGTTAGCTGTAAGAAAGGTCAGTGTCTTGAATGAGATTTGTAAGTGGGTATTTGTGCCAAGATCTGTCCTGAAAAATAATCTTTATTAAAATATGTTCATGTCTATTTTGCCAAGTCGGTTGTACTAACTGAAAAGATGGCCTTCCCTCCACTAGCATCATCATCCAGTTTATATTAATTCAAAGCTCCTTTGGTACTTGAGTTCTTATTTAGAAAGAGGGAAAGAAATGACCTGGTGAAAGGCAATCATATGACTGACAAAAGACAAGGGCATAATAAAGCCAGATGCTCTTGACATGAACCTTATGAAAAATTCCTTACAGTCATGGTTCCTTTGTTGCCATGCTGTGTAGAGTCCCCCTCTAGAAATCTCTAGTCTACAGTGGTGACGTTTCCCATTTCTGCTAGCTGCAGCTCAAATTTTGCTGCTCCTTACCGTCCCACCACTCTTGACAGATACTTAGTCTCCAACCTTACGGAATTTATCAACAAAAGTAGAAGATGAAATGATCCGAGACCATGTGTAGCCATGTAGGGGAATTCTTCTGATTGCTATACATGTGAATAGATGGGCTCACACACTTTAATGTGCAAGAACACTTGTGCAGTCATTTTGTTGGAAGAAAATGTGATAATCAAAGGGTCTGACACATGTGTGGAAGCCAAATGGGGCTTCAAGTTGTAACAGTTTCTGTGATCAAGTTAAACAGATCAAGTGTTATACTTGTGATCAAGTATAACAGTTTCTGTGATCAAAACCGTCCTGGCTTTATCAACCTCCCCCTCTAGATCATGAGCTCCTCAAATTGAAGTGAAAGTGAAAGTTGCTCAGTCGTGTCTGACTCTTTGTGATCCCACAGACTATATAGCCCATGGAATTCTCCAGGCCAGAATAGTATCTTCCCAACCCAGCGATCGAACCCAGATCCTCCTGCATTGCAGTCAGATTCTTTACCAGTTGAGCCACCCAGGGCTAGCACAAAGCCTGGAGCTTAGCAGGGACTTGATAAGAGTGCTCTGCCCCTCAACCCACTTTCTTTTCTGCATTGCTGGAAGCAGCATGTCCCCAGTGGGCCATTTTGAGTGTAAAGTGTTATTTTGAGATCTCTGTGGAGAAAGCCTTCCAAACCGGGCTCCAGATGTCTGAAACAAAAGGGGAGCTAAATCCCTTAGAGGGTGTCTGGAGTCATTCCCAAGGGAGGGAAGTGGGCAATGGGTGGGAAGGAGAGATGCATGGAGTAACCCCCTCTGTTTGAGTCTTCCTTCTTTTCTAAGATGGTTGTTATTTTCAATATGATTCTGTTCAGATGCCATTGAAACTGTAGTCTGATCACAATACTGCGAAAATCAGCTTCTAACTTTTGGTCGCCATCATTCTCCTTCTTAAACCAGTTGTTGCCGCTCTCCTTCTGGCACCAAAACTTAATGTGGAGAAGGAGGTGGCAGGAGGAGATTTTGAATTGGCTCCATGCCCCACTGCTAAGCCTTCTGCCTGCTCTGCTCTCTCTCCCAGTGTGATACAGAAGGGATTCTGTCAAGCAGTGTTCACTGCAGACTTGTAGAAGAGACATTCTTAGCATTCTTAAGCAGAACTAGTTTCTAAAGTCAAAAATTTACCAGTGAACGAATGACCTTTGGTGTAATATCTAAACAGAAGTAATGATTTAAATCAGCAGGCTGATTTTGCACTGTTGACAGAGAAATACTACATGATTATGATTACTTTTTAAAAATGAAACTGAAATGATACGGTTTCCAATGATATGGCTTCCCTGGTGGCTCAGAGGTTAAAGTGTCTGCTTCCAATGTGGGAGACCTGGGTTCAATCCCTGGTTCGGGAAGATCCCCTGGAGAAGGAAGTGGCAACCCACTCCAGTACTAAACCAGCTTACTAGTAATGTGCACTTTTATTTTTACTTATTTATTATTTATTTGGCTACTCCAGGTCTTGGTTGTGGCATGTGGGATCTAGTTCTCTGACCAAGGATGGAACCCGGGCTCCCTGCATTGGGAGTGTGGTATCTTAGCCACTGGACCAGTAGGGAAGTCTTTGTGCCCTATTAAATACATGAGTGGTTGGGGGGTTGAATATATAATATACTTGCATATACATATTTACATATTATTTCAGGATTGCAAACTTGGTTTTACATTGATACATACATAAGTTAAGATGATGAATGATCAGTCACACTGGACAGTAGATATAGAGGGACTACCACTAAAGCATAAAGTTTTCAGTGTTTGATGCTCTTGGTGATTCCCAATGAAGATACGTCTTTGTACCTTCCTCTCTTTGTACCAAGAAGCAGATTGTATCTGAATCTGTACTGATAAGTTCCCTTTTTCAATCTCTGTTATTTCAATCTATGTTAGAAATCATAAAGTTATCTTTATTTGTGGAATTGTGCATTTCTTCACAGTTCGAGGGTTTATACATGGAAGTCTATTTAGATTTGGTCCTAGTGTCCTAAGTCTGGAAGAGTGTACTGTGTCCCAAACCACAGTACAGAGATTGACATTTTTTTACTAGGGATTAGGAAAATATTGACTTAGTTTCCTCTGGGGGACTGATACGAAGTTTACTGTTTCAATAAATCCATTTCAATGGAAAAGAGATTTGAAGAAAAATATGAAGTATATAATAGCGCAGAAGTTGTGGCAAAAATCTTTGAAGACTTTTTACATGAGTAAGTTGAGTTGAGAGACACTGCTAAGAACAGAGGGGCTTCCTCGGTGGCTCAGTGGGTAAAGAATCCGCCTTCAATGCAGGAGATCTGGGTTTGATCCCTGGGTCGGGAAGATCTCCTTGTGAAGCACATGGCAACCCATTCCAGTTTTCTTACCTGGAGAATCCCATGGATAGAGGAGCCTGGCTGGCTACAGTCCATGGGGTTGCAAAGAGTCAGACACAGCTGGAGTGACTGAGCATGGACGCACACTAAGAACAGAAAAAGGATCAGTAGTTGGAAGACCTGGGTTTGAATCTAGATTCTACCATTGGATATAGACAGCTGATCTTAAGCCTCTGAGCCAGTTTCTTCATGTGTAACTTTGAAACAATAGTATTTTCCTTGTCTATTTCACAGGTTTGGGTTAAGAAACAGGTAGAATATATATTGAAATTGTTTTCTTAAAACGTTAAAGTCATTTTGGAGTGAAACAACACCCAAACCTCTAATAATATAACCAGCAAGTTATTTCAAGAGCCCTCAGGAATCAGTGAATATGAACTTTGAAAGGCAAACCTTTTTTTTTTCTCCTACATGGTGAAAACTGAGTAGGTTCCAAATTTAGGCTGACGGTTTTCCTGTCACTACTTAGGAAGAGAAGACTGAAACATATGCTTGCTTCTCTCCAGATTATATGAATGCTTTTGCCTTTTACTTAATGCTGCTACAGAATTTAGAGAAGTACACAGTGGGAGCTTGCTATGATTTGGATGCTTATAAAGTACCGTTTATTATAACACAGTGTTCTTGCGTTATGAGAAAGCACCTTTTCAGGCCAATCAGTGCACCAACTGGCAGGAAGGCAGTTCCCAAATCTGAGAGGAAGACCCTTTTTGTGTATGATAGAAGCTTTATTTAGAGTAACCCTGTAAGTCTGATCATCAAATGATAAAGCCAAATAGGAAAGTTAGATAAGCATTTTATGTTCTAGACTGCCAGGCAAGGGGATATATCGTATACACAATGGCTGATTCACTTTGCTATACAGTAGAAATAAAGACAGCATTGTAAAGCAACTATACTCCAATGCAAATTAATTTTTAAAAATTATACATAGACTGCCAGGCAGAGCTGCTATTAAATCATGATAATTCTAAAAGTCAAAGGTTTTCATTGTCTCTGATGCCAACAGAGTTACACTGAGTCCTACAGGAAAGGAAATGTAGGGTGCGGTTCTTTGGGGCTGACTCCTACTGTAGCCTTTCTCTTCCACTGACAGTTTGGGCTTTTAATGCCTGGGAGAGGGCTGGAGATAAAAGTTCAGATCAGAGGCAGCTGGCTGAGGGGAGGGAGCCCTTAGTCCTTCTCTTTTTCCTCTTAAAAAGATGAAGCCTGATTCACAGGCCTAGATCTTCTTTCAGGGGAAGATTTGTGGGACTCAGAATAGCCACTCTACCTTTTCTGCATTTGAGCTACCACTGATAAAGAAATAGGACCAAAGACCCAGAATGCTTAGTTGAATCGGTTTTCTATGAAAAGTGAAACCTTTTTTTCTGTAACACGAATATGTGGCCTTTAAAACACACGGACAACTGCAAGTTTCATTTTTAGAGTGCATATACTGCACGTGTAAATAAGTGGTTCATTTTGCTGTATCCTATAGCATATTAATTTGACAGCTACGTTAGAAAGCTGAAGGAGGATTTGTTTTTCAAAGTTGCTTGGAGTAGGTACTTATGAAATTACTATGCAGAGAGATTAATAGATGCTAATCCAACAGGTTAAACATTGAAATTTGAGGACTGTTTTTGCAATCTGTATGGGAAGATAGTTGGCACCAAAAGCAAGACTTTGAAATTATTTTCACTAAGTCTTGCCTTCTTCGATGGGGCTTTATTCACTTTATTCTCATTTTTCTCTGAGAAATGGATCACGCACTCTGATTGTTAGGGCTGGAAGCTGCATTCACGGTGTTCTTTCATTGGGTCCATGAAACATGGCAGATGTGGGACAAGGGGGTCAAATTTTCCTATCAGAAAAATCTCTGTGTTCACAAACTAAGAGTTTTTTTTTTTCTTTTGTTTCAACTCATAGGTCATGATAGGGATAATCTGCTTGATTTAATCCCATGGGTCGATAAATTCAAATTTGACTTGAAATAAAGTATATCTTTGTTCAGATCTTTTTTTCCAACAGACTTATTGAGATATAATTGAAAAATCAAAGTATATATTGAAAAGCTTCAATGTGATGATTTCATATATATGTATCATTGGGAAGTGATTACCACAATCAAGTTAATTAATACATCTATCACCTCACATGATTACCTTTTCTGTGTGTGTGAGAATGTCTAAGATCTACTGTCAGCAAATTTCAAGTATACAATATAATATAGTCACCATGCTGTACATTAGATCCTCAGAACTTAACTTATAACTGAAAGTTTCTACCCTTTGACTAACTTCTCCCCCATTTTCCCTCATCCCCCTGCCCTTAGCAACCACCATTCTACTTTTTTTTAGATTCTACCATATAAGTGATACCGTATAATATTTGTCTGACTTATTTCACTTAGCATAATGCCTCCAAGATTTATTCAAGCAGCAGAATTCCTTCTTTTCTGTGACTGAACAACCTTCCTATCTGTCTATCTATCTATTTTATGTTGTTAAAAATTCCATTCCTCTCTTGATGGAAACCTAGGTTGCTTCCGTGTTTTGGTTATTGTGAATAGTGTTGCAGTGAACTTGGGAGTGCAGCTATCTATTTGAGATAATGATTTCTTTCCCTTCAAATATTATATCCAGCATTGGGATTGTTGGATCATATGGTAGTTCTATTATTACTTTCTTGAGGCACCTCTATACTGTTTTTGTTACCATCTTTTAGATTTGTTGAAGGTAGGAGATGGGATCCTATTCCAAGTTCAGTGCCTTGTTCTTTTGTATCTTTCTGTATTTCTCAGGCAAGGGAAGGCTGCATGAAGTAGAAAGAACAGAGCTTTGGAGTCAGATGCAGGTTTAAATTCCAGCTCTGAAGGTGGGCAAGTTACTTAACCTGATTTGAGTCCAGGATTTCCTCATCTGTAAAGTGGGGACAAAGATTCAACCTGTTTCATAGGGTTATTATGAGTCTTACATGAAAAACTGTAGAGAAAGCACTTGGCATGGTGCCTGGCATTTAGAAAGGGCTTAGTAAATGCTGTTACCACTCTTATTAAAAGAATCACATCCTGGATTTCTCAGAGTCACTAACCCTACTCCTTGCAACCTTAGTCTCGGGCTGGACTCTACTGTCAATGGCTGTGTCACCTGCAAGTCCCACAGGGACCCCTGACTTTGCCACCTGGAACCTCATCCTTTCATGCCCTGTCCACTGAATCAAGCATCTCCAGGACCCATTACCTGCCCCGGCTGTGGCAGAACTTAAGGCATCCTTTGGACAACGTGCCTGGTACCAAACGGGCACCGGAATGTTGATACTCTCCCCCTTTCAGTTACCCAGTGAATAGTGCATACTCATTATCAACTCACAGGCTTCTAGATAGGCCACTTTTTGTTTTGTCTTAAATTCAATAAATTGTTGGGGGGTACATGGACAAGCAGAGTACAGGGCTGTCTCTCCTGAACTCTTGCCTTTAGCAGAGACGTGTGTGTGTGTGTGTGTGTGTGTGTGTGTGTGTGTGTGTGTGTGTGTGTGTGTGTATTTGGTGTGTGTGTCTAATTATAGAGATGGTTTCTCTCATAAAAGTGTCTCCCTTAAGTGCTGATTATCAGTAATCCCTTTGGTGAAATAATGTATCTTGGACACATGACCAGGAACTTCAGTCTGTTTGACAGTATTACTTTCTTTTTGTCTCTTCTAAAGGAAAAGACCAAAGTTGTTGAGCCCTTGGACTATGAGAATGTTATTGCCCAAAGAAAAACTCAGATTTACAGCGACCCGCTCCGAGACCTGCTTATGTTTCCAATGGAAGATATATCTGTGAGTCCACTAGTACTTCTTCAAAATTGCATTTTTCAGGCTGGTTCGTATAGCAAAAATATTCTGTGTCTTCTAGATCTCCGTGATCAGTCGTCAACGCCGAACAGTCCAGTCCACTGTACCAGAAGATGGTGAGAAGAGGGCCCAGAGTTTGTTTGTCAAGGAGGTAAGAGGCTCAGAGGCCACAGAAGAAAAGTCATTATTCATTCATTTAATAAATGCTGTATTTAAAATACTTAGTGTAAATGGAAAACAAAATTACTAGAATTTAACTGATCTACATAACAACTCTATTTGATGTGACATAGAGGATACAGCTTAAATACTTTCACAAGTAGCTTGTATTCTTAGTCTTTTTTTTTATAAACTTGAATACTGTTTGGACTTGAAGTCAGAGAGTCCAAGAGAACATGTGAATTGGGATTTATTACCATCAACTGGTTTAGGAAGACACAGTTAATCCCCAAAGGAAGGTCTCAGTACCAGCATTCCCCAGATGAGTTTTAAAAGTCTGTCAGCTTATTGCTGCTGCTGCTGCTTAGTCGCTTCAGTCATGTCCGATTCTTTGTTATCTCATGGACTGTAGCCCACCAGGCTCCTCTGTCCATGGGATTCTCCAGGCAAGAATACTGGAGTGGGTTGCCATGCCCTCCTCCAGGGGATCTTCCCGACCCAGGGATCCAACCCCGGTCTCCTGCATTGAGGGCAGATTCTTTACCCCTGAGCCACCAGGGAAGCCCCGTCAGCTTATTACCAGACATAAAAACAGTGTGCATGTACCCTTCCTACATTTCAAATTAAAGATTCCTATTTTCTTTCAGTGTATTAAAACCTATAGCACAGATTGGCATGTGGTGAACTACAAGTATGAAGACTTCTCTGGAGACTTTCGAATGCTGCCATGGTAAGTTTAGAATTTAAGAGAAACTTTCAAGAGGCGAGTTATTAAACGTTTTACATTTTTTCAAACCTCTTGTGAAGCTTCTCAATTATAACAGATAATAAAGCAAAACCTCAAACAACCAGCATGTTTGGTTAAGTGTGTTTTGGGTAATTGGATATTTTTGCTTATTGAAATTTTTTCCAAAATGGACATGTTCACTTCTTGGCTTTGGTGCATGTATATTGACCGTAAAATCATCCTTCTTTGATTCTGGATAATGTTGTGAGCATTTTCTAGTGCTGTCAGTGAAAAAGCTAGAAGACATTTGACTCAGTTTGATGGCCCCAGACATCTCTTGACAAAAGTACATCTCTTGAAACTCTCCTGGTGATCCAGTGGTTAAGAATCTGCCTTGCAATGCCGGGGACATGGGTTAGATTCCTGGTTGGGGAACTTTGACCCCACATGCTGTGAGGCAACTAAGCTCATGTGCCGCAACTAAGACCTGATGCAGCCCAATAAATAAGCAGATAATTTTTTTAAGTGCATCTCTTTCATGCAGATAAAAGGCTGCTGTGAGCACTCTGGCCCAACAGCCAGACTGTCAAGGTTCAAATCACCACTTCCTAGCTGGGTGACCTTGGGCTGGTCACTCAGCCACTTGAACGCTCACTTTCCTCCCCTTTTCATCCATAAGATTATTAACCTCACAGGATATCACATGGGAGATGTTTTGGAGAATAAGACTTGGTGTAGCCTTTGGTAGCTTTCAAGGCACATTCCCACAGACGAAAACTGAGTCTTAAAAATGTCCTTTAAAGCTGAGTCCTAAGATGGTCAGTCCAGGATCATATAGCAAACAGATGGAAGAGCCAGAATGACATGGGGTTGCTTTTTGGCCTGGGAAAGATAAGGTCCCACCACCACTGACAGCTCTGGCGTGCAATCCTTGCAATTTGGGCTTAGTTATGTCTTTGCTGTTGGCTGCATATGTGGGAGTCCTTTTACAGAAGGTCATGCCAGAGGGGAGAATATGAGTTTGGAAAGGAGAAAAGAATTCCTCCGTCTTATGTCTTGGCATTTTCTTGGTTGTGAAAGAAAGAAGTCTACTCATCTTGATTTGGTTTCTTTTTTTCTATTCTGCTCAGTGTCTAAGACAACTCTTTTGTATTTTCAGCAAGTCTCTGCGACCAGAAAAGATTCCCAATCATGTGTTTGAGATTGATGAGGACTGTGAGAAGGATGAGGTAAAGATGGGGGCAATTGCACTGGCTTCTTCAAGGTCCCTTGTGTTGAGAGAGATTTCTCTGAGAAAAGATGAGGGAAAGAATTGTTTATGAATGATCTGGAGCAAACTTTCAAGCTAATGAGTGTTTTTTTTTTTTTTAATTAACACTGTTGCATTTCCAAATGGAGTTTAGGAAAAATAAAGTGAAATGGGCTGTGATGTGTATATAAAGCCATTTTCCCACCTGTGGGACACACTTGTGGGGTTGTTTTTCCTGCACTGGGCATGTGGTGTGGTGATTCATATGGACTCTCCTGCCTGATAGATCCCTCTTGGAACAGAGAACCCAGACATCTGGGTGAAATTTGACCGTTTCCATAATGCAGAAGACTTTCCCATAAGACAGCCCATATGATTCAGTAAATATTGAGTGTCTATTGTGTGCATGGCACTGTGGACTTAAAAAATATCCACAATCTAAAAGTTGAGAGTTATGTTTTTATTCAGTCGACATTTTTAGGACGGCAGCATCTCAAGTAACCCTGAAAGAACTGTTCAGTGGAGGCAAGAGGAGGAGCCAGGTTATTTAGAAATTTTGTGATGAAGGGCAGGAATTCTGAACATCAAAAGATGATTGTTAATTAAAGAAAACCAAGTTAAGGAATTTAGCACTTTTCTACGTCTGGAAAGATGGCTCACTGACATCATTCCTTTGAAATGTACCTCCGATATCTGGAGCCAGTATCCTGAGTTTCCTCAGGGCTTAATGCAGGGAGTGGCTGCAGTCTGATGGCTGCTAGATGGCAGGTATTCTTTCCTTCCTGGATTCTCTCAGGGCTCACCAGCTCACCATCCTTGGTGGCTGCAATTGCTGTTGACTTTGACATCCTTTGTCTACTGATATGGCAGGCAGTATTCCATTTCTCAGCACAGGGCCTTTCATCCTGTTATTAACAATTTCAAGTTTAATCAGGCATCTTCAAGGGGAAGTGGGGGGTACAGGGAGAGGGAGCTTTATGCTTTGCAAAATGGGTCAGGGCCTAGTTCGTGCTCCCCAATTGTTTGATTAGATAATGGGCCAGCTGCTGTTTCACTGATGGTTTTCCCTCTGTTTCAGGATTCGTCATCTTTATGCTCTCAGAAGGGTGGTGTGATCAAACAAGGCTGGTTGCATAAAGCCAATGTAAATAGCACCATCACAGTTACCATGAAGGTAGGAAGTAGTTATTATTATTGTTTCATCATTTTAAGGATAGTGCCATGACTAGCCTCTCTGGAAACTATTTCTTTTTAAAAGCTTTTTAGCAAGGAGCCCCAGCCAAAAAAAAAAAAATTCTTTAGTGAGAGGATTCTCACAGAAGTATGGAATTGAAGAACTCTGAAACCTTAGATAAATTTAGAAGCATACCTTTTTAAAGAAATGTAATTATTATCTTCTGAATCAGGGTGTTTGAAAAGGAGGCTGTCAGTTGAATGAAGAAAATAGCTTTGAAACAAAAAAAGGCATCAAAGGTTCCTGTGTGGAGATGAATGTAAATTGAGTAGAATAATAGGGTACTCTCTCTCTTTAACAAATTTAATTAGTTGCTCATTCTATGTGCCGATAACTATAGGGAAAATGTATGGATATCTAAGATGGTATTCCTGGCCTGCAGAAACCTCCAAACTAGATTTTAAAAAACATACCAAATTAGCTACTATACCAAGGCTTACCTTAGTCCTGTCAGAACTAGAGTTTTGTAGTTTGGCCAGAATAGCAACTTTATGCATGGGGTTTGTGCAAGATGAAGTTAGAAACAGTGAGAGGGATCAAGTTGTGCCATGAATGCCTCAGGCATGAAGTTGGCTTTTGTTCAGGAGGTGGTGGAGAGCCATTAAAATCCAAAGGTAAAACTAACAAGCTACTTGAAGATTCTGAGCAGAAAACCAAATTATTCTCTGATACCAAATATAACTGTTCTTTCGGATATTCAATATCACATCATGTGGTTTGCCGAGGGTGATTCACACTTCCATTAAGTAAAAAAGGTCATTCTATCTTCCACATAACCTGCAAGCAGAAACCATGGGTGTCTACCAAGGGAACACTCAAGTTTTATCTTAATTTAATATTTTGCCTGCTGCTTTCCATTTAGTGGTTATGTCCTATTCTCATTTTCATTTTCAAGTGCTAAAAATAATGAATCTAACTTGTAAAATACTTCCTATATGTCTTTTGCACCTAAACCTGTGCATTGGCACGTGGTGAAGATAAGAAAATCCATTTATTGATCTCTGCCAGGCACCATACTGAATGTTTCATATTCTGTATCTCTTAATCCTCATGGCAATCCTAAGATACAGATAGAATTATTATTCTTGGTTGACACATGTGGAAAGTGAGGCACAAAGAAATTCAGTGATTAACCCAAAGTCATATAGCTTTAGGTTTTCAGAGGTAGGATCAGAACCTAGGTAGGCAGATACCTGAGCCTGTGATCTTAATCAGCATGTTGTTGGTGCTCCCTAGCTGAGTGAGTGAGATTAAAGTCTTTATTATATTTCCTATCAGAGTTATCAGGTTCAGAAATGTCCATGTGAAGGTGATAATTCTGGGCAATCTCTTAGAAAATGGTTCTGTGGTTTTTGATTCCACTCTCTTTCTTTAACTTCTCAAAATGTTAAAATGCTTTACCCATACTTAAGCTTTAGTCTAACATTAAGTAAATGTATGAAAATCTGGATTCCTAAAAGAAGACATCAGGGTGTTAATATCTTTACAGAACCATTCACCACAGGATTCGTTTCAATAGTGAGTTAGTCTAATGACTTTGGGACTTCCCTGGTGGCTCAGGTGGTAAAGAATCTGCCTACAATGCAGGAGACTTGGGTTCCATCCCTGGGTTGGGAAGATCCCCTGGAGAAGGAAATGGCAACCCACTCCAATATTCTTGCCTGGAGAATTCCATGGAAAGAGGAGCCTGGTGGGCTACAGTCCATACAGTCCATGGGGTCACAAAGAGTCAGACATGATTGAGTGACTAACACTTTCACCTATAATGACTTTAAATTATAATTTGTTTTACATATAACTTTTTTAAAAAAGAAATTCCTCTTTAGTTTTTTCTCTTTTGGCTCTGCTGGGTCTTCATTGCAGCATGCAGGCTCTTCGTTGCGGCATACACGCTTCTCTAGTTACAGTGTGGACTCAGTTATGGTATGTGTGCTCTCTAGTTGTGGCATGAGTTAGTTGCTCTGCAGCATGTGGGATCTTAGTTCCCCGACCAGGGATAGAATTTGCATCCCATGCATTGGAAGGCGAAGTCTCAACCACTGGACCACTAGGGAAGTCCCAATATTACTTTTTAAGGAGCTTATATATTATAAATGCAAATGCAGTTGTCTGTAAAAGGTGTATGCTTTCAAATTTTTTATCATAATTCATGAACTACAGATTGATTGATGTGGTAGGCAGAATAAAGCCCCCCCCCCCCCGCCCCGGCCAAGACTTACATTCCCAATCCCTGGAATCTATAAGTATTCCCTTACATGGCAAAGGGGAGTATAAAAAATCACTAGTCAGCTAGTAGGGAGATTAGCCTGGATTATCCAATGTAATCATAAGGGTCCTTTTAACTGGAAGACAAAAGCAAAAGAGGAGAGTTAGGGAAAGAGATGTAAGGGTAGAAGCGGAGTCAAAGAGAGATGCTATGTTGCTGGCTCTGAAGATGGAGGAAGGGCCGAGAAATGCAGGCAAAGATTCAGGAAGCTTTGGGAAAGGCAAGGAAGTGGATTGTCCCCTAGAGCCTTCAGAAAGGAGCAGAACTCTGCTCTTAACCTTAATTTTAGCCTGGTGAGAGCCATGTCAGATGTCTAACCTTCAGAATTGTGAGATAGTACATTTATGTTGTTTTTAGCCACTAAATTTATTGTAACTTGTTATAATGGAAATAGAAAAGCAATTCACTCAGTCAAAGATTGATTGTTCAGCTTTTGTATCATCTCCCCCGGAGGTTTGAAACTCCACTACTTAACAAAGGCCAGGCAGGGACCATAAATTCATGAAGTGGGTCGTGGGTCTGAGGTGACCTGGTGACCACGTGGCCTGGCTGAAGGGGACAGCTGCTGCTTGTTTCCGGCTAATCGTTTCTATGCTGCTGCTGAGCTAGGCTCTTTGCTTCCCCCTCCCTTTTTTTTTTTTTTTTATCCCCAGCTGTTCATATTTTCGCCACTTCTTTCTTCTTTTTGAAAAAGTGAGATGTAATTCACATAACATAAAAACACCTATTCTTTTCAAAACCTTTACCAAACAGTAAGCAGAGAAAGGAAAAGAAGAGTAAATCAATTTGGTCATATGTGCTACACAGTTCTTTTTAAAAAAATGAATGGGGAATAATTTGAAATATAAAGGCCATAATGAGCTTTGGGAATTGTCTCTGGTTATGGATTTCATTTATCCCAGCTCTTCTTTATTATGGATTCTGAGTCTCCATTTTGGATTTCTGGGAGCTGAATATACAACCTATGTTCTTCTGGTTTTTACCTCCTAAAGCCATAGCAATAAGTAGTGGGTTTACAGATTTTCTCATGGCTAGACTGGGCATGAGAGGAAGGTCCAGCCAGATTCAGTTAAAGGTATCTGAAGGATTTCACCAAGATATTTTTTTCCTATAAAAATTGTGCTTTAACTCTTATTTAGTTTAGCATCGTTGAAATTAGTGGAAACTTGTAATGTTTACTGTACTCTTTCTCCCTACATAAACAGAGGGCGTGTGAGTGTATGGAACAGGCAGGGGGAGGATGGGGCGCGGATAGCAGTTTTATAGTCATCAGGCTAAAGTTGGACTAAGGGCCAAAGCAGAAGTACAGGCCAATAAACTGAGATGCACTGGAGGCCTCAGGCTCATATCCCTAAGTGCCCTGTACAGGGTAAGGGATCATACACATC
Organism: Capricornis sumatraensis; assembly: GCF_032405125.1. Lineage (NCBI taxonomy): Eukaryota > Metazoa > Chordata > Mammalia > Artiodactyla > Bovidae > Capricornis > Capricornis sumatraensis. Next base: position 25,583,282 of record NC_091092.1, read on the forward strand.
AGGCCTGGATTGGCTCAGGCAGAGGTCAGAAGAACCGAGGTGGAGGGCTAGAGTTTATGAGACACTCTGAAAGGGAAAATTCTATATATTTCCTTCTACTGTGCCAATCTTTGACATGAAGAATATTAATTCCTCTCCTGAGTGAATGGGAAGATGATTCAGGTATGCTGTTGGTTGAGTCATTTTCCCGATCCTGGTGGTAGTTTGACTTTTGGTACATGCAGAGTCCCCTGTTTGCTAGGAACTCTAGCCCATGCTGGCGACAGGCTTTGGTGGCTTCAATAATGAGCTCACCACCGGGCTAGCACTCGCAGAGTTGAGACCAAAGAACCTTTTCTATCAGAAAATTTGCGTGTTGACAGCCCCTGCAAATTCACAGCAGGCTAACCAGGAAGCTACAGCAGAAGGCTCTGGGTATTAATCATGACTCATTGGCAAATAACAGCCTACAGGAGCCATGTGTCTGCCCTCCTATTTTATCTGCATGTCTTTGATGCGCTGTGTCTTGACACTGGCTGGCGGAGCCTTCTGTGGATGACGGGGATTAAAGCAGGGCAGCTGGGTATCTTTCAGAGGGAGGTGAAGTTTACAGATCTTAATTCACTTAAAATTTTTTGGATTTTAAAAGCTATGCAGAATCAGTCCTTTAGATTGTTTGAAATTATGCACAACCACTTTAAAACTATTTTTATCAACAAGTCTGAGTCTTTTTCCTGGCCATGTTGCCTCTCAGAAATAAGGGCATCTAATAGCCAGGAAGGAAGAAATAGAATCACGTGAGAAGGTAGAAAGAAAAAAAATGAAGGAAAGAGGGTTAGAAAAGACTCCAGAAAGTCCAGTAGATAAAAGAGAATCAGAAGACTACTACTTTATAAGGGCTTTTGAGAAAGCAAGCACATGACCTCTAATGCAATATGAATAATGTAGCCCAAGTAATTTGTACATGAGCTGCTTTAGAAAGTTCAGCCTCCCTTGCTAGTTGCCAGACAGTTTTGCAAGAACATTGAGGGCAATGGATGGCCTCTAGGGAAAAAAGTCTGGTGAAAACTGAGCTGAGCTCTTCCTATTGAAAGATTGGAAGACCCCATATTTAGGGAATAAACCTTTGTATTTTCCCCAGTATCCACCTTTCTGCCAGTGAGGTCAGATGGGATATAGTCTGCACCATTTTCTACAATTCTCATTTTCCCAGAAGTGCTTGCTGAGCTTCCCTGTTACTGGCTGAGAACTAGCCCTGAGGAACCCAGGCTACAGGAGAGCTGCTAATGACATGTGTCCCTTCCCAAGTCACAGTTATCTGTGCCTGAGTGTGTCCTTTCATGGAGGCAGATGCTGGCAGCTTGTAGCTCTCCCAGAAGCTCTGTTGGTTGTCTGGGCACAGTGACCACTTCACTCAGCTCATAATTGCTTTTTTCTCAGTGTTCATGTTAAAACAAGACAAGCCTTGTCATAGGTGATTAATTTCCTCAATTTGTACCTTCTAGATCATGAGAACACACCCCACTGCTCCTCTTCAGTTCCTGGGAAAGTTCTGGAGAACAGTTTAAAGATAGCATAGACAATAAATGATCCCTTGGGCAGAAACGCCAGTCATCACGGAAACGTCCGTGCTCTCTTTCCCAAGTAGCTAGCTGCTAAGGACATCTGCTTTTTTCAGCATCTCTCCATATCAGTGAAGGAATTTAGTGTGGACTAGATAGCTTTGATATTGGACATGACCTTCCTGTGGTATTTAGAACTGTTTTTCCTGAGGGATATAATGATATGGAATAAGGAAGAATCTGATCTTGACTGTGGTTTTTCATTAAAAAAAAAATCTGTTGCAGATTATTGGCCAACCCTTTGGGACACCCACCTTTAGGCATCTTCTTGGCTCAGTTTGGTCACATTCCTCAAGTTCCCTCCTCTCCGTTCTTAGCAATTAAACACTGAAGTGTCTGGGTACGTTATCAGGGTTGCAAGTTCAGTTGCTTGATGTATGACTCAGTTCTGGTGCCCTTTCTTCCTTTTTGTACAAAGCAGAGCCATTTGTTATATATCCAAGAGTCTAAGAGTTCTCATTTATTTTTTCACTGTTATAGGAGGGTTTTTTTTTTTTTTTGCCTTCTGCACTGGGAGAACAACAAATCAAAAGAGGATTTTACCTAAAAAAGCACATATGAAATTAAAATAATTGCTGGGAGGCCAAGGTCACTGTGTTTATTGGAACAGGGGTAGAGGGAAGCTTTTATTTTTGATACACTAATACCTTGTATGTGCAAGTCTCCCAGTCTGTCTCTCACAGCTGACAAACAGATTACACTTATTTTAATGGGTAAGGGATTTCTCACTAATTAGTTTTTTTTTTTTTAATGTTTCCTTTTCTCTCATTCATTGGTGAATGTTTAAAACCATTTATTAGGGGTTTCTTTTTTCTTTTTTAAATAATTAGACTGCACTGTGTCTTAGTTGTGGCATACAGGATCTTCGATCTTTGTTGTGACCTGCAGTATATTTGGTTGTGGCTCTTAGGTGAACTCTTCTAGGTGTGGCATGTGGGATCTAGGTCTCTGACCAGGGATCAAACCCAGGCCCCCTGCATTGGAAGCTCAGAGTCTTAGCCACTGGACCACCAGGAAAGTCCCAGAGAAGGCTTCTTGAAGGGGGTGGGGACGTCAAGGAAGGGAATCAGAAAAGAGGTGAGCATGGCAGGCAGTGTGTACAGGGCAAGTATATTAGGTGAAGTTGGGTAGTCAAGGGAAATAGAGTTGATTTGGTCCTTCGCTCTCTCCTTGGGCCTCAGTTTCTCTGCTGCAGCATGGAGATGATAATAGTAATTACCACACAAGGTCATTATGAGGATTTCACTGATATGAGAGAAGCGCTTAGTCAGAACTGTAATGTAGTAGGCACTCCACAGATGTTACAAATTGGTATTATTTTATATTATTAATAGGGCTGTGGGAGTGCCTTGAATGTCAAATCAGGCATGGGAGCCTTACTACCTATGTGGGTAACTGGGGGTCATCGGAAATTTGAGCAGGGCCATGGCATGCCCCAAGAAAGACAATAAATTAATTTGTCTCTAATGAGAAGGGTGGATTGTAGACCCCTCTTTTTAGACTTTGTTTCAAACTGGAGAAGGAAATGGCAACCCACTCCAGTATTCTTGCCTGGAGAATCCCATGGACGGAGGAGCTTGGTGGGCTACAGTCCACGGGTCGCAAAGAGTCGGACACGACTGAGCGACTTCACTTTCAAACTAAATAGTTAAAAAATTTTCCAGGGCCCAGATATGATAGAATTATGTAAGTAAAGCTATTTGGTTTTTAACCAGTTGTCCAGAGGGTAGACCTATATAGTATATTAAAACCTGATAGGACTGTAAAATAATATGGTAGAGTCTCATACGTGATATATTAGGTTGCCAACCTATGGGTAGGGGTGCTTTAGCAGGATGACGTTCCCAACATTCTGGTGTAGTTAACGGCAACTCAATTTTCTGATAAGTTATGGGATTTTCTTCCCCATTATTTCTTTCCTCTGCTCCGAACAGTTCTCAGACCCAGTGTGTCTCCTATTCTCCTGCTTTCTTCTTTTCCTCGCTGCCTCTTCTTTCCTATTCTGAGAGATGAGTCAGGTAAATTTCCCCCTCCCGATTTTTACATTGCTCCTGGCCCACCTAACTTTAACAAAGCCTTCAGACCATCCTTTCTCAGAGCTCCTGGTTCATTGAGTTTAACAGTACATAATTATCCTCTAGGGAACACACATAGGTTAAACACCCTTGAGATTTGTTACATAAAATGATAAAAGGCTCTCCGAATTTGAGAATACTAGGTGCTCAAACCTCCCTGCCTTCCATCATTGAATTAACCCAAGTGACAGAAGCCCTTTGTTCCTGCTCCAGAAAGGGTTGTGTGGGGTAAATGTTCAAAAGGTTGTTCTCCGAACAGCTCAGGGCCTTCAAGATACTTGGCAGAACCTGATGCCAGAGAATGATCTTCTTTGGCTAACTCTGTTTTGTTCTTCTGGGTGGTCTGGGTGAGCCACTGGTCAGGATTCATGCTTCTCACTGAGTAAAGTGGGGAATTTTCAGCTGTGTTCACCATCTAGGGAACATAATAAAATGGGGGAAGAGGAAGAAGAATATGGGCATTACAGAGAAACACCCTTCTATTGTATGAAACTACTGGAGAATCTGCACTGGTGAATGAATTATTCATTCATTCCTCATTCATTTTGCAAAATTTTATTGCGTTCCAGGCACTCTCGCAGGTACTAGGGCTATAGCAGTGGATGAGATGTGGACCTTAATCATTTTAAAAGAGACAGCAAATAGATACATAGATGAATAAGATATATTTGAATAGTGATGATTCTATGAAAAAGATAAAATAAGATGCTGCCACGAGGGCAGGTAGTCACAGAAAGCCTTTCAGAGGAGGTAAGAGTCAAGCAAAGACCTGAAAGAAGCTGTGGATATGTGGGGGAAGAGAATTCAGGCCCAAGGGACATAAAGCGTAAAGGTCCAAAGGACGCTTTTTTGTTTGAGAAACAGCAGGTAAGCCAGTGTAGCTGAATAATTAGAAATAAAGTCCATGAGGTAACCCAAGGCCAGAGCATGCATATCATCCCAGGCTATGGGGAGGATTTCAGGTCTTATTCTAATCTCAATGGGAAGCTATTGGAAGGTTTGGGCAGGATTCTTTGTCATTGTCCTGTGATTGTGATCCTAGTTCTGCCATCACCTTGCCCGTGTGAACTTGAGTGAGCTCTTAGTCTCTTAGTTTGCTGTTAGGTAACATGGATAAAGATGCTAATCCCCAAGTGACATTAAAAAAATTAGCTCCTGGTACAAAGAACTTGAGGCCATCAGATGAAAGGTATGATGTAGAGTAATTACCACTGTTCTATATAGTCATTATTTTAACAGCTGTCTTCTTTTCAAAATGGAAAAAAATAACAAGGTAGACCTGTACCCTAAATAGCAACATTAAAAAATGTCATGTTTCTGGGACTTCCCTGTTGATCCAGTGGCTAAGACTCTGCTTTCCCAATGCAGGGGGTCTGGGTTCAGTCCCTGGTCAGGGAACTAGATCTCATATGCTGCACCTAAGAGTTCATATGCCATTAACTAAAGATCCTGTATGCAGCAACCAAGACCTGGCGCAGCCAAATAAGTAAGTATATTTTGTGCTCAGATGCTCAGTCATGTCCAACTCTTTGCAACCCAGTGGACTATAGCCTGCCAGGCTCCTCTGTCCATGGGATTCTCCCAGCATGAATACTGGAGTGGTTTTCCATTACCTCCTCCAGGGGATCTTCCTGACCGAGAGATCGAACCGAGTCTTTTATGTCTCCTGCATTGGCAGGTGGATTCTTTACCATTAGCACCACCTGGGGAACCCCACATTTATATAAATTTATAAAGTCATGTTTCTGATTTCCCTTTTGATTCCATATGAGAGATTTAACTTATTTGCATAGTACATCATGCGAAATGCCAGGCTGGATGAAGCACAAGCTGGGATCAAGATTGCTGGGAGAAATATCAATAACCTCAGATATGCAAATGATACCACCCTAATGGCAGAAAGCAAAGAGGAACTGAAGAGCCTCTTGATGAAAATGAAAGAGGAGAGTGAAAAAGCTGGCTTAAAACTCAACATTCAAAAAATGAAGATTGTGTCATCTGGTCCCATCACTTCATGGCAAATAGATGGGGAAACAATGGAAACAGTGATAGACTTATTTTCTTGGGCTCCAAAATCACTGCAGATGGTGACTGCAGTCATGAAATTAAAAGACGCTTGCTCCTTGGTAGAAAAGCTATTACATACCTAGACAGCACATTAAAAAGCAGAGACATTACTTTGCTTACAAAGGTCTGTCTAGTCAGAGATATGCTTTTTCCAATAGTCATGTATGGATATGAGAGTTGGACCATAAAGAAAGCTGAGCACTGAAGAATTGATGCTTTTGAACTGTGGTGTTGGAGAAGACTCTTGAGAGTCCCTTGGACTGCAAGAGATCAAACCAGTCAATCCTAAAGGAAATCAGTCCTGAATATTCACTGGAAGGACTGATGCCAAAGCTAAAGCTCCAATACTTTGGCCACCTGATGCAGAGAACTGACTCATTGGTAAAGACCCTGATGCTGGGCAAGATTGAAGGCTGGAGGAGAAGGGGATGACAGAGGATGAGATGGTTGGATGGTATCACCGAATCAAAGGAAATCAGTTTGAGCAAGCTCTGGGAGTTGGTGGTGGACAGGGAAGCCTGGCATGCTGCAGTTCATGGGGTCACAGAGTTGGACATGACTGTGTGACTGAACTGAACTGAGAGATTTAAGATATTCCTTTCTTCTTTGAAAAGTATCTTAAAAGCTTCCCAGAAGTTGAAACCCAACATATATCATAAAATATTTGAATGAGAAGAAATCTTAGAGATCTTATGAATCTGTTGTGGGGACAGTCTCATGTCTATAGAAATGACTTTAAGAAACTTCCTTACTGTGCAGACTGTATGCTTTAAGCCTGTGTAGGAAATCACTTGGGGATTGTAGCCTCCAGCTGGGAAGGCAGGTGTGTTATTTGTTCATTTCCAATAAAGTTATATGTAGATAATGAAAAGAAAAGGAGATTACAGATCATGTAGTCTGATCCCATCACTTTACAACTGAGGAAATGGAGAGAAGGCAAGTTGTGAGGACAGTTGCACTGCTGGGAAGCAGGAGTGCTGGGTGAGACTCAAGACCTGTGATTCCAGGCATCTGCTCTCTTCCCAGATCTGCAAGCTACATTCCTACCTCAGTGTCACATTTAGACATAACTTCAGTGTTACAGGAAGTGATTGACTATAATTTCAGATCCCTTTCCATCTCTACTGTAATGGTCGTGCCTTGCTAGTATTGGAAGTGCCTGCTGCCATGAAGCATCTTTGCTTGGTGAGGCAGCTGTACATGAAACAAATTTTGCAGGCTGTAATTTGACTCTGTGCCACAACTGATTTGCTCTGTATCTTTATTTCCTCTGGTGCTGGTTAAGGACTCTGCCAGTGGATTCTGTAGACCACTGAGTCTATGAACCTTGAGTTTTAAAATTGATCATGGTTCCGATTCTAATCTGGTTATAATTTTTTCTGTTAAGGTTTGCCTGGAAAATTTATTTTTATTTTTATCATACATAGTTTTTATGATAACTTTTAAGAAGTGATATTCTGTTCATTTGAAATTAGCTCATTGTGTCATTTTAGGTATTCTGGTTCCATCAATTTAGTAACAGATACGAACCATTGTCATAAAAATAAGCAATATATATACACACGCACATATATAATGACCTTTATGATTAACTTTTTCCTTACATATGGATCTAGATTTCTTCAGTTATAGTTGCAGTAAACCTAAATGTAGGTAAAATGAGATCACACAGAGACACACAGATACTTTCTATACCTTTGTAATACAGTAATATTTACTTGATTGGCATCCAAACTGGTATTTTTCTGCTTGAACTCCTTTCTACTGATTCCAGATAGCCCGCACAGTCCCTCTCTGACATAGATGCTATGAGCATTTACCAGTCTAACCTGTTAGGGTGCTCCTCATACTGGTATATTTTTGTCATTCATTCTGAAATCAATGGTATTTGAACAAGTCAAAAATAACTACAAGCATATCATTTCTTTTTTACTGGTTTTCCTTAAGGGAAATACCCTTTAACGTATTTTTATATTTTGTCTACTCATGCCATAGAGAAATAAATTGTTGATATTTTGGATACTTTGCCAGAAGTTAAGTAGTTTTCAAGAATAATCTTGCCAAATACTACTCTTTCCTTAATTAAAGTTCTTAAAATAGTCAGAGATCATACTGGATAGTCATATGGGTTATTGAAAACAGCAGGCTTAAATCTGAAAACTGACTTCTGTAAGACAAGATGCATAGGAATGCATTTCTTCAATAGGATCATCAAGAGGCTATTTCCTAGTCTGTCTCCCCATTCCCACCCTGAAATCATTTTAGGTCTCTTGTCCTGGGGAATTTTACTATAACAAATGCTAGACATATCTTGCAGTCGTGGCTTCTGCCACAGACTTTGAAACAGAGAGCTCTGAATCCCCCTTTCCCACCTCCTTCAGCAGGTCCAAGACTCTTTTTAAGGGAGAATAGAGGAGCAGCGTCTGGGTCTTTGTGACCCCATGGACTGCAGACCACCAGGCTCCTCTGTCCATCGGGATTCTCCAGGCAAGAACACTGGAGTAGATTGCCATGCCTTCCTCTAGGGGATCTTCCCAACCCAGGGATCGAACCCAGTTCTCCAGCATTGCAGGCAGATGTTTACCAACTGAGCCACCAGCGAAGCCCAAGAAGACTGGAGTGGTCTTCCTGACCCAGTAATCAAACTAGGGTCCCCTGCACTGCAGGTAGATTCTTAGCCAACTGAGCTACCAAGGAAGCCCAGAGGGGTTTCCCAGGTGGTGCTAGTGGTAAAGAACCTGCCTGCCAATGCAGCAGATGTAAGAGATGTGGGTTTGATCCCTGGGTCGGGAAGATCCCCTGGAGGAAGCACAGCAACCCACTCCAGTATTCTTGCCTGGAGAAATCCCATGGACAGAGGAGCCTAGTGAGCTACAGTCCAGAAGGTCACCAAGAGTTGGATACAACTGAAGCGACTGAGCATGCACACATGCAGAGGGACAGAACAAATGCATCAGGCTGTCTTCCAGCTCTTCTCCAATTCCTGTGGATT